>NC_072432.2:11365555-12011944 GCF_028878055.3 Symphalangus syndactylus
TTTGGCATGGCTGTCTTGGGCCTGGAGAGACCTTGCTAGCTCATAGAGTCAGCTCCTGGTCTCCCGAGGACTGACAACCCTGCCATGAGTTATTCTGAAATCTTGGAAGGGCGGGGGAGTCTAAGAACCCCACCCTTATCCCAAATGCCACACGCAGTTACTTATAAGATCGGACCATTTCTTTTTTCTTTTCTTTTCTTTTCTTTTCTTTTCTTTTCTTTTCTTTTCTTTTCTTTTCTTTTTCTTTTCTCTTCTCTTCTCTCCTCTCCTCTCCTCTCCTCTCCTCTCCTCTCCTCTCCTCTCCTCTCCTCTCCTCTCTTCTGCTCTTCTCTCCTCCCCTCCCCTCCGCTCCCCTTCCCTTTCTTTTCTTTCTTTTTTTTCTTTTTTGAAACGGAGTTTCACTCTGTCACCAGGCTGGAGTGCAGCGGCACGATCTTGGCTCACTGCAACCTCCACCTCCTGGATTCAAGCAATTCTCCTGCCTCAGCCTCCTGAGTAGCTGCGACTACAGGTGTGTGCCACCACACCCAGCTAATTTTTGTATTTTTAGTAGAGACAGGGTTTCACCATGTTGGCCAGGATGGCCTTGATCTCTTGACCTTGTGATCCGCCCGCTTTGGCCTCCCAAAGTGTTGGGATTACAGGCGTGAGCCACCGCGCCCGGCCAAGATCAGACCATTTCTTTGCAACTGCAAAGACACCTTATTCCCCACGAAGCATCCTTTTCCCAAAGGCTGCTATTGCTTTCAGATCTGGTTGGTCATTCATACATTTTGGAATGCTTTCCGTTCCCAGGATATAGTGCATTGGAGAGAGAGTGGATGAACTGATGGACACAGCTCAGCTCAGCTGGGAGTGACAGGTGTTGTTTAGTTACAGTTGTTGGTACATGCCCCTGGAAAAGTGCAAGGGTGGCCAGGAGTAAATTCGATAAAGAATAGGCTGGGTGCAGTAGCTCACGCCTGTAATCTGAGCACTTTGGGAGGCTAAGGCAGGTGGATCACCTGAGGTCAGGAGTTCAAGACCAGCCTGGCCAACATGGTGAAAGCCCGTCTCTACTAAAATACAAAAAATTAGCTGGGTGTGGTGGTGAGCACCTGTAATCCCAGCTACTCAGGAGGCTGAGGCAGGAGAATCACAGGAACCTGAGAGGCGGAGGTTGCAGTGAGCCAAGATTGTGCCACTGCACTTGAGCCTGGGCGGCAGAGCAAGACTCTGTCTCAAAAAAGCAAACAAACAAACAAACAAAACCCCCCCCAAAACCAACAAACCAACCAAACAAAAAACATTAGCAACAAATGTGAAGTGTTGAGAACCTTAGCACGTAGAGAACTCTTATAAAAATCAACACAAGACAAATACCCTAATGGCCTAACTGGGCAAAGGACACAGTGGGTGAGTCACAAGAGAGGCATCGCCTAAGTCCACACAAAAACATCCCAAACTTCACTAACACATCCCTGTTAGAATTCCATGACCTCTGCTCTTGCTTCTGAAGAATCCTGTAGCAGGCAGGGCTGGGGGCAGGGTGGGAGGGGAGAAATCTCAAATTCAAGATTGTTCTTCCCATTCAACTCCCATCCCAAAGCCTTCTCCTCTGTCCAGGAGCAGCGCTCTGCTCACTTCCTGTCTCAGGCATCTGTTGTCCAATGGCCGCCACTACTCCCCATTCCGATGAGGACACGTCTTCGGCTAGGCTGATGGCGTGGGAGATGGAGTCGATCTCACCAGTTGTGAAGTATTGGCTAGTTATTATTTTTTTAATTTGTAGAGATGAGGTCTTGCTATGTTGCTCAGGCTGGTCTCAAACTCCTGGGTTCAAGGGATCCTCCCAAAGTGCTGGGATTACAGGTGTGAGCCACCCCGCCTGGCCTACTGAATTTAAGAAACAGTGTATCAATGTCTACCAACAAAAGCCTGCTAAAATTTTGATTGGAATTCACTAAATCTATAGATCAGTTTGGGGAAGAATTGATATCTTAATAGTATTGAGTCTTCTTAAAAACCCATCAACACGGTGTCTTTCTTGACTTATTTAAGAATTCTGCAATTTCTCCAGAAATGTTTTATAATTTTCAGCGTGCCAGCCTTGTACATCTTTTGTCAGACATATCCCTAAGTATTCCATATTTTTTATGTCACTGCAAATGGTATGATATTTATTTCGATTTCTTATTGTTTGTTGCCAGTATTTTGCATATTGATTTTTTGGTGTATTGACTCTGTATTCTGCAGCCTTGTAAACTCACTTATTCTAATAGCAGCTTTGTAGATTCCATATGATTTTCTATGGAGATGATCACATCATAGATTCTCTGAGTATGTTTTATGATTCCATTTTATCTCCTTTGTTGGTTATTAACTATAACTCGTTGTACTAGTTTAGTGGTTGTTTTAGGGTGTCCACTATATATCTTTACCTTATCACAGTTTTCCTTCCGGTGGTGTTATACCACTGCATACATATCCTGTAAAGATCTGAAACGGCAGACTTCCGGTCTCTCCCCCAAGCCCTTGTGCTATTGTTTTATGTTTTGCTTTGACATACATTATACCCCATGACACATTGTTATTATTTTGCTTTAAACAGTTGATTATTGTTTATCAGCTCAGGATTTTAAAAGGCATGCATTATATTATTTATCATTTCTGGGTGTTTTTGTAGCAGGAGGGTTTTTCGGTATCTACTCTGTCATTTTGCTGAGAAAGGAAGTCTATCAGTGGTTCTTCCATTGTGAACGGTCCTCAAACCAAGATAAATCTGTGAATAATTAATGTTTGAATGTACAAGGATATCAGTGTACTACAGCCAATCCAACCAGGCAAATGGTGGCCAGTTACTTACTTTGTAAAGCTGGACTGTCTCTTAACTATATTGGCGATATTACTAACACCGTTTCATTTTATTATTTTATTTTAAAAATGATTTTATTGTATTTCATTATTATTTTATTTTATTTTGAGACAGGGCCTAGCTCTGTCACCCAGGCTAGAGTGCAATGGTACAATTATGCCCCACTGTAGCCTCAAACTCCTGGCCTCAAGCAATCCTCCTGCCTCAGCCTCCTGAGTAGCTGGGACTAGAGGCACATGCCACCATACCTGGCTAATTTTTTTTTTTCCTAGAGATGGGGTCTCACCATGTTGCTCAGGCTGGTCTCAAACTCCTGAACTCAAGCTATCCTCCAGAGATAATACATTTAATTGAAGCAATAACTTCATTTCCACATGCCTTAATCACATCTTTAGATACTTGAATTATACTTTCTACATATTCTCTCATAACATTGTTCCCTAGTTATTCAATGTAAACAAGTCTCACCTTGTTTACAATATTATAAGCTCCTTGCTGATGGTATGTATATTTCACAGTTCTCTGGTACTCTCACATTCCTAAGCCTGGTATACGATAGATATTTTCTGAATACATATAATGGAATTATGAAGTAATGGGAATTGGAGTAAACTTATGGCTCTAGGACTTTCAAAACTCTGAAGTAGCCAAAAAGCATATACAACAAGTCCTAACGATCATTTACATGAAGTCACCAAAATAGCGTATGAGGCCACACCTCCTTGTGTTTCCCAGAACCTGTGAATCGCACTTCCTTATCTATCGGGTTGGTTTACAGAGTCTAACAAGAGCTGGCAGCCTCGGCCTGGTTCCATATCCAGAGTTCAGAGGTTGTCAGGTTAGCGTGGCCCCCCATCCTGCAAGCAGAGTCAGAATGGGCTCCCAACATTCCCCTCGCTTACAGCCCCTTTCAAATGCCTGCACGAGCTAAGGGCGGTAGGATTCAGAGACGTGTCAGACATGGTTCCTGTCCTCAGGATGCTCACCGTGGAGCTGGTGTACGGAAAAGGCAAAGGCCTCTGACCTCACAGTCACCCATCACCTTCCTTCCTTATTTTCCCCGCTGAAATGTCAGCCAAGTCAACACACTTCCTTTTGGAGCTCGCTGCAAGTACAGACTGTCTCCAGCTCACTGCCTAAAACTTGGCAATTCTTTTCTTTCTCTCTCAGACTCATTAACTGAGCTTCCCGACCCACCTCTTGTGTGCCAGGTGAATCTCTCCATAACTCAAATCCTTAAATAATGATTTTTGGAGTCTTGCAAGAGTTGAGGGCTGCAGGTTGAAGAGCAAACGAAAGGAAAATAATGAAATACATTCTATAATTTTAGGACTCAAGAAGTCATCTGGCCTCTTCTGCCTCCTGCATTGACATCGCCTGTGTTCAGGATTTCATCACCACCCACCAGAACGATTTCAAAAACCTCAATGCAGCTCCTATTCTCTGGACTCTCCTGACTACAGTTCATTCTTCACACTCTGAACAAGAGCAACCTTTCCACCATGCAGCTCCAGTACTGCTCCCCTGCACAGAAACCCTCAGGGGCTCCCCACTGCACAGAAGGGAATCAAGCCTTTCCAAGAAGAAGCATTCAAATCACATCAACTATGTCCAATGAGCAACACTGATATGACTTCCAGGATATATACTGAGGAGTTTTATATATATTTATTCATTTAGATGCATATTATTATTACTATTATTATTTTTATTGTTATTTTTGAGAGAGTCTCACTTTGTCGCCCAGGCTGGAATGCAGTGGACAAGCATTTGTAAAGTCATGAAAACATTGCCAGACCAGATCAGCTATAATTAAAGATGAGTTAGAAAAAACTCCAAAATTCTAGATCTTAATTGTGCTATTTCTTTTGTAATTTTATTTATTTACTTTTCTTATTACGAAACAATTCAAATTATGGCAGAAAAATAACAAAAGGCAGACAACTGCATACACGCCCACATATGATCGACACACGACATCTTCCCTATTCAATGACAACTACTTCTTGATCTTTTAGTAAAAAATGAATCATATGATGTCTACTACTTGAAAACAACTCCATCTTATTTACGCAGTCCTCCGCTGTTTAACATTTATGTTGATTTTGACAAATCTCATGTTTTATACACTTATGTTTTCACCACTTTTTTGCTATCAGTAGAGGCACAGAAGCAGTAACAACTAAATAAAATGGATAGGAAATAAAAAATAAAAGGTTTGGGAAAAGACCCCTAAAGTTCTGAAAAATGGCTTAAAAATACTTAAAGACACATTAAAAAGTTGTGAAAACACCCCGAAGTGCATTTACACCTTATATAAAAAAAGCAAACTGAAATTGGTGGCTAGGGATATTTGTCTTCAAAGAAAGCGTTGTCTTCTCAGCTGCTTTTGGCCATCGCCCACAATCTTTCAGACTGAAATGCTCTCTAAGAAGTCAGTGACCTTCTACCCAACATAATGGACTCCCCTGCAAATCAGGCCTTTTAAATAAGAACAGACTGGCAACAACTTGTTGTGCCTAGTAGCACAAGAAGGAGACTTCACACCTTAGTGATATTGATTTGTCCAACCCGTGAACATGGTATATCTCTCCATTGATTTAGTTCTTTAATTTCTCTAAGCAATGGTTTATAGTTTTCCATATATGAAAGATGTCTTTCACATCTTTTGTTAGATTTATCCGTAAGTATCTAATGCTTTTTAATGTTATTTCAAATGTCTTTTTAAAATTTTTAAATTTCTAATTGTTCGTTGTGAATGTATAGAAATAGAACTGATTTTTGTGTAGTGGTGTTTTGTATACTGTAACCAACTTACACACATATAGCTGACTGATGTTCAAAAGGTATAAGAGCAAGTCAGTGAAGATAATCTTTTCAATAAAGGATGCTGGAATAATTGGATATGCATATATAGAAACAAACAAAACCCCAAAACAACCTTTAATTCATGCCTCGCATTATAAACAAAATTAATTCGAGATGGAGCACAGCCATAAATGTAAACCGTAAAGCTATAAAACTTCTAGAGGAACACATAGAAGTAAACCTTTGTAACCTTAGGCTAGGCAAATATTTCTTAGATATGACACCAAAAGCCCAAAACACAACATATCAAATTAATAAATTAGACTTCATAAAAATTAAAAACTTCTGCTTTTCAAAAGACACTGCTAAGAGAAAGGATAAGCCACAGAATCTGAGAAAATATTTGCAAATCATATACTTGATTAGGGCCTTGTATCCAGAATATATAAAGAACTCTCAAAATTCAGTGATGATACAATTCAATTTTTTATTCTTAAGACAGAGTCAGAAAAAAAAAAAAAAAAGACAGTCTCGCCCTGTCTCCCAGGCTGGAGTGCAGTGGCGCGATCTCAGCTCACTGCAACTTCTGCCTCCAGGGTTCAAGAGATTCTCCTGCCTCAGCCTCCTGAGTAGCTGACATTACAGGCATGGGCTACCACAGCTGGCTAATTTTTGTATTTTTAGTAGAGAAGGGGTTTTACCATGTTGACCTGGCTGGTCTCGAACTCCCAGCCTCAAGTGATCTGCCCGCGTTGGCCTCCCAAAGTGCTGGGATTACAGGTGTGAGTCACCACACCCAGCTGATACAACTCAATTTTTAAGAGAGCAAAAAAGATATAAACAGACACTACCAGAGAAGATATATACATGGCAAATAAGCACATAACATCACTAGCTGTAGAAAAATGCAAATTAAAACTACAAGGGGAGACCCCCTACATACCTAATAGAATGGGTGAAATTAAAAAGATTCATCATACCAAGGGCTGACAAGGGTGTGAAGGAACTGGAACTTCCCTACACTGCTGTGGGAATGTAAAATAGTACAACAACTTTGGGAAAAGGTTTAGCAGTTTCTTTAAAAATTAAACTTCTGAGGCCAGGTGTGGTGGCTCACACCTGTAATCCCAGCACTTTGGGAGGCCAAAGCAGGCAGATCACCTGAGGTCAGGAGTTCGAGACCAGCCTGGCCAACATGGTGAAACCCCATCTCTACTAAAAATACAAAAATTAGCCAGGCGTGGTGGTGCAAGCCTGTAGTCCCAGCTACTCAGGAGGCTGAGGCAGGAGAATCGCTTGAACCCAGGAGGCAGAGGTTTCAGTGAGCAGGCATGGAGCCACTGCACTTCAGTCTGGGCAACAGAGTGAGATTCTGTCTCAAAATAAGTAAATTAAAAATAAATAAATAAAAATTAAAAATTAAACGCCTGAGAGGTCAAGGCTGCAGTGAGCTATCATCATGCTACTGCACTCCAGCTTGGGAAACAATGGTGTGACCGTGTTTAAAAAAAAAAAAAAATTAAACATAACACCTGCCGTATAACACAGCCACTCTACTCCCAACCATTCTCTACCCATGAGAAATGAAAGCATGTGTCCATACAGAAACCTGTATGTCAGTGTTCATAGCAGCTTTCTAGGTAATAGTCCCAAACTGGAAACAACCCAAATGTCCCTTAACAAGTGAATGGGCTACCAATGACTTTCTTCACAGAGTTGGAAAAAACTACTTTAAAGTTCATATGGAACCAAAAAAGAGCCCGCATCGCCAAGTCAATCCTAAACCAAAAGAACAAAGCTGGAGGCATCACGCTACCTGACTTCAAACTATACTACAAGGCTACAGTAACCAAAACAGCATGGTACTGGTACCACAACAGAGTCACAGATCAATGGAACAGAACAGAGTCCTCAGAAATGATGCCGCATATCTACAACTATCTGATCTTTGACAAACCTGACAAAAACAAGAAATGGGGAAAGGATTCCCTATTTAATAAATGGTGCTGGGAAAACTGGCTAGCCATATGTAGAAAGCTGAAACTGGATCCCTTCCTTACACCTTTTACAAAAATTAATTCAAGATGGATTAAAGACTTAAATGTTAGACCTAAAACCATTAAAATCCTACAAGAAAACCTAGGCAATACCATTCAGGACATAGGCGTGGGCAAGGACTTCATGTCTAAAATACCAAAAGCAATAGCAACAAAAGCCAAAATTGACAAATGGGATCTAATTAAACTAAAGGGCTTCTGCACAGCAAAAGAAACTACCATCAGAGTGAACAGGCAACCTACAGAATGGGAGAAAATTTTTGCAACCTACTCATCTGACAAAGGGCTAATATCCAGAATCTACAATGAACTCAAACAAATTTACAAGAAAAAAACAAACAACCCCATCAAAAAGTGGGTGAAGGACATGAACAGACACTTCTCAAAAGAAGACATTTATGCAGCCAAAAAACACATGAAGAAATGCTCATCATCACTGGCCATCAGAGAAATGCAAATCAAAACCACAGTCAGATACCATCTCACACCAGTTAGAATGGCCATCATTAAAAAAGCAGGAAACAACAGGTGCTGGAGAGGATGTGGAGAAATAGGAACACTTTTACACTGTTGGTGGAACTGTAAACTAGTTCAACCATTGTGGAAGTCAGTGTGGCGATTCCTCAGGGATCTAGAACTAGAAATACCATTTGACCCAGCCATCCCATTACTGGGTATATACCCAAAGGACTATAAATCATGCTGCTATAAAGACACATGCACACATATGTTTATTGCGGCACTATTCACAATAGCAAAGAGTTGGAACCAACCCAAATGTCCAACAACGATAGACTGGATTAAGAAAATGTGGCACATATACACCATGGAATACTATGCAGCCATAAAAAATGATGAGTTCATGTCCTTTGTAGGGACATGGATGAAACTGGAAAACATCATTCTCAGTAAACTATCGCAAGGACAAAAAACCAAACACCGCATGTTCTCACTCATAGGTGGGAACTGAACAATGAGAACTCATGGACACAGGAAGGGGAACATCACACTCCGGGGACTGTTGTGGGGTTGGGGGAGGGGGGAGGGGGGAGGGACAGCATTAGGAGATATACCTAATGCTAAATGACGAGTTAATGGGTGCAGGAAATCAACATGGCACATGGATACATATGTAACAAACCTGCGCATTGTGCACATGTACCCTAAAACCTAAAGTATAATAAAAAAAAAAAAAAAAAAAAAAAAACAAGTGAGTGGCTAAACAAATGGTGGGCTAGCCGTGGGTAGAATACTACTCAGTGGTAGAAACCAATGAACTACTTATACAAATTACAACATGGATAAATTCTCAGGATAATTACTGTCTGTGAAGAAGCCAAACAAGAAAGAGTTCCTACTGTACGATTCTATTTATAAAAAATTTTAGAAAGTGCATCAAATTGATAGTGACCAAAAAAACAGATAAGCTGTTGCCTGGGAGATGGGCGAGGTGGGAGATGAGGATTGTGCAGGGCATGAGGAAGTCTTTGGGAGTGATGGTTGTGTTCACTCTTGGTGGTGGCAATGCTTTCATGAGTATGTATGCATTTACCTCCAAACTTATCAAAGTGTGCAACTTCAATATATGCAGTTTATTGTCTGTCAATTACACCTCAATAAGGCTGTTAAAGGGAAAAAAAACATCGGCTGGGTGCGGTGGCTCACGCCTATAATCCCAGCACTTTGGTGGGCCGAGGCGGGCGGATCACAAGGTCAGGAGTTTAAGATCAGCCTGACCAACATGGTGAAACCCCGTCTCTATTAAAAACACAAAAGTTACCGGGCGTGGTGGCAAGCGCCTGTAATCCCAGCTCTCAGGAGGCTGAGGCAGGAGAATCGCTTGAACCCAGGAGGCGGAGGTTGCAGTGAGCTGAGATCGAGCTACTGCACTCCAGCCGGGGTGACAGAGTGACACTCTGTCTCAAAAAAGAAAACAAAAAAGAAAGAAAAAGAAAAACAAAACAAAACATCGAGAGCTTTGGGAAGGGAAGGTAGCAACACCTTTCTAAGGTCAAAGGGCAAGGTTGTGCAGCTGATGAGATTAGAGATCTCCCAGTGGTGCTCCCCTATCCACTCAGTCTTCAGGAAAGACACCTCCTCTTTGCTGGGCTCTGACTAAGGCTGCATCTCACTTTCATATTGTGTAATCCAGCTGCCCCAGTTGCCAGCTATGGGGTCCTGTGACACTGCTAGCCAGCTGGGAGGAAGCAACCGGTCACCAACTAACTCTGCTTCTCAGATGTGGGGGAAAATCCAAGCATCAGAGTCTCATGAAAACGAAACTTCATGAAGCCTCGCAGAGCTGGGGTGGGGGTGGCGGCGGGTGGGGAGGCGTTCGGGCCACACCAGGCAGCAGCAACTGTGCGTGGAATGGCTTTGGCCAGGGCCTGGGCAGACTGGCCCGACTCGATGTAAATTATTGAGGGTCTCGCTTAAAAACACACACAGATCATGGGGTTACTAATTCCTATAGAGTCCATGGATGGCCTTCAGTGGGGCTTTGACCCCAAAATCATATGCACATTTTGTAAGTATGTGCATTCATGCATTTTTCTGGGGGCAGGGGGTTCATAGCTTTCATCAGACCCTCCTAGAGCTCCCTGACTATAAAAAGATAAAGAAGCGCTGACAAGGATAGAGCTAGACCCAGCTACTGTTTCTCCTTCCTCTGACTCCCGGGACAAAACCCCTAGGAATCGCTCATTCCATCCTCCCTGCCGAGATCAGAGCTCCGCGACCGGCTTTCTTCTCATACACCAAGCGATCACAGATTTCTTCCCCCTTTTCCTGCGAGTGTAGACTCCAGGCTGGCCCCTCACTCCCCACCCCCATCCGGTCCCGACCGCCTCTGCTGGTTTCCTGATCGCTTAAGAATTGGAAGTTGTTTCCAGGTCCCCAGGTGTGCAACTCGCCCGACGCGTTTCCCCCCCGGGACACAGCTCCTCCCCACCCTCCCACCTACCACTGACATAATTTACTTTTGCCTGGGAGTCGGGAGGGGTAGTTTCTCCCGGACCCCTCCGAGGACCGCGTGCTATGCAACACCCGCCCTGCTGTCCCGGCGCCTGGGAGAAGCGCACTCGCCCGTGTCTCCTAACTGCTGGACGCCGCCGGCTCCGCGCTCCCGTGGCCAAAACGGGCTTCTCAGAACTGCTCCTGACCTCGGCCTCGGAGACCCCAGCCCGGCCGCCCGCTCCCTTACATGGGTGAACCGGGCGCAGCGGCGGCGCTCTCCCTGCGACCCCGGCTCCCGGCACGTGTCCCTCCTGCCCGGCGCCGCGCCCCCTCCCCGGCCCGGACCTGCGCGCACCGCGCTCCCGAGGACACCGACGCCCCGCACGGCCAGGGGAGATGGGGCGCCCTGTTCCCTCCGGCTCCACGCCCCGGCCCCCTTCCAAGTCCCGCCCGGGCGCCCCTGCTCCCAGCTCCCTACCCCGCGTCGCCGGCGGCCGGAGCAGCAGCAGCAGTAGCAGCGCCGGGAGACCGAGGGTCCGGCAGCCGCGCGCCCGCCGCGGGGCCATGGCCGCAGCTCCACAGGGCACCGCTGGACGCCCCGGGCGAGCGCTGCCCAGGCCGGGGGGAGGTGGCGAGCGCGGCTCTGGGACCTGCCGCCCTGCCAGTCGCATTCGCTTTCGCTTTTGCTTTGGCCCCCGAGGGCTCGGAGAGGTGCAGAGCGGTGACAGATCCGTGACTCAGCGTCCCCACCCTTGCTGGAGAAGGAGCCCCGCCGGCCACCGCGGCCCCGCACAGCCACCCCTGTCCCCGGGACGCATGGGCCGTGCCCGGTGGGGACCCAGGACCTTACCCACGCAAGCCCGGGAGCCTCCCGGTCCTCCGTGCTCCTTGTGCTCCGGGACCTCCAGTGTGCACTCTGTCCGGTGTCCCCACTGGGAAGAGAGTGGGCAAAGCCATCGGAGAGCAGACTCTCTCCAGCCCTCTCTGAGGCTCGGATCCACTTGACCTCGCCCGGCGCTGGTCGCCTCCAGCTGCTCCGCCTGCGACTTTCCTGGTCTCCCTCCCGGGCCCTGCGCTGGGTTGTGAGCGGCCGGCCTGGGTGAGTGCCCGCGGAGGTGTCGCCGCGGTGCGGAGACGCGGGCACCCGCCCGGGAGGAGCGCAGCCCCCGCCACCTGCTGGCGCCCGGCGCCCGCTGGGGCCGCAGCTCCGCCACTTCATCGAATTGCTGCTGCAGCTTTGCTCCCCGAGAAAATGCCTCACGTTAGAAGGAGACGGGGCGGAGGGAGGAGAAGGGGGAGAGGAGCCACAGTGCTTCACCTCTGCCCCTCGCTTCCTTAGGTTCTTCCAGGCTGCCATCCCCCTCTTTGGCTGGTGGGTTTTTTTCTTTCTTGGGGTCTCAAGTGAAGCCTGAGAACCGGGTCTGTAAGCTCCCAAGTGCAGATTCTCAGGTCTAGGGGTGACACTGGACAGGACGAGACATCTCCAAGCCTCGGTCATTGCCTCTTAAAATCTCACAACGTGTTTATGAGGCTTTTGTGACATACTTGCAAATTCTCTTTCAAAACGAAATAAACTGTACAATAATCCCCCAAGACACAGGTTTACCTATATAACAAACCTGCACATATAACCCTGAACTTAAAAGTTAAATAAAATAATTTAGGGGCCGGGCGCGGTAGCTCACGCTTGTAATCCCAGCACTTTGGGAAGCCGAGGCGGGCGGATCACGAGGTCAGGAGATCGAGACCACGGTGAAACCTCGTCTCTACTAAAAATACAAAAAATTAGCCGGGCGTGGTGGCGGGCGCCTGTAGTCCCAGCTACTCGGAGAGGCTGAGGCAGGAGAATGGCGTGAACCCGGGAGGCGGAGCTTGCAGTGAGCCGAGATCGCGCCACTGCACTCCAGCCTGGATGACAGAGCGAGACTCCGTCTCAAAAAAAAAAAAAAAAAAAAGAATTTAGGGCCGAGCGCGGTGGCCACTCCTGAAATCCAAGCACTTTCGGAGGCCAAGGCAGGTGAATCGCCTGAAGTCAGGAATTCGAGACTAGCCTGGCCAACATGGTGAAACCCCGTCTCTACTAAAAATACAAAAATTAGCTGGGCGTGGTGGCCGGCGCCTGTAATCCCAGCTACTCGGGAGGCTGAGGCAGGAGAATCACTTGAACCCAGGAGGCTGAGGTTGCAGTAAGCTGAGATCGCACCACTGCCCTCTAGCCTGGGCAACAGAGTGAGACTCGGTCTCAAAAAAATAAATAAAATGAAATAAAACAAACAAACAAAAGAATTTAGTGGCATATAAGCATAGGCTGTTATACATCCTCCCCCCACCCCACACACACAGAGGGAAAAGAGTAGATGAGAGCTTTTCCTACAGTCATGTGGAGCCTAAGACCTTTCTGTTAATGCCAGCTGGTATGTGCCTCGGTGGTCCTGTAAGATTATAATTCCGTGTTTTTACTGTAACTTTTCTTTTTTTTTTTTTTTTTTTTTTTTTGAGACGGAGTCTCGCTCTGTCGCCCAGGCTGGAGTGCAGTGGCGCAATCTCGGCTCACTGCAAGCTCCGCCTCCCGGGTTCACGCCATTCTCCTGCCTCAGCCTCTCCGAGTAGCTGGGACTACAGGCGCCCGCCACCACGCCCGGCTAATTTTTTGTATTTTTAGTAGAGACGGGGTTTCACCGTGGTCTCGATCTCCTGACCTCGTGATCCGCCCGCCTCGGCCTCCCAAAGTGCTGGGATTACAAGCGTGAGCCACCGCGCCCGGCCTTTACTGTAACTTTTCTATGTTTAGAGACACAGATCCTCACCATTGTGTTACAGTTGCCTGCAGTATTCAGCAAAGCTTCCTGCTGCACAGCTTTGCAGTCTCGGAGCAACAGGCTAGGTCATGTGGCCTCAGTGTGTAGCAGGCTATGCCATGCAAATTGTGTAAGTTCTCTGCGATGCTGGCAAAACGAGGAAATCATCTGACAAGCTTCTCAGAAACTATCTCTATTAGTAAGTGAGGCATGACTGTACTTGCTCCTCTTTCCCTAAAAAGTTTAAAATTGGCATAAACGTAAAACATGCTGAACAAATGAATGCAGAGGATTGGAAATCCCACTTGGACCCAACCTGTAAATATAATCAATGTCAACATTTTGTGTGCTTCAGACTTATGAAAGCTTCTTTTGTTACGGACATTTTCAAATATCAAAAGTAGAGGCCAGACGCGGTGGCTCACGCTTATAACCCCAGCACTTTGGAAGACAGAGGCAGGAGGATCGCTTGAGCCCAAGAGTTGGAGATCAGCTTGGGCAACACAGTGAGACCCCTATCTCTACAAAATATTTAAACAATATTAGCCTGATGTGGTGGCACTTGCCTGTAGTCCCAACTGCTTGGGAGGCTGAGTCGGGAGCATTGTTTAAGCCCAGGAGTTTGAGGATGCAGTGAGCTATGATGGCGCCACTGCACTCCAGCCTGGGCAACAGAGCCAGTCCCTGTCTCTTAAGTTAAAAAAAAAAAGGTCGAAAGAATAATGAACCTACCATCTGGCAGTTACCGCACAAGGTCCATTCTTTTTTTCTAAGCAGGAATAGCCACCCTTACTCCAACTGGAGAAATCCCACATTATTCAATTTCCCTCAGTACTTAAGAATATATCTCAAGATGAGAAGATCAAATTTAAAAATTAACAATATTCCTTCATATTGTCAAATATATTCAGGGTTTATTGAAGGCAGGCTGAGCATAGCATGTATAAAATAGAGCATTTTTTATTCTATGAACATTTATGAAGTAGAGATTTCTCCATTATTACAGACTCTTTGTAAAAGTTTTTAATGGCTGCAAATTATCATAGTTTAACATCCCCTCTATTATTTTAATATTAAAGATAACATTATCATAAATATCTTTCTACAAAATCTTGTGAATTTAAGATTGTTTAGAATAGATTTCCTACAGTGGAACTATTGATTCAACTGGTAGGGAATATTTTTAAAGCCTTTTTTTCTTTTAAACAAATATTTCTATCTTGCTTTCCAAAAGTCTTTTATCAATATACCTTCTAACTAGCATTGTGTTAAAGTACCCATTTTACTGCATTCTGGCCAAAAGTAAATTTTAAAATTTGAAAATAAAATTGTAAATTTGGTATGCTTAAAAGAACTCTATTTCATTACATATACATGCGTTGTTAAATAATGTAAATTTCAAACATACTTCGAAGTATAGCAATCAATAAATATAGTGGATATCCATGAGCCTACTGCCTCATCCTGTCAAATCTTAGTATGTCTGCTCAATGTTTGCTTCAGACATTTTTCGGAATAAAAAAATTACAGATAAAGTTGAAGCCCCTTTGTATTCCTGCATCTTTCTCTTCCTCCGTCTTCCACCTTCTCGCAGGTAAATGTTTCTTGAAACTGGTACTCATCATTCCCAGGCATTCTTAGGCCTCTTTTCCATGTGTATGTCCGTGTACAATGGACAGGATGGCTTACATTTTTAAAAATTCATATGATTAAGGCTGGGTGCAGTGGCTCACGACTGTAATCCCAGCACTTTGGGAGGCTGAGGTGGGCAGATCACTTGAGGTCAGGAGTTCAAGACCAGCCTGGCCAACATGGTGAAACCCCATCTCTACTAAAAATACAAAAATTAGCAGGGTGTGGTGGCATGCACCTGTAATCTCATCTACTTGGGAGGCTGAGGCACGAGAATCGCTTGAACCTGGGAGGTGGAGGTTGCAGTGAGCTGAGATCACACCACTGCACTCAAGCCTGGGCAACAGAAAGAGACTAGGTCTCAAAAAAAAAAAAAATTCATATGAACAGTACCATACAGGTTGAGCACTCCGGATCTCCAAATCCCAAATCCAAAATGGTCCAAAATCCAAAACTTTTTGAGCTCTGACATTACGCCACAAGTGGAAAATTCCACACCTGATCTCGTGAGGTGGGTTGCAATCAAAACACAGGCACACAACACACTGTTTATTCAGCATGCCCAAGGGAAAAAAAGACTCTCCCAGCCGCCTTCAGCTGAGAGATATCTTTTCTGTGCACGCCCAGAATCACCCATGCAAGCACGCACACAAAAGGTGGTAAAATGGCATGTGTGCAGGTCGAACACACCCACGACAGGTCCCCACGATTCCCCATATGGAGCCAAGGCCTGCCTCTGTGCACTTCTCACTGTGGTATTTTTGCTTATTCTCTGCTGTCTGGTCTAATGATATTGCTGAAAATGTTGGCCGGGTGCAGTGGCTCACGTCTGTAATCTCAGCACTTTGGGAGGCCAAGGCAGGTGGATCACGTGAGCTCAGGAGTTCGAGACCAGCCTGGGCAACACAGCGAAACCCCTCTACTAAAAATATGAAAATTAGCCTGGTGCGGTGGCACGTGCCTGCAATCCCAGCTATTTAGGAGGCTGAGTCACAACAATCACTTGAACCCAGGAGGCTGAGGTTGCAGTGAACCGAGATCGTACCACTACACTCCAGCCTGGGTGATAGAGCAAGACTCTGTCTCAAACAAAAACAAAAACAAAACAAAAAAAAAGAAAATGTCACAAAGGTCTGCAGATACCCCTGTGGATAATAGTGATAAGAAAAGGAAAGCATTTGTGTTTATCTATAACACAGAAAGTCAAACTGTTGGAGACAGTAGGCAGTGGTGTAAGTGTGAAATGTCTTACAGAAAGGTACGGTGTTGGAATGACCACCATATAGGACCTGAAGAAACAGAGGGATAGACTGTTGAAGTTCTGTGCTGCAAGTGACTAACACAAGTTAATGAAACATAGAAAAACCCAGAATAAAAAAAATGAAGATCTTGATTGTGCACTGGAAAAGTGATCCATCAATATCACAGTGGACACATGCCACTTAATGATACACTGATCATGAAACAAGAAAGATCTATTATGATGAACTAAAAATGGAAGGGAATTGTGAATTTTCAAGGTTGGTTGTAGAATTTAAGAAAAAATATGGCATTAAATTTTTAAAGATTTTTGGCGATAAAACATGTGCTAATCACAAAGCAGCAGAGTAATTCATTGGCGAGTTTGCCGACGTCATCGCCGATGAAAACCTGACACCAGAACAAGTCTATAACGGTCATGAAACATCACTGTTTCGGTGCTATTGTCCCAGAAAGACACTGACCACTGCGGATCAGATGGTGCCAACAGTAATTAAGGAACCCAAGGACAGAACTGTGCTGGGTTGTGCTAATGCAACAGGTATACGTAAGCCCAAACTGCTGTGATAGGCAAAGGCTGCGTCCTTGCTGTTTTCAAGGAGTGGTTTTCTTACCAGTTCATTATTATCCTAACACAATACATGAATTACCAGGGACTTCTTTTCTTTTTTGGAGACAGAGTCTTGCTCTGTCACCCAGGCTGGAGTGCAATGGAGCGATCTCAGCTCACTGCAATCTCTGTGTCCTGGGTTCAAGCCATTTTCGTGCCTCAGCCTCACGAGTAGCTGGGATTACAGGCACCCGCCATCATGCCCAGCTAATTTTTGTATTTTTGTAGAGATGGGGTTTCACCATGTTGGCCAGGCTGCTCTTGAACTCCTGACCTCAGGTGATTCACCCACCTCGGCCTCCCAAAGTGCTGGGATTACGGGCGTGAGCCCATGCTCCCAGACCTTTTTTTTTTGAGATGGAGTTTCACTCTTATTGCCCAGGCTGGAGTGCAATGGCACAATCTCGGCTCACTACAACCTCTGCCTCCCCGGTTCAAGCAATTCTCCTGCCTCAGCCTCCCAAGTAGCTGGGATTACAGGCGACCACCACCACACCCGGCTAATTTTTGTATTTTTACTAGAGACGGGGTTTCTCCATGTTGGCCAGGCTGGTCTCGAACTCCTGACCTCAGGTGATCCACCCACCTCGGCCTCCCAGAGTGCTGGGATTACAAGTGTGAGCCACTGTGCCTGGCCTCTTTTTTCTTTTTTAAAAATTTTTTTAGAGATGAGGTCTCACCCTGTTGCCCAGGCTGGAGTGCAGTGGTGCAATCATAGCTCACTGCAGCCTTACACTCCTGGACTCAAGCAATCCTCCTGCTTCAAGTAGCTGGGCCTATAAGTGTGCACCACCACACCTGGCTGATATTTATTTATTACTAGAGATGAGGTCTCACTATGTTGCCAAGGTTGGTCTCACACTCCTGGCCTCAAGCCGTCCTCCCACCTCAGCTTTCTGCGTAGCTGAGATTACATGTATAACTAGGGACATCTTTTCTGATTAGTCTCACAAACATTTTGGACCAGTGGCTTGTGTCACTGTAGGGAGGGTGGACTGGATGACAACTGCAAAATTTTGTTTTTCTTTGACGACCATTCTGCTCATTCTCCAGCTGAAACTCTCATTAAAAATAATGTTTATGTCATGGGCTTTCTTCCAAATGTAACTTCATTACTTCAGCCATGTGACCAGGGTATCCTTAGATCAATGGAGATCAATGGAGAGTAAATATGGAAACACTGCCTGCTAGCAGCAGTGAACAGAGGGGTGGGTGTGGAAGTTTTCAAAAGGTGTTTAGCATGAAGGATGCCAATGCTGTTTCCGAAACTTGGAACACAGTGACTAACGACAGACACATGTGCTTGGCACAACCTCTGGTCTGTGACTATGGTCAGTGATGAAGATGAACAAGGTGATGGCATGGAAGTATTCCATATGTGAAGTGGGAAAAAAATGATGTCTGACCTCCCTACGCAGGCAAAAAATATACCTTCAGAGTGTGTCAGCATGCTGGAAGAAGTGGATATACAGGTTGTTAACATCTATACTGAGGCTCCCAGTTGTTCGTTCATTGACCGATGATGAACAATGGCAAAACGGTTCTGAACCAAGGTGCTTGTTGTAACAGTGATGACGAACAAAATGCTGTTATCACTGCAGAACAAGCACCTACAGGCGCCATGATGAAAGCATGCGATGGGCTCGTTGAAGGACTAGAACAGTGTGCGTTTGAGGCAGGATAAGCAAGATGAGGACCCTGTACCAATTTGTCCCCTTGTGCGAAGGCCTGAAGAACCCTTTTGCAGAGTCTCCTTTTGCTTGCAAATCTCCTGTGTCAGCACCTAGCGCTTTTGCAAGATAAGCTGCCCTACAAGATACCAGCAGATGGCCAGATGGTTACAAGTTGCTGCTGCCCGATTCGGCCCAGGAAAGAGAACAAAAGCCCCTTTTTCATGATGTGGCTTCCCCAATCTCCAGCCAATCGGCACCAAAAGCCCAAGAAGCTATTAGCTATGAACTCCTGCCTTGGGGGTAGGGACTTCTCCAGGGTTCTACATGTGCAGCTAGGCTCTAGGCTCAAGGTTTAGCTTATAGTGACCTTTTCCATTTTTTTTTTTTTTTTTCGAGGCAGGGTCTCACTCTGTTGCCCTGGCTGGAGTGCAGTGGCGTGATCCCAGTTCACTATAGCCTTCAGCTTCCAGGCTCAGGTGATCCTCCCGCCTCAGCCTCCTGAGTAGCTAGGATTAAAGGCACCTGCCACCACGCCCTGCTAATTTTTTTTTTTTTTTTGTATTTTTAGTAGAGATGGAGCTTCACCATGTTGGCCAGGCTAGTCTCAAACTCCTGACCTCAGGTGAACCGCCTGCCTTGGCCTCGCAAAGTGCTGGGATTACAGGCGTGAGCCACCGAGCCCGGCCTACAGTAATCTTTTAATCAGAACACAGCATCATTAGTAGAGAGGGAAGCCCACTGTCATGGTTGCTGTTGTCTGTCGGCTGATCCAGATCTCTGATGACGCCACTGGGCTGCTTAGTGACCCTGAACACATTATGTTTTCACTGGTTTAATGCTGTCATATTTTTTAACTGTTAAGTACTCATGTGTGAATAAGAGTAAGAAAACGATTGTTTATAAAGGTAGCACATAAATTCAGAGTCAGAGTCAGGAATAGTGGTGATGCCAATCATCCGTAGATGTTCACGTGGGTGATTGCAGTGGCGACAATGTTGCTTTCTGGGCGTTCAATAGACACAAACTGTTTCATGCACAAATTATTAAAATTATTGTATGAAACTACCTTTAGGCTATGTGTATAGGGTACATATGAAACATAAATGAATTTTATGTTTAGACTTAGGTCCCATCCCCAAGATATCTCATTGTGTATATGTGAATATTCCAAAATCTGAAAAAATCTGAAATCTGAAATATTTCACATTCCAAGCATTTCAGATAAGGGAGACTCAACCTGCACTGTCATGTCATTCCAAAACTTTCTTTTTCCCTTAGCATTTATTTCTCCGTTGATACATGTAGTGGTAAGTCATTAATTTTAACAGTTAGATAGTATTACACCCTGTTACATCCTGCTATACTCCACTATTATCTGTGCTATTTTCTACCATAACTCCTAAAAGCTTCAGGTAGTGTCCAGTGCTGGTCTAGACTTTCCCTCATTGTATAAATTGAATGTTGTAACAGGAAACTGGAAAAGACCAAGGCCAATTATTGATTGAGAATGCCATTGTACACTCAAAGGCTCTTCTTTTTCTTTTTTTTTTTTTTTTTTTTTTTTTGAGACGGAGTCTTGCTCTGTCACCCAGGCTGGAGTGCAGTGGCACAATCTCGGCTCACTGCAAGCTCCGCCTCCCGGGTTCACGCCATTCTCCTGCCTCAGCCTCTCCGAGTAGCTGGGACTACAGGCGCCCGCCACCACGCCCGGCTAATTTTTTGTATTTTTAGTAGAGACGCCGTGGTCTCGATCTCCCGACCTTGTGATCCGCCCGCCTCGGCCTCCCAAAGTGCTGGGATTACAAGCGTGAGCCACCGCACCCAGCCTTTTTTTTAACCTTTTTAGAAATACTTTTTCCATAAATTATTTTCACTTAGATAATTAGTCCATTACTGGGATACTTGCTCTGTTCCACCATCTCTTCCAGTTATTATAGCTCTGTAATGTTTCCGAATCTTGCAGGGGATGGTCTGCCCTGTAAGTTCCCCTTCCCCGAGGTTTCTTTGCTATCCTTTCAAAGAATATTCTTATGTTTGTTCATCCAGATGAAATTTCGAATTTTTATTTCAGATTGTCAGTTACCTCTTAAAAAGACAAAAGGATCCAACATCTTGAATTGTATTTAGATGGAAATAATACTTAATTTCATCCATATTCCATAGGGACTACTTTCCTGGGTTAAACTGATATGACTTGATGGTATCTTTAAAAAACTTTTCGTTTGGAGGTAAGTAGAGATTCTCACGTAGTTGTAATGATGCAGAGAGATCCCGTATACCCTTGACTCAGTTTTCCTCAATGGTAGCATGTTGAATAGCTAAAGTACAATATCACAGCCAGGAAATGACATGGATACAACATATAGACATTCGAATTTTGCCAGTGTTACATGCGTGTGTGTGTGTGTGTGTGTGTGTAATTCTACGCAATTTTGTCACATTACAGGTGGTTGGGTTGTGGCCCCTCCGCAGCCAAGATGCAGGGCAAGATGCAGCACACCAGGCTCCCTCATGCTGCCGTTTTATAGCTACAGCCATCTGCCTTTCTCCCCTTTCCCTAAGCCCCGGCAGCCACTGATGCTATCCATCTCTGCAACTTTGTCATTTCAAGAACGTTTGTTATATAAATGAAATCATCCAGTGTGTAGCCTTTCGAGGTCAGCTTTTGCAAACAGTGCAATTCTCCGTAGATCCATTCAAGCTGTTGCATGGATGAACAGCTTGGTCCTTTTTAGGAGCAGCATGGGAGTCTCTCTTTAGAATGTATGACCCTCCCTTTCACACTTGGGCCACGCCTGGCCTTTTCTGTGTGTATTAATTTCCTAAGCCTGCTGCAACAAAGTACCAAACACTGTGTGGCTTGCAACAACAGAAATTTGTTGTCTCGTAGTTCTGGAGGCTGGAAGGCCGAAATCAAGGTGTCAGCAGGTGTCTGATGGCTCTAGGTGAGAGTCCTTCCTGGCCGCATCCAGGCTGTGGCATTTGCCAGCTCTCCTTGTCATTCCTTTGCCATTGCTCCTGCCACATGGCTGTCCTCTCCCTGTGTCTCTTCCCAGAATCCTGCCTCTGTGCATGTCGACATCCAAATTCTGTCTCCTTATAAGCACACCAGTCATATTGGATCAGGGCCAATCCCAGTGACCTCATTTTAACTTGATTGTCTTGGTAAAGACCCTATCTCCAGACCCGGTGAGGTGGCTCATGCCTGTAATCCCACCACTTTGGGAAGCCGAGGCGGGTGGATCATGAGGTCAGGAGTTTGAGACCAGCCTGGCCAGCATGGTGAAATCCTGAATCTACTAAAAATACAAAAAATTGGCCGGGAAGGGTGGCGCACACCTATAGTCCCAGCTACTTGGGAGGCTGAGGCAGGAGAATCGCTTGAACCCAGCAGGCGGAGGCTACAGTGAGCCGAGATCACGCCACTGCACTCCAGCCTGCATGACAGAGTGACACTCCGTCTCAAAATAAAATTAAAAAAAAAAAAAAAGACCGTACCTCCAAATAAGGTCACATTCTGAGGGTTAGGGGTTAGGACTTCAACATATATTTTTGGGTGGACACATTTCAACTCATAACAACACGATATCATTATTTTTGAGAGCAAAGTCCAGTATCTATTTTCTCAGACCAAAGGAAACGAGATGGCTTGGGAAGAGTGGGCTTCCTTGGCTGAGTGTCCACCATTCAGGAGAGACTCGGGTGAGGGTTGTCCTGGGGCTTCTCGCAGGAGACCCATGCAGGGTGGGGATCAGCTCAGGAGTCATCAATCAGAGCAGAGCTGGAGGTGAGGATGAGGCTCAGGCTCTGGAAATAAAAGTCCTAGTGACAGGGTCTTTGGCCATAGACTGTCAGCAAGATGCAGACAGAGGACTCAGCTGGGGAGGGGAGCCAGGCAGAGGGGAAGATGGCAGATGGGGCCAGAGGGGAAGATGGTAGACGGGGCCAGGCAGAGGGGAGGATGGTAGACGGAAATATCAGGAAGAAGAGAGCCGTGGCTCAGGTTAAGGGATTTTCTTTTTTCTTTTCTTTTCTTTTTTTTTTTTTTGCTTTAGAATCCTAAATTTTTAAGTGGAGATATATTCATATGACATACTATTCACCATGTTATTTTATTTTATTTTTATTTTTTGAGACAGGGTCTCACTCTGTCGCCCAGGCTGGAGTGCAGTGGAGTGATCACGGCTCACTGCAGCCTCCACCTCCTGGGCTCAATCAATCCTCCCACCTCAGCCTCCCAAGTAGCTGGGACCACAGGTGCACACCACCTTGCCCAGATGATTTTTGTACTTTCTGTAGAGACAGGGTTTCTCCATGTTGCCCAGGCTGGTCTCAAACTCCTGGATTCAAGAGATCCTCCCGCCTTGGCCTCCTGAAGTGCAGGCATTTCAGATGTGAGCCACTACGCCCGGCCGAGGTGATGCATTTCTAATGGTCACCTAGTAATAGTGTACTTGGCTTTTGACTTAGGAACAAGGGCCAGTTAGAGTCTGTAGGGGTCCCTATAAGGGAATCCAATTGCTGCGGCCAACCTGGAGACCTCAAGGCAGTGAGACTGAAGTGGGGAAAATGAAAGAAAATGAGTCAACTGACAGAAGAGGTTTTGCTTAAGAGTATGGGTATATAAGAAGGAACTGCTTTTCAATACTCAAGTAGAAAAAACATCGCATTTCCTTATTTTTGTAAATTATATCAGATGTGGCTCTGAGCTTCCACTTGCCAAGATCAACAAAAATCTAGTACTGTTTTTCCCTCCACTCCCCGCTATGGCAAATACTTCTCTTCCCTTCTCTGAGGTTGTGCCAAAACCCAGGAAAATAGAGGGAGGTGGCCTGGGCCTGGGTGGCCTTGGTCACTACTAAGGTAGTCATTGCCCAGACCCACCTTGCCTTCTGTCCTCAGCAAACCCGCCTCACTCCCCTCTAGTTGGTTAACCTCTTCCCAAACACTTTTTGCATATCCACTTATCCTCACTGACAATCTAGCCAGATTATTTTAATTAGACTCGTTCTTCCTCCAAAAAAATGCCTATTTGGTCAGTCTCCCTGGCACCCTGCAGTCAGATAAACAAATCAACATCAAACACATAAACAGTCAGTGAACTGCATCCTTGGAGTGAGAGAACCCCAAATTCTGGAACACAAAACTGGCCTGCTCTTGGGGAAAATCACCCTTCACTTTCTTTTTTCCTGTGATGAATCTTTGAAAGGAAAAATTCCCAAGAGACCAGTCTATTTCTTGATGATTCACCCAATTATATGAATTCGAAGCCTCCTAAGCTTCAGCCTCCAGAGTAGCTGGGACTGCAGGCGTGCACCACCATGCCTGGCTCATTTTTGTATTTTTAGTAGAGACGGGGTTTCACCATGTTGGCCAGGCTGGCCTCCAGCTCCTGACCTCAGGTGATCCGCCCGCCTCGGCCTCCCAAAGTGCTGAGGTTACAGGCGTAAGCCACTGCGCCTGGCCTGATTTTGAACTCAAAGTTGTTGTGCAATTGTACTTTTTAATTGGAAGCACATTCTCTCCAGTTTTTTTGTTTTATTGGCCGTAAGTCTCTGTTCCTGGCACTGTGCACATGTAGAAGGCAATTATAAACAATGCCATGTGAATGAAATAGCAGCTTTGCACAATTTCAAACCTCTTCTGAGTCTTCAAGAACATCTGAATTACACCCACCACTCACTGTCAGAAGCCCCTCTTTATTTTCTACCTTATTTTGTTTTTTGCTTTCTTATTTCTGTAATACCTTGCATCTCTTATGCAGAAGCCCTGTGAATATCTGCTTTTGAGCATCACATATTGTGAATGAGAATTATGAGATAGGTTTTCATAAGTTTTAAAAATAATAGTCTTGCTCTGTCATCTAGGCTGGAATGTAGAGGCACGATTATAGTTCACTGCAGCCTCGACTTCCTGGGCTCAAGCAATCCTCCTGCCTCAGCCTCCCAAGTAGCCAGGACTACTGACGCAAGCTCACTATACCCAGCTAATTAAAAAATTTTTTCTGTAGAGACGAGGTCTCACTATGTTGCCCAGGCTGGTCTCAAACTTCTGGCCTGAAGGGCTTCTCCTTTCTTGGCCTCTCAAAGTGCTGGGATTACAGGTGTGAGCCACCGTGTCCATCCTGGTTTTTATATTTATGTATGCTTTACGTCTGTGTGTGTGCATCTATATTTATTCATATATCTATCTCCAAATGGGTTCCTTTGGGCAAGTTATTAACTTCTCTGTGTCTTCCTTTCCTCACCTGTAAAATGGAAATAATAGAACCTACACCATCAGGCGTTTGAGAGAATTAAATGAGTCAACAAAAGCATTTTGAAGAGTGCTTAACATGTAATAAGCTCTCAGTACATGTTAGATATGAAATAGACAACAGATACTCTATAATGTGTTGTCCTTGGTAAACTATCTAAGGTGATTGTAGAGAAAGTTGTTAGCTAAAAATGTTAAGTACAATTTAGAGGTTGAAGAGTGTCTGGAGAAATACTATCTGTGATACTAAGCTAGGGCCATCTGTCCAGGCAGACTGCCAGAGTGGGGAGAAGGCGGGTGGGGAGGTCCCATGAACAGATAGTGAGATAAAAACCCCACCCTGAGTGGAGTCCCAACAGCTGGGAGCAATGTTCCAGGTCTCTTGCTGTCCCTTCTTACAGCAAGATGATGCCCAAATAAGATGGTAAAACTATCAAGTGGATTGCCCCAAGAGGAAGTGGCTTAGTGTCCTCTCCTGTTTGTAATTCCCCTAGTGCCATCATCCTCCTAAGAGCACAGCGTGGCCTTTTGCCCACCAGTCTCTTCCCTCACCTCACCAAAGATTGGTTGCCCTTTCTCTTCCGTCTCCAACCCCTTCTCTACCTTCCTTACCTCCTGGTAAGAACCTGGGAGAAGGGAAATCTTTAAAGAGCTTTCTGCCTTCACCTTTGTTTTTTGGTTCATCTCCTAATGATCTCAGGATAAAATGAAAGGAGAGAGTGATAGAACCTCAGGGTTTAAAAAATGTAAACCCAAGATGTATCTGGGAATTGCAAACCCAAATGCCTACAGGGTACAGACCACAGGGTCAGGGGCACCAGACAAGAGGGAGTGGGCTGCTGGCTCTGGTAGAGTATAGGAGAGCAATGCATGTCTACTACGCTCATATTTTTAGTTTGGTTTTTTGTTTTGTTTTGAGACAGGGTCTTGCTCTGTCGCACGGGCTGGAGTACAGTGGCGTGATCACAGCTCTTTGCAGCCTCTACCTCCTGGGTTTACATGATCCTCTTGACTCAGCCTTCCAAGTAGCCGGGACTACAGGAGCACACCACATCACCAGGCTAATTTTTGTGTTTTTGCAGAGACCAGATTCTGCCATGTTGCCCAGGCTGGTGCCGAACCCTGGGACTCAAGCAATTCTCCCATCTTGGCCTCCCAAAGTGTTAGGATTACAGGCACGAGGCACTATGCCGGCATATTTTCAGTTTTTGAAGAGACTTTGAAATTATAGTTCCCTGTGTAAAATCTCCCAGTTTATAAATAGTGATTATGGTTTTAGAAAAAAATATCAAAATCTGCCTGGGGCGCAGTGGCTCACGCCTGTACTCCCAGCACTTTGGGAAGCTGAGGTGGGTAGATCACTTGAGGTCAGGAGTTCAAGACCAGCCTGCCCAATACCGTGAAACCCCATCTCTGCTAAAAATATATAAATTAGCCGGGTGTGGTGATGCATGCCTGTAATCCCAGCTACTCAGGAGGCTGAGGGAGGAGAATTGCTTGAACCTGGGAGGCGAAGGTTGCAGTGAGCCAGGAGGTCGCACCACTGCACTTCCAGCCTGTGCGACAGTGAGACTCTGTCTCAAAAGAAAAAAATAAAGAAAGAAAAGAAAGAAAAAAAATCAAAATCCCATGCAAGTCAAAATCAAGCCATAGCCTTTGCGACATCTAATCCATAGCAATCTTCTTTTAGCCCAGGCAACTATTAGAAGAGTTTCTGTTCACCTACCGTGTTAGAAAATCAGAAATATTTAATTTACTTGAAATGAATTTGGTTCATGAATATCATTTTATTTTCCTATTTATTTATTTATTTATTTACTTATTTATTTTGAGGCAGAGTCTCACTCTGTTGCCCAGGCTGGAGTGCAGTGGTACAATCTTGGCTCACTGCAGCCTCCGCCTCCTGGGTTCAAGTGATTTTCCTGCCTCAGCCTCCTGAGTAGCTGGGACTACAGAAGCAGGCCAACAAGTCCAGCTAATTTTTGTATTTTTAGTAGAGACAGGGTTTCACCATGTTGGCCAGGCTGGTCTCGAACTCCTGACCTCAAGTGATCCACCTGCCTCGGCCTCCCAAAGTGCTAGGATTACAGGCACGAACCACCAGGCCCAGCCTATTTTTTTAAATTGACAAATAATTATTTATTAGTTCTTTCAAGAGTCCTTGACCTAAAATGTTGAAAATAAAATGCCTACGATGTATAACATTTTACAGATGTTATAATTTTTTAAATGTAAAAATTTATAGGCTTCTAAGTTGAATCATAAGCTATTTATGAAACTAAAACTATTTTATTTATTTCTCTGCAGTTAGAGTAATTTTTCTCTCTCTTTTTCCCCAAATTGTTTCTCTAGCTGTCATAAACAAAGTATTTTTAAAAACCCACCCAAGACAGCTGCTTTAAATAAATAAAATAAACAGGCTTCAAAATGAAACTGTTTCCAAAATACATAACCAATACTAGATTTTATCTTTTTAATTTAGTTTAATTAAAAAAACTGTTTAAGAGACAGGGTCTCGCTGTTTTGCCTAGGCTGTTCTCAAACTCCTGGGCCCAAATGATCCTCCTATCTCAGCCTCCCAAAAAGTGTTGGGATTACAGGCATGAGCCACCGCAGCTGACTCCAAGAAGAGATTTAGAATTTGGATCCTGGTAGACTGAGGTGGCTTAGCTAGGGAAGATTGTTAGACCTAAAAGAAGGTCCATTTATTTCAGAAATTCTCTCTACATGCTCTCCCAAAAACAATAGGCAAATTTTGTTTACTGATGCAAAGTAAATATGAAAACAAGAGATGTGCTTTATACCTTGTGATTTAATTTAAATGACCTTGAAAGGAGAAAATGTGCCACTCTAAACCCTTCCTCCTTCTTATTGGTTGGAATGCAGCCATAATGACTGGAGCCCCAGCAGTCATACTGGTCCATGAGGATTCTCGAAAATGGAAGCCACAGGCCATCCATAGAGTAGGAACAAGATGGAAAGAGGGTGAGTCCCTGATACCAGAAGAACCAAACCAGCCTGGTCTGTCTTTCTTTGAATTTATTGAATGTGAGGGAGAACATCTATGTTGTTTGTCATTATTTTTGTTTTTTTGGTTTTTCTCTAACAACTAATTTTTCTTTTTCATTTTAAGAGACAGAGTCTCCCTGTGTTGCCCAGGCTGGTCTTGAACTCCTAGGCTCAAGGGATCCTCCCCACCTTGGCCTCCCAATGTGCTGGGATTACATGGAATGAGCCACCACGCCAGGCCCTAACAACTAAATTTTCTCCTGACAGTATGTCTGAAAAGAGAAAATACATTTTTAATAGGCTTGTGTTTTTTCCCTTGTAGATTTCTTTTGTGTTAGCTATAGTGTTTTCATTTTCTTGATGGAAGGAAAGACATAGAGTATATTGTTTATTTTCATCAATTTTAACATACTAGTAAGCCTGTCCCCACATCTTCATTACATTTTTGTGATTTAAAACAAATTTCATTATATTACATTTATATAGAACATACAGTGATATTGTATTTTTAAAGAGAAAGTTTATTATTATAAGAAACTTAATCAAAGTTATAATATAATAGAAAGAACATTCATAAAGTTATAATACATACAAGATTAATCTAAGAATTACATTATTAAAAACATATTCATATTGGGCATTTCTTGATTTAACCTGGTGAGTCTAATTTTAAAGAGAAATTCTGGCTAGTCATATTATCTACCTGGCCTAATTGATAAATTTTTATGATTTAGGCCTTTGAGGCAATGGCTGGTTGTATTACTGGTCTCTAACCTTCAATTTCCAGAGGAGATCTCAGTGGCTTTTGAAAAACACTATCTTATTAACTGGATATATTTACTCAACCGTCTGTACTCCCTAACTTAGTGACACTGATACATAAAGTCCTCCTGACCTTTTCATCACTTCTGTAGAGCGTTTCTTATCTCCAGATTTTCTGAAGCAGACAAAAACTCATACTTATGAGCTACATAATTTGCAAGGCCCAGTGCAGAATGAAAACATGAGGTCCCTTGTTCAAATTCCTAAGAATTTCAGTGTGGTAACAGCAGAGCATCAAACCAAGTTCAGGGCCCTTCTAAGCAATGAAGGCCTCTGTTACAGCCCAGGTCACATGCCCATCAACCCAGCCTTGGGTAGATCCTAAATTGAATCAGCTCCCACATTAATCAACTGATAAAAGAAGATATGTGCCATTTCTAGTTGTCAGTATTATGTACCTCAGTCTCTGCTATTCCTTTACACACAAAGTCCAGCATTCAATCCAAATTGCAAGAGAGCCTAAAACCAAAACAGTCAACAGAATCAGACAGAGAGATGCTGCAGATGCTCAAACTAGCAGAGATTTTAACTGATTAATATGTTAAAGAGTCTAGTGAAAAGGTGGACAAGATATATGATGGAGAATTTGATCAGAGAGATGGAAACTCTAAAAAAAGAGTTAAATGAAACGTGAGCAATGAAAATGATTTTTATAGACTGACTTGTGTATCTCAAAATTTACATATTGAAGCCTAGTCCCCATTGTCACTGTATTTGGAAATAGAGTTTATCTTAGCAGACTAATACAATCATGGTCTCAGCTTTAAAGGATTCCTTCAACAGGCTTATTCACAAAATGAATGTAGCAGAGGAAAGAATTGGTGAACGTGAAGAGAGGTCAGTGGAAATTATCTACACTGAAACTTAAGGAGTAAAAAGAGAGGAGAAAAATTATAGCATTTCAAAAACCGTAGGATAATATGAAATGGTTTAACATACATGTAAATGAGTCCCAGAAGAAGAGACAAGAGGCCAGAAGAAATGATAACAGCTGAGGTTTTCCCCAGATGAATGAAAAACAACAATCCACAGATCCAGGAAGCTCAGATAACCCTAAGCAAGATAAAAATGAATAAAAACACACCTGGGCACATCCTAGACAAACTGTTGAAAATCAGCGTGAAGAGGAAATCTTTGAAGGTAGCCAGAGAATAAGGAAATAGTCCATAAGGAAGACATTCTGTGAAGCAGACTTTTCATTAGGCACTATGCAATCAGAAGATGATGGAATGACATCTTTAACATATTTAAAGAAAAAAATCCACCTAGAATCATATTCAGTGAAAATTTTTTAAATTATGAAAATATTTCATAAATTAAAAAAAGATTTTTTTTGGCAAATAGAAGAGAATTTTTCACCGTAAGTACTACACCACAGGAAATGTTAAAGTAAATTCTCCAGGCAGAAGGAATCTGAGACTGGAAAGAAATCTGGATCTACACAAAGGACTGAGGAGTGCTTGAAACCACTGTTCTGCCATAGTGACAGAAAAAAATATTAAAATGTGGGCAAATATGGAAAACATTTTTTCTTATTTTAATCTCTTTTAAAAGATAATCGACTCCCTAAAGCAAAAATAGTAATAATATATTATGAGATTTATAACATGTAGTAGTATAGTGCATTTTAATAACAGCACAAAGGATGGGAAAGAGAAAATAGACATATACTACTAAAAGATTATGCATTTAAGGGGAAGTGTTATAATATTATTTGAAGACAGGCTGTGAGAAGTTAAAAATGTGTGTTATAAATTCTAGGGCAACCACTAAAAAACAAACAAAAGTATAGCTAGTAAACCAAGAGTAGAGATAAAATGGAACCATAAAAATACTCAGTTAATCAGCCAGATGTAGTGACTCACGCCTGTAATCCTAGCACTTTGGGAGGCTGAGGTGGGCGGATCACCTGAGGTCAGGAGTTCGAAACCAGCCTGGCCAACATGGTGAAACCCTGTCGCTACTAAAAATACGAAAATTAGCCAGGCATGTTGGTGCACACCTATAATCCCAGCTACTCAGGAGGCTGAGACAGGAGGATTGCTTGAACCTGGGAGGTGGAGTTTGCGGCAAGCTAACACCACTGCACTTCAGCCTGGGCAACAGAGCAAGACTCCATCTCAAAACAAACAAACAAACAAACAAAACAAAACAAAACAAAACTCAGTTAATCAAAAACAAGGACAGGGCATAAGAAAAAAGGAACAAGGAATAGATGGGACAAATAGAAAACACATAGCATGATGACAGATTTAAATTTGGTCATGTCAATAATTAAATTAAATATACATGGTTTAAACAGCTCCAGAAATTAGATAAATTATCAGATGAGATTTTAAAAAGCAGGACCCACCTATATTCTTTCTACAACAATTGTATTGTAAATATAAAGACACAGATAGGTTAAAAGTAAAACAATGAAAAAAAAATACCATGCTAACACTAATAAAAAGAAACCCAAAATAGCTACATTAATATCAGACAAAGTGGGCTTCAGGATAAAGAATATTACCAGAGATAAATAAAGACATCACGTACTAACAGGGTAAATTAATCAAGAAAACATTACAATCTTATACGCGAATGTACTTAACAACAGAGCTTCAAAACACATTAAGCAAAAGCTGATAGAACTAAAAGGAGACATTTAAAAAAATCTGTAATTATTGTTGAAGCGTGGTCCACCACTCCTCTCTCAGTAATTGATAGACCGAGTGGATGAAAAAAAATCAGTAAGAATATAGAAGATTGAAAACACTTTCAAGACAGTCCATCCAACAACAGCAGAGAGAATATACATTCTTTACAAACACACGTGGAACATTCACCAAGAGAGATCCCTCTCTGAACCATTGAAAATAGATTCTATTCTGGGCCTCAATAAACACAAAAGGATTCATATCATATAAAGTATATTATCTACACAACATAATTAAAATGAAAATCATTAATAGAATGATATCCAGAAAATTCTCAAATATTTGAAAATTCAACAAAACATTTTCAAATAATCCACAGGTCAAGGAAGAAATCACAAGGTAGAAATTTTTTTTTAACTGAATGAGATGAAAGTGCATTATTTAATCTGAGGGATGCGGCTAAAGCAATGCTTAGAGGGAAATTTATAGTATTAAATGCCTATATTAGAGAAATAGAAAAATCTCAATTCAATGATCTTAGCTTCTACCTAAAGAAAATATAAAAAGAAAAGCAAATAAAACAGAAAGTAAGCAGAATGAAGCAAATAATAAATAGCAGAAGCCAATGAAATTAAAACAAAATTAATAGAGAAAATTGAGGATACTAATAGCTTGTTTTGAAACAAGCATGAAAACGCACAACCTTCTAGCCAGACTTTTTATTTATTTTTAAATGAACACCAGTGCCACTTGCCAATCCCAGACTATTTTCTCAAATGACATAAGACAAAAATTAAAAATAAAATGAGTTGAAGAATGGACAGATAGCAGTTTGGGGTCCTAATGGTCATTGAAAGCAGATTGGGCCATAGTCTTTCTCTCTTTTTATAGGTATGAAAGTGAAAGAATGATAAAATCAAACACAACAAATTACATATTTTGACAAGTTTGCAAATAACACAAATATTACATAATTTAGAAAAATAATATATTAAAAATTAATTGTCTAATATACTTCTATAATGTTTTCAGCTGCATTTATTATTATTATTATTATTTTGAGACAGCGTCTTGCTCTGTTGCCGAGGCTGCAGTGCAATGGCATGATCTTGGCTCACTGTAACCTCTGCCTCTTGGGTTCAAGCGATTCTTGTGCCTCAGCCTCCTGAGTAGTTGGGATTACAGGCATGAGCCCCTATGCATGACTAATTTTTCTTTTTTCTTTTTTTTGTATTTTTAGTAGAAATGGGATTTTTCTATGTTGGCCACGCTGGTCTCGAACTCCTGACCACAAATGATCCGCCCACCTTGGCCTCCCAAAGTGCTGGGATTACAGGTGTGAGCCACCACACCCAGCCAACAATGATTTCATAAGATCGCTTTCCATAGAGAGGTCAGAAAGATAATTTGATATTCACAGAAGCCAACCTGTGGCCATTCTAACCACATCTGACAAAAACCAGAGGCAGAGAATTTGAGACATTAATTAGTCTACTACTTCTATTGTTTCTGATATTACCATACACTAGTGTCACTGTTGAAAATAATGTTGGCATGGCCTGATACATCTCTGTCCATTATTGTAGTGATGCCCCTGGTGATTTCCTCTCCAAGAATTTAATGAAGTTTCACTCAAATTCAGTCACATTCAACCATTCTTCCTGTGCCAGATATTGACTGTTGGTATTAAGTCCCATAATAGTCCTTCCATATACTCTCTGTTGCTGCTCAGTCTAGAAGACTGAAAACTACATTTCCTAATCTCTCTTGCCAACTACATTTCCTAATCTCTCTTGCCAACTAAGTCCAGGTGATTTTGCTCAATAACACAAAATTATAAGTAGGAAGAATGCACAAGCCATTTTACTCTTGGCAACAGATTTAGAAGGATCGTAGAGTTCCAGGCTCCTCATCAGTGGGAATACCACCTCCCTGGTAGCAGAGGTGGCTGTAACAGCAGCCATAGCACCAAGTATGTGCTCACAGGCTCTGGTATAATACCTTTTGTAACTCAAACTCTGGGGGCAGTAGGGACTTCCTTTAGACACTGATCTGTAGGTAACCCCACCTTTTGCTCTGCTAAAAATTCCAAAATTTTTGTAACCAATTGCCTGTATTAAATCCCCTTCTGTTTGAAATACATAGAAAGGTGTTTTTATTTTTTGTTTTGTTTTGTTCTGTTTTTTTTTTTTTTTTTATGACAGAGTCTTACTCTGCCCAGGCTAGAATGCAGTGGCGCAATCTCGGCTCACTGCAACCTCTGCCTCCCGGGTTCAAGTGATTCTTCTTCCTCAGTCTCCCAAGTATCCGGGATTACAGGCATGCACCACCGTGCCCAGCTAATTTTTGTATTTTTAATAGAGACGGGGTTTCACCACGTTGGCCACGCTGGTCTCGAACTCCTGACCTCAGGTGATCTGCCTGCCTTTGCCTCCCAAAGTGCAGGGATTACAGGCGTGAGCCACTGCACTCGGCCCATAGAAAGGTTTTTATCCCCTTGGCTGGATACTGATAGAAACAATTCCCAGTGCATGTTTACTAGAACAGATTTATTTATGTGCTGTGCTAGTTCTAGCCATTCCCAGAAATATTCAAGACCTGGCTTTGGGCCTAGATCACCAGTACAGATTTCTTGCGACCTCACGCCGTGTTGTAACTTATGATGTATTTTTCCATCAGCAACTTATTGGGATCATCTTCATGTATTAGAGAAATTCTATACACATTGAGCCTTACAAAAGAAGGGGTCTGGGTATCAGATTCTCTCTTCCCAGGAAGTGCCTTTGGAAATTTACTTACTGCCTACTGAGAAGCTCTGCAAGCTGAAAGGTCAGTTCTGGAAGGGTGGCCTTTCCATTGATTAAAGGTCTTGTTACATGCTTTCCTCAGGGGCAGAGTTACTTCACTGCCACACATTTGCATAACGAAGGGGCCAGTACTCATAATGGGGATAAGAAGCTGTGTTTTATGGTAACTATCAGTATCCATCCCGACAGAGAAGAGATTGGGACCTAGGATTAAATAAACGTAAATTCCACCTTCCCAGACACACTGCTAAATAAGGGGAAAAAATAAATTTTGAGTTCAAAGACTTATTTCTTTCCACTATTCACCAACCATTGTAATCTAGAGACTTGTGTTCTAGAAGGGCAGCTAGCTTGCTAAACAGATTTTCACAAGCAGAAGCTAAATGTGATAAACGCAGATTTCAGTTTCCTGTAAAGAGAACAGTTTTGCACTAAAGTCAAGGCTGAAGAGTATCCTTGTCTCTTTAGTAATCAAATAAAAACATAGTTCAGTAATTAGTAACAGACTTTGAACTTAGACAAGTTAATTAAGAACTGTAGGTCGATATGCCTGTTGTATAAGGATTATATTTAGAAAATAATTAATGTGCTTTTCTCTTTTGTCTTCCTGAGACCTCAGTCTTTATTTCTGTTGGCCTGGGGCATCTACCTGTTTTGTGGGGAGTGATGAGTTTAGGATTGTTATAGAGAAATGCAAAGAAAGGAGTAAACTCTTAAAGATCATTGATTCAAAAACATATGTTAACCCTCACATTTAGCATTTCTAAATCAGATGTGTCTGACAGCCTACAGCGTGCCACAGTTTTAGTGGTGATGCTCTTTTCCCCTTTATTTCTTAGGAGTAAATAAAACCATGGTGAATCTTGTAATTTATAGCAATGTAGATTTAATGAAACACTTCTGATACTCAAATAGCGTTGATGTTTTAAATTGAGATCTGCTTTACATGAGTTTTGACAAATGCAAACATCTTTTCCTCTATTAAGTCATAGGATAGTTCCTTTACCTCAGAAAGATCCCTGGTGTCCCTTTCCAGTCAATTGCTACACTACGCTCTGTCCCTGGCAAACATTGTTCTATTTTTTTTGTCACAGATGAGTTTGCCTACTCTAAAGTCACAGAAACAGAATCGTACGGTGCATGATGTCTCATCTGGCCTCATTACTCAGCATTTTGTCTTGCGCTTCTGCCTGTTGTGTGCACTCGTAGCTTGTCCCTTTGGTTGTGGAATAGTCTTCCGTTAGATGAATATATAATTTGGACCAGGTGCGGTGGCTCATGCCTGTAATCCCAGCACTTTGGGAGGCTGAAGCAGGTGGATCACTTGAGGTAAGGAATTCGAGACCAGTCTGTTCAACATGGTGAAATCCCATCTCTACCAAAAAAAAAAAAAAAAAAAAAAAATTTGCTGGGCGTGGTGGCACGTGCCTGTAGTCCTAGCTACTCAGGAGGCTGAGGCAGAAGAATTGCTTGAACCCGGGAGGTGGAGGTTGCAGTGAGCTGAGATTGTGTCACTGAACTCCAACCTGGGCAACAGAGTGAAATAGTGTCTTAAAAAAAAAAGATGAATATGTAATTTGTTGGTGGACATTTGGGTTGTTTCCTGTTTTTGGCAATAATAAATAAAGCTGTGATGAACACTTTCATACAAATATATATATAGATATGCAAATATGTATATATATGCAAATATATATGCAAATATATACATATATGTGTGTGTGTGTATATATATATATATATATATACACACACACACATTTTAATTTATCCTAAAGATTTTGAAGCAAAACAATCAATAGTCTTCCCAGCCAGGTTACTTTCTCCAGAGAGAATGGTCACTAATGTCCCTCTAGCATATCAAGTGTCAGGTTTGATGGCTAGCCCTTAGAAGTCTTTTTTTTTTGACAGAGTCTCTGTCACCCAGGCTGGAATGCAGTGGTGAAATCTCGGTTCACTGCAACCTCTGCCTCCCAAGTTGCAGCGATTCTCCTGCCTCAGCCTCCCGAGTAGCTTGGATGACAGGTGTGAACCATCACACCCAGCTAAGTTTTGTATTTTTATTAGAGATAGGGTTTTGCCATCTTGGCCAGGCTGATCTCGAGCTCCTGATCTCAAATGATCTTCCCACCTTGGCCTCCCAAAGTGCTGGGATTACAGGCATGAACCACCGTGCCTGGCTGGTTTATTAATTTTAAATGATTAACCGTCCTTATGAGAAGTCCAAACCTCAGCATCATGCAATGTAATCATATAACACACCTGCACGTGCACCCTCAAATCTAAAATAGAAATTAAAAAATAAAATGATTAACCCTGAGACATCTCTGGGCAGGGAAACTATTGGAGAAGAGCAAAGAAAAGCCTGTGAGCCCCAAAGCTGTGGTTCATGGAGCGAAGATGCCATTTGACTCTTCTGGGTAGAGTGGGCAGACGGTCCTTGCAGGACCTGGGGGGAGACGCATATTTGAGAGTTCCCACACGTCATTTCCCCTTCCAAACCCCTGATCTGCCAGGGGCTCTTGGTTGAACCGTATCCACTCTGTGTCTTTCCCCTTGTCTACTTCAGTAATTTCTCAGGTGAATTATTAATTCAGTCAGAGTTTGGTTCAAAAATCTCCTTAGGATTTCATTCCCCTCTTCCTTGGAGAGCTACTGTTAGGAGTCCGCACCCAGGGAGCCCTCTGGGGAGGGGGCCCCGCGTGGTTACGATGGGCCACACGTGGGAGGCGGGCAGGGCTCCTTCCATTTCTGTCCCTGGTGTCTGCAGGTGCTGAGGATTCCCAGTGGGTGGCACCTGTAGATCCCGGGTGCCCGTTCAGTTCCTGGCAGGGACACCTGCCTGCAGCTCTGGCCCCAGCTGCCTGCGGGTCTGCAGGGGATCGGGGGGGAGCCAGGCCCCTCCCTTGTTAATTCCCCTGGAGGTGTGCCCGCTCAGGCTCTCCGTTCACCATCCCTCACCGGTTGGATACGCGGTGACATTTGGATCTCGTTCAGGCCACATTTGCCCCAGGGAAACTCAGAGAGCTGTCTGAAGCTTTCTCCTGCTTTTCCTCCTTCCGGTGGGCAGGACTTGTACTCCTGGCTGCTGCTTCCAAAACGCAGCCGGACTGCCCTAGGCTTTTGGGTATCACAATCGAATGGATTCTGCACATTAGAACATACCCTTCCTCCACAAATTGCGAAGCAGCAAGAAGCACAGAGTTGGGGCACAGACTTCACCATCCCTCTTTTTCTTTCCTTTCCTTCACAGTGACAGCAGAGACCGGCGTGGGTGGGAAGGAAACTAGTTCTCCTGCCTGTCTCCCATTTCCCCACCTTTTCGGCTTCGCACCTGGTGGAGTGTTCCTGGCACGCAGCAGAGGAGCACCTGGTGACTTTGTTCTCACAAGTCTGCGTGGAAGTGTTGCATGGGAACAGAGCATACAGTGTGGGGCCTTAATGTGGGAACTCTGTCACACTGCAACGCTTTACACACCCTTTTGTCCCAACGGCAATGGAGCCTCTTGTGTCTAGGTTTTCCTTAAGGAGTGGTGTTAAATATTTGTAAAATGAACAAATAAAGAGCCAAGTCCAGAGGTCCTAGCAGATGGTGTTACATCCTCATCGTGAGGCACGTGGACCGGGGTTTCCGAACACCTGCGTTCACCCCTAGAATTTGGATTGATCTGGGCACCTCTGGGAAACCTATGGGGCAGGACCCGTGACTCTAGTTGCATTTTTGGAGGAATGAGGCTGGGAGAGAAGAATAGGGAGGAACGAAGAGGACGTCCTGGTACCTCTCTCAGAGATTCTTCCATGGGTCTGTGTCAAAACCTTGTGGAAAGCAAAGCGGGGGGCAGAAGCCCGGGATGCAGGATTCACGAAGGATTCCGTGAGACACTAGGACACAGTAACTTGTCTTAGTGCCCGGGTGATAAAATACGACATATAATGGGAAGGAGGAGCGTGTTCCCCTCCCATAGGTGGAGCCCAGGAAGGCTGCCGAGGACTCCTAAAAATATCTGAAGGAGGCCGTGTGTGTGTGTGTGTGTGTGTGTGTGTGTTATCACCAAGACTGCAGTCTCATCTGAACCTGCAGGCTCTGAGGGAGACCGTGTGTGTGTGTGTGTGTGTGTGTGTGTGTGTGTGTGTGTGTGTGTTATTTACAGGTTATTACCAAGAACATGGCCTCACCTGAGTCTGCAGGCTCTGAAGGAGACCGTGTCTGTGTGTGTGTGTGTGTGTGTGTGATCACCAAGACTGCAGTCTCATCTGAACCTGCAGGCTCTGAGGGAGACTGTGTGTGTGTGTGTGTGTGTGTGTGTGTGTTATTTACAGGTTATTACCAAGAACACGGCCTCTCCTGAGTCTGCAGGCTCTGAAGGAGATCATGTGTGTGTGTGTACGGGTTATTACCAAGAGCACAGTTTCATCTGGACCTGCAGGCTGGTGAGGCCAGGAGACATTTACTGAGAGGCCAGTCCAAAAACAGAACCTGGCTAGGAATTTCAAACAGGTAATTTTTTGAGAAAGAGTTTTATTGGGGGTTTAGTGAACATTAAAAAACTGCACATATTCAAAGTACACAATTTGGTAAGTTTTGGCATGAGTACACACCCATAAAACCACAATCAAGATAATGCTCCTTTGTCATCTTCCCCTGACAGTCTTTGATCTGCTTTCTGTCACTATAGGGCAGTTGGGATTTTCTAGAAATTTATATAAATGGAGTCAAACAGTGTATGTATAGTGGCAAAAAGCGCATAATATAACATTCACCATCTTAACCATTTTCAAGTGTACAATCCTGCAGCATTAAGTACAATTGCCTTGTTGTGCAACCATCACTGCTATCCTTCTCCAAAACTTTTTAATCTTGCAAAACTAAAACTCTGTTCCCATTAAACAATAACTCCGGCCAGGCGTGGTGGCTCATGCCTGTAATCCCAGCACTTTGGGAGGCCAAGACGGGTGGATGACCTGAGCTCAGGAGTTCAAGACCAGCCTGGGCAACACGGTGAAACCCCGTCTCTACGAAAACACAAAAAATTAGCCAGGCGTGGTGGTGTGGGCCTGTAGTCCCAGCTACTTGGGAATCTGAGGCAGGAGAATTGCTTGAACCCGGGAGGTGGAGGTTGCAGTGAGCCAAGATCACACCACTACACTCCAATCTGGGCAACAGAGCGAGACTCTGTCTCCAAAGAAAAGAAAAAAAAACATAACTCCTCCTTCCTCTTCCCCCAGCCCCTGGCAATGACCATTCTACTTTCTGTCTTGGTGAATTTGCCTACTCTAAGGAACTCAGATAAATGCAGTCAAACAGTGTTTGTCCTTTCGTGTCTGGCTTATTTCACTGAGCCTAGCGTCCTCGAGGTTCATCTATGCCATAGCCCATGTCAACATTTCCTTCCTTTTTAAGGCTGAATAATATTCCATCATGTGTATATACCACACTTTGTTTATTCTTTCATCTGTTGATGGACACTTGGTTTACTTCCACCTTTGGGCCATTGGGAATAATATTGCTATAAACTCTTTGAGACCCTGTTTCCAACACTTTTGGGTATGTACCCAGAAGTGGAATTGCGGGATCATATCGTAATTCTATTTTTTCTTTTAGCATCTACCATACTGTTTTCCACAGCAGCTGCTCCATTTTACAATCCCAACAGCAGTGCACCAGAGTTCCAATTGCTTCATATCCTTGCCAACACTTGTTATTTTCTGTTTTCTTTTTGATAGTAGCCACCATAAAGGGTATGAGGTGGAGGCTTTAAAAAAAAAATGTCCCAGTAAACAGCCTATGGTGATCAATGTTCCTTATGCATTTTAGAAGAATGTGTGTTCAGTCTTTGTTGGGTAAATGGTTCTATAAATTTCAATTAAGTCAAATGGTTGATAATGTTGTTTAAGTCCTCTATATTTTATTGGTTTTTCTGTCTACTTGTTCTACCTGTTTCTGAGAGTAAGAGAAGCGTATTGAAATCTCCCACTATAGTCACAGATTTGACCATTTACTTTTGCAGTTCAGTTAGTTTTCCCTTCATGTATTTTGAAGCTCTAGTATTAAGGACATAGCAATCCTAACAACCCTAGTATTAGGGTTGCTCTGGCCTCCTGAAGAATTGATCCTTTTAGCATGAAATGACCTTCTTTGTCCTTGGTTATATTTGTTACTCTCAAATTTGTTAATCTGATATTAGTAGCACCACACCAGCTTTCTTGTGCTAAGTGTTTCTAATCCTTTTACTTTGAATTTTTTATTTCTTATGTATGGATATAGTTTATCCTCGCTTTTTTTTTTTTTTTTTTTTTTTGAGACGGAGTCTCGCTCTGTTGCCCAGGCTGGAGTGCAGTGGCACAATCTCCGCTCACTGCAAGCTCTGCCTCCTGGGCTCACGCCATTCTCCTGCCTCAGGCTCCGGAGTAGCTGGGACTACAGGCGCCCACCACCACGCCCGGAGAATTTTTTGTATTTGTAGTGGAGACAGGGGTTTCACTGTGTTAGCCAGGATGGTCTCGATCTCCTGACCTCGTGATCCGCCCGCCTCGGCCTCCCAAAGTGCTGGGATTACAGGCGTGAGCCACCGCGCCTGGCCTATCCTCGCTTTTAAAATCCAATCTTACAATCTTTGTCCTTTAATTGGGATGTGTAGACAATTTACATTTAAAGTGGTTATTGCCGGGCACGGTGGCTCATGCCTGTAATCTCATCACTTTGGGAGGCTGAGGCAGGCAGATTACTTGAGGTCGGGAGTTCAAGACCAGCCTGACCAACATGGTTACACCTCGTCTCTACTAAAGATACAAAAGTTAGCTGGGCATGGTGGTGTGCATGCCTGTAATCCCAGCTATATGGGTAGCTGAAGCAGGAGAACTGCTTGAACCCGGGAGGCAGAGGTTGCAGTGAGCTGAGATCCAACCACTGCACTCCAGCCTGAGTGACAGAGCAAGGCTACGTTTCAAAAAAAAAAAAAAAAAAAAAAAGGATTATTGATATGATACGGTTTCAATCCACCATCTTGCTTAAAATAAACCCTCTATCCCATCTGTTCTTTGTTACCCTTTCTCTCCTGTCTGCCTTCTATTGAAGTTAATTTTAAATATTTTTCCATTTTACTGCCTTTTGTTGGTTTATTACTATAACTTTTCATTGTGTTGTTTTAGTGGTTGCCTTAGGGTTTTTAGTATACATCTAACTTACCACTGTCTACCTTCAACTGATTTTATAACAGTCACACATAGTACAAAGACTTGAAAATAGTATACTCCCATTTCTCCCTTTTATCTACTGTTTTCATAAATGTTATTGATATTTATGTTATGTACTCTCCCTACATTTGCAATTATTTTTGTTAAAGTATTTTTAAAGGTATTGAAATAAGAAAAGTTTTCATCATTTTATCCATGTAGTTACCATTTCTTGTGCTCTTTCTTCCTTTCCATAGATCTGTATTTCCAACTTGAACTATTCTTCTGCCTGAAGACTTCTGTATTAGTTCCCTAGGGTTGCTATCACAAAGTACCACAAACTGGGTGTCTTAAAGCAACAGAAATGTATTCTCTCACAGTTCTAGAAGCTGGAAGTCTGAAATCAAGGCATCAACAGAACTGTGCTCTCTCTGAAGGCCCTAGCAGAAGAACCCTTGCTTGCCTCTTCCTAACCTGATTATTGCTGACAGTCCTTGGTGTTCCTTGGCTCGTGGCATCAAACTCCAATCTCTCCAGCTGGGCGCAGTGGCTCATGTCTGTAACCCCAGCACTTTGGGAGGCCAAGGCAAGTGGATTACTTGAGACCAGGAGTCTGAAACCAGCCTGAGCAACATGGCAAAACCAGGTCTCTACTAAAAAAAATACAAAAATTAGCCAGGTGTGGTGGCATACACGTGTAATCCCAGCTACTTGGGCGGCTGAGGCATGAGAATCTCTTCAACCCGGGAGGCAGAGGTTGCAGTGAGCCGAGATGGTGCCACCATACTCCAGCCTAGGTGACAGAGTGAGACTCTGTCTCAAAAAAAAAAAAATCCTCCAATCTCTGACTCTATCTTCACCTGGCTGTTTTCCCTCTGTGTGGGTCTGCATCCAAATTTCCCTCTTCTTATGAGAACACCAGTCATATTGGGTTTAAGGTCCACCCTAATCTGGTATGACTTCATCCGAACTTGTTACATTTCCAAAGATTCTATTTTCAAACAAGGCCACATTTGTAGGTTCCAAGTAGACATGAATTTTGGGGAGACATTATTCAACCCAGTGAAATTTCAGCTGAGTCCTTTAATATTTATTGCCATGTAAGCCTGCTGGTTATGAAGTCTTTCAACTTTTATATGTCTAAAAATACTTATTTCATCTTCATTTTTGAAGGCTATTTTCCCTGCATATAGAATTTTAGAGTGACAGTTTTTTCTTTCAGTAGTTTAAAGATATTGCTCCCCTTATACTGTTACCAGAGAGAAATCTGCATTTATTTATTTATTTTGAGACAGAGTCTCACTCTGTCACCCAGGCTGGAGTGCAGTGGTGCGATCTTGGCTCACTGCAACCTCCACCTCTTGGGTTCAAGTGATTCTCCTGCCTCAGTCTCCTGAGTAGTTGGGATTACAGGGATGTGGCACCATGCCTGGCTAATTTTTGTATTTTTAGTAAAGACAAGGTTTCACCATGTTGGCCAGGCTAGTCTCAACTCCTGGCCTCAAGTGATCCACCTGCCTCGACCTCCCAAACTGCTGGAGTTATAGGCATGAGCCACTGGGTCTGGCTGTTGTCCTTATTTATATTTCTCTGCAGTGGTTCATTTTTCTCTGGCTGCTTTTAAGATCTTCTCTTTATTACTGGTTCTAGAAGTGGGGTCTGTGGCTTGGGCCTTACGAAATCAGAATCATCTCACATCTTCTGGTCACAGTGCAGGAGTAGATATGAGACCTAGTTTGAGTCAACGAGAGTGGAGAAGACATTTGCTGGACGCTCCAAAGAGGGAACCTTATTTCTTTTCTTATTTCTAGATGTGATAATCTGATATTAATTCTGGAACAGCTACAACCTGTTGGCTATCACGAGGCTAAGCTGGTCTTTGTATATACTTGACATCACTGGAGACAGAAAAGAGAGAAGAAAAAATACCCATAACCAGGTTTTTGATAAGGTTGCTGAGCCATTCAGGAAGCACCACTGGAGGGCACACAGTTATGAGAGACAGTGGGTTTTGATTTTCTATTACAGTCACGAGTCACTTAACGATGGGGATACTTTCTGAGAAATGCATCGTTAGATGATTTTGTTGTTGTGCAAACGTCACAGAGTGAACTTACACAAACCTAGATGGTAGAGCCTACTGCACTCTGGGGCTGCTGTAGCCTATTGTCCCTAGCTACAAACCTGTAAAGCAGGTTACTATACTGAATACTGCAGGCACTTGTGATACAAAGGTATATATTTGTGTATCTTTTTGTTTGTTTGTTTGTTTGTTTGAGAAAGAGTCTCAATCTGTTGCCCAGGCTGGAGTGCAGTGGTGTAATCTTGGCTCACTGCAACCTCCGCTTCCCGGGTTCAAGCGATTCTCCTGCCTCAGCCTCTCAAGTAGCTGGGATTACAGGCATGCGCCACCACACCTGGCTAACTTTGTATTTTTAGTAGAGTCGGGGTTTCACCATGTTGGTCAGGCTGGTCTTGAACTTCTGACTGCAGATGATCCGCCTGCCTTGGCCTCCCAAAGTGCTGGGAATGCAGGTGTGAACCACCGCACCTGGCCTTATGTGTGTGTCTAAACATGGAAAAGGTATGGTAAAAATATGGTATTATAATCTCATGGAAGCACTGTCGTGTATATGCAGTGTGTTGTTGATGAAAACATTGTTATGCAGTGCATGGCTATATTTACAACTTAGTTTCGAGTGATGCATTTGCTGATACGGTGCTTGATAATCCTATTGCCCTGAGATAACAGATTTCTTCTCATCCTTACCCTCATATCGATAGGCTAGCTCTGAAGGTATGTTCATCAATAGCGTAGAAGAAGAGGACGCGTGTTTCGCACTGCGCTCTTTAAGAGGAGAAACGGAAATAACAGGGAGAAGTTTTTAAAACTTCAGCAGGTTGCCCTTTGTGGTTTCTGACTTAGCCAGAAGACATCAGGCGAAAGGAACAGCTCCATGTGAGCCAACATTTCGGAAAGGCTTCAGGGGTGTTGGGGAATGAATGCAGTGATTTTCTGAAGAAAAGTAGGGGAGTATTCAAATTAATAAAGAGAAACAATGTTATTTTATCTTATCTACTTGTTTACCTCCTGTAGGGAAATTTTTTTCAGATAATATTTATGGAACAGAAAACATGTATTTACTTGAAAGTCTGCTGTCATGTTGAATATTGATTCTGGAGTCCATTTTCCATTGAAAAGATTTTGATGCTAATATGACTATACAAACAGAATTTTGGTGGAGAGGGTGTCTGAATCTGTTTTGTGTTGCTGTAACCTGAGAATACCTGAGACTGGTTCCTTTCTTTCTTTCTTTCTTTCTTTCTTTCTTTCTTTCTTTCTTTCTTTCTTTCTTTCTTTCTTTCTTTCTTCTTTCTTTCTTTCTTTCTTTCTCTTTCTTTCTTTCTTTCTTTCTTTCTTTCTTTCTTTCTTTCTTCTTTCTTTCTTTCTTTCTTTCTTCTTTCTTTCTTTCTTTCGTCTTCCTTCCTTCCTTCCTTCCTTCCTTCCTTCCTCCCTCCCTCCCTCCCTCCTTCCTTCCTTTCTTTCTCTCTCCCTCTCTCTCTCTCTCTTTTTTTTTTTTTTGACAGAGTCTCGCTCTGTGGCCAGGATGGAGTGCAGTGGCGCGATCTCTGCTCACTGCAAACTCCGACTCCCGGGTTCAAGTGATTCTCCTGCCTCAGCCTCTGAGTAGCTGGGATTACAGGTGTGCACCACCATGCCCAGCTGGAGACTGAGTCATTTATAAAGAAAACATTTTATTTGGCTCACAGTTCTGGTGTCTGGAAAGTTCAAGATTGGGCATCTCCACTGGGAAAGGTCTTAGACTGCTTCTCCTCAAGATGGGAGGTGAAGGGGGGCTGGTGTGTGCAGAGGTCACATGGTGAGAGAGGAAGAAAGGGCGGGGGGAGATAACGGCTCTTTTTAACAACCAGCTTTCATGGGAATGAATAGAATGAGAACTCACTCACCCCCCTCACCCAGGGAGGGCAATCATCTATTCATGAAGGATCCACCCTCATGACACAAACACCTCTTATTAGGTCCACCTCCGTCACTGGGAATCACATTCCAGCATGAGATTTGGTTGGCATAAACAACTGTTAGAGGTGTTTCAACCAGAGCAGCTCCATCTTGAATAGGGGCTGGACAGACTAAGGCTGAGATCTACTGGGCTGCATTCCCACATGGTTAAGGCATTCTAAGTCACAAGATGAGACAGGAGGTTGGCACAAGATACAGATCGTAAAGACCTTTTTGATAAAACAGGCTGCAGTAAAGAAGCTGGCTAAAACCCACCAAAACCAAAATAGAGACCAGAGTGACTTCTGGTCGTCCTCACTGCTACACTCCCACCAGTGCCATGACAGTTTACAAATGCCATGGCAACATCAGGAAGTTACCCTATATGGTCTCAAAAGGGGAGGCATGAATAATCCATCCCTTGTTTAGCATATCATCAAGGAATAACCATAAAAATAGGTAACCAGCAGCCCTCGGAACTGCTCTGTCTATGGAGTAGCCATTCTCTTATTCCTTTACTTTCCTAATAAACTTGCTTTCACTTTACTTTACAGACTCGTCCTGAATTCTTTCTTGCGTGAGATCCAAGAACCCTCTCTTGTGGTCTGGAGCGGGACCCCTTTCTGGTAACAAATCCATATCCAAACGATAGCCGAGGGTGTCATTTCAGCAGGAGTGTGTGTGATTGATACAGTTAGGATGCTGCCCTAACAAGGGCAAAAATCGCAGCAAATGTGAGGGTTATTTGTGTCTCACATGCAGTCCGAGTGTGTGCACTGCTGCTGGGGCACCTCATGGAGTCGGACTCCCGGCCTCCTTGGATTTTCTTTCCCTCTCAGGCTTCACGTGTAGCTTCTGTCCTCTCAGTGGCTCTAGCTCACGAGAGCAAAAGCACGCAGCCACCAGTGAGAGGAGATGAAGGAAGGTGTGTGCGTTCTCTTCAAGGGCACAACCTGGGCACCACACACATCACGTCTGCTCCTATGTCTGTAAAGCAAACATAAAATTCTAAGCCCCCAACTGACTGAATGGGCCCCTTTTTGGCCAAGGGCATCCCCAAGAAACTGAAAAACTAGTTCAGGTCATGACAAGAAGTGGGGGTGTTGACATGCCTCGTTGTAATCCCTTCCTTTGGAATTCAGGCATCACTGACCAGCATTACATTAAAATAGAGATCATAAGACCGAAGAAACAGATGCTTTAGCAATAAGATACCCAATCCCAGCTTGATTCTGGTATAGCATCACATGACACGTAACAGGCCAAGAAGGAAATAAAATTATTTTACCCCAAAATATTTTTTGACATATTTTGATGTGGCCCTGCAAAGCTGTCTCTTAATTTTCACACTGGAGGAATCTCCTTTCCCTTAATGGGTCTTTTCCAGAGAGTCTGATGTCTGTTAAGGTCTGATAAGATATGTGTGCTATCTATTCTCTCTGAAGCCTGCTATCTGGAGGCTTCATGTACATGACAAGGACATTGTCTTCCACAACCCCACACCCCTTATCTTAACTCAAGCATTTCTTTTTACTGACTTCAACTCGTCAGGCATAGCTTAACTTTTTCAACCAATTGCCAATCGGAAAACTTTTGAATCAACTATGACCTGGAAGCCTCCCACTTTGACAGGTCCCACCTCTCTAGGCTGAACCAATGTATACCTTACATGTATTGCCTTATGTTGCCTGTAATTTCTGTCTCCTTAAAATGTATTAATATCAAACCCAGCTGTAACTCAACCACCTTGGGCACATGTTCTCAGGAACTCCTGATGCTGTATCACAGGTCATGGTCTTTAATCTCAGCAAAATAAACCTCTGAATGGATTTAGACCTGTCTCAGATACTTTTTGGTTTACATCTCATCCAAATTTAGTCACATGACCACACTTAGCTGCAAGGGAGGCTAGAAAATGTTGTCTTTAGCTAGGGGGAAAAATGTGTTGGGTTAAAACTTGGGGATTTTATTACTGATGGTGGAAGAGAAGAATGGATCTACAGGACCATAGAAATCTCTGTCATAATGGTTTATTTGCATGGTTGTTTTAAACTCCCAGTCTGATAATTCCATCATGGTAGTATCTGAGTCTGGTTACAATGCTTGCTTTGCCTTTTTAATCTGTGTTTTTTGCCATTTAGCATACCTTGTAATTTTTTGTAGAAATCTGGACCTGACGTACAGCATAAAAGGAATCAAGGTAAATAGGCCTTTAGTGTGAGGCTTTATGTTTATCTGGTTAGGAGTTAGGCTGTGTTTGCTATTTGCTGTAGCTGTAGATGTCAGAGGCTAAAATTCCCTCTAGTGTCTTTGTTTTTGTCTCCCCTCTCATCTCTGGGCTTCCCTAGAGACTGCTTCTTAAAGAGGGACTGAAACATGCAGTTGTTTCAGCTGTAGTCCCCTGTGATCACACAACAGCCCCATTGATGTGGTGGTAAGGTGCAGGGGGAGAGGAACTATTCCATAGTCTTATAATTAGGCTCAGTCTTCAGCAAGCCTGTACTCCTGGGCTGTGACCTTCACAAGTGCTTTTCATTCGCCTCCTCCCTTAGATGAGACAAGAAGGGCAGAGAGGCTACAGCTGGTTGTTTCCCTTCTTTCAGGTTGGTTAGACACTGGTAAAATTTAGGTTGGTTAGACTATGGTAAAATTTAAGATAGTGAGGAAAATACTTTTTCTTGAAGGCAGGCCTTGTTGGACAAATACTGAATGCTCTGGCATATTTCAAAATGGTACCTGTCAGGCCTCTGAGCCCAAGTTAAGCCATCATATCCGTCATGACCTGCACGTGTATATCCAGATGGCCTGAAGCAACTGAAGATCCACAAAAGAAGTGAAAATAGCCTTAACTGATGACATTCCACCATTGTGATTTGTTCCTGCCCCACCCTAACTGATATGATATGTTCTCCCCTGCCCTTAAGAAGGTACTTTGTGATATTCTCCCTGTCCTTGTGAATGTACTTTGTACGCCTATCCCAAATCTATAAGAACTAATGATAATCCCACCACCCTTTGCTGACTCCTTTTTCGGACTCAGCCCGCCTGCACTCAAGTGAAATAAACAGCCTTGTTGCTCACACAAAGCCTGTTGGTGGACTCTCTTCACATGGACGCGTGTGACAGTACCTTTTCTCTTTCCCCTGTCAAAAGCTCAAGGAAGTTTTCCTCCCATCTTCACTGTGAAGACCTCATTGAGTTCCTGGAGGGAAAGGTCATGAAAGTGGGGACTCCCTGTGACTGGGTTGCTACCTTGAAATTTTTATCTCTCAGAAGTGTCCACACTGAGCCTCCAGCAATTTGTCAGTTCCAGTTTGGGTTTTCCTGCCCCTCTGCTGGTTCCAGTAGCAGGGTTTGTTCCTGGACTTCTGGTCCGGGAGGTTGTGATTTCCCTGTATCAGCCTGTCTGCCTCTCCAATATTGGGGACAGTGAGCTACCCTGTAATCTTACTTCTACAGACCTAAGAAGAGTTATTGACTTTCAGTTTGTTCAGGGTTTCAACCCACAGCAAATTGATTGATTATGCACATTGGGAGCCAGCCAACACAACCCCTCCATGAAAATCACTGGCAGGAATTCATCATTTAGCTGAAGGAACATCAGTGAGTAAAATCTAAAACCAACTCACGATGGTTCTGGTGATGCATCAGGAACAGCAGCCTTCCTGGGAGCTATGCAAATTTTACGTTCTCGATAGAATACCGAATTGGAGTCTTCCATAAACTTTAGTAATATGCTAATTTTAGTTTTTGAAAACAAAAATTCAGGGTCCCCTGATAACTCACTTAATAGAACACTAAAGTCACCATAAAGACTTCAGGAGGATCCTTCTGGGCTGAGGACCCTTCTTTGAGAATCATGAATAAGACAAGCAATATTCAAATATTTTGGCCTCGGGATCTCCTTTTTAAAAAGTTGAGGTGAAATTCACATAACACAATTAACCATGATAAATTATACAATCCAGTGGCTGTTCGCGTGTTCAACATGTTGTGCAACCACCTCCTCTCTCTAGTTTCAAAACTTTTTTTTACCACCCCAGAAAAATCCCCTGGCAAACACTTATCTGCTTTCTGTCTCCATGGAATTGCCTATTCTAGATATTTCGTATAAAATGAATCATACAGTAGTGACCTTTTGTGTCTGGCTTCCTTTACGCAGCATAATGTTTTTGAGGTTCATCTAAATGGCAGCATGGATCAATACTTCATCCCTTCCTGTGGCTAATACTCACTGGTAGGGACATACCATGATTTGCTTATAAATTCTATTTTTTTTTGGAGAGAAGAGTCCCTCTGTCACCCAGGATAGAGTGCGGTGGCACCATCTTGGCTCACTGCAACCTCTGCCTCCCAGGTTCAAAGGATTCTCATGCCTCAGCCTCCCATGTAGCTGGGATTACAGATGCACGCCACTACGCCCAGCTAATGTTTTGTATTTTTAGTAGAGACAGTGGAGGCAAAGTTTCACCACGTTGGCCAGGCTGGTCTCCAACTCCTGGCCTCAAGTGATCTGCCCACCTTGGCATCCCAAAGTGCTGGGATTACAGGTGTGAGCCACCACGCCCGGCCTTTATCTATCCATTTGTTGTTGGGTATTTGGGTGTTTCTACCTCTTGGTGAGTATGAATAATGCTGTTATAAACAGTTGTGTACAAGTTTGTGTTTAGACACATGTTTTTGTCTTTCTTGGGTGTGTACCTAGGAATAGAATTGCTGGGTTATAGGACAAATTTATGTTTAGCTTTTTGAGGAACTGCCAAAACAGACTCTGTTTTGCACAGTGGCTGCACCTTTTGACATTCCTACCAGCCATCTGTGAGCATTCCTATTCTTTTTCTTAAAGTCATTTTAATGTGTATGAAGTAGTATCTCATTGTGGTTTTGCTTTGCATTTCTGAAATGACCAGTGATGTTGATGTGTTTGTTGGCCATTTGACAGGACCTTTGTATGTTATTTAAAACTATTAAAAACTATAGAGGATACCAGGCTGGGTGCCGTGGCTCACGCCTATAATCCCACCACTTTGGGAGGCTGAGGTGGGCAGATCATTTGAGGTGAGGAGTTCGAGACCAGCCTGGCCAACATGGTGAAACCCCATCTCTACTAAAAATACAAAAATTAGCCGGGCTTGGTGGTGGGTGCCTGTAGTCCCAGCTACTTGGGAGGCTGAGGCAGGAGAATCACTTGAACCCGGCAGGCAGAAGCTGCAGTGAGCCGAGATTGCACACTGCACTCCAGCCTGGGCAACAGAGCAACACTCCATCTCAAAAAAAAAACAAAAAAGAAGCAAAAAAAAAACCACCAAAAAACTATAAAGGTTTTTGGTTATGTAGATTATAGCTAGCAATATTTATATTTATAATAAAAACCAAGACTTTTTAAAAAATATCATTTATTCTTTTATAAACAATAGCAATAAATTGATTATATGTTAACAGCAGAGTGATGACATCATCACGTATCACATAGCTTCTGGAAAATTCCACCATACACTTTTGAGAGAAGGAGAGAGAAATGGTCAATAACATCTTAGTATTATCATGGAAAAGTTTTGATCTTACAGACCCCTCAACACCCAAAAGGAGTAATCAATTCTACTCAAGTAAGATTTAAATATATATATATTTTTTCTGGTCTGAGATTCTTTTCAACTTTACTCAGAAAACATATACCTGAAGGGGGAGGGGGAGGGTGCGCAGATGAGTCTGTTTGTATGTGGTTGGTCACAGAAAAGACAGAAAATAGTTGTTTAATCTGAATCTGGACCCTGCTGAAAACTGCCGTTATTTTTCATAACACTCTCCTGCCCCTTCAGAAATGAAAACTGGCTGATAGTTTCCCAAATGAATAATTTTCGTTAATCTTAATCATGTGATGTTGTTGAGTTAGAATGCTGACTCAACTGATTCGTGAGGGGACATCTTGCACCAGATATGGAACCAGGACTTCCACCGAAATCTTAGCTCTGGAAGTTGACTTTTGTCGTGGGAGTTGAGAGTGGGTGGGCGTGCAGAGCGATAACACAGTGGTTCTCAAAGTGTGTTCTTGGAACAGTAGCAGCAGCAACAGCACCTGGGAATTGTCAGGCACACAAAACGTTTGGCTCTATTCCAGACCAACAACTCAGAGACTCTGGAGATGGGCCCAGAGAACTGTTTTAACAACGCCTCCAGGTGATTCTAATACGCTGAACTAAGAACTGCTGGTATGCTCTTCTTTTCTTTTTTTCCTTAAAGATAGGGTCTTGCTCTGTTGCCCAGGCTGGAGTGCAGTGGTGCCATCATGACTGACTGCAGCCTTGAACTCCTGGGCTCAAGCAATCCTCCTGCCTCAGCCTCCTCAGTGGCTAGGACTACAGGCGTATGCCACCACATCCAGCCAATTTTTAATTTTTTGCAGGGATAGGTCTTGCTATGCTGCCCAGGCTGGTCTCAAACTCCTGGCCTCAAGAGATGCTCCCACCTTGGTCTCCTAGGGAGCTTGGGTTACAGGCCTGAGCCACCGTGCCAGGCCCGATATGCTCTTTTCCGCGGTTACGTTCTGCCAGTGTGACCTCCATCCCTTCTCCCTCTTCACTTCCTTCTTTCTTTCCTTCCTTCCATAAACATTGAATGTACGGATCCCTTTTTGGTGTTTTTAGACACTTCTCAGGAAACGTACACAGTGATTTGCACAGTGTGTCCACCTGTAAACATCAAATTAGTGCAGGCCACATTCAGGGGATCATTCATAGCAATCCCAAAGAAACTAACTCCTAAAGAGGCCAATTAGTAATTCACAGGTAAAACCTTGGTAAGTATGACTCTCTGCCTCATTCATCCTTCTGTTCCTGACATTGCCTCATGGGTTTGGCTGCCCCGTTTTGAAGTTACCCAAAGATTATTCTGCCATGGCCTCTGTTTTTTAGAAATCCAAGACTGAAAGCTCAGTAGAAGGGGGTTAGCTTAGAGGATTGAGCCAAGGGTAAAATGATTTCTGGGTAGCAGCCCAGAGTTCTTGAAGGATGTTCATTAGGCAACGTGAATGGGAGAATCAGCAGTCAGAAGCGGCTGAGAAAGGAACCACGCGGACGATGTCCAGTTGTATAGGGTAGAGTGTGTGTGTTGTGTATTTACATTAGTGCTAGGGCTTTCCTTGGGATTCCCAAACTGGGAAGTTGGAATGAGATGAATGTAAACCTACTTCTCTTCATACTACATATAGGGTGGAGAGAGTTCCATACCATTCATGCTTTAATGAACACATATACATGAAAATAAGATGGAGAGTTCTAGTGGTTTTGACCTTCCTCTTCAATGGCGAAATTGCTATTTAGAAGTGGGTAGTGCTCGCTCTCTGATGGGACTGAGCTGGCGTAGAGACAAGGTTGCCACTGCCCCGTGTCCTGTGATGTGACTTCAGAGCTTCCAAAACCCAGGCAAGCACAAGGCATGTCTCCTGGGCGAGCATTTAGCACCTTTGATTTCGCTTGGGCTTCATGACTTCTGTTGTCTGTCCTCGGCTTCTTACCAAGAAGTTCTTGTTCTTTTGGTTTTCTAGATTGTTCTTCTACTCTTCTTCCTGTAGTGGTGTAACAAAGTCACGGTCATATGTGTAACATGGCACCAAAAAAATGTGGTCCCCACTCTAAACCCAGTGCACGCGCCACCATGCCTGGCTAATTTTTGTATTTTTAGTAGAGGTGGGGTTTCGCTATGTTGGCCAGGTTGGTCTCGAACTCCTGACCTTGTGATCTGCCCGCCTCGGCCTTCCAAAGTGCTGGGATTACAGGTGTGAGCCACTGTGCCTGGCCTAAGTTTTTATATAGCAGCCAATAGCTGTGGAACAGGAATAATAAACAGCAGCTAACTGTGCTAAATGATTTGCACGCTGTCAAGCATTTAGTTTCTAGCCAGCACTGTGCTATAGAACTTTCTGAGATGATGGAAATCTTTTGTAGTTGTGCTGTCCAATAACACAAACACCTGTGGCTAGGGAACGCTTGAAATGTGGCTAGTGCAACCGAGGAACTGAATTTTTAATTGTATTTAATTTATTTCAGTTTAAAGACACTTAAGCATCCACAGGTGGCTAGTGGCTACTGTATTGGACAATACGGTCTTAGCCTTTTCCCAGTCCTTATTTGGCTCATGTGAATTTCTAATTACTCCCTACTTTGCACAGAGTTCCCATAGCACAAGACTCCAAGCAGAGGTGTGCTGGCGATGTTTAACAAGCAGCTCTCTGATGATGGCTGCCTATCTTCCCTGGTGTAAATCCTCCCTCCACACCCGGCTTCCAGCTGGCAGTGTGACATCACTGATCACACAGTTGGGAAGAGATGCACAGTAGCCACTGTCAAACAGTATTTCCCCCATGCAGGCACAATAGATGTAAACCACCCAGGGAACAAAGACAACAGTAAAATGTAGCAAATAATTAGGAAGTGATCAGTTGTAAGTAATTCTTGCCTTTGTTTTTAATATATTTATTGAATTGTAAATTTAAATACTTTAATTTTGTTTTTTTTTGAGACAGCGTCTCAATCTGTCACCCAGGCTGAAGTGCAGTGGCATGATCACAGCTCACTGCAACCTTGAACTCCTGGACTCAAGGGATTCTCCCACCTCGCCCTTACCAGTAGCTGGGACTACAGGTATGTGCCACCATGACTAGCTAATTTTAAAATGTTTTTGTAGAGACAAGGTCTCGCTTTGTTGCCCAGGCTGGTCTCAAGCAAGCCTCTCACCTTAGTCTCCCAAAGTGCAGGAATTACAGACAGGAGCTGCTGCCCCCAGCCTAAATACTTTAATTTTCCATAATGGCTAGGCTTAAAAACCGGTTTGCAGAAGTCCTGAAAATTTAACCACTGGCTCTCACAAGCCACTGTGAGCCTTCTGTAGCACATCACGGGCTCCTGGTCATTGCCCAAAACAAACAAAAAATATTTCCCCAAACAAAACTCTCTTTGGCTGGGCTATGGTAATCTTTGGGTAATTCAAATGCAGCATTTCTGTTGCCACAAGAGGGCACCATGAGTTGATACCAGATTCTAGGAAGGATTTTGGACAAACTGACTAGAGGGGTCATTTCTATGTATGTTTGAGTCTCCCCAAAGATTGTAATTCTGGGAGACCTTGTGGGAACTCACATAGGTTCACACAGTTATTTGTTTCACAACATAAACACTGAACCATTCCTACTTCCAAGTAGCTTTGTCCTCTGGGCCCGAAGACTTTTGGTCTTCAAACTAACAATGAAAAAAATCCTTGCGAGGTGTTAAGGCTTGTCAAGTGTTCAGCCTGAGGAAGGAGAGGATGCAAGTACTGAGTACACCTACAACATGTCAGCCACGTCACATCCTTCCCCTCCTGGAAGCCTAAAATGACACCTTAGGAATCAGCTAACCCCTTAGAGAAACTGGTAGACTGTTGGTTATATGAATCATTCCTGCTACAATACCCCTGGGGGGCTTATCATTCACACTGCAGTAATTTATACTTTTTAATTCCCATGATGAAAATTAGAAGTATGTTATGGACCTGATGACCCATATAAGAAGGGAAGAGATTTTATTTTTCTCTCTGGCTGGGCTAAGCACTTCAGTTTTGGGGGAGTGGATCTGTATTTTCTCAGGGTCTTACTGTGGAGTTTGTATTAGGGTTGGCCAGAGTGTATGCCGGCAGGGGTCAGGGAGGCTAATCAAGAGAGAGACAGAGTGAGTTTCTAGAGTTTACTTTTTCTTTTTCTTTCTTTTCTTTTTTCTTTCTTTCTTTTTTTTTTTTTTTTAAACAGAGTCTTGCTGTGTCACCCAGGGTGGAGTGCAGTGGTACGATCTCAGCTCACTGCAGCCTCCGCCTCCTGGGTTCAAGTGATTCTCCTGCATCAGCCTCCCAAGTAGCTGGGATTACAGGTGTGCACCACAACACCTAGCTAATTTTTGTATTTTTAATAGAGACGGGGTTTCTTCATGTTGGCCAGGCTGGTCTCGAACTCCTGACCTCAAGTAATCCGCCCGCCTCGGCCTCCCAAAGTGCTGGGATTACAAGCGTGAGTCTGGCCAGCTTCCCTGATTCTTAATGCTGTTAGCCTAGTGCGGTGATCCTCAGAGTCTGCTCCCTGGAACCGCAGCATCAGTTAGCATCTGATAGAAATGCAGATTCCCAGACCTAAGCAAGACGACTGCATCAGAGACTCCACAGGTGGGACCCAGCAATCTGTGCTTTAACAAGCCCTCCAGATGATTCTTTCAACAAATGTTTTTAAGTTGACACATAATAGTTATACATATTTATGAGGCACGTAGGGATGCTTTGATACCTACAACGTACAGTGATCAGACCATGGTATTTAGCATATCCATCATCTCAAACATTTATCATTTCTTTCTGTTCCTACAGATGATTCTGGTGCTAGTTCAAGTTTGAAAACCAATGGCCTGGTGTAGGGTTGTCAAACCTGGATGCATATGTATTAGATACATCTGAGGGGCTTTACAACGTACGACTATCCCAGACATAAAAGGCCACATGATTCCATTTACACGAAATGTCCAGAATAGGCAAATCCATAGAGATGGGACATAGAGTGGTGGTTTCCCAGGGCTGGGGAGAATGGGGAACTTGGCAGTGTGGGGCTTCTCCTAGGAATGATGGAAGCGTTCTGGAATCCGTGGGGATGGCTATACAAGATTGCAAACATACTAAATACCACTTACTGTGGTTTGAATAGATCGCCAGAGCTCAGGTGTTGGAAACTTAATTCCTAATCCAGCAAGGTTGACAGGTGAGATCTTGAAGAGGTGATCAGGTCATGAGGGCTCTGCCTCATGAATGGATTAATGGTGTTATTGCAGGAGTGGGTTTGTGATAAAAGCTGAGTTCAGCCCCTCCTGCTCTCTCTCTTGCTCTCTTGCCCTTCCGTCTTCTGCCACAGGATGACGTAGCACAAAGGCCCTTGACACGTGGGGGCCCCTCGACCTCAGACTTCCCAGCCTCCAGAACGGTAAGAAATAAATCTCTGTTCTTTATAAGTTACCCAGTCTCAGGCATCCTGTTACAGTAGCACAAAATGGGCTAAGACACCACTGAACTGTATACTTTATGACAGTTAAATGATGAATTTTATCTCAATTAAAAATAGGTACTGATGTCTTGGGCTCACCCCCAGAGATTCTGATTGGAGCCCAAGCATTGATATGTTTTACCTTTTTTTTTTTTTTTTTTTTTTTTTGAGACAGAGTTTCACTCTTGTTGTCCAGGCTGGAGTACAGTGGCGCAATCTCGGCTCACTGCAACCTCTGCCTCCTGGATTCAAGTGATTCTCCTGTCTCAGCCTCGCAAGTAGCTGGGATTACAGGTGCCCGCCACCATGCTCGGCTAATTTTTGTATTTTTTAGTAGAGACAGGGTTTCACCATGTTGTCCAGGCTTGTCCTGAGCTCCTGACCTCAGGTAACCACCTGCTTGGCCTCCCAAAGTGCTGGGATTACAGGCATGAGCCACCACACCTGGCCTATCTTTTAACTTTTTAAATTATTATGCTGTTTTGGCTGAACAATCTACATAAGCTACAAAAATATTTCTTATTGCAACAAATTTGTTCTTCTATTGTTGCAAATGAAGATTCCCCCCAAATTCAAAGTGGGTCACAATGGTTTTGGTGACAGGATTTCCCTCTTGTAAACCCCTCTTAAAAGATGTCACAGCTATGAATAACACCGAGCCACAGGAGAAGCACAGCCCTTTGGACTGCCTTCCTTTTCCTGTGGCATTTACTTATATCTTGCCACTCACTGGTATTTTAGAAGACTCTCCTGGATGTTCTAAGATACATCCAGGGTTGAAAATCTGAGTTAATGCAAAAAGACCACACATGGGTTACATTCCTGGTCAAGGGGATGCCGGTGTGAGCTTCTGTGGACGGGAGGGTGGGGAGCACAGGATAGGCAAAGCTCAGCATAGATGCTGCCCTGGGTCCTCTATAGGTAGGGGCTGGGTGAGAAAATCATGGGCTCTAGATTCAAGTTGCAGTGCTGGTCTCTGCTGTGCCATCTTCTTCAAGCTGTTGCCTCTCTCTAGGCCCAGCTATTCCAAAGGTTTCTGAGAAGGTAGATTTCAATAATGTTTATAAAACAAGCATCAAGCCTGGTGTATAGTGGGTGCTCAATGAATGTGAGGCTCCTTTGCCTTCCCGTTTCCCTGGTGCTTTAATTTTTTTTTTTTTTTTTTTTTTTTTTTTTTTTTTTTTTTTTTTTGAGACAAAGTCTTGCTCTGTCGCCCAGCTGGAATGCAGTGGTGAGATTTCTGTTCACTGCAACCTCCACCTTCCAGGTTCAAGTAATCTTCCCGCCTCAGCCTCCCGAGTAGCTGGGATTACAGGCGCCTGCCACCATGCCCAACTGTTTTTTTGTATTTTTAGTAGAGATGGGGTTTTGCCATGTTGGCCAGGCTTGTCTCAAACTCCTGACCTCAGGTGATCCACTCAGCCTTGGCCTCCCAAAGTGTTGTGATTACCAGCGTGAGCCACTGCACCCGGCGGTGCTTTCATTCTTTTTGACTGACTCTTTCCGAGGCATGGATTGGCCTCTCCCTTTGCCACTCCCTGAACTGCAGGTGATTAGAGAGAGCATGGAGGGGGTGTGGGGGGGGGCAGGGCGGGGCTGGGTGCAGGACTTTGATCTGACTGTGTGCTACCTTGGTGATGCCACACTTACTGTCTCCGCTGCCAGGTGAGCCCACTCAGGAGGAGGACGCTGATCAGCAGGAAAACACAGCCGGCCACTGTCAATAGAGAGAGGCAGTTCAGCAAAGGGCCCTGGGCTTGGCATGGGGGCAGCAGGAGCCAGGGCCACAGGGCAGGCTGAGGACATCCCCAAAGAGCAAGGCGGAGGCTGCAGCCTCTCCTCCCCGTCTCAGGAGGCAGGTCCCTCCCCATGGGATTTCCTAGGAGTCCTGAGGAACAGGGCAGGGAGGACAGGGTGAGGGTGGAGGGAGCTTCCCCTCAGGCGGCACCCTTCTCTCACACAAGCCCCTCAGAAAGGCTCAGAGGCCAGGCCTCATTTGAGGACACCGAGAGCGCCTGGTAAAAGAAATGTTGAAATATGAAGATGATGAGAAGCACATTAATGTCTCCTGAAAGGGTTCAGGTTTTCCAGACGCTGCTCTGCTGAGGTTCTGGAGGCTGACATTTATTTACTTTCCAGGCAGATGCAGACTCAGAGTCTGTTTTTCCCTCCTACCAGGAAACGATGGCAGTGTTTCTGGAAGCCTGTCCTCTCTGCCTGACTACATGGCTCCTTCCTCCCACTCTTGACCCCTGGCAGAGGCCTGGGGTACAGCCCTTCCAGATCAGCTTGAGAGAAGCTGATAGGGCTGACTTGAGACTTCGCTCACAGCATCCTGTAACTGGTTCATGGGATTCTGAGTTATGTCGGTATCTGGATTAGTCTTTCACTCACACATTTTGCAGTGTAAGGAAGGGGTCCTTTCAGTCAACCAACCAACCTACCAATCAACTAACCAACTAACCAACCTACTAACCTACCAACCAACTAACCAACCAACCAATCTACCAATCTATCCACCAACCAACTCACTAACCAATCAACCAACCAGCTAACCAACCAAACTACCAACAAAACGACCAACGAACCTACCAATCTACCACCCTAACAACCAACCTACCAACCAACCAACCTATCAACTTACCAACCAACTTACCAACCAACCAACCTATCAGCTTACCAACCAACCTACCAACCAACTAACCAACTAACCCACTAAACTACCAACCAACTAACCAACCAACCTGTCAATCTACCAACCTACCAACCAATCAACTAACCTACCAATATACAAACTAACCTGCCAACCAAGCAACCAACCAACTAACCAACTAACCTCCCAACCTACAAACCAACTTGCCAATCAACTAACCAACCTACCTATCAACCTACCAACCAACTAACCAACCTACCAGCCAACCAACTAACCAGCCTACTAACCAGTCAACCTGTCCATATCTCAGCCTGGTGTACATTTTGTCCACAAAGCCAGTGCCCCACTCACCTGCTACCTGGTACTCTGTTGTAAATATGAACGTCTCCATGGTTGCAGCCACTTCTGTCTGTATTTGAAAATCTGTGAAAAAGAGATAGACACTCCTGCTACCTTGACTTTAGGACAGCACGAGGCTAAAGGAAGTCAGGGCGTCTCTGTGAATGAAAACCTCAGAGGCTGGTGGGAGACACATGGTGGTGGTGAGGGCAGGTGTTCCATCTCTGCCTGGGGACCGTGCTTGGTCCTGGTCCTGGGTTCCCTCTTTCTGACACTTGCTTTGGGGCCTGTAGGTCACTGAGGCCCTGTCCCTGCTCAGAAGGAGAGGAGGCTGCTGTGGGCTTCTCCCCTACAGGTCACCTCTGCCTATCTCCCTGAGCCTGGCTCCTGGCCACCCCTGCCCTTTTGGACTAGGCCTCTGTGGTCCAGCGTTTGTCTTCTCCCGCACCTGTTGTTGTGACGAGGCAGGAAGTCTCACTCTCAGGACGGCCTTCGGGGCTTGCCTGAGGCTTCTCTTCACCTGGGGGAAACAGTGAGTGATGCTGGTGGAGCTAAAGACAGGAGTCAGGGCCTCACTCCCACCCCGCCTGCCCCAGGCAGCCGGCCCCAGATACGCCCGAGGAGGCAGGAATCCTGGTGTGGGCACTTCTCCGGGGATGCCACCCCACATGGTTCCACACCAGGGGCACTGGGAAGCGGTGAAGTGGTCTCAGCAGAGCAGCTGAGGCTGAATTCTAACTCTGACCCTGGCTGTCCCCAAAACTCTGAGCAATGCTTTCTCCCCAGCCTCCCTCCTCAGTCCTTTCCATCTGTGACTTGGAAACAGGTCATAATAATACGAACGCCATTGAACCATTGGATGGAGCAGAGATGCACTAAGGGACAGCTGTTTCTGTGCCAGGATCTCCACTCCTCCTGAGGGGTCGGCAACCCTGGCTCTGCCCTGCCTCTCACCCTCTTCCAAGGAAGCAGCAGGCATTCCCTGGCTGTCAGGGTGGCCCAGGGAGGCAGCTAAGGGAACACAACAGCCTCCCTAGGGAACCCAAAAGAAGGACATGGAGTATGAGAAGTGCAGTGAGCAAGAAAACCAGGAATACTTGTGGTTGAATGTAAGTCACTTTTTTTTTTTTTTTCTTTGAGACAGAGTCTTGCTGTTGCCCACGCTGGAGTGCAGTGGTGCAATCTCAGCTCACTGCAACTCCACCTCCTGGGTTCAAGTGATTCTCCTGCCTCAGACTCCCAAGTAACTGGGATTACAGGCACCCACCACCACGCCCAGATAATTTTTGTATTTTTAGTAGAGATGGGTTTTCACCATGTTGGCCAGGCTGGTCTTGAACTCCTGACCTAAAGTGATCTGCCCGCCTTGGCTTCCCAGAGTGCTGGGATTACAAGCGTGAGCCACCATGCCCAGCCTGCATGTAAGTCACTTTTGATTGTCGCGATACTAATAAGATTTCAGAAGGAAGACAGCAGGAGACCTCGACCTCCGTGGGCTGAGTGTTTGCGTGTGTGTGTGTGTGTGTGTGTGTGTGTGCATGTGCACTGAGTAAGTCCCGACTCTGCACATTTTATGTTTATTTTTACAAGCTCAGCTGGGGAATGGCACAAGGGGAAGGAGCATGCTGACCGCGGAGCGCTGTTCAGATCGTGCATTTACACGATCACCAGTAAGAGGAAAAATGTGTGAGTGGGAAACTGGACTTTCTCTTGGAGCCAGAGGAGGCCTTGGTGGCTTAGAGAAGTAGTGGACTCAGGACCAACTATGAGGCAGCATCTAGGGTGCTTAGGAGAGATCTTTCCTTCTCTTCTGTCTCCAACCTTTCTCCCCACTCAGGGCACAGGGGGACCTTCATTGAAGGAGCCCTTAGAGTCCGTCTGGTCTATTTAATTTTTTTTTTTTTTTCAGAATGAGAAAAAATGGAAGCCCAGGGAGATCAAGGGGCTTGTCCAAGGACACACAGCAGGAGAGGTCAGGGATTCTACCCTGGTCAGCCTGATGGAGGAAAGCAATGTTGTGGACCCCAGAAGGCAGCCACCCTACCTGGAAACTGACTGGTCTCCGTTTCACCTGTGCATATGAGCTGGGGCTGGGTCCACCTTGTCTTCCCATGGGTCATTTTGCAGATGCTCTCAGCAGGACCTCTGTGTAGAGCCCTGTATCCCTGGACGCACTGGTAGTAAACCGTCTGCCCCACCACGAAATGATAAATTCTCTCTGCGGCTTCATTTTCCCATGGTGGAGGTTCCCTGCAGTGACCTGGAAGATGGAAAGAACACTCTGAAGGTAAGTTGGGTACAGCACTGCGAGCAAGTCCAGGTTGCCTCTTGCTAGGGACTGGACCTTGGTTCTCACTCTTTTGACTGCTTGCTCATCCTTTCACTCAACCAATATACGTTGGGAATGTCGGAGCGTAGGGAAGTTTGCTAGGCCCTGCAGGAAAGCATGAAGACCCTGTCACTCCTGCAAGGGGCTGACAGCGGATTGCATAATAAAGGCATGTGAAGGATAGCAGACATTGGCAATGGGAACACAGAGGAATGAGCGATTCATTCTGGTTGGTGCTGCCCCGAGAGAGGAACGCCACAGCTGCCTCTTGGAAGACAGTGCAGGGGTTGACATTGGACAGGAGTGGGTGGGGCAGGCTGAGACACAAGGGCAGGCTCAAGCCTATTTGGGCCAATGGAGCATGAAGACCACCTTGGATTTCTGCTGGACAAGTGAGGAAGCGCATTCTTGGGGGCAGCGGGGGGGCATCTTGGGATGATGGCGGAAGGACTAGGGACAACACCAAAGCCAGGAGGAGGGAGGGGCTGAGGGAACCTCAGAGAAATGGAGCACCATCTCTGATCAAGCCACATCTGAAGGTTGACACATGTGCGCCCTTTCAAGATGTCTCAAAATTTCCCATCCCCAGAACTTTCCACTCACCCAACTACATCCCAGGCCTGACTGACCTGTGGCCTGAGACCATGTCTTCTTCTGATTAAATCTCCTAATTCCCCACCCACAGCCCCCAACCTGGACATACGGAATTGTATGTGCCCTCTAACCCCAGCCTGTGAAACTGTACACGCGCCCTGAACTTCCAGACTCTCCCCAACCCTGCATACCCAACAGAGCCTCTGCCCCAGCAGGAAGCTGGGTGGCCCTGTCCCAGGCTGGCTTCTGCCATGTGGCACCTTGAACATCACGACTTAACTTGTGTTTTGGTCTCAGGATAAAAGGTTGTTTGACAGCCAGTACAATTCATAACTGTCTGAACATGTTTGAATTGGGTTTGCTTCTTTCCAATGAAAACACCCAAACTGAGACAATCTTCGAAACATCCCTCAGGCAGAGCCAGCCTTCGAGAAAGGACAACAAGCATTGGCCTCTCTGAAGCCTTCCAATAACTGTGCAGGGTGATATGGGGGAAGTAGAACAAAACAAACAAATGTGCTTGGAAACACCATTCTGGGACAAAGTCGGAGGGGGAAGGAGTAAGAACATCGTGTTGCAACTGTGCTCCTAGATTAGTCTGTTTTAAAAAATAAAATAATGGAAGCTGTAAGTAAATTCAAACTCTTTTAAAATAAGCAATCAGCAGAAAGTTTCCTCATCTAATCTGGGAGACCTGAGGTCTGATTCCAGCCATAGTACGTGAGCTTAGCCAAATCTTTTTATCTTTTCTGCATCTCAGTTTCTTCAGTAAATTGAAGTAACCCTTCTTGGTCCTGACTGATTGTATTACCAGGCTCAAATGGGATGGTATCTGATACAGTTCTTTGTAAGGCTGTAAAATCGGCAAAGGGCTCTGAAGTCTCCTAAGGTTAGCCTGACCTTAGAAAGCTCAATTCTTCCTAGCAGGTTCTGTTTTTCTTTTTCCTTTTTTGTTTTGTTTTTTGAAGGGGGACAGAGTCTTCCTCTGTCACCCAAGCTGGAGTGCAGTGGTGCAATCTCGGCTCACGGCAACCTCTGCCTCCTGATTTCAAGCAATTCTCGTGCCTTGGCCTCCTGAGTAGCTGGGACTACAGGTGCCCACCACCATGCCCGGCTAAATTTTTGTATGATTGTAGAGACAGGGTTTCACCATGGTGGCCAGGCTGGTTTCGAACTCCTGAACTCAAGTGATCTGCCCACGTCAGACTCCCACGGTGTCGGGATTACAGGTGTGAGTCACTGGGCCCAGCCCATTTTCTTGACACCATGACTGAATCCCGATTCAGTCATGGGAAAGCTAAGGGCAGACAAGGGACAGCCACAGTGCCCACTCATGCACAGACTGCTGGCCGGGACGCATGTGTCTGGAGCTTTTGAGACAAGTGTGGCATGCACATTTTACAACCTTGCCCTGGAAGAAATACCGGGAAGCAAATAATTGTTTTACTGCGCGTTGTCTTGTGCTTAAGGGGAAGATGCAGAGCGTTTCCTTGAGGGCAGGGATTGTTGTTACACTCTTGTTTGTGTCTTCTATCAGCAGGGCCTGGCACACAGACCCAACAGACGCTTTTAAGTTGAGTTGAATTTGGGTTGAATTCTGTTTGGCCAGTTACCAAACCAGGGAGTAAGCCCAGACCTGGACTGGCTGCTGTCAGATTGGCTTGTTGCTGAGCAGACAGCCTTTGAGCAACTCTGCACTAGTTCTTGTCTGCAATGATGTCTTGGGAGGAGGGAGCCACATGCATGTGTTTATAGAAGGCAGGGCAGACTTTCTTCCTTTGGGTACACATCATCGGCCTGCAAGAGAAGGGTATCCTCGCAGGAGTTAGCTGGAGGACAGATTCATCTCTCACCTGGAAGGCTCGCTTGGTCCACCGGCTGCATTGGACTTTGCATTTCTGTGGTTTTTCTTTCTTTCTGTTCTTCAGGTTGAGGTGTCACTTGTTTCGTTGTGTTCCGAGCGGCTAGAAAATATAGATGGAATGATGCAGATAATTTCACAAATGCTTCACAGAAAACACTGTTCATGTATTCATTCACTTGAGAAGTACACCTGTCCAGTGCCCACGATGCATCTGGCGGTGTCTGGCTGCTGAGCTTACAAATATGAAACCAGAGCATGCCCTCCCAGCACTGGCCTCTGGGTATTCAAGTGCACATGGCAATGCCCACGACGTGTTTTTGAGCGTGTGGATGCATGTCTGTGTATGTCATGTATGTTATGTGTGTATGTGGGTGTATCTCACCAAAAGGGACTCCTTGACTCCTTGCTTGCTATCAATTGTCTCTGCGTTGTTTGACAGCAGCAGGAGTGGTCTCACTCCACAATGCAATGATCCTTTGCTCCCTAAGGCCGTTCAGAATGCTTAAAGTTAGAGACGCCATCTTAACACAATGACAAGGAAACTTCTAGAACAGCCCTCTCTATTGTGAAGAGTTTGGCAAAGGAGTTGAGTCTGAGTGCCTCAATGAGGAGGGTGATCAGAATTCTAGCTCAGGATAAAAGAGGGCGTCTAGGTCAGTTGTGGTGGCTCACACCTATAATTCCAGCACTTTGGGAGGCTGAAGCAAGAGGATTGCTTAAGCCCAGGAGTTTAAGACCAGCCTGGCCAACATGGTGAAACCCCATCTTTGCTAAAAATAAAAAAATTAGCCAGACATGGTGGTGCACACCTGTAGTCCCAGCTACTCGGGCAGCTGAGGCATGAGAATCACTTGAACCTAGGAGGTGGAGGTTGCAGTGAGCTGAGATTGCACCACTGCACTCCAGCCTGGGCGACAGAGACTGTCTCAAAAATAAAAATAAAATTGTATGGCTGGGCACGGTGACTCATGCCTGTAATCCCAGCACTTTGGGAGGCTGAGGCGGGCAGATTACTCGAGGTCAGGAGTTCAAGACCAGCCTGGCCAACATGGTGAAACCCCATCTCTATTAAAAATGCAAAAATTAGCCAGGCATGGTGGAGGGTGCCTGTAATCCCAGCTACTCGGGAGTCTGAGGCAGGAGAATCACTTGAAGCTGGGAGGCAGAAGTTGCGGTGAGCTGAGATCGCGTGCCATTGCACTCCAGCCTGGGCAACGGAGTGAGACTCTGTCTCAAAAAAAAAAAAAAAAAAAAAAAAAAAATTGTGTTTAGCAAATGACTATTTCAGGAACCACTAAAATTAGTTATCCTGTACACTGGACTGGCTCATTTGTGTCTATAGGGCTGAGTGAACAAAAGCTGGGCTCTGTCTCACTCTTTGCTGCAGTTCTCTTGTTCTTGGTAGTCACAGAAGGGACACTTACCAGAGCTTGTGCATTGACATTGGTTGTCCCAGGACGAGTGGCTAGAGTTTCCTGTACAGAGCATATAGGGTGACCCGCTTTTTATTCTGCGGAAACCTCTCTTGCATTCACAGTTCAACATGGTTCCTTCCTTGTAGGCCACGGCTTTGAATGTGGCATGTGCGATCTCTGGCGGGTCATCGTCACAGAGCTCTGCAAAGCAAAAGAAGCCTCTTAGGAACTCAAGAGGCCCCGGGCAAGTACTCACATATTTAATCCTATAATGACTTAATCACATATTTCTTCACTTTATTTAAAAGATGGCATGCCCTACTTTTTGTGAGAAAGCAACTAAGGCTGCTACCATTGTTCTTTAGAAAACTTTGTATCAGAGCTGGCTCAAAAGTTAACTACAACCAAAGCACAGTGTATTTCAAATTAGATGAGTAGAAATTAATGAGGTTTTATTCTGAATATGCCTCATGTCAAGCAAGGACGGAGAGAGGAGGGTCAAGGAATGTGAAGAAAGGAAGGAGCAAAGTTACGTACATTTAATTGAGGGGCAAAATGTGTCTGTGCAAAATACTTTTTAGGATATACGAATTGTTAGACTTTCTATAATTAATGACTGCGCCATTTTTTGAGAAATATACAGAAAGTGCTTCACTCAATGTCTGGCAAATAGGAAATGTGTATTTCTCACCCACCTGTCCACCTCTGAGTTCACCAAATACCTTCTTACATTATGAAGACCTTACCATCCCTCAGCCTGAAAAATGGACTCTGGTGTCTCATTAAAGGCACCAGATACAGTGGTCAAACATCAAACTATTAAAAGGAAAAGTGGCACAGACCTAATCAGAAAAATAATTCCATTGCCTACTTTGCAACAAGTTCTCTGCTTTAAGAGATTAGATTTTGGGGGGAAATATCACATGCTGGATAAAGGAAGTGGACGGGGAGATGACAGGGACAGGAAGAGGCAGGAAAGCAGGAGTCTGTGGCCTCTCCATCGATGGAAGCCCACACGGAGGCTGATCACGGCTGCTGGCTGTACTCATGGCTGTGGGTTGGCCGGTTGTGTATTGGTTGTTCAGGTTGAGTGAAGCTTCTCTGTGCCCTTAGACTCTGCCCAGCACCTTGTTCTCCGGAAGACCAACCCCATCCAATGGCTCAGGACTCTCCTGTCTCTCCTAAGAACTGAAGGTAGGGAGGCTGGGTGCAATGGCTCATGCCTGTAATTCCAGCACTTTGGCAGGCCAAGGCGGGTAGATCACATGAGATCAGCAGTTCAAAATCAGCCTGGCCAGCATGATGAAAACCACAGTCTCTACTAAAAATACAAAAAAATTAGCCAAACGTGGTGGCATGTGCCTGTGGTCCCAGTTACTTGCGAGGCTGAGGCAGGAGAATCGCTTGAACCCAGGAGGCAGAGGTTGCAGTGAGCCGAGATCATGCCACTGCACTCCAGCCTGGGAGACACAGCGAGACTGTCTCAAAAAAAAAAAAAAAAAAGCCGAAGGTAGGGAGAAATCAGACAGCTTGGCCCATCTCTAACCAACAAGGGACTAAGCAAAAGCAATTTAAATGGGCTCCATGGGCCAGAAATTACAGTGGAAAAGGCAACATAAGCACTGAATAAATGCTGGTAATCTCATGATAAGTCAACAGCAGCAGCATGGTGGGAAGGGAGAAAGATGAGTTTCTGACTTCTAGCTCCAGCAGCTTACAAGCTACATAGTTTTATTATTTTACTTCTCTAAGGCTCAGCTTCGTGGTGTAATAATTATTATTTTATTGATTTAATGATTATAGCAAATAATATACTAAGGTAACTTGAAGAAAGCCCGGAAAATAACAGGCATGGAATAGATGGTAGTTCTGTTCCTTTCCTTTTTCTCACTGTCCAGAAGAAGAGAATGGTAATTCAGATAGAGGCTGGACTGAAGTTTACCTTAACCTTTAACTCCTGCAAAAGGTTGTCTCTCTGTACTTCTCATATCACTGGTACCATTTGTTGGCACTTATTATAGATCAACACCAACCAATATTTTAAGTATCAGAAGATAAATCTGTTGCTAAAGCAAGACAGGGATAATAATTAGAAAAACCAGTGAAGACTTCTGCTTCCAGCCATCACAGAGTAACTGGGACCAAAACTTACGTTTCTGCTGAAACAGCTATAAAACCAGCCCAAATGTATGCAACAAGTGCTTTCAGGTACTAAACAACAGCAGCTCAGGACTACATGATTTGGGAGGAGGGAAACACATGAGAGGCGCCCACTATTGCCCTGGCTTCCTTCCTGGGGTGCTTTCCTCCCAGGCAGCACCCAGGTGGAACCCAAGCAGAGTGGTGGTGTCACTGATGTGACATGACTGGGATTTGTGGGGTGGAGCTCTGGAGAGGGCACTGCATGAAGGGTGCCCCAAAAATATGTATAGGGGTCCACCTCCCTAGGTTCTTAGCCAAGAGCTGGTCTGAATCTGAACAGGGCAGAACTCAGTGAGACTTAGCCCTGATTGTCCATTGTGAGAGCTGAGAGAAGAGTAGTTATACTAAGTTTTATTTACGAAAACAGGTGTCTGAGCTGTGGGTTGTAGTTTTCCAATCCTGCTCTAGAGAAAGAGACATCCCTAGAATGAATTTCAAAACCAAAATAGACCTACCCTTACAAAGATTAAAACCAAGCCTAATAGACAAGAGGATGCACTAGTCATTTAACTGCCTGTTAGAGCAAAATGCATTACCTTTTAAAGGACCACAAGATAATCCAGACCCTTTATAATGTATAGTTCATAATATCCAGCAAGTTAAAAGAAAATCTAGACATGTGAAGAAACAGGAAAATGTGACTTACTTGACCTACTCAAAAAAGTGCTCAATAGAAACAGACCCGTAAAATTGGGTGCAGTGGCTCATGCCTGTAATCCCAGCACTTTGGGGGCACAAGGCAGGTGGATCACCTGAGGTCAGGAGTTCGAGACCAGCCTGGCCAACATGGTGACACCCCATCTATACTAAAAGTACAAAAACTCAGCCAAGTGTGGTGGCACATGTCTGTAGTCCCAGGTACTTGGGAGGTGGAGGCAGGAGAATTGCTTGAGCCTGAGGGGTGGAGGTTGCAGTGAGCTGAGCACCCCCGCCTGAGTTACAGAGTGAGTGAGAGTCTGTCTCAAAAAAAAAAAAAGGCCCCTAAAATGACCCAGATTTTGGAATTAGCACAAAAGGAGTTTAAAACCATTGTAATAAGTATGCTCAATGACTTAAAGCAGAGGTCAGTAAACTACGACCTGCAGATTTGCTGCTATTTATTTATTTATTTATTTATTTATTTATTTATTTATTTTTGAGACAGAGTTTTGCCCTTGTTGCCCAGGCTGGAGTGCAATGGTGTGATCTTGGCTCACTGCAACCTCTGCCCCCCAGGTTTAAGTGATTCTCCTGCCTCAGCCTCCCAAGTAGCTGGGATTACAGGCGTGCGTCAACACGTCTGGCTAATTTTTGTGTTTTTAGTAGAGATGAGGTTTCACCACGTTGGCCAAGCTGGTCTCGAACTCCTGACCTCAGGTGATCCACCTGGCTCGGCCTCCCAAAGTGCTAGGATTACAAGAGTGAGCCACTGTGCTCAGTGGTTTATTTTTATAAACAAAGTTTTATTGGAAGAAAGACACACCCATTTATTACATTTTGTCTATGGCTGCTTTTCTGCTATAATGGCAGAGCTGAGTAGTTGCAGTGGAGTAACATTGCCAGGTAGTCTAAAATATTTATTCTCTGGCCCTTTCAGAAAAAAATTGCCAACTGCTAATTTAAAGAAAAAATGATTATGAGTGAAACAATAGGATATCTCAGTAGATAAATGAAAACAAGTAATATTTTTTTGAGATGGAGTCTTGCTCTGTTGCCCAGGCTGGAGTGTAGTGGTGCAATCTTGGCTCACTGAAACCTCTGCCTCCAAGGTTCAAGTGATTCTCCTGCCTCAGCCTCCCAAATAGCTTGGATTACAGGCACATGCCATCATACATGACTAATTTTTGTATCTTTAGTAGAGATGGGGTTTCACCATGTTGGCCAGGCTGGTCTCAAATTCCTGACCTCAGGTAATCCACCTGCCTTGGCCTCCCAAAGTGCTGGGATTACAGGTGTGAGCCACCATGCCCAGCCAATATTTTTAAAAATAAGAAATTAAAACTAAAAGTTACAATATCTGAAATGAGCCTAGCCAGGGCTTGAAGGCAGATCAATAGAAATTATCCAAACTGATGAACACAAGAAATTTGAAAAAGAATGGACCTTTGGCATGCTGTGAGACAATATCAAATAACCTAACCTACATTTAATCGAATTCCCAAGGATAGAGGAGAGAAAGAATGGAGCAGAAAAAATATATGAAGAAATAATGGCCAAAAATTTTTGAAATTTGATGACAGATACTGATTTACAGATGCAGATGTTCACTGCACCAAGCAGGATACATATAAAGAAAAGCACATCTAGATACATCACAGCTAAACTGCTGAAAACCAAAGATAATGAGAAAATCTTAAAAGCGGCCAGAGGGAAAGGACACATACCTACAGGGGAACAATGATGAATAACAACTGACTTCTCAACAGAAACAATGGAAGCAGAAAATAATGGCACAACATATTCAAAGTTTTAAAAGAAAAAAACCTGTCAGCCTTGAAATCTACCTAGAGACTATATCCTCCAAAAATGAGGGTGAATTTAGTATACTTTCAGATAAAAGAAAGCTTAGAGAATTATGGCACATCTGCATTAGGCTAAAGAAAAATTTTCAAGCAACAGAGAAATTACACTAGCTAGAAACATAAATCGACATGAAGTAATAAAGAACACTGGTAAATATTTAGATAAGTGAAAAGACCACTTTTTGTTTTTAACATCTTTGAAAGACAACTGTTTAAAACAAAAATAATAATATGGTACGGTGGGTTCTGTTGAACATGTCAATGTAAAATATACAGCAGTTCTAGTATAAAAGTTAGGAGAATGGAATTGTACTGTTTTATGTTTTTATATCATATAGAAAATGGTACAATATTAAGTAAGTAGATTGTGATAAGTTAAGGATGCATACTGAATAGCCTAGAGAAACCACCAAATAATACCACAAAGAGTGTAGCTAAAAAGAATATTAAATTTGTTTGGTTAGCCAAACTGAAGAGAGAAAAGGAAGAAAAGAGTAATAAAAATAGAAAAGGAACAACTAAGAAACAGATAGCAAGAAGGTAGACTTGAAGCCAACCCCATCAGTAATTACATTAAATATAAATGGACAAAAATCCATACTTTAAAAGATAGAAACTTTCAGACTGGATTAAACAGCAGGGCCCAACTATATGCTGTCTTCAAGAGAACACACTTTAAATACAATAAAAATGATGGGTTGAGAAAAAAGGATAGAAAAAGATATAATCTACAAAGATAAACATAAGGAAGCTGGTATGGTTATATTAATATCAGGAAGTAGATTTCAAGATAAGGAACATTATTCTCAGAAAACATGATTGTTTACATAAAATTACTGAGGAATCTGCACAATGACTACTAGAATTTAGCAAGTTAGCAATTTCAGTATATATATGTGTATATATATGTATATATGTGTGTATATATATGTATATATATATATATATATATACATCACTTGTAGTTAGTTCTATATACTGACACAACCAATTAGAAAATTAAAAATTTAAAAACAATTGTATTTACAATTACATCAAAAAACATAAAATGTTTGTAAATAAGTCTACCAAAAACTTGTAATACCACTAAACTGAAAACTCTGAAATATTGCTGAGACATATTTTAAAAGAATTAAGCAAATGGAAAAATATACTATCTTTATAGATTGGAACATTCATTTAAAAAATCTATTCACCTTAAATTGATCAATTAATTCAAGGCAACTACAGTTTAAAACTCCAACACAATTTTTAGTAGAAATTCGGAAGTTATTTCTTTTTTTTTCGTGAAACAGAACAAGATTATATTTCAATATACAACTTCTGTATAACCAAAAAATAAAACACCATAGTAAAATGAATGAGAAAAAACATATTTGCAATTCTAGACAAAATGTTAACATCTTTAATCATAAATGAACTCTTCAGAAATCAGTACAAAGAGACTAACATTACAAGGGAAGTGAAAATAAAAGGAACAGAGGAAAATGGAATAGCACAAATGAGTTATAAGGCTATATGAAGATGATGTAGTTAATGTTAATAGCTGAGAAAGCAATTTCATTATAAATTATATTATCGGTCCTTACAAATATTGATCATCTGATGTTTGTACAGCTTTAGGAAATGAAGAATTCTCAAATACTGTGGAAACTTACTAGAGTCATGGGCAGTTTACTCAAAAATGTAGATTTTGGAATAAACTTGGCCCCAGCAGTTCCAAACCATAGCAGTCACTCCAACAAAGTAATTAGATACACACCCACACACATACACATACATGTTTACTATATAGAAAATGTATAAGTAATATGTCATCCCCCCAAAACTACTTATGTATCAACTGGTTTATAAAAAATTGGCTGTGGGGCAGAAGTAGAGAAAAGGCACTTAAGTAAAAATACTACATTTCACAAAATTCTATGTCCTTCGAATTCTTATGAAACATTTTTAATGAATCAATTTTATATTTACCCTGTGATTAGTGAAAATTATAAATATATGCACTTCCTACTTATGAAAGCACTGAGATGAAGCCCTTTAAGTTCTACTATCCTGATTTCTTTGTTCAATAATGTCTGTCATTCCAGCTCCTGAGATATGATCCAACAGCAACCATGAAAACAATCATCGTGCCTACTTAAAATTCACTTCAATGACACTCTTTAGATCACTTTCCAAAAGTGAGCTTTCTCAGTTTTTTACATCTGCAAGGAGTGTCCACTGAAACAAACATGAAGAGTGTCTCCATACATCATGTAAAAGCATTTTTAGATTTTGGTGAAGATGATGGTACAAATAGTGGCACAGTTTCCCTTTTTCAGTCATCACAGGAAGTTATTTCTAAAAGCTCCTTAGAAACACAAAAGACCTAGAATATCTAAGACAATTGTCAATGTGTACACATTTGGAGGATTCATGACATCTGATATTCAGGCTTTCTATAAAACTATGGAAATCAAGGCAGCATAGTATTAGCATAAGGACAAAGAGTAATGAAACAGAGCAGAAAGTCCTGAAAAGGACTCAACTCATGTTTGTTCAACTGATATTTTTTAAACAAATAAATGTGCCAAGGAAATTCAATGAGAAAGGAAAAATCTTTTCAACAAATGCTTCTGGAGCAAATGGATAAATGTATGAGAAAAAACTCACATCTTATGCAAGAATTTTATCATATATAAAGATAAAGATCTATGTACTAGGTCTATACCTTATAGATGTAACCATAAAAGGCAAAACTACAAAGATTTCAGAAGAAAATTAAGGCAAATGAGTTTGCAAGTTGGAGATAGGCAAAGATTGCTTATAAAGGATGTAAAAGCACTAACTATAAAAGAAAAAAATTGAGAATGTCTACTCATCCAGAGACATTAAGAAAATGAAAAAGTAGACCACGTATGGTGGCTCACGCCTGTAATCCCAGCACTTTGGGAGGCCGAGGAGGGCAGATCACAAGGTCAGGAGATCGAGACCATCCTGGCTAACACGGTGAAACTCTGTCTCTACTAAAAATACAAAAAAATTAGCCAGGCATGGTGGCATGCACCTGTAGTCCCAGCTGCTGGGGAGGCTGAAGCAGGAGAATGGCGTGAACTTGGGAAGTGGAGCTTGCAGTGAGCCCAGATTGCGCCATTGCACTCCAGCCTGGGCGACAGAGCGAGACTCCATCTCAAAAAAAAAATGAAAAAGTAAATGATAAACTGAGAGAAAATATTTGCAATATATATATATATATTTGTCACAAATACTTGTGTCGGAATATATAAGGAAAAACAAAGCAATAGTAAAAGGCAAACAGCCCAATAAATGGGCAAAGACTTGAACAGTCACTTCCCCAAAGAAGATACATGACTATCAATAAACACTTGAAAGTATGTTTAACATCAGATATCAATAAAGTGCAAGTCAAAAACCATGATGAGATAGCCCATTGGGGAAATGGAGGAAATGGATAAAAGACTGATACATCAAATACTGGAGAGGAAGTAGAACTACCGGAACTCTCTTACATTACTGGTGGCAGTGTAAGTAATGTAATTACTTTGGAACACTATTCGGAAGTATTTTGGCCAGGCATGGTGGCTCACACGTGTAATCTCAGCACTTTAGGAGGCTGAGGCAGGTGGATCATTTTAAGTCAGGAGTTCAAGACCAGCCTGGTCAACATGGTGAAACCCTTTCTTTACTAAGGAGGCAGAGGTTGCAGTGAGCTGAGATCATGCCACTGCACTCCAGCCTGGGCAACAGAGTGAGATTCTGTCTCAAAAACAAACAAACAAACAAAAAAACAAAAAAAGAAAGTATTTTTATTGAAGTTAAATATATACCTACCCTACAATTCAGCAATTCTACTTCTAGGTATTTATCTAAGAGGAATGAAGGGATGTGTCTACAGAAAGACTTTTATAAAATATTTATAGTAACTTATTTCTTTTATTAAGCCCCTTCCATTGTAGGACATAGAAGCTTTATTAATAATAACCAACTCAATAATTCAAATATCCATCATTGGGAGAACAGACAAATAGCTTATGATATAGTCATACTATAGAAACCACTCAAAAATAAAAAATAATGAACTATTGATACAGGCAATATTGATCAATCTCAAAAATGTTGTGTTGAACAAAATAAGCTAAACATGAAGTAGTGTATACACTTTGCTTTCGTTTATATGAAGTTCAAAAAAAGACAAAAGTTATATCCAGAGACAGAAAGCAGCCAGTGGTTTCTTGTGGTAGGTGGGTATTGACCAGAAGGCAGAAGTGATGAAAACGTTTTTGCAGCTGTACACATTTGTCAAAACTCATCAAATTGTATGCCTCAGATCTGTGCATTTCTTTATAAGTAATTTTAACTCAGCAAAATCAACGAGAAGCATACTTAGCAACTCTTTTGTAATTATTCATTAGCACAAATAGCCAGGATTGACCTCAGATGTTTTTGGAATCTGAGATGCCAATCACAAGCCGAGAACATTTCTAAACACATCAATTTGAAAAGAAGGAAACAAATTGTCTTGGAAGCTATTTTGTGCCCTTAGAAACTCTTGAATTCCATGAGAGTGCGTTTTTCTAGATGAGGTCATGGGCATTTTCAGAGTCATCATAAATTAGCCTGAGTGTCTGAAGAGGTCATGTGGGGACAAGGGGAAGTTCCAGAACTTCTTATTCTCACAGACTTTCCTTACATAAAGAATCTTTCCTGGAATTTTAGGAACATGACACCTCCAGGTCTGTAGCTCAGTAACCACTAAAGAGCTTGGCTATAATCCTTTTCCCTGAAAGGCCTTGCCAGGAAGTGCCAAACATCACCTGAAGGCAGCAGGAGGTAGAAGAATGTGTGGAAAGGTACGCTGGAGGGTTGCTCTTTTTCAATCTAATAGGAATAAATTTGGGATTTTTTTTTTAGCCCTTCTCAGTGTAGTGTTATAAAAGCAGCAACAGAACAACATCCAAAAAAAGAATAAAAAATAATTTGTCTAAAAGTCTTGCACAGTAATAACAAAGGAGGATTCCATTTATATGACTCCAAAATGTTGAAATCATCTTTCCCTATGTTATCATTCTTTTATTTTTTAAGACAGCATACAACTGTCCTCATTCTCTAGTTTTACTCACTAACAATGCTAAAAATTACTTCTCAAAATTCAGCTAACAAGGGCTTTTCTCTGCCTTTACACTTCCTCCTATCTTTCCAGACCCACTTCCTGCTTCTCCCAATGGGTCTTCTCTACATAAATCATTCTCTTCCGGAATAGTTTCCAATTCCCAGCTCTACGCACTCCCCCAGCTCACACCACAAGGGACCTGGGAGCTTGGGAGGCAGACAGAATTTTCCTTAGAAGAGGGGAAGGGGAATATTTTTCTCCCTGTTATTTTAAACTATTGGCACAATTCTGGATGTAGACGTCACCTTCTTTTCTGAGAGTATTTGATGTGTCTGGTGCCTACGGACTGGGAAAATTTGAGATGATCAATTCGGGAGTTGGAGGTGGGGGTGTAGGGTGGTAAACACTCAAGGCTCAGAAATTGGGGCTCCCAACCCTGCACTAGGGTCTCACCCAAAGGGGTTGGCACAGGGCTGAGAAGCAGTGGGGCTCCTGTCCACCCTGTCCATCACCTACTCCCACGAGGCAACTGAGTGGTATTTAGTCTGCAGGACTAGCCCAGAAACTTGAATGGGACCCTGAGAAAGCCAGGGGTTCCTTGCGCCCCCGCTAGGGACTTTCTGTTTGCCCTGGGTCTCCCTGTGTGGGCAGGGATGGAGAGTCAGGGCCTGCCTTCATGGCAGTAGGCTCTGAGTGGGCAACTGGCAGCAGGCCAAGTTCTAGGTGGGCTTCCCAAAGCCACATTCAGGCTGGACAGAGCTGCTCTCGCAGACGGTTTCTGTGGGCTGGATTTTCTCTGTTGCACACATGCTTAGTATCTGTCTCTCCCTTTGTTCTGAGTGGTGGGCCCCACGTGAGGCTCTGAGCAGGCTGTATCTCTATTCTGGCAATAAAAGTACTCTGGACACTGTTAAGGTGAGAAAAGAAAAGAAATCGGGGCTCCCAGGAGGAGAATCCTGAACCACGGGGTCTGCGGTGATGGGGCCTTCCTCTTTAGTTTTTGTGCCTTTTATGTGGACAGAGGGGAAAAGAGACAGCCAGCTGTTATCGTTAATCCTGAAAATGCCGAGGGCTTTGGCCTGGGACCTACACCAAGACAGAGTCAAACCGAGCTCTTCTGGTGTTGAGCGTGTTTCACATCTTACGTTGGCTTTTGCTGTGGATGCTCATTAGACAGACACGGGCAGAATCCCACTTGTTCCTCGTCCTTTTCCACCTCACCTCCATCATCGTGGCTGAAATACACGATCTTGGGTATATCTTTCCTTGTGGATTTGTTGCCTCTAGGAGTTCTGTATGCAGCTGAAGGGTAACACTCCTTGGGAGCTTTTGCTTGTCTGGCTGACGCCTTGGCAATCACAAGTGACAGTGACGGAGAGCCACCTTCTCTGGAATGCATCACGGAACAAGTCTGGGAGAACAGAGGGTGCAGATGAAGGGCCCTCGACAATGCTTCTCTTTGCACTGTGGGGTTTCCCCTTCAAAGGATTGCTAAAGATTCAACTTCTCTGTCTCCCTGTGTGCCCGCTAGAAAGGGAAAAGCCAGGCATTTGTAGTCCTCCTGTCATAGATGACCAGAACGACCTCACCCAGGACAAACAGCGACAGATTTAGGAATTCAAGCCAGCTTTTCTGACTCCCAGGCACCTGCTCTCTCCTTTCGAGTGTTCGACTCCACTCTGTCACTCGTCACTCTTCCCAGAAGGACAAATGTGCAGCTTCTACGTCTTGGATTTCAAATAAAAGACGAGGAACTTCGTGAAATGAGGTGGTCTTTGCCTTCGGCGTCACTCTCTGCCCCTCCTGGCAAGAGGCCCCATTTTCTTGCCACTGAGGTTAAGTGAAAACAAAACAAAACAAACAAACAAAAAAGAGGCCCCGCCCCATTCACAGTAAAGATAAACAGCAGCCTGGGCAGGCCAGCGGCTCTTCCCTGACGTGGAATCATGAGACCTCTTTCTTCGATTTTGCCACATACCTGCAGTTCCACTCCCATAATCTGAAAGCTGTCCCTTTAATTTTTACCACTTCATTATTAGAACTGGAGTAGAACTAAAATTAATTTTTCCCTGAGCTATTTTTGTGTCCCTTGAGTTAACCAGAAATACCAACCCTGGAAGGAGATGTGGGGGACAGTTATTTTAGAGAGCGGACACCACCGCTGAAGAAGAAGGATATCCTGGTTGGCTGCTCTAGAGCCGGCAGGACGGATGCCAAGGTTGTTCACAGCAGTGTGTGTGCAGAGCCCCCGGGATCTTGCAGATTGGGATTTGTCAGGGCAGGTGTGGACATTGAGACTATTTCTAACAAGCCCCTACATGATGCTGGGGCTGCAGATCCCCAGGCCGCACTTGGAGTATGAGAGTTTCCAGTGAGTGAAGCCCTGGCTGCTCGCTCTGCCCCCTCTCCATCTGCCCCCTTGGTGAAGACAGGACCCCCATGCCTCCAGTGCACAGTGAGCGCTGCTCAATCTGCATCCACAGCGGTTTGTGCCCAGACGCTTCCTCACTCAGCGTCTAACAGGGTGCAGTGAAAACGTCATTGACTGGAGGAAAGGTGGGCGGGTGAGAAACGTTTGTGGGTTTTTTTTTTGTCGTTGTTTTTTTTCTCTGATGTAACTTTTTGTCGTCGTTTTTTTTCTCTGATGTTCAATGTGAGAGAAGACTCATCTGGCCCCTGAAGCCTATGGGAGCAACATGAAAGATAAAGGAAAAAGGGGGCTTATAAAGGATGTGGACCAACTCCAAGATAAGATTCTTGGCCCTTTGGGTGAATCAAGGCGAAGTTGTTTTACTCTTAGCCCAGCCAGCCCTGGGTAAAGGCTTCATCCCTCTTCTCTTTCCTATCCATATATCAAAGCTTTAAGCTCCACTTTTACCCAGTGAAGATTAGAATAATGCACGGAGCACAGGAAATGTCTAGATGATGATTCATTGAGATTTACAAGGGACACAGGTATGCATCAAGAGCTTGGGCCACTGGGTAAAGAGGGATCTGGTTCTTGCTCTAACGTGGTTCATCTTCTGTGTCAGAATCAGATAGATTCTGGGTGTCAGAGACCCGAATCTTCCTCTTGTTCCACTCACTGGCTCCCTGTGGTCCCTTCTCATTTCAAATGCTCTGTCTGCAATATGAAATGAAAAGAATTCCTCCCAGACCCCTAGCCAAATTTCACCTTAAGCTCGTTGACTCCCAGAGGAAATCCCTATGGGAGATTGGAAAGAGGATGTTGGAGCCAGAGGCTATCTTTGATAGTGAGGTGAGGTTTACTGTTTAATAAGAACTCCAAAGATATGCCTAATATCGAAGGTTGTCTCTCGCTTCCTTGGGAAACCCAAACCAGCAGTTTAGGCCTTATAGAAAGTAAGTGGTTTGGGTGCAAAAGGGATGTAGAACATCCCTTTTAATGGTATCATAGAATATGAGAACTAGAAGAGACCTCAAAGATCATTTAGGCCAACCTCTACATTTTATAGATAAGAACACTGGGCCCGTGGTCATTCCACAAGTTTGTGGCAAGCCTTGGATTACAACAGATCACCAGGTTCCCTGACTCCTAGTTCAGTGCTTTTCCAACACCCAGAATCATAATCTTCAGGAAGGAGCATGCTTTTCACCTATCTGTTGAAGATTATCTCTTACAAAGAGGTGGAGCTATGTCTAAACTATCTGGGTGCTGGGAGGTGTTTGTGTGATGTTGTGGTTTAGTTCAGATTACTATCTTTGAAGAAGGCAGAGGGCCCAGGCCCTCCATTTGGGGTTATCTATATAATAATAACTATGATGTCTGAGCCCTGCCTATGTGCTGCTGCTTTGCATATATTACCTTCAATGCTCACTGTGGCTCTGGAAGGTAGATACTGTCATCCCCACTTTACAGAGCAAGAGATTGAGGTTCAGAGAGATTAAGTAAGTTGCCTAAACCACACAGCTCAAGGTGGTGGGACAGGAGTCACGTGAAAGTCTACTATTGCTGCCCTCATGTCAGCCTTCTAAAAAATCTCACTTTTACTTTCAGGAAATTATTTCAAATAGCAAACATAAATGCGCACAAAGAAGCAAGGGGGAAGAAGACAGAACTGTGTAGAAAAGATTTGTGGAGGCAATTTGTTCTAAGGTTATTTATTATTTGAGAGGAAGGCTATGATATTGGTTAAATCTGGGCTTTGTAAAGTCTGGATTCATGTTAAAATGTTAAAAATTACATCTAAAATGACAGAGTAAAGTGAATAACTTACAAGCTATTGGAAGAAAATAAAATAGGATAAAAACTTACTTAAATCAAAAGAAGGGGGAAATGCATAGAAAGAGAAGGTAAAAAATAAAATAAGACAGTGGAAATTCATCAAGCTATATCAGTAATAATTATCAATGTGAATAGACTAACCCTGCAGTTACAGAATGTTGGACTGCATATATTTTTAAAAATATGCAGTTATATGATGTTTATAAGAGACATGCTTAAAGCAGAAAGTCTCCAAAAGTTTGAAACTAAAAGAATGGACAGTTGAATCCAAGGAGTTATATTAACATCAGACTTCAAGGCAGAAGTGTTAATAGAAATACAGAAGTCAGTACGTATTGCTAAAGGTTTAATTCACCAGGAAAACATAAAAATGCTATATGTGTATGCACTCAAAAACATTACTTCAAAATATACAAAACAAGAACCAGGAACACATACACTTACATACTTCTATGCACCCAATAACATAACTTCAAAATACACAAAGCAAATATTGACAAAACAAGGATAAATTTGGAAATCTACTATCATAATGAGAAATTTTAACAGTGTCTTCCTTTATGATGGATAGGTCAAACAGACAGAAAATCAGTAAGAACAATCAAATGTGATAACCACAATTAACAAATTTGATTCCCACCATAGCAGAGCCCTCTCTTTTCAAGCATGCATGGGACATTTACAAGGCAGTAGAGGAGTTGAAGGCAAGTTATGGTCATAAGAGTGAGTATCTATGGGGTAGGAAAATGGAAGTCTAGATAAGGAATAAACAGAAGGAAATGTTGAAGGTAAAGCTCTGGGTGTCAGAATCTTCCTCCTGTTTCACTCACTGGCTCACTGTGGTCCCTTCTCATTTCAGAGGCTCCGTCTGTAACACGAAATGAAAAGAATTCCTCCCAATCATGTAACCATAGGAGCTTCTCATACACCCCAGGCCATTTCCTTTGACCATGCTGATATGTCCTGTTAGGCCTCTTGATATAGTGCCCCTTGCTGGGAATCCTGGCCCTGCCCATGAGCCAGGCAACAGAATGAAGGCTGTTTCTAACTATAAGGTGCCTGAAAGGTGGGTGGGAGTTCATCTGGCAGGTTAGGCACATCAGGCCGTTCTGGCAAAGAATGTGTAAAAGTGTAAAATAGCATCATCATATGGAAGATACAAGAGACTACAGGTAGAATGTTTTGCTGAAGCATGAATCGTGAGGGTATGAAGGATGGAAATATGAGGATCAGTCGAAATAACGTAAGTGAATTTGAAATCTGTAAGACGCCCCACAAATTTTGATTGTTGCTACAATGACCTCTTGAGCGGTGTTGTTTTCAGAACCAAATAATAAAATATATAGTTACTTTCTAAGCTGAAAAACAATATTTAAAGCGTTCATTGCTTAAAGCTTGATTGTGTCAGAATGAGGAAATAGAGTTTCTTTTGAATTCATATTCTAAGAACTATTTATGAGAATGCTGTATTCGGTTGTTTCCTGTCACCTGTATTCACATTAATAGATTATAACAGATTTCAGTCTACTGAAGCATGGTCAGTTCTCCAATTGCTGTCAACCAAATCACCATGGTTGAATTTGAATATTTCCAGTCATTTTTGGTTGTTGTTGGCTGCCCACATTACCTATTATTTATTTAAACTACCTTATATACAAATATACTTTTATATATAATTTAAAATTTTTTCTTAGCCATCATTAAATCACACCTAAATTTGCGATGCATGGTATTGGCTTACTTTGCCTTTTGTTTCTCTTTTCCTAAATCTACCTTTTCTTCCCCAAAGACACTCAAAGACTTAGTGGTGTCTTTGGGTTTTTCTCACTCCAATTGACTTTAAAAGAACCCTCGTTCTTAGTGATCTGATAAAACTGGTAACATAGATAAGGCATACACTTGTTGGAAAAGAGAAGACAAAAATAATCATTCTATGTGAGGAATTTAATTAAGTACTTAGAAAACCCAAGACGGTTAAAGTATTAGAACTATTAAGAGTTTGATAAGGTGACCAGATAGAAAATTCATTTATAAACTTCAATATTTTTTATATATCAGCAATAACCAATCCAAAAATACAATGGGAAATGATATTTTTTAACAGTTGTCAATCCTTAGTTGCCAGAAATGTGCTAAGTTCTAAACAGAAGATCCTAGAACTGGGTTTCTGTTATTTCAAGAAACATCTTTAAAATATAGTGGCATGTGAAGGTTGAAATAAAGGGCTGGAAAACACATTATATGCAATATTTAGGAACCAAAAGAAAGCTTGATAGCTATAATAACAGGAGAAACTAGACCAAAAAAGTATTTTCACAGATAAATATCATTGTGGAAGTTATAATAATCTTGACCCTGTAAACACTCCACAATACGTATTGTTGATGAGGTAGCCAGAGATAAGAAAGCTCCATAGCTACAATAACATAATTAACTTTTAACATCAAGAGTACTTTGAGAACTTAAAGGGTGAGTTAATTCTTATTTTTTTTTTGAGATGGATTCTCGCTTTGTCGTCCAGGCTGGAGTGCAGTGGCGTGATCTCGGCTCACTGCAAGCTCCACCTCCCAGGTTCACGCCATTCTCCTGCCTCAGCCTCCTGAGTAGCTGGGACTACAGGCGCCTGCCACCACGCCCAGCTAATTTTTTTGTATTTTTAGTAGAGACGGGGTTTCACTGTATTAGCCAAGATGGTCTCAATCTCCTGACCTTGTGATCCGCCCGCCTCGGCCTCCCAAAGTGCTGGGATTACAGGCGTGAGCCACCATGCCTGGCCAAGGGTGAGTTAATTCTAAAAGTAGAATTAAAACATATAATACACAAACCAGTAGAAGGAAAAGAGAAAATAAAGGAAACTCAATCAATTTAACAGATGACAAGAAAGGATAAATACAACAGTAAAAGAAAAATAATGGTTAATAAAAGTTCAAAGTAAAATAGCATAAATAAGTCCAAATGTAGTACAATAAATATAAATGGATTAAGCTTGCTTGTAAAAGACAGAGATACTCTGATTGAGGGGGAAAAATTTCCCCCAAAGTCCTGCACAAGGTCTATTTTTGTTATTTCAAGAAACATCTTTAAAATATAGTGGCATGTGAAGGTTGAAATAAAGGGCTGGAAAACACATTATATGCAATATTTAGCAACCAAAAGAAAGCTCGATAGCTATAATAACAGGAGAAACTAGACCAAAAAAGTATTTTCACAGATAAATATCATTGTGGAAGTTATAATAATCTTGACCCTGTAAACACTCCACAATACATATTGTTGATAAGGTAGCCAGAGATAAGAAAGCTCCATAGCTACAATAACATAAGAGAAGCTAGACCAAAAAAGCATTTTCACAAATAAAAATTATTCTGGAAGTTATGATAATCTTGAACATGTATACACTCAACAATACATATGGTTGATAAGGTGAAGAATTACAAAAAGAAATTAATTCTACAGTCAAACATTCGCACCTGATTCTAGCAATGTATTAAGCAAAAACAAACAAACAAACAAAAAATTCTGATCAGTCAGAATTTATCCCAGCAATAATGAATGGTTTAACATTAGAAAATCTCTCAATGTACTTAAATACTTTTATGGTATAAAGGGAGAAAACCTACATGATCATTTTAATAGATGAAGAAGAGCATCTAATGATGATGAAAAGAATATCCATTATCGATTAAAAGAAAAAAACTTTTAAGATAGTAGAAATGAAAGGAAACTTATTTAACCAATAGAGAGTAGACACTGAAATCTTACAGAAAATAACATGTATGTGATACCTTAAAAGGCTTCTATTTAATGGTGGAAACATATACAATTCCTGCTTTTATTCTATATTGTATTGAACACCCCAGCTAATGCAATGGAACAAGCAAAAGAAATCAGAGGAATAAGAAGTGGATAAGAAAAAATAAAATTGTCATTTATAAATAATAATGTCTATCTACTTAGAAAATCCAAGAATCTATAATCATCCAAAGACTTAGTATCCATAATACGTAAGGGAGACTTACAAATCAATAAGTTAAAGGCCAACAACCCAATAAAAATAGGGACAAAGGATATGAACAAGGAGGCCACAGAGATGACCAAAAAAACATATGAAAGCATGCTCAATATCACCAGGTATCAATGAAACTTAAGATAGTAATGAGATTTTATTTTATATTATCAGATTGGCAAAAAATGTTAAAATTTCCCAATGGTAAGTGATGATGAGGAATATCTGAGGAATTCAGGAAATTTCATAAATTGCTGATGAGGATTGTAAATTAGCATGGCAATTTCAAAGAGAACATTGTAAATATAACAGTAAAATTGAAGCCGTCCATGTTCTAGGATCAGCGATCTCACTTCTAGGTATATTCCTAGAGAAATTCTTGCATATGTGCACACATTCAAGGCTGTTTATTAGAGCATTGCTTGTAATAGGGAAAAATCAGATACAATCTAATTGTCTATCAAAAGGCTAGATTAATAAACTCAGCATTATCAATAACTGTATTATTATACAATGTAATAATGTACAATTGTTAAAAAGAATAAACATCAAAAATGAATCTCAGAAACACTGCTGAGTGAAAAAAGCAAAGTTGCAAAAAGAAACAGTATATTATGCATTTATGTATAAAATAAAAAACAAACCAGTAGTGTATATTGCATCATGAGATACAGCCCAGATTCAAGAGAACAATTACTGGAGGGGAAGAATGAGATTGGGTTAGACAGAGAGGGAGCTCCACTATATCTACAATATGTATTTATTTGTTTTTGTTTGTGTTTGTTTTGTTTTTTGAGATGGAGTCTTGCTCTGTCACCCAGGCTGCAGTGCAATGGCGAGATCTGGCCTCACTGCAACTCTGCCTCCAAGGTTTAAGTGATTCTCCTGCCTCAGCCCCCCAAGAAGCTGGGATTACAGGCGCCTGCATCACGTCAGGCTAATTTTTGTATTTTTAGTAGAAATGGGGTTTCACCATGTTGGCCAGGCTGGTCTTGAACTCCTGACCTCAGGTGATCTACCTGCCTCAGCCTCTCAAAGTGCTGGGATTACAGGCATCAGCCATCACGCACGACAAGACCATGTATTTAAAATAAACAAAAAGGACATGAAACAACCAAGGTAAACTGTAAACATTTACTGAATCCTGATGGTGGGCACATGATGGTTATACTAGTCTTCGTGTTTTTCTGTATTGTTTGAAATTTTAATAATTTTTAAATACTTATAGAACAAATAGGTTTTTCTTGCCAACCTCCCAAATGTTGATTCTTTACCAAAGCTTCTTCCAAAGGAAGTGATTAGTTCAGGGCCTTGTCCTTCTGTCTGTGGATGTGGAACTTTATCAGAGAAAGAAACCCCCCTCTCCCCCAACTCAGTGGCAAGTCCACAGCAGGGAAGTGTAACTCCCAATTTTATTTATTAAGTCAATCATCCAAATCACCTCTCAGTCCTCAGCAGCTGAATTCAACACAATGATTAAGCCTAGAGCATCTTCCTAGAGAAGGTGGTAGTGGTGCAGGACAAGCGAGGCCCAAGGTGGGGCTTAGCCCGCAAAGGTTCTTGGCTTTGCCCAGGAAGGAATTCAGGGGCAAGCCAGTGGTAGAATAAAAGAAAATAGCTTTATTGAAGTGGCAATGTTATAGTTCCGGCTGTGCTACAGCTCCGTGACTGCTTCTGTAGAGCAGGGCGACCACACAGGCAGAGAGTAGTAGGTCAGGGCAGTTTTGCATTCATATTTATATCTGCTTTTAGTTACATACAGTTTAAGGGGCAGTTTGCAGAAATTTCTAGGGAAGGGGTAGTAACTTTTGGGTCATCCGGTCACTGCTATGGAAAGGAGCAGAAACGCCTGGGTGTTGCCATGGCAATGGTAAACTGACATGGCACACTCATGAGCATGTTTTACGGAAAGCTGCTTCTGCCCCAATCCTGTTTTTGCTAGTCCTCAATTTGATCTGGTGTCTGAGCCCTGCTTCAGGAGTTGAGTCCCACCTTCTACCTCAGTGGGAGGATGTTTAAATGGCATAATTACAGAGAGATAAAACTTATGTATGCATGTGACCAGAGGAAAAAATAAGACAGTGCAAAATATAAGTGGTGGTATAGGGACTTCACCTCCCACTCCCCCTCCACCCACTCTTTGCTGGATCAGCACCCAAGAGCAGAGCACAAGCCTTGGGCCATGGTTGGTGCTGAATGAGTACTTGAGTGTATTAGCATTAGCATTGGTGCTGTTACCCACTGATTGGTTCGTTCAAACAAACACTCACCTTCCTTGTTTCATTCAGCAAGCACAAATGTTGAAGGAAATGTGGGAGAAGTAAAGTGCCCGTCTCAGGACTTGGGGGATTTAAGGAAGTTTCTGTCATCCAAGAAAAGTTGCCTGATTCCCTCGGGAAAGGAGAAAAAGGTGGTGTGGTTCAAGGAGGAGATCTTTGCTTCAAGGAGGAGATCTCCAAACACTTGGGCACATCTCTGTAGTAATTAGCACAGAAGCACCGTGAGTTATTTGTTATCTGACCCACAGTTTCTGAGGCCTGGTTGACTGGGTCAAATAGTCAGAGTTTCCACAACCCTAAAATGAGTAACTCACAGGGTAAGACCCTTTTGGAGAACAACTGTGCCTTACTCAACACTTGTTAAACAACAACAAAATGATGGGGTGGTGGGGTGGAGTGATCTAGTTATTTTCTCTTTACTTAGAAGGGAAAAAAGAAGCAGGGAACCAAAAATACCCCTACAAGCAGCTGCCGCTAAACCATCACATTTTGGGACCTCAAATGCTTCTGCAAATGAAATGTTGGGCGCTGGTTATGTTCTAATCCTGGGAGTCTTCTCGGTCGACAACAGTTTTCCGGGCATGAAAGAGTTAACCACAAGCTCACCACAGAATGTCAACCTGATTAAAATAAAAGTTATCAGATTTAAAAGGGGGAAGTAGAAACACACTCTTTTTCTTTCTCTGAAATCTAAAAGCAGTTTTTCCTCAAATCTTTAAAACCAATTTCTTGGGATGGGGTCATATTTTTAGTAGAAATATGCTAAATCGGTGACTCCCACCCACAGTCTTTTCTGCAAGGAGAGAAACTCTTCTGAGAAACTGGAGCAAGGAGCTGAGGAAATTTTCAACTCAACGGAATTTCCCCTGAGATTGTAAAGAAACACAGAATAAGTAAGTGTAACTTACTTACAGGTAGAAACTTAAGACAAGAGGGAAACAGAAAAGAAGGAAAAAGAAAAAGTCATCAAAAATGATGGCAACCTCTGAAGTCATGATGCTGTTTCTCCTGGGAACCGCAGCCCAGTTGGTGTCAGGTGAGGGCCGGTCCTGTTGACACAAATCCTAATTGTGTCAGGCAGGCCAAGCCCACGTGTCCAGAACCCTCTCCAGAGCTCTCCTGAGGGGTTCCCAGCAGCCAGGCTTACTCTGCCCTGCTCCTCACCCATCTCCCGGGGGGGCCTCTTGTACCCCTTTTCCTTCCTGCTCTCAAGAATTCACACTCTGTTTTACACAAGACACATGTTGCATACACTGTGTGTTATTGACAGGGATCACGCCTTTTCACAGACAATCACAATCCAAATATGGAAACACAGGGAGAAAACCATGGGAAGTGGGGAGCACTGATTGAGGTTCTGGGGTCCTGGGGCTTTCAGATACTACCATGATCTGCTAGTCTACTGTGATTTTGCTTAAGAAGGGTTCAGTAGAGACAAAGAGCATCATAAATGTATCAAATCCACGTGTTCACAGATGCTACCCCAGACATCAGGGAAGACAATGACATTTCAGGCACTGTGGGATTGGTGGAGTGGACAACATAGAGCAGAGAGGTTAAGGTTGTAGGTTACATGGTACCAAAAGCCCATGCCTGTGCTCCAGGGACTGGTCTCAGACACATAAATGCAACCTTAAGGCTTTTGCTGAGTTTAGTCTTTGTATGCAGCTGTGAGTGGGTCAAAATGCCTGTCTACTGACCTGGCCCTCTTCTGCAGCCATGCTGAGAGGAAGTACAGGCTTGCATTTCTCCAGAGTTCCTTTAAAGTATTGGTGCTCAACTATCCCTGCCTTAACGCAAATTCTTAGTCAACACACATTTGATCTCTGATAGTTTCAGTAGGTGGGTTCTATTCTTTTCAACAGATTCCTCAGGGTTAGTGGGGGTGAGCTCAGATGCTCCTGCAATGGGCATTCACACTGGGCTACTTGGAGAGCTGAATTCCAAGGTGGCCATGTTTCCTAAGGACATGGCAACTTAAGATGCAGGTGGGGATCCCATGACCTATTGGAAGGTTCAAAGACTTCCTCAGCACAGTGCTGAGAAGATCCTGCTTTTTACTCGGGTGTAAGACCAGTAGTTATTAAGCCACAGAATGTTAGGACTGAAAGGGACAAAGACCCTCTCCATTTCTCTGCATGCTTCCATGGAGAACATATATGCATTGTCCAAGGACCCTCAAATCCCTGCATGCCCTGCGCATGCCCTAAACCTGAGGAGGTGCTGAACGCTTGCTGACATGCAGAAGGGGTTAATCAGACCATGTGGATACAGCTAGCCCAAGGAACAATCCCCGTGCCAACAGCATTCCATCTCGACCTCATACCATGTGCACAGCACCTGATGCTGGTGGGGTCAGGAGTGTGGCCTGTGCCACACTCAGAACGCAGGATGAACATAGAGGAAACACTAGGATGGCAAAGGCTGGTTGTCACCTGGGGGCCTCAGAAGCCACAGCACCAGGGGAGAGCTCAGGAGTCAGCCTGCTCCAAAGCTCTTCCTGCCTGTAGCATGCACTCTGCATCCTGCACCCTGTGCCTCCAGGCCACCAAGAACAGCAATCACGTCAGCTGAGACGGGACACACTGCATGCCGAGCACACAGGAGAGTTCACACACACAAACATCCTCAGCTTCCCAGACATCAATGAAGGAGCTTATTATGAATATGAAGGATAATTAACATATCTATTATTTTATTAGACATCACAATGCAAATACAATAAAGTATATAAAATATAAATATATCATAAGTGAAATATATAAAATACCATCTTATCTTATGAAATTATCTTATATGATTATACAGATATATAAGCAATTAAGATGTTATATAAAATGCTATAGTATGCTCATTAATGTAATTAGTATATTATATGATAAATACAATAAAAGACATCATACACTAATAGAGTATAATAGTCAATATAATTAAAATTAATACTTATGCAATAATTATGAGATGATGCATTCTTCTCATCTCCATTCTATAGAGGCAGGAACTAAGGCACAGAGAGGCCCAGTGACTTTCCCAGAGACACACAGCCCCTCAGTGGTGGAGCTAGGACTTGGACCCAGGCAGCTTGACAAGCGCGTGCTCTTAGCACGAGTGTCTGCCTGTCCTCCCGCCTGTCCTCCCTCATGTGCTGGCTGCATCCTGCTCCTGTGGCCCCTGACCCTCAACTACCCTTGTCATGTGCCTGTCATGCATCACAGGAAGGCTGTCATGGGAGTCCTGGGGTGTGTGGTGATGAGTAAGCAAGAAGAGGGGTTGCTGGCATTAAGAGATTTTAGAAGTTGGAATTGCCAAAAATTGAGGCTGGATTAGGTGCATGGAGGACAGAAAGGAAGAAACAAGGATTTTGCCCAGATTTCCTGGGCGATGGGGAGGATGGGGTGCCATTCATTGAAATAGCAAAGAGAGGAGAAAGAGTAGATTCCAGGGAGGGAGGACAGTTCTGGATGTGTAGACTGAGCAGCCTGTGAGGCATCCACACAAAAAGGTCCGAGGGAAGGGCCTTTGGCCATGCAGACTAGAAGTCCAGCAAGTCACATTTAGTGAGCACCTACTGCGTGCTCTGGTCACTCTAGACAGGCTAGCTTATGTAGCCTTACAGCACCCAGCAGGGTCTGTGTTATTCCCATTTTATGCGAACAGAAGCTGAGCCCCACCGAGGTTAAAAACCTGCCCTCATGGACTTCCATGGAGGTTACTCAATGCCCTACGGGTTTGCCTTTCTGCTTCCTTTCTTTCTTCACATAAACCCAGTGCTTTCTCTTCTTCCTTCATTCTTCACATAAACCCAGTGCTGTCACTCCAAAGTACAAGCCATGCCCTGACTGAGACCCCTGTGGGATGTTCTGTTCCTTCCAGGCCACAGTTTAAGCCCAGTGACATGGGGCGGCTCCAAGACACAGCTCATGCCCAGCTTCAAAATCTCTGCTTCCTCTATGTGCCTGAGCTCTCCTGCCTTGCGGGACTCTGTGTGGCTCTTGGAGCTCACTGTGTGTTTTGTCTTGGGCCTTGGTCATTGTATTATTCAGAGAAACAGAATTTCTCCAGAGAAACAGAACCAATAGGATGTATGTAGATAAATAAGAGAATATTTATAATGGGAATTGGCTCACTCAATTATGGAGGCTGGGAAGTCCCACAATATGCCAGCTGGAGCTGGATAACTAGGAAAGCTGGTGGTGTGGCTCAGTCTAAGACTGAAGGCCTGAGGAGCAGAGGGGCCCTGTTGTAAGTCCCCGAGTCCAAAAGCTGGAGAACCAGGAGTGCAAATGTCCAAGAGCCGAAGACAGATGTCCCAGCTTGAACAGAGAGAATGCAACCTTCCTCTGCCTTCTTGTTCTATTCTGGTCCTCTATGGTTGGATGATCCCCACCACACTGGTGAGGGTGATTTTCTTTACTCAGTCTACCAACAAGAAATTTACCCAGTCTATTCAATTCAAATGCTGGTGTCTCCTGGAAATACCCTCACGACACCCCCCAGAGAGAATGTTTAGCCAGCTATCTGGGCATCCCTTAGCCCAGGCAAGTTGACACATTAAAATTAACCATCATGCTCATGCCACACTTCCTAATGCGTTTCTACCTTCTCAACTCCTGCTTTCCCTGAAGGTCTCCCATTGGCTGCCATCTTTCTCTAGGAAGCCTCCGGGACTCTTCTCCTGTCTGTGCTTTGTGCCATTTCTCTGCAGTCCCAGACTTTGCTCCCTTTCCTTTATGCAGCACTCACCCTACTGTATCCATCTCACTCCCACCGCCTTGCTAGTGCCTGCACAGAATGGCATGCAAAGGTTTTCGTAAAGGAAAGTAGAAATTCACAAGTTCAAGCTAGGATTTGAATTCAAGCTGTCAACTTTCCAAATTCATAAGACTTTCCCATTCTCTCAAGATGCTTTTCTGGTTGAGAAAAATTCCGGTAGGCAGACAAGACGGGGAGGATTATTCCAGTAAGGGAGGAGGGTGTTCCCGGGAGTCCAGCTTTGAAATCACAAATGAGGAGGTTCCCTTTGAAGGACAGGAGGAGACCTGCTGGCCAAGACATGCTATGTGCTGAGGGAACAGTCTTGGCTGGGGAGCATGTTCTGTGCCAGGCAGAGGAGGTGGCAAAGTGCCCCTGAGGCAATGGAAATGACTGGAGTTCTTGCAGCAAGAAAGGGCATCATGACAGGTGCTTTCAGGGGAGATTAACTTGGGGATGAATAACAGGGTGACTGAAAACCAGAGCTTCAGGGCCTGCCTAGGAAGCCCAGGAGATGAACGGTGCCTGTTGACAGCTTGCTTCCTGTGTCGGCCTGAATGCATGGGTTCTGCTCAGATCTACTGGCTCCTTGCTTTCTTGGGAGAGTGAATTACTGCCTCATGGTCTCAGTTTCCTCATCTGTAAAATGGGAATGGTGGCAGGGCGTGGTGGCTCAAGCCTGTAATCCCAGCACATTGGGAGGCTGAGACTGGTGGATCAATTGAGGTCAGGAGTTTGGGACCAGTCTGGCCAACATGGTGAAACGCTGTTTCTACTAAAAATACAAAAATTAGTCAGGCGTGGTGGTGGGCGCCTGTAATCCCAGCTACTTGGGAGGCTGAGGCATGAGAATCTCTTGAACCCAGGAGGCAGAGGTTGCAGTGAGCCGAGATCATACCACTGCACTCCAGCCTGGGCAACAGAGTGAGACTCTGTCTCAAAAAAAAAAAGGGGATTGTTGTGGGGGAATGGTGCTAACAGTCCCCATCTCCTACGGTGGTCATGAGGAATCTGTGAGATCACAGAAGCAGAGCACGCAGCAAGGCCTGTCTGGCCTGGGAGTGCTCAGAGCTGGGGTCCCAGTGCAGGATGAGGAGGAGGACAGGTGCCCTGGCTACAGGTCTTCTTGCACTAGATTGAAAGCAGGGCCAGAGAAGCAGAGCTTGAGAGACACTGGGAGAGGGAAAGTGAAACTGATGGTCCAGTGGGTGAAAGGTAGTAAAAGCCCGAAGTGCAGTAAGTAAACCAGGGATCAACATCTCCAGCCGAAAGGCTCACCCTGCGGTCTCAGCGCCACCTGGGCATCAGCAAGATGCCTGGAGAAACGGCCCTTTTATTCTGAAACCCCCTCTCCAACTTTTTTTTTTTTTTGGTAATTGTTTGTTTTGCTTTCCATTTAAAATAGGGAGTTTTCTCCTTTACAAAATTTCTTTTTGTTCTAAATCAGGCTCTAAACAGAGGTGCTACCACAAGGACCGGAAGCAGAGACCACACCGGTGCTCAGCTGGGCTGCAGGCTCTGCCTGGTTTCGTTGTTGAGGAAGCCACCAGGCCTGCCCCCAGACAGCGAGATGTCATGCATGCAGCCAGGTGTCATCCCCAAAACTCCCGGGAAACTCTCGGGGCACCGGGGCAGGAAGAGGCTGACGTCAACTTAAACTCTGGGGACTTCAAACGAAACTTTTAGAAATGATTCCTTTGCCCTTTACTTGGTAACGTAATAAACTGATCTTTCTCTGAAAAGATGGGCCAATTTGCTTCAAGGGGCTCATTTCATGAGGAGAAAATACACACAAATATATATATATATATATATATATATATATATATATATATATATATATTTCTTTTTTTTTGAGACGGAGTTTCCCTCTGTCACCCACGCTGGAGTGCAGTAGCTCGATCTTGGCTCACTGCAACCTCCGCCTCCAGGTTCAAGGGATTCTCCTGCCTCAGCCTCCCGAGTAGCTGGGATTACAGGCATGTGCCACCACACCTGGCTAACTTTTGTATTTTTAGTAGAGATGGGGTTTCACCATGTTGGCCAGGCTGGTCTCGAACTCCTGACCTCAGGTGATCTGCCTGCCTCAGCCTCCCAAAGTGCTGGGATTACAGACGTGAGCCATCATGCCCAGCTATATATATATATATGGAATTATAGAATTTTTTAAAGAAACATTGCTGCTTTGCTACAAAGTACATAATAATGCAAACTGGACTAATACGATTCCTTCCTCCCTTTCTTGGAGAAGTCACAGACTTTTAGGATTGGAGAACGGTTCATGCATGTGTGTGGGGCAGTTGGTCAGAGCTATCTATTATGAAAGATGCTTCTAGAATACTTGGGGAATGTGGGAGCTAGCAAACAGGTTGTTATTAAAGGAATTGAAATACTCCCACTTGAAATGTTCCCATTTTCTCTGTAAAGGAATTTCTTAAGCAAAGGAAAGCTCTACATCCTCTGTCTACCTGAAGTCCAAAATTAGTGGTGTTTGGTTTTAATAATTTTAGTAGTTGATGACAAAACAACACTCTCTGCTGTCCTCTCTGTCACATCTAACATGATGTGAATGAAGCAGTCCCTGATGTGAGCTGTGCTGGGTTTTGCAGGGGTAATGAACATCGATCTGCGTGTTCCATCGACTCCTTCTTTAAACTTGTATCTCAGCACTTAGCTTGTGTCATAATTGTCTGTGCAGAGGTCAAAGACGGCCTCTTACTCATCTCTGTGTCTCAAACCCTGTGCCTGACACATAGCAGTTCCTCAGTGAACATTTGCTGAATGAATGAATGAACAAAGGAATGAACAAACCAATAGCCGGAAGTCCTACCACACAAGAGGTGGTTTCCAATCTCCCTGATTTTCCCTCTTCCTCCTGTACCCTCAACCCATCGGCTGCCCGTACTGCTGTAGCAACAACTTCTCTCTGAAAACCTTCCCAGGGGAGAAAACCCGCCCCTCTCACGCCTCAGAGGCACACACCTATCCTTGCCTTTGTTTTTTTATTGCTGAGAGTACAGAAAGCAGCGGCTTCTGAAGGAGGTATCTATTTTGGTCCCAAACAGAAAAGAGTGGGTGATTCTGTGGGCAGAGGTGGCAATTCCTGAATGTGGTGTGGTGACTCATGCCCGGAGGTGCTCAGAATTTCCTCTGTTTTGTGGCTGCTGGGGCAGGTGCGACACTGCCGCTTTCTCTAAAGATGCCCCAAGCTGCTCTGCGGGTAGAAGGAGGGCTGCAGGGAACAGCAGGACCCAGAGAACCCAGACCCCAAGGACCAGGTAGTCCTTAAGCCATCCTGCAGGAGGCCGGCTGCTCCAGCAGTTTGAGGAGTGCCACGCAGCTCTATGGATACCGCCTCACTGCATGTACCTGGGGCTGAAGGAGCAGTGGGCATTACTCACAGCCTATTACTTCACCTTTGTAAAAAACAAAAATAACTTCCCTGCTCACATGGCACCTTCGTCTTCGACCTTTAGCAGCAGTTTAGACAGAAAGAAAAAAGCCAGGTTCTGGAATGAGAGCGCCTGCTTCCTATCCTAGCCCCTTCCTTGTTGGGCTACATCAGGCAACCCTTTTAATCTCTGTAAGCCCATCTAACCACAGTTCACCAGGCATAAAACGGGGATAATCATATGACCTACTTTATTTTGAGAATTAACCAAAGTAATACTATGTCTGAACATAATACCTGAAAGATAGCATTTAGGCAATGGATATTCACTGTGGTGGTTCTAGCTAGTGTTCAAATGTTTTCTGGAACAAAGCTTGAAGCAAATAACAAAAGGAAACATAGCTGTCAGTATCGGAGTTGGTGCATGGGCCGGCCTTAACCAGTCATCTGTTTCCTGGTCTATAGCTTTGCTCACTTTCTTACCAAAGGAAGTCAGGGCCTGTTGCAGACTGTCCTATTTTCCAGGCTCTTTAGAATAAAGAAACCAATGGCTTCCATACAACTTCCTTATTTAAAATTAATTATCATTTTAAAAAATAGAGGTGGGGTCTCACTATGTTGCCCAGGCCGGTCTCGAACACCTGGGCTCAAGGGATCCTCCCCTCTTGGCCCCCCAAAGTGCTGGGATTACAGCAATGAGCCACTGCGCCCGGCTGCAGCTTCCTTTTTATTCTTTTAAAACATTGTTCTTTCTTCTTCTTTTGGGTAAAAGGACTCAATTGCTGCTAGTCCAATTGCACCAGCTTGTTCTTGCACTGCATACAGCGTGGGAGGAAAAAGCCTGGGAGAGGGGGGGACATGGGCCAGCGAGCTCGTCCGGCCACACCTTCCACCATGGGGCAGGCCCCTCTACTGGCACAGGATGTCAATACTCCTGATCCGTATCTTGCTTTCCCTCCACCCGTTCCTCTTCCTCCCAGCACAGTGACCTTCCGGTCAACCCCACCCATGCCACCCACACTTTGTTGCCCTGGAGTTTCCCACCACCTGAACCCCTCCTTGAGCAGGATGCCTGGATCTGGGTCAAGGGCTGCAGGCAGCGCTGCTGGCCAAAAACCCCCGGGGAACTGGTTGGGTGTGGGAGTGGGAGAATGGGCTGTCAGGACAAAAGCCCTGGGACTCCAGCCTTGTGGTGTGCACGTGGCTTGGGCTGGGTCAGGGAAAAAATGTGGAGGTAGGGAAACAAGACCCAGGAACTCTTTGGCTGCCATCCAGGGTCATGTGGTGCTGGTGATAAGTGATCAGTGATCCACTGAACCGAGGACATCTACCGGGGACCAGTGACACCTGTAGACACTGGAGGGTTGAAGCTGGGGGAGAAGCACTCACATACTGTCTGTCTGAGCAAAAGTATTCATTTTTGTCCGAGAATCTGAGACTCATTTGCTTGGCACACACACACAAAACTGCATGTATGTTGAAATACGGCTCATTATGTAGTTGTCCTGGCAAACGCCTCATCTCTCTAACTGGTCAGCTCACTACTCATGGAACACAGTCCATGTATACAACTCCAGTAACATCACTAGAAAATACCATTCTCCAATCCCTCTCCTGATATTCAGAACCACCATTCAGAGCCAGGAGGTCCCAGGGCCACCTTCTCTGAGAATTTTTTTTCTAGTTCTCCAGGTAGCATGTTACTCTCCCTATTCTGATCATTTATGGCATTATTTGCAATATTTGATCAATATTTGATCTTTCCCAGATTGGTTTTCCCTTTTTCTAATTTTTTTTTAAGAGGCAGAGTCTCACTATGTTGCCCAGGCTAGTTTTGAACTCCTGGGCTCAAGTGATCCTCCTGCCTTGGCTTCCCAAAGTGTGGGGATTACAGGCGTGAGCTATCACACTCAGCCTATTTTCCCATTTCATTCGCAAGTTCTGTGTGGGTAGAAGCAACGCATATTTCTTCTCTGACTTGATAGCCTTGTTACTCAAAATGAGGTTCATGCACCAACAACATAGGCCTCCTGTGGAATCTGTTTGCACCAGAAGCTTAGGCGCTAACCCCTGACCTCCCAAGTCCGAATTTGCTCCTTGACAAGATCCCTGGATGATTTCTAAATGCATTAAAGGTTGAGAAGTACTGCTTGAGCATGCCTGTTCCTAGTGAATCAGACCAACCATGGAAATCATTATTCCATCTCTCTCATTTGGTGAGTTTCAATCCTAAGTGCGATTTGGAAGTATTCAAGGAACTGGAAGAGAAGGTATTGTGATGTTCGGTTCTGTTCCTCAGGAGTCCGCTTAATTCATCTTATTAGTCTTGGCCATCACTTTTTAAAGCATCCTGGGTATACACTAATGTACAGCTGGCGTTTTGAACCATCACTCTCCACACATTTCCCAATGGGAGCTGGGTTTTCTTTTTCACAGAAGCAAACCCCAGAGTCGCCTTGAGATCAGTCAAAAAACTGAGTAATCTTAGAGTGGAGAATACCTAAAATTTCTAGAAACTATTATATTATTGTTTTCCCCTAAAAGAGTGAGTTACTTGAGAATATGGTGGGGGATTCGGTGGGGGATTCGGTGCGGGCTATTGGCAAACACTGTTGGCTGACTTCAGGTTGGGAGCCATTCAGCAGCAGTTTCATCTCCCGTGTTAAACTGCGAGCACAAGAGGATAAGAGCTGGAACCTTCTTCATCTCTGTAATCCTCATGCATGAATGGATGGATGAAGGAATACCACAGAGAATTCATGTAAAGATGTGCAGATGTGCAGGGGATATTGAACTGAAATTTAAGAGGGCTGCATTCAAGTTCAGCTTCTGTGTGAACTCTTTCAGTGAAGAAGGTCTTATAACTTTTAGAAGTAATCAACTGAATTAAGATTCTCTTTTCAGCTGGACACAGTGGCTCATGCCTGTAATCCCAGCACATTGGGAGGCCCATGCAGGTGGATGGCTTGAGGCTAGGAGTTCAAGACCAGACTATGCAACCTAGCAAAAACCCCCTCTCTACTAAAATTATAAAAAATGAGCCAGGCATGGTGGTGCACACCTGTAATCCCAGCTACTCAGGAGACAGAGGCAGGAGAATCACTTGAACCCAGGAGCTGAAGGTTGCAGTGAGCCGAGATTGTACCACTGTGCTCTAGCCTGAGCGACAGAGTGAAACTGTCCAAAAAAAAAAGAAGGTTCCCCTTTCTCTTCTCTCAGCGAACAGCCTGGGATAGAGAAGAGAGACAGGTTCCCACTCATCTAAAACTTCTCCCATGGGAGACAAGGACATTGTTTGAGGGGAAAATTCCTACACAAGCAAATAAACAGCAGAGGACCCCGCCCTCCCTGTCCAGGGCAGGAGCACAGTGGACCACCTGCTGTCCCTGTGTCTTGGGGCCTCTCTCCCTGGAATCTCACTGATGGAAATGTACCAGTCCTTCAGGGCTTCCTTTCCATGTCACCCTCATGAAGCCTTCTCTGATAGCCCCACGCTCATTAGATCTTACCACATATGACTTGTGTTACTATGACTATATGCCTTTCTCCTCCTCACCAGCTTATGACTCTGTTAAGGATCAGGACTGTCTTGCTCATTTTTACATTTCCTATAGTATTGAAAAGGGGTATAAGAGGTATTGGATAGATTTTGAGAATTGAGTGAGTGGAGTTTTTGCCTTGACACCTGCAACTGCAGTAATTACAGAAGCAGTGGGTCATGTTGGCTGCCAGGCAGTACTTCTTCAGAGCTGGAAATAACCCACAATGAGACATCAGGCTTGGGTGCATTGACACACAAAAGTCGCTCAACCCTGACGGTGCCAGTATGTCTTTATCTGGGAAACTTTTTCATCCCAAAGTTCCCCAGCTTGAAAACGCCTTTTAAGCAGAGCTTATTTTATTTCCTTTCTGGAATCCTTGACATAGAGTGAAGGAACTGGAAGGGAGTTTCAAGATCCCTGGGTGACCTCCTCATTTTACAGAGAGAAATCTGTCAAAAACTGACGCCATCCCCGTGTTCTTTTTTTTTTTTTTTTTTTTTTTTTTTTTTTTGAGACGGAGTCTTGCTCTGTCACCCAGGCTGGAGTGCAGTGGCGCAATCTCGGCTCACTGCAAGCTCCGCCTCCCGGGTTCACGCCATTCTCCTGCCTCAGCCTCTCCGAGTAGCTGGGACTACAGGCGCCCGCCACCACGCCCGGCTAATTTTTTTGTATTTTTAGTAGAGACGGGGTTTCACCGTGGTCTCGATCTCCTGACCTCGTGATCCACCCGCCTCAGCCTCCCAAAGTGCTGGGATTACAGGCGTGAGCCACCGCGCCCGGCTTCCATCCCCGTGTTCTGTCCTCAGTGCTTTGGCCCACTTTCTGCTTCCTGCAAGGTTTATTTTCCTGCTAATTCTATTCCCTGTGACCTCAAGCAACATGCCTCATTTCCTGAAGGAATTCTCTCTTTATCTGTAAAGTTTCTGCTCACCCTTGGGCAAGAAGAGGAGCGGGGAAGGGTGGGAACAGCAGCCACGTTGAGGGACTGCCTGCCTTGATGGTGTCCATAGCTCACAGAAGAATGACTCCAACAAAAAAAAAAACACAAAGAAGACTGGGCGCGGTGGCTCATGCCTGTAATCCGAGCACTTTGGGAGGCCAAGGCGGGCAGATCACCTGAAGTCAAGAGTTCAAGACCAGCCTGGCCAACTTGGTGAAACCCCATCTGTACTAAAAGTACAAAAATTAGCCAGGTGTGGTGGCACATGCCTGTAATCCCAGCTACTCGGGGACGCTGAGGCAGGAGAATCACTTGAACCCAGGAGGCAGAGGTTGCAGTGAGCCAATATCTCGCCACTGCACTCTAGCCTGGGCAACAGAATGAGACCCTGTCTCAAAAAGGAAAAGAAAAAAAAAATCACAAAGAGGTATTCAAAATACCCAAGGCTTTAGGCAAAAACCAGTCTGGGAATACTTCTCTATCAGGGGAGTGGGGTGGAGTAATGGAGTGACAGAGCCCACCAACCATTCTATATTAGCACCTCTAACTGACGCATTCGTGAGACTCATTCTTTTGGTGAAGAATTGTGAAGTCAATTTTTTTGTTTTTCAATTCTCACATCTAAAATGAAGTATATGCACAGGTGACTTATCAAACTGCCTATTTAAGGCGTGCTGTTTTAAGGAAAGTAGCAACTGTCTTATGAAGGGCTCCCAATGTTTAGGAAAGCTCTTACAGCCTCAAGACATGTCTTGAAGATGAATGAAGTAACAGTAGCAACAATACCTTGGGATCTCAAGAAGTTGAAAGATTAAATGTGAAGGGTTAAACTTTTTGTGTTTGACTGACAAAGGTGAAGATGGGAAATTCCATTGTGGGCATTTGTCTTTACAAGAATGGATAATTACACAAACACATTCTCTCAATGAGTTTCCGCACTGTTTTTTTAAAGAATTATTTTTGAGTCTAGAGGATAGAGATTTGATCACAGAATTCCTAGAATGAAAGAAAGATGATCAAGGGACACATGAGCTCTCAGAATTTCCACAGTTCTGAGAATGGTGCCTTCAATAACGTGCCATATTGGTAATACCAGGAGAATTCTCTTTCTGACCACATCCCAGAGCCCAGTAATATTGAGACTAAAAACACTCAAGTTGACTAATACGTCCTCATAAACCCTTGCCATGTTAAATGGTGGCTTTGGAAATTTTCAGAATGAAAATCTGCCCTTATGAATCAGCTAGAAATTGCATCTGTTGACAGTCTGATTTCATTAGAGAACTCTTACCCTGAGGAATAAAAAGTCTGATTTGTTTCAAGACTAGGTTCCTCTTGGAGAAAAAGTCTGTGATGAGATGGTTTCTTTTTTTTTTTTTTTTTTTTTTTTTTTTTTTTTTTTTTTTTTTTTTTTTTTTTTTTTTTTTTGAGACGGAGTCTCGCTCTGTCACCCAGGCTGGAGTGCAGTGGCGCAATCTCGGCTCACTGCAAGCTCCGCCTCCCGGGTTCACGCCATTCTCCTGCCTCAGCCTCTCCGAGTAGCTGGGACTACAGGCGCCCGCCACCACGCCCGGCTAATTTTTTGTATTTTTAGTAGAGACGGGGTTTCACCGTGGTCTCGATCTCCTGACCTCGTGATCCGCCCGCCTCGGCCTCCCAAAGTGCTGGGATTACAAGCGTGAGCCACCGCGCCCGGCCTGAGATGGTTTCTTACCCTGGAGTGATGCCTGAAAATTCCTGTTGATTCCAGAAACTCGACCCATGTCATTGTCTTTGGCCACTGGGTCCTTGTTTGCCTTGTGATTGGACTATTTTAAGAGCCTCATGACCTGTCTCTGTGCACCTGATCTCTCTCCATTCTATGCCAGTATCATCTCCATAAAGCTCTGACCCTGTTTGCAATGAACAGAAACAGAACAATCCAGGGAGACCAGGTTCAAACCCTGGCACTGTCACTGCCTGTGCGAGTCTGAGTTTTGGGTTCTTCCTTCATCTAGGGGTTCATGACATCCATACTGCAAAGTGGCTATGAAGATTACAATAAGACACATATCTGGCACATAGAAGTTACTTTATAAATGGTAGTTTTAAATTTTCTTGTAGTTCTTTATTGCCTACTAAGTGAAGTTAAGAAGTTATCGCTAGGAGAATTCTCTTTCTGACCACATCCCAGGGCCCAGCAATATACAGACTAAAAACGCCTAATGCCTTAGATGATTCATTTTACCTCATCCTAACTTTCCAGTTTGGATTCCCTATATCCCCACCCTCCCTGTCCAGGGCAGGAGCACAGTGGACCACCTGCTGCTCCCTAAGGCACTCCTGTGTTTTGGCTCATTGGGGCCTCTCTCCCTGGAATCTCATTGATGGAAATTTACTGGTCCCTTGGGGCTCCCTTTACATGTCATCCTCATGAAGCCTTCTCTGATAGCCCCACGCTCCGCAGATCTTACCGCACTTTGACTGGTATTACTATATTTATATCTATGCTTTTCTCCTCCTCACCAGGTTATAAGTTGCTTAAGTGTCAGGACTATATCTCGCTCATTTTTGTGTTTCCTATAGTGTTGAGGGGCAGATGGGGTATGGATAGATGTTGAGAATGGCGTGAAAGAGTCATTATGGGATTCTACTTCCCCTGCTCCCACCAAGACCACTCAGACCCTTGGATAAGTCACCAATGGCTGGAAATAACACGGGTTTACTTGAAATGTGTCTTCCAGAGGCAGAGCATGATTAATTGTCAAGATTTTGCTGTTCTTGGCTTGGATTGAGTTAGCAAAGACCCTGTGGAGGTAGAAATCATATTGAAAACCTTTCTAAAAGTATGCCCTCTTTATAAGAATGGCACGATGGATTCTGAGGACTCAGGGGAAAGGGTGGGAGGTGGGTGAGGGATAAGAGACTACGCATTGGGTACAGCATACATGCTCAGGTGATGGGTGCACCAAAATCTCACAAATCACCACTAAAGAACTTATTCACGTAACCAAACACCACCTGTCCTCCAAAAACCTATTAAAATAAAAAACACAGGCCAGGCACGATGGCTCACACCTGTAATCCCAGCACTTTGGGAGACCATGGCTGGTGGACCACAAGTTCAGGACTTTGAGACCAGCCTGACCAACATGGTGAAACCCCATCTCTACTAAAAATACAAAAATTAGCTGGTTGTGGTGGCACGCGCACCTGTAAACCCAGCTACTCGGAAGGCTGAGGCAGGAGAATTGCTTGAGCCCATGAGGTGGAGGTTGCAGTGGACTGAGATCACGCCACTGCACTCCAGCCTGGGCAACAGAGTGAGACTCCGTCTCAAAAAATAAAAATAAAATAAAATAATATATAATAAGTAAATAAAATGCCCTCTTTAAAGACACTCCTACATCTGGGCCAGTACACAGCCCAGCATGACTGGCCACTTCCCCTAAACAAGCAAGCAGACTCCTGAAATGCATCATTATGTTTCATTTCTTAATAAATTCTTTCTGCAGCCAGTTAGCATTCTACTTGTTGCCATTATAGACTTTCAAAAAACACTATAAACTTTCTTATCTGTCTTCCTGAGTAAGCAAAGGGAAGACATTATTAGAAAATTCACACTCAATTAGGAAGAGTGGTTTGAGGTAGAAGTTGGTGGTTTTTTATTTCTTTAAAAAAAATATTTGGCCAGGCACGGTGGCTCACGCCTGTAATCCCAGCACTTTGGGAGGCCGAGGCGGGTGGATCACGAGGTCAGGAGATCGAGACCATCCTGGCTAACACGGTGAAACAGCGTCTCTACTAAAAATACAAAAAATTAGCCGGGTGTGTTGGCGGGCGCCTGTAGTCCCAGCTACTCAGGAGGCTGAGGCAGGAGAATGGCGTGAACCCGGGAGGCGGAGCTTGCAGTGAGCCGAGATCGTGCCACTGCACTCCAGCCTGGGGGACAGAGCAAGACTCCGTCTCAAAAAAAAAAAAAAATATATATATATATATATTGGCCAGGCATGGTGGTTCATGCCTGTAGTACCAGCAGTATGGGAGGCCAAAGTGAGTGGATCACTTGAGCCCAGGAGTTCAAGACCAGCTTGGGCAACATGGCAAAAACCCCATCTCTACAAAAAAATAAATTAACCAGGTGTGGTGGCATGTGCCTATAGTCCCAGCTACTCAGGAGGCTGAGGTGGGAGGATCGCTAAGCCTGGGAGGCAAAGGTTGCAGTAAGCCAATATCGCACCACTGCACTCCAGTCTGGCTGACAGAGACGGTGTCAAAAAAAAAAAAAATCTTCGAGAAAATCCATTTGAAACAAGGAATGAAATTTAAAATTTGCATATATAAACACATATACATATACATATCATGTATATACATAGGATTATGAGAAGTAGTAATGTTCTAAAAGTGAGTATGCATATTTTTAAAAATTTCTGTAAACTTGCACTTGTAAGGAAATTCCTAGGTGTTATTTCCTAAGACAGTAAAAGCAGTGTATACATCCTTGAAGCTAAATTTTCTGAGATCTTAAATTATCCCAGTGTTTGATATATGAGTACTCATGTCTCCAGCAAATTAACCTGAACTTAAAGAGCCTCCTGATAGCTTCTTAGCTGGGGGGTGGGAGTGCAGAGAAGAAAAGGAAATTCATGGAAGAATAAAAGAGAATTTCTTGAGGAACCTGCTCATCAGGGCCCTGTTAACACCCAAATATCCCAAATATCATGCCACACTATTCTTCCCAGAATTAATTGTCAAGGACTGAGAAGGACAGGAGAATCTGATGCTATTTCAGGCTCTCTTGACAGACCAAGGAACACTGAGGCATAAACTGGGGTCCCCGTGGGTCACAGGCAAGAGGTGGAACCCAAGATTCAACTCCCTTCTTGGAACCATCTACCTGGGGACTCCCTCTGGTTCTGTGGCTGGGGATCGGGATGCCCATCTGCCTTTCTGGAATTCCGGGGGCACCCACAGGCCCTTACCTGCCTGGCAGCCAGGCACCATGATGAACGTTAGCAGTCCCCACATCAGCAGGTATGAATCCATCTTCCTGGCCCTTAGGACCAACTGGGGCGGTGAAGCGGAGGTCTTTCTCTGCAGAAGGCCCAGTTGCCGTCAGCCTCTCTTTGGCATCGTGCTGGAGGATGTGGGATGGGAAGCTCGGTCCGCCTGGACTGTCACCCTTGTGGGTCCATCCAGTCTCTATCGGAGTCAGGATTTGCTCTGTTTAAGTATTGGGCTGGTGTGTTCAGCCAGGAAACTGCCTAGCACTCTCTTCTCTCATCTCAAATATAGGAAGTGTTTTTTTTTTTTTTTTTTGATGACAATATAGTTGCGGTAATTTTTCAAACCAGGTTTTTTTTTTCAAGTTCAATTGCTGGAGGTGTGGGCTGGGGTTGATGAGAAGGATTGAACTTCATTTATGAATCCTTTCTTCAGCTACACCCATAAAAGGAGAGGGAGATTCCCCTGCCGTTGAAGGTAGGGTGAGCAAGCACTTCTTGGCAGTGGTCTCACCCAGCACTTCACAAGCTGAGTCCTCCCCCCAGGGCTGTAATGTCCTGAGGAGTCAGCAGGGACCACCTGGGATGAAAGAGCAAAGTCCTGCCAAGATTCTGGTCAGGCAGCCTCCAATATTCAAATAATGGAGAAGGATGCAGCCAACTGAAGGATCCTGAGAATTCATAAATAATTCCCCAAGATTTATAACCTGTACTAGCCATCATCATTTCACCATGGTGCCCTGGGCTCCTGAAAGTGCATTGTCATTTTATAAGGTGTTTTGCTTCCAGATTTGTCTTCCTCTTAAAGGATCATGCAAAAAGTGGGCTTTGGTTTTAAACTGTGGATTATTTTGTAAAATTCAGTCTTGTTTATTTATTGATCAGAGCTTTCTTCTGGTTACTGTGAAATGGTTGACTGTGTTTTGCTCCCTGGAAATTTGTCTAAGACTTAAAGCCATTGCATAGTTAGAGCAAAACACAATTTTTTAAATACTAGAAAGCAAGCAAAGATATTAACAAAAAGAAAACCCTCTGGGCAAGCAAAGGAATTCATGGTTCCAAAACGCATCATGTTGACTGGGCCCGGTGGCTCATGTCTGTAATCCCAGCACTTTGGGAGACCAAGGTGGGTGGATCACCTGAGGTCAGGAGTTCGAGACCAGCCTGGATGACACGGTGAAACCACTGTCTCTACTAAAAAAAAAAAAAAAAAAAAAAATTAACCAGGCGCAGTGGCACACGCCTGTAATTCTAGCACTTTGGGAGGCTGAGGCAAGCAGATCACCTGAGGGCGGGAGTTTGAGACCAGTCTGGCCAACACGGCAAAACCCCGTTTCTACTAAAAATGCAAAAATTAGCCGGGCGTAGTGGCGGGCGCCTGTAATCCCAGCTACTCAGGAGGCTGAGACAAGAGAATAGCTGGAACCCAGGAGGTGGAGGCTGCAATGAGCTGAGATCGCGCCACTGCACTCCAGCCTGGGCGACAGAGTGAGAGTTCCATCTCAAAAAACTTATCAAAATATGACAAGATTCTCTTAAATTCCACAGCAGGTATAACTTCCTCTCTAGCAGCGTTTCTCACTCTGCGGGCAAGTGCTTCAGTAGAAACTCCTAGTATTCCCACCAAAGTCACGCTCCTTTCTTTTTGGGCGTGGGAGTAGAACGCACTTTCTGCCTTTCCTGGAAAATAGCTTATGCTTTAAGTAGTGAATGGATTGTTATTATAAAATATTTAAATTTATGTTAATGTCTTTTTTTTTTTTTTTGGAGCGCAATGGCACAATCTCTGCTCACTGCAACCTCTGCCTCCCAGATTCAAGTGATTCTCCTGCCTCAGCCTCCTGAGTAGCTAGGATTACAGGCACCCGCCACCACATCCAGCTAGTTTTTGTATTTTTAGTAGAGACGGAGTTTCACCATGTTGGTCAGGCTGGTCTCGAACTCCTGACCTTAGGCAATTCACCCACCTCGGCCTCCCAAAGTGCTGGGATTACAGGCGTGAGCCATCACGCCTGGCAATTACAAGATTTTTTAAAAGCCATATCACAAAGCCCCCACAATTTTTCTGGTAAATAAGAGGCCCAACTCTTGGTTCTGAGATGGACCATGGTTAAACAAGTCATTGAACTGGCTTTTCTGGTTCATCTTGCGGATGAACGCTCTGTTGTCATCTGCTGACACTGAGGTTTCCAGTTGATGCTGCATGGCATGATGCAGGGAGGTGAGAGGAAGTGGGGGGTGCAAAAGCAGACCCATTTTGTCATGAATTGCCCAGGATCTCATACTGAAGCTATAGGAAAGCTTTTGCCCTTAATGAGTTTATAGGTGAAATGTAAAGACACTTGAGTGTCCCTTCCTCCAGGAGGTCTTTTCCAGTCCTTTCTACTCCATCATAACACCTGCCGTGCTGCATTGCAATTCACTGTTTATATCTCTTTCTTTCTTCTAGTTGCTGTTAATCTTTCTTGGGATTAAAAACTCTTTTTTTTTTTTTAAATTTAAATTCCAGGATGCATGTGTAGAATGTGCAGTTTTGTTACATAGGTATACATGTGCCATGGTGGTCTGCTGCACCTACTCACCTGTCTTCTAAGTTCCCTCCCCTCACACCCCACCCCCCACCCTGCAGCAGGCCCTGGTGTGTGATGTTCCCCCTCCCTGTGTCTATGTGCTCTCACTGTTCAACTCCCACTTATGAGTGAGAACATGCGGCATTTGGTTTTCTGTTCCTGTGTTAGTTTGCTGAGGACAATGGCTTCCAGCTTCATCCATGTCCCTGCCAAGGATGTCCTTTTCATGGCTGCATAGTATTCCATGGTGTATATGTATCACATTTTCTTTATCTAGTCTCATTGATGGGCATTTCAGTTGGTTCCATTTTGCTATTGTAAATAGTGCTGCAATAAACATACAGGTGCATGTGACTTTATAGTAGAATGATTTCTATTCCTTTGGGTATATACCCAGTAATAGGATTGCTGGGTCAAATGGTATTTCTGATTCTAGATGCTTGAGGAATCGCCATACTGTCTTCCACAATGGTAAAAACTCTTTTCTTAATTTGATAGAATCTTTGGTTTCTCTCCTTGGAAAAAAATGCACATCAGCACATACTCTGGATAAATCCGTAGGAAGTTTCAGGAGCATTATGGGCAGTTTGTTTTGTTTTGCTCTGTTTTGTTTGAGACGGGGTTTCTGGAGTGCAGTGTTGCCATCTCAACTCACTGCAGCCTCTACATCCTTGACTCAAGTGATCCTCCCACTTCAGCCTCTCAAGTAACTGAGACCACAGGCACGCACCACCAGGCCTGGCTAATTTTTTTTGTAATTTTTGTAGAGATGGGGTTTTGCCATGTTGCCCAGGCTAGTCTCAGACTCCTGGACTCAAGCGATCCTCCCACCTCAGCCCCACAGAGTACTGGGATTACAAGTGTGAGCCACCACACCCAGCGGTTGTGGGCACTCCGAACTTCAAAGGTCCAAGGATCTCAGGTTAAGGTGTCAAACTGTGGGCCTCTAGAGGATAGCCCTATGTCCAGTTTATCTGTGAACTTACATCACCTAACACAGTGCATAACACATATGGGTGTCCAACCACTATGTATGAAGCCACATGTGCATATAAATATAACTAGCATATACTAAAGAAGTTTCAGACAAATTCTTTGTGAGGCAAATTCAAAGTTTTGTTTCAAACCTGCTGCAAGGAGGTAATTTCCAGTAAGTCCAGTTCAAAGATTTCTTTCCTAGTAGAGGGTTTTTTTTTTTTTTTTGAGGAAAGGTATCTAGATGACATCGGTAGATTAAATTCAAGAAAGGAACATTTCAAGAAAGGAACAAGTTCAAGAAAGGTACATTTGGTTAAAAGTAACTAAGTTCATCCAGGGATAGCCGGTCAACACTGCAAGCTGAGTCTCACTTCATCAGGAAATTGCTCAATTCTATTATCAGAAATGCTTGGTACTTCCTAGAAGAAACTGCTCATAACAGCGGACAACAAATTTCTGACCTAGACTGCCTTCCCTTAGGTTTCAGATCACTTTCTTTCTAGACGTACAGTGGGGTGAATACTGATGATTATGGTAAGAAGAGCAATTGAAATGTAGGAGGGAAAAGTTATTGGGCTGATGTGATCAGGAAAGGCCCACGTATTGTCCTTGAAGGATGGATACGGCCTTGGTAGGTGGTTCTTGAGGAAGCAGAGTGTGGTCCATAGTTAACCAGAAGTAGAGTGGGGTAGAAGCTAAGGGCAGACATGTCAGCTGGATTCAGAGTCAGGTGGACCTCGAAAAACAGAATAAGATCTATGGACTTCAGCCACTGAAGCTGTCTAACCCAGGTGGGACATAGCCAAGTGATGTGATAATGAGGCCGAGCTGGTGTGGTGTGTAGGGGAGATTGAGGCATAGAGATGCTGAAATACACTCCAGGAAGGAAATAGTAAGGACTGGAGGAAGGTGAAATAAATTGGAATGGCAAGGAGGCTTGATGCCAGAATATCAGGCAAAGGGAAAATGCAGTTGGTAATGCCTGGATGTGGGGCAAGAAGTGGGGAACAGAATTTGTGAGCTTTGGCGAGGAGAAAATTCACTGATTTGAGCTCATCAAATGGATTGGCGAAATTCAAGTGTGTGAGGCTGAGGTTAGGGGATGGCAGAGAGGCAGTAGCATTTGTGAATAGGAGTTAGTTGTTCACTTGTTGGGTTGTTCTCTTGTTCCTACAATGTTGGACAGTCCTTGAAGACAGCATTTATTATCTAGACAACTCTAAAGCTTGACTTGCCACCCCCGGCCCTAACCACACTAACGAGTTTTCAGCTTGCAACAAAAATCATTGCTGTTTATTAGAGTCTAGACTGGGGAGCAGGGGCAAAGGGTAGAGGTAAAAAGGGGGGAGGTGGTGAGGAATCAATCACCTTTCATTTTCCTTTACTTACCCTCGGGGCTTGTTAGTAGTCACTTCAACAATGCCTATAGAACCGGCCGAGCACGATGGCTCACGCCTGTTATCCCAGCACTTTGGGAGGCCGAGGCGGGCAGATCACCTGAGGTCAGGAGTTCGAGACCAGCCTGGCCAACATGGTGAAACCCTGTCTCTACTAAAAATACAAAAATTAGCCGGGCGTGGTGGCACATGCCTGTAATTCCAGCTACTCGGGAGACTGAGGCAGGAGACTTGCTTGAACCTAGGAGGTGGAGGTTGCAGTGAGCCAAGATCACGCCACTGCATGCCAGCCTGGGGGACAAAGGCAAAAGTCTGTCTCAAAAAAAAAAAATACCTGTAGAACCAAGTGGCACAGATGCCCCTACGAAATGAATAACCATGAATAATTGAATGCAGAAATAAAAAGGAAGGACGAAGGACGGGATAAGGAAGAAAGTAGGAGAGAAGTGAACGCAGAGGGGAATGGTGAGCCCCACTTGGTGATGCGCACCATAGCTTGCTCACTTTGACTGTTGAGGACGTGTCACTCTGGAGACTGCAGGCTGCCAAGAGGACCTGTGCTGAATCACGCAAGGACTGTTTTCAGGGATTAAAACACTGGCACTCCGAGGCTCACTTGGTATGGTGGCATAAGATGCAAATTAGAGGTGCCCAGGGTGAGAAAACTTGCTCTATAGAACAAAAGAAATGCTGGCCAACTACGGAGAAGTCATGCTGAGGAGAGTGACAGAGAAAGGACCCAGAGTGGGAAGAGCAGGGGAGCTCTGGAGAAATAATTAAGAGCTTGGAAGAAAATTTAAAAATCATTTGGAGATAAGAGTTTGCAATATGCTTTGCAGTGCTAACTCTTCTCCCCAACAGCCCACAAAAACCTTGAGTAAAATTCCCATTTCGTCTTCATGCATTTTGGAGTTGAACAAGCTTTGAGGACACTGGAAACATGGAGCATGACTTCCTCTGTGAGCCAGGACTAGCGGGAAGCCTGTTTAGTCCACAAATCATGGGGTTTCTCCGGTTTTCCTCCTGTTGCTGTCCTCTTGACTGGTTCGTTGTTTACCAGCGTCTCTGCCAGGGGAGCACAAGGAAAGGAAAAGGTGAAGCTGAGCATGGTGGCGCGTGCCTATAATCCCAGCTACTCAAGAGGCCAAGGCGTTGAGGTTTGCTCGAGCCCAGGAGGTCAAGGCTGCAATGAGCTATGATTGCGCCACCGCACTCCAGCCAGGGCCACAGAGCAAGACCTCGCCTCTAAAAAAAAAAAAAAAAAGAAGTAGGGAGTGGGGGAAAGGGAAAGGCAAAACCCAGATCAAAGAATTTCACCTCTGTCACATAATCCATCAACAAAAGTTGACTGCAATTAATCAAAGCATTATGCTAGAACCTGTGGGGAGAGCCAAGAAGCTAAAACATAGCCCTGCACTGAGGACGCTCACAGCCTCCTCAGAGAGGAAAAGAAATGGGCTCTCAAAAGGGGAGGAGGTGACCGCTCACATCTGCAGGGATCCGTTCAGCGATCAGGCCTGCCCTGCACTACACGCTGGCACCACATGAAAGCAGCCTCACTCTCTCATCTTCGACTTTCTTTTCTCTAGAGGAGTGATGTGCTGAGCTGTGGTCTCAGAGCCAAAATCCGAACAGGAGATAACCCTTTGCTTTCTGGGAGCGTGGCAGTGGAAGGATCGAAGCGGTTGCAGAGAGCCTGCTGTTTATGTTCTCGTTAGGCTTAGTAGGAGGTCATGTTCCCAGGCCTGTGGTGTCCCCCAGGATTTTCTCTTCTTTATCTTGTAGACATGGACCTGAAATGTCCACATGAGGTCCCACAAATTACATTTACTTAGCTCATGCACTCTTGGGCGCACCCTTTAGTATAATTCAATTCAGTGCATATCAAGGTAGGATCCAGGAACAGGGAGCTCTGCCCAGGCTCTGGGAGAAGCAAAAACAAACAAAGAAGGGTTTTTGCTCCCAAAGAGCCAGCGATCTACCTGTGGGGATTCGGATTGGAAGCAGAAAGCCCCCAGTTAATTGCAAGCACATCTGTCAAATTGATACTCCCATCAAAAGCAAATCAACCATTGCAGGATAGCCTGGAGCACGAGGGTCTTCTATCTTTGCTTGTTAAGTGGATGGCGGATGGATAAATGTTGTTGAGATCGGTGCCTCCCATGGCTGACACGCAGGCAAGACACTTCAGATTCTGCCCCAGTTGGCACTATGCAAACAGCGTTATTTCTCTCAAACTGGTATTGAGAGAATGCTGCCGCTAATTCTACGAAATCTACAGGTGCATCCTGTTATTGCGGCACTGAGTTGAATTTCTGCAGTTTGTAATTTCCACCAGATTCTAGTAGACGAGGGCACAGGGGTCCCGTGGAAAACCAAAATCCATTATGAATCAAATAACCCAACTCTACTCAAATGTCTAGTTCCCAAGCCACTGTTGACTTGTGGGTTGTGCCACCCAGAAAACACTGGGAGAGAACAGTTGGTTTGTATGAATCATGAACTGAGTCCTCCGTCCCTAACAATTGAAAACTGACTTTGTTAACATTCTGTGGCTTGTGGTGACCAGTGCCGTTGGGTCCCACAGATGTTGTCAGAGGGTCCTCTTTCCATATGAGTGGAGGACGTGTTTGCTGGGGGGAATAGCAGCAAAGCTCCCTGGCCACTTCTGTCATGATTTTAGTTTGGGGATGGATAATAGAGTTTATCTCCCAAGCCAGCACTGATGAGTTACCAAGGGCGGCCCGGGACAAGGTTTCCAAACCCCCGCTGGAGCTCAGTGGGCTGTGGACTATGCAGGGAGCTGAAGGCATGCTTGTGTCACTTGTGGTCTAGACGTCTGTACAGCTTTTCAGCTGGCTTCCCTCACTCAGACGTGTCTCTCCACTCCACCATTCTTACCCATTGCTTCCAGTTTAATCTTTTTTTTTTTTTGACTGAGTCTTGCTCTGTCGCCCAGGCTGGAGTGCAGTGGTGCAATCTTGGCTCACTGCAACCTCTGCCTCCCAGGTTCATGTGATTCTCCTGCTTCAGCCTCCCAAGTAGCTGAGATCACAGGCACCCACCACCAAATTTTTTTTTTTTTCAGTAGAGATGGGGCTTCACAATGTTGGCCAGGCTGATCTCAAACTCCTGACCTCAGGTGATCTGCCCACTTCAGCCTCCCAAAGTGCTGGGATTACAGGCATAAGCTGCCGTGCCCAGCTCCAATTTAATCTTCTCGAAGAATACTTTTCTTTTCCCTTACCTAAAACGTAACATTTTAGGAGTTTCTTAGCCTGGTATTCAAAATCCTTCATAACCTGCCCTGGCCTATCTCTTCAATATTAATTCTTCACTATCTTTCATGCTGTCTTTGCCACAAAAATATCCCCAAGTGGACCAGAGAACAAAACAAAAATCATCAACTGCTCGCTGTTCCCGCAACACCGCCTCCTGTTTTCTTGGTTTCCTCTGTTAAATCCATAAGCCCAAAGCTCACTCACTCCTTAACACCCAGCTCCAGTGCTACCTGCTGAAGGAAGTCTCACTGCATCCCTCCCTCTGGAAGTGCTCCCCCTCTTCTGGGCTGTTCCCTTATCTGCATCTTAGGAATATTGAAAGGAATCACTAGCATTGATTAGGCCCTTACTACATGGCAAGCACTGTGTTGAGAATGTTGCATGTCTCTCCCGCTGACTTCTCACAGCAATCTGGCGGGGCCCACATGCCATCACTATTTCCATGTTACAAGTGCAGGCATTGCGTCTCATTGTGGTTGTGAAACACCCACACTCACATAATTTGTTAGGAGTGGTGTCATGTCTAGGTCCCAGGTCTGTCTAACCCTTACACATGCCACAAGCCCATCACTCTCAGGGCATTTACCAATTGAGAACTGCCTTGTAGCTCTCTGGAGACGTGGCTGATCATTCCGACAAGGCTCTACGCATCTTTAGAGAGATGATATGCCTCTAGGTCACCTTCTTATTCCTAGTGCTGAGTTCAGTACTTAGCATGGAATTAATGCTCAGTTATTAAGCATTGAATGAATGACTGTATGCAGAACCTTTTTAGAGCTCTGGATTTGGGAAACACAGTTAATAGGGCATCAGCCTTCACTGTATTTCATCAGGCTTTTACTTTGTGGAATTGGGTTTGAGAAAAAAGATATCACTCAGTTGTGGCCCAAGTCTAGAGTCCACAATTATGCAATATGTTATGAAGGGTTTGATGGAAACCTTCAAGTGTCCGTAGGGAGAATGGTCAGTACACTCAACCATGAATTCAAGGACTAGTATGTAATCAGCCAGCTGATGTAAATTCCTCCTCCTCCTCCCTCCTCCTTCCTCTTCCTCTACCTCCTCCTTCTTTCTTTTTTGTGGTTTTATTTAAAAACAAATAAAACGTGCACATGAGCCATCTAATCCTTTTCTTTGTTGCACAGCTTGGCACTGGCATTGGTGACTCCAATGGGCAGCTGGGCTGCTGTTTCCAGGATGGCTTTGCAGTTCTTGGGGGCAACACTGAGGGCAGTCTCAGCACACTGAGATTTGTTGCACCTCAGCAGGACCTCTGGCTTCTTGACGGGGTGGACCAGGAGCTTCCGAAAGCCGCTGGGCAGCATGTACTCTGCTGCTCCCATAACCTGGGCCCGGCATCAAAAGTAGGCCCTTGATTCTTCCACCAGTCAAGAGGAGTTGTTGATGCCTCTGAGTTTCTGCCAGTTATGCTAATTTTGACTATTGGCCTGACTGGTACTGGACGAACTTCTTGTCCTCTTTACGAGGATCTCGGTCTTCATGAGGGGTCCTAGTGCAGCCACAGTGCCAAGTAAGAGAGGAGGACAAGGGGAGGCTGTGTGAAGGGCTCTGTCAACTCCTTCTTTTGGGAGCATCGAGTGCTCTCTGAAATGCACTCGCCTCTCCCTAAGAGTGGAAGTGGGCTGGGTGTGGTGGCTCACGCCTGTAATCCCAGCACTTTGGGAAGCTGAGGCAGGAGGATCGCTTGGGACCAGGAATTTGAGACCAGCCTAGGCAACATAGTGAGACCAGATTCTCTAGAAAAAAATTAAAAATTAGCTGGGTGTGTTGGCGCGTGCCAGTAGTCCCGGCTACTCAGCAGGCTGAAGTGGCAGGATCCTTGAGCCTGGAAGGTTGAGGCTGCAGTGAGCTACTGCTTGTGCCCCTGCACTCCAGCCTAGGCACAGAGCGAGACCATGTCTCTACAATTAAAACAAACAAAAAAGAGCAGACCAGCTTCTGGGAACTGAAGAGGGTACCTTTGTCTTCTGAGTGCGTGAGCAAGAGAGTGTGAGGAAGAAAATACAGTATCTTGTTTATTTCAGTTTCTAAACAACTTCACCCCCGTCCATAAAGACCCACAGTTTCCCCCAGAAACTTCTACTGTCAGAGCTTGAGAAAATAAAAACAAAGACCAAAAACAAAGCAGGGACTTCCTGGGTAATGAAGGCAGAGGATTATTTCATAACAAGCATACTTTTTTCACATGACCTCTGGAGGCTTAAGTTAGAACAGAGAAGCCAGCCACCTGCCAAGGAGATCTGAAGAACCCAGAAGCGACATTAGCAAGGGGTTCGTTTCACGGAATCCAAAGGTATGTTTCGTTAGTCATGGCCAGATGGGGTATTAACAGTATCTCGAATTGATGAAATTCATTTTTTTTCTGAGAAGTTCGAAAGTTTTTGTTTGAGTAACCTCATTCTTCCCCTCCCCAACATGCGATGAAAGATTCTGTTCATTGTCTGTTAGATGAAGAGACTGAACTCTGTTGAGATTAGGCTAATTTCATCCCTGGTGGGTGTGGGATGAATTTCTAGTTCTCTCGTTTGTCTTTTTCTTTCTCTTTCTTTTTAAAAATTTTACTTTAAAACTGACAAATAATAACTGTACATATTCATGCATACATAGTGATGTTTCATTACATATGATGTGTAGTGATCAGATCAGCATAATTAGCACAACCATCATCTCAAACATACATCATTTCTTTGTGTTGGGAATATTCAGTATCCTCCTTCTAGCTATTTTGGGTTTTGTTTTTGTTTTGAGACGGAGTCTCATTCTGTCACCCAGGCTGGAGTGCAATGGTGCAATCTCAGCTCACTGCAACTTCTGCCTCCCGGGTTCAAGCAATTCTCCCGTCTCAGCCTCCCAAGTAGCTGGGATTACAGGTGCCCGCCACCATGCCCAGCTAATTTTTTGTATTTTTAGTAGACTAAGGTTTTACCAAGTTGGCCAGGCTGGTCTCAAACTCCTGACCTCAGATGATCTACCCTCCTCAGCCTCCCAAAGTGCTGGGATTACAAGTGTGAGCCACCGCCCCACCTCCTTCTAGCTATTTGAAATTATGTGATACATTATTGTTAACTGTAGTCATCCTATAGTAGTACAGAACACTAGAACTTATTCTTCCTGTCTAGCTGTAATTTTGTATCCTTTAATAAATCTGTCCCTATCACTCCCTTCCCCTCTCCCTTCCCAGCCGCAAGTATCCTCTGTCTACTTTTTACTTCTGTGAGACTGACACATTTTAGCTTCCACATGTGACTGAGAACATGCGGTGTTTAACTTTCTGTTCCTGGCTTATTTCATTTTTCATAATTCCTCCAGTTCCATCCATATTGCTGAGAATTACAGGATTTCATTCTTTTTTATGGCCGAACAGTATTCCGTTGTGTATATATACCAAATTTTCTTTATCCATTTATCTGTAGTTGGATACCTAATAACTGTCTTTTTCTGAAAAACCCAACTCTCTCCTTTATGACCCATATTTCCCCACGTTAGTAACTTATCTGCCTTTTTTTTTTTTTTTTTTTTTTTTTTTGAGACAGCAGGATCTTGCTCTGTCGCCCAGGCTGGAGTGCAGTGGTGTGATCTCAATGCAGCCTCTAGCTCCCTGGTTCAGGTGATCCTCCCAGTCAGCCTCCCCGAGTAGCTGGGATTACAGGCTCGTGCCACCTTGCCTGGCTAATTTTTGTATTTTTTGTAGAGACAGGGTTTCATCATGCTGCCCAGGCTGCTCTCAAACTCCTGGGATCAAGGGATTGGACCACCTCAGCCTCCCAAAGTGTTGGGATTACAGGCGTGAGCAACTGTGCCCAGCTTGTCTGCCTTTGTAAGACAAATAATGGAATTCTTCATTTTCTGCCGAGCTCATTTTTGGTGCTCTGATGCCACTACTATTTATTGAGTACCTACTATGTGCCAGGTACATATGTACTTGTATCATAGTGAGAATAAGACAGACCAAATCCATGCTATTATAATGCTGCTCAAGTTCTGAGGAGGTGAACAGACAAGAAGCAAATAAGCAGATGAAAATATGGTGTAATGCTCTGGATGGTAAGTCTAACAAAGAAGAACAATGCAGGTAAGTCAATCATGCCAGGGATGGGGTAGAGAGGATGCTCATTCAGGTGATGAAGTCAGGGAAAGCCATTGGATGGAGCCGGGATACAGTGATGGAACAAACCATGTCGCTGTTTGGGGGAAGAGTGTCGCTAAGGAGGAAAGACTCAATGTTCCAGGAACAGCAAGCAGGCTGGTGTGACTGCATGAGTCAGGGGCCCAGGTCAGAGACGCAGGTGGAAAAAGTAGGCAGGGGCTGCGTCAGGGAAGGACTTGTAGGCCAGGTGAGGAGTTTGGGATTGTATTCTGAGTTGATGGGAAGCTACGGGAAGGTTGGGAGCAGAAGAAAAGTGATGGGATCATTGCATTTGTCAGTCGAAGTGGTGGTGGTGAGGTCTGAGGCCATAGCAGTGGAGACGGTAAGCAGCGACCACTTAGGGAATCTACTTTAAAAGTGGAACCCACAGAACTTACTTCATTGATTGGATGCAGCAGGGTTGGTGGGGAGGAAAAGAGAAGAATCAACGTGACTCAGATTTCTGGCTTGCGTACTCAGTGAAAGATGTTGCCAGTTACCAAGATAAGTTACTAAGATAGGGAACTGGTTAGGATTACGAGAAGCTGAGAGCTCTGCTCTAGGCATGGCAATCGGCACCTGCGTGGAGATGCTGTAGAGGTGCTGGGCCAGCAGCTCCTCTGAGAAGCTGTGCTCCAAAGCGGAGCAGAGGGTATGAGGCAGCAGCAGGAGGCAGTTGTGGGGACTGCAACTGTGAGGTTTCTTTCAAAATAGACTTTGTTTTTAGAGCCGTTTTAGGTGCACAGCAGACTCAAGTGGAAGGTAGAGAGAGTTCCCCTGTGCCTCCTGCCCCCACACACGCACAGCGCTCCGACTATCAACACCCTGACCAGAGTGGTGCATTTGTTAGAACTGATGAACCTACTTCATTTCAACTGAGCTGTGTACATCTATTCTTCTGGGAGAAAAGGGGGTGAAATTGCAACGGGTAGCCCTTCCTGAAAATAAATGTGTGTGGGGGATATGTTGGTGTATTTCCAAGTGCTGTAGCATATTCACCAGTCACCTGCCTGGTGCACTTGGGAGTCCTCCACCCCGCAGTCCCCTCCGCCCCGCAGTCCCCTCTGCCCCCCAGTCTCCACCGCCCCCCAGTCTCCTCCGCCCCCCAGTCTCCTCCACCCCGCAGTCCCCTCCACCCTACAGTCCCCTTTGGGTGTTTTTGCACAAAGTATTCAGCGCACAGCTGAGTTGCATACACTTGGGTGTGAATATATGACTACCTGGGATGATGAAATCCTGGACAGCTGGAATCTGTACACACGGTCTTCAAATGACAACAGCCGTCTAGCTGTTTTTGTAGCACCAGGAGAAATGTAAAGACACACCACCTGTGCACCGGGACAGCACAGAGGTGAGCTCACTATTAGTTTCTAAGTATTTCCAACACTTCTGTCTTTGGAGTTTTCTTTTTAAACGTTTAAATCAAATGTCTTGGCTAACATTTAATCAGGGTCATGTTATTCATGCACACCTCAACATGATTGTGTTTTGGAATATATACCACAATTCTTCCCTTGTAAATATACCCTGAATATTTAATAAATAGTTGCTTGATGAATTAATTGATGAATTATAATCAAAGTCTGGACACTAGAAGAATAAAGAAGAAAAAAAAGAAATCTGGCTGGGTGCAGTGGCTCACGCCTGTAATCCCAGCACTTTGAGAGGCTGAGGCAGGCAGATCACCTGAGGTCGGGCGTTCGAGACCAGCCTGGCCAACATAGTGAAGCCCTGTCTACGAAAAATCCAAAATATTAGCTGGGTATGGTGGTATGCATCTGTAATTCCAGCTGCTTGGGAGGCTGAGGCAGGAGAATCACTTGAACCTGGGAGGTGGAGTTTGCAGTGAGCTGAGATCGTGCCATTGCACTCCAGCCTGGGCAACAGAGCAAGACTCTACCTCAAACAATAACAACAACAACAACAAAGAGATCTGTGCTTGGAGCTTCCAAGGGACAGCAAGAGATAACATGGTGGAAAGTTGTAGGGGATAGAGGTGGCGCTTGTTAGGATAGGGAGCAGGTTTGAGAGGGGAAATTGGAAGACACCAAGGGCAAGCTTTTCACACTACCCAAACGTTCCAAACCACCACATAAAATGTTTTTTCTCTGCTTTGCTGTTACTTTTCCTCTTCTTTCTATCCCTCCTTTTTCTCTTTCTCTCCTACTGTTTTCCATTTTGAACATTTCTTCTTTTTTAACTTCTATCCCACTCATTATACCAAGATCAAACAATAACTTATACTAATAATTTAGACCTTCTTTTCTTTGGATTTTTTAAATTTTTGTTTTTGACTGAAATACATGTTTATTGTACAAAAACTTATATGATCCAAAAGGGGAAAATAATAAAAAGTACATTCCCCTCTACTCCCTGTCCCAAGCTACCCACTTACCCTCCCCCGAGACGAACCAGTTTTTTGGTGTGCATTTGTCCAGAGAGTTTTTTAAGTGTGTAGAAGCATGTTGCATACCTAGTCATCAGTGCTGTCTAGACACTCAGGAGGCAGAGAAGGAGATGGATTTGGGATTGCAGGACATTGATTGGGATCAACCTCTGTGAAAAGATGGGGAAGGAAGAAACAGGACTGGGCAGCAGGAGAAGCCAAACTGCCACACAACCTTTGCCAGCTGTGGGAGCTGCAGAGCACCTGGTGGGTCAGTCATCCTGGGGTGAGCGGGCATGGCTGACCCTGTCTGCTCCCACCACTATCTGTCATTTTGGATCCCCTGAAGAAGGGTATCCAAGTGGATGAGGTAGTTCTCTGCAGCTGAGGCCAACCAGAATACAACTCTGGCTAAAGTCTATCTGCTGTTAGCTCCCAGCAGCTGGCTATGTCCTTCGTTGGGGGCCTGGTTGGGCACCTCTGTGTTCCCTTTCATCCATCTCAGCACTGCTCGGATAGACTCTTCCATGGACACCAAGAAACAGGCCCTCCAGCTTGCTGCTGACCTCTCTTCTAAGGAAACTGAGGAGAGGGAGGTTGAAAGGAAGACCTACAACTCCTGCTGCCACCGCTGTCCCTGGGCCACAGCAGATGCTCATCCTCACCTGCACCCTGTGTCCTGGAGAGCCGCAGGCCCAGCCACCATCTTTGCTGGTCTTGGTGGCTTACCTGGTGGGGTAGTCAGCCCTCATCCCTGGGGGTCTGTGTCCCTGGTCATCATGTCCTTCTTAGGCCGGAAAGGATACACTAGTCCAATTGGCATCACAAATGGCACAAGGAGTGACTTGAGGAGCTGAGGTGCACCTGATCTGCTGATCAGCGTCATACAAAAAGCCCGAGGTGCCTAGGTTGCAGCTGCAACTCATAATCCACTGAGACTTTTGTGTCCCTTGGCAAAAGTGTGATTCCTTGGGGATCAGGACCTCCAGACCTGCAGAGCCCAGAGTTGCAGGACTAGGAAACACAAGGTCCACTGCTGGGTCTTCGGGAGCGATGCTAAAGCCACTTATGCCCTTTGGTTTCCAGACCCATGTGTTCTTCCTACTGGGGGGGTCAGACCGTATAAAGCTTTTTTTTGGTTTTTTTTTTGGTTTTTTGAGATGGAGTTTCGGTCTGTCACCCAGGTTAGAGTACAATAGCGCGATCTCGGCTCACTGCATGCCTGGCTAATTTTTTGTATTTTTAGTAGAGATGGGGTTTCACCACATTGGCCAGGCTGGTCTCAAACTCCTGACCTCAAGTGATCTGCCTGCCTCAGCATCCCAAAGTGCTGGGATTATAGGCGGGAGCCACCAGGGCCGGCAGCGTAAAGGCTTTAGATTCAAAGTGTATACCGCATTCTGGAGAATGGTGCACCACCATCACAGACTGTCACCTCTGAGTTGACATTTTAGTGTCATCCTTAGCCAACTATTTCAATGCTTGGGCCAGCAGCTTCTGCGTGGTGCAGGCTGTGGTGTGATCAGCCTAGGGAAGTGGGAGTCTATGCTGCAGGGTACCAGGACAGCCTCTGTGTCTCTCATCCTGCCACTTCTTTCATGGCCCTACCATGCCAGCACTTGGGTGACCAATGAATGACGGGGCTGGCTGGTGTCACCAGGGCTGGCTTTGTCATTTTGTCTGCTTGATTGGTTAGTGCATCTTCTGTGATGGACACTTCCTGGGAGCAAAGTCATGAGATACAAAGACCTTCATGCTTCACACTCACTCTGTTTTTGTTTTTGTTTTTGTTTCTGTAGTGCAATGGCATGATCTTGGCTCACCTGCAGCCTCCGCCTCCCGAGTTTAAGCAATTCTCCGGCCTCAGCCTCCAAGTAGCGGGGATTACAGGGGCCCACCACCACATCCAGCTAATTTTTGCATTTTTAGTTGAGATGGGGTTTTACCATGTTGCCCAGGCTGGTCTCGAACTCCTGACCTCAGGTGATCCACCCACCTCGACCTCCAAAAGTGCCTGGATTACAGATGTGAGCTACCACACCCAGTCTTTCCCAACTCTCTGACCAGAGAGCCAAGTCTTCTATACCACTCACAAATAGGTGTCTATTTGAATCTTAAACCACGTCTCCTTCCCCCACAGAGTGGATGGCTGGGTGCACTCCTCAATGCTCTGCCCATTGAAGGGATTTTCTCTCACTGTAATTTTTCAAGGCCACTCCTCAGTGAAGCTGGGATGCATCTGCTGTCTATTTTTGGCTTGCATTTTTATAATGAACTTGCTTGTGTAAAGCAAGCTCAGGCCTTTCCCTCCCCTGTGAGCTGGGCAGTCATCCCCATAGAAAATCATGATCCTTTGCCCAGTATTCAGTGCTAAGGCTATGATAAGTCCCAGAATCCACTGACCACCCTCCTCACCAGGAGGAAGGAATCTGCAACATCACTACAAGGATCCAGAGTAACAATTCCCCATCGGCCGGGCACGGTGGCTCATGTCTGTCTGTAATCCCAGCACTTTGGGAGACTGAGGTGAGTGAATTACTTGAGGTCAGGTGTTCAAGACCAGCCTGACCAACATGGTTAAAACCCATCTCTACTAAAAATACAAAAATTAGCCAAGTGTGGTAGCGGGCACCTGTAATCTCAGCTACTTGGGAGGCTGAGGCAGGAGAATCGCTTGAACCCAGGAGGCGGAGGTTGCAGTGAGTCGAGATCACGCCACTGCACTCCAACCTGGGTGACAGAATGAGACTCCATCCCAATAATAATAATAATAATAATAATAATAATAATAACCCAGTCATTCACCAGATGGGCCTGTGGCCCTTTATTTGGGCAAACATCCTACTGAAAGGAAAATAACCAACCGTTTGAAGAATTAGTGTTGACATTGTTATGTTGAGATCTGAGGTTAGACTGTGGGTGTAGAGAGCAGAAAATAATGAATTCCTTGCCAAGGTCCAGTTTACGTGAACCCACCCCATGGTCCATTTTCCCAGTCTGTGAATATGCAATTGGGGTTGATATTCTTGAGAAATGGCACACTCCCCAAGGCGGTTCCTTGGTCTGTGGAGTGAGGGCATCATAGTGAGAAAAGCCAAAAGGGAGATGCTGAAGCTTGCTCTTCTAAAATCAAGATACAAAAGTAAAGACAATATCACAGGCCACGTGTGGTGGCTTACGCCTGTAATCCTAGCACTTTGGGAGACCGAGGCGGGTGGATCACCTTAGGTCAGGAGTTTGAGACCAGCCTGGTCAACATGGTCAAACCCTGTCTCTACTAAAAATACAAAGTTAGCTGGATGTGGTAGTGGGCGCCTGTAATACCAGTTACTCTGGAGGCTGAGGCAGGAGAATTGCTTGAACCTGGGAGACGGAGGTTGCAGTGAACTGAGATCGTGCCACTGCGCTCCAGCCTGGGCAGCACAGTGAGACTCCATCTCAAAACAAACAAACAAACAAAGACAATATCACAGTGCAGGGGCTGGCAAGGATGACAAAGATGAGAGCCATGCTTAAGGATCTAAAGCAGGACTTGCTTAACATTTTAGACCTTGTGGGTCATGCAGACTCCATTGCAACCGTTTGCCTTTGCCATAGTAGCACTCAAGCAACTAGAGACAATCTGCAAATGAATGAACATTTTTCAGTTTGAATAAAACTTTACTTATGGACACCAACATTTGAGTTTCATACAATTTTCACATATCACAAAATATTATTATTCTTTTGATTTTTTACCACCTATGTGAAAATGTGAAAGCCGTTCATAGAGCAAAGGTGGTATAAAAACAGGAAGTGGGCCAGATTTGGCCCATGGGTCATAGATGGTGGACTACTGATCTGAAGGATGCAGGGGTGGTTGTCCCCATCATATTTCCATTAAATTCACCAGTCTGACCTTGGAAGACACCACAGAGATCCTGAAAACAACAGTAGACTATCACAAAGTCAGTGAAGTAGAAGCCATAGTCATAGCCACCAGAGCAGATTAACACAGCCTCAGGTAGCTTGTGTGCAGCGTTATGATTTGGCCAAGTTTATTTATTTATTTACTTATGAGACAGAGTTTTGCTCTCATTGCCTAGGCTGGACTGCAATGGTGTGATCTCAGCTCACCACAACCTCTGTCTCCCAGGTTCAAGCGATTCTCCTACCTCAGCCTCCCGAGTAGCTGGGATTAAGGCATGCACCACCATGCCCTGCTAATTTTTTATTTTTAGTAGAGATGGGGTTTCACCACGTTGGTCAGGCTGGTCTTGAACTCCTGACCTCAGGTGATCCACCCGCCTTGGCCTCCCAAAGTGCTGGGATTATAAGCATAAGCCACCACGCCCGGCTATTTATTTTTTAACCATAAAAGAAAATCAGAAATGGTTGCAAGGGGGAAAAATATACATTCACAGTTTTTTCCTAGGCCTATGTTAATTCTCCTGCTGTCAGTAATAATGGGGAAGAGAACTGATGGTCCAGCTCTTCTGCTGAACATCACGGGGATATTTTGCCAACCAGGCCAGACGAGCACAAAGTAGCTAATCTGTTGGAAGTCTCCATAAGACACATGAGCTGCAGAGAGTGGGAGGGGACTCTTAATAATATGCCGGAGGCTGCCAGATCCATAAAAATGTTGGAATCCACTGGTCAGGGGTGTGCTGGGACACACATACCAAGTGACACATCCAGTTGTCTCTGACACCCTTTTTTTTTTTTTTTTTTTTTGAGACAGAGTCTTGCTCTGTTGCCCAGGCTGGAGTGCAGTGGTGTGATCTTGCCTCACTGCAGCCTCTGCCTCCCAGCTTCAAGCGATTCTCCTGCCTCAGCCTCCCGAGTAGCCAGGACTACAGCTACCTTTTGTAGAACATCAGTGGAACCTGGCAACAGCCGTCCAATCCCATGGTCCTTAGAGATACTATTTTCCTATACTTCTCAAACACCTAACACCATGCACCAGCTAGTGCCCTCCCTTGCCCAGGTATCCCATCCCAGCACACCTGGAAAGTTTGCTAAAATTATGACTCTCCATGTCCATCGAGGTTTGCTATCTTTTCTCGGTCTCTGCATCTGGGCCTCTTATGTTTTTGGCAGGGTCTGTTATCTGATGTCCTACTTTCACAGCAACCTCTGCTCTAATTTGCTGAGCACAATCAGCCCAGGTCTCACCTCCTTTTCCCACCATATTGTCCCTTAAATCTCTGCTTTAAGCTCTTAGTTTATAGAAGCTACTGCTCTATTACATTAACAAAATCCATGACTGTATACTCGGCCCAGGTGTTTGTCTGTTCCATCAAAATCTCTTTCTGGGGCTATTTTACTTTCCCCCTTTTTTCTTGGTTTAACATTGTGTTGATCTGTGTTGGGTACATTTTTTCATTTTTGTGGAAATTTCTGAGTCAATTCCTTCCTAAGCAAGCCATTTATAGGGGTGTGGGTAGGGAATATCCCGGGGTCCTGGTCCAGAGCAGCAGAAATTCTTAGACACAGGGAGAATGTGTGTAGAATCTGTTCCTTTAGCCTTTATTTCACTCCATCAGCAGCTGCAAGATGCTTACCGTTTCTTTCCTTTACTTACCTCAGTCACAGTCTGCTTCCTGCAAAAGTGTGATTCCTCATCCCCCAGATCAGTGCCTCTTCTACTTCTCCTGCATTGCAAAAGCAGCCAGGAGCACATCCCATTTCTATTGGTCCAGGCAAGGGAATGTTGGCTTTGCTCATCTATGTAAGCCTCTTACTGTGCAGGGCTGTGCTATTCTGGTGTCTGAGGTGCTCAGCGCAGGGAGCGTTATCCTGTTCTGTTTTTCTTTGCCTGCATATGGCAGCCATTTCCTGTAGTCTAGAGTCAGACACATATTCTGGTTAAAGACCAAGTCTGCACTTCTGTTTCTCATCCATCTGTGGCTTCAGGTGATATCTAAGATGACAAAGAGCAGTGCCAACTCAACTTTTCCCTTTTAAAACTCAACGGCTTGCTAAGCCTGGGTTGTAATAGTCAAAGCCAAATAGAATTCTTAATTAATAAACTATGATACAGATCTAGGATGAGTTTCTAAGAAACTAGACTCAGAAATTCCAAGATGGAATTCAAACATTTTAAGGAATCATCCCAAATTTCCAGGTTTTACCTGAACGTTGTTAGAAATAAAAATGCTATCTTAGACTTGCAAATATTTCCCTGTATAGAGATGGTGTGTCACAGTGAGCTGGGGCTCTGCCCATGTTTTCCTGGGAGAGCAAGGCGTGGAATTTCAGAGGACAGCTTTGGAACCTGGAAACTCTGGGTCCAGGTATTTATGACCTTGTGGAAATAACTTGAAGCTGCCAAATGGAGATGATCACAGCTACCAAGTAAAGCCTATAGGAGGATTACATTGGCTAAAATATGTAAATCACTCTTCCCAGAGCCTGGTGCATGGGAAGTGTTTGTTAAAAGACATGATTGTCAGAGTGGGAAGGATGGCAGACTTCCAATGGGACTGGGGGGACTAACCAGTACAGTGCCAGAGGTACGCCTGGTGGGAGCATCGCTGTCCTGCTCATTATTTAAATCATCTTCCCCTCACGAGGCAGCTTAAGATACTAAAAGCACACTAACCCTAGTCAGGCAAACCTGGGTCCTCATCACAGTTCAGTCACTCACTGGTTGTCTGACTTCAGCAAATTCCCTAACCTCTCTGAGGATCAGTTTCCTGTTCTGAAAAATGTGCATAACAACACCGGTCTCGCTGAGTCACTGGGAAAGCGTGAGATGATTTACATTAAAACCCCTGGCACACGGTTGGCAGTAGTTCTCCCCGACTCTCCTAGGAATGTTTTTCCTCTATGCTGAGCTGTTGTCACTGCTCTTTGCAACACTTTTGCTCCACGGAGGGGGAGGATGTAACTTGAAAGGGTTACTAATCCCTCGAAACCCTCAGATCATAGATAAACTCATTTCCCGATCATGCCACGTAAGCCAGTGATCTGGCTTTGATAACCTGATCACATGTTGGGGACCACATTAAGGTTGCCACTCAGAGCTGTACTCCTGTTCAAAGCGTTGGAGCAAGGTTTGCCGTTCTGCCCCTGTTCTCTGGGGATAGCGCTAAAGGGCGCAATGGAAAGGATAACAGTGCCCTGAGGAGACATCACTCACAGATGAAGGTCTTGGCCTCACTGGCTGAAGAGTGGGAACCTCCCAGCTGGGAAAGGATAAAAACAGTTTATCATTTTATTGACCATTTTAGGTGTGTGCATATGTAAACTTGGCACTTAAAAAATATCCACACGAGACCAGGTGCGGGCTTATGCCTGTAACCTCAGCACTTTGGGAGGCTGACATGGGTGGATGACCTGGGCTCAGGAGTTGGAGAACAGCCTAGGCAATACGGCAAAACCCCATCTCTACAAAAAATACAAAAAATCTAGCTGGGGATGGTGGCACACGCCTGTAGTCCCAGCTACTTGGGAAGCTGAGATGAGAGGATTGCTTGAGCCTGGGAGTTCAGGGTTGCAGTGAGCAATGATGATGCCACTGCACTCCAGCCTGGGTGACAGAGTGAGACCCTGTCTCAAAAATACATCAGAATAAAAAACATCCATATGAAAGCCATAAATTGCACACAAAAGTTATGTTTTTAAAAAAAGTAAATTTCTTATTGAAAAGATTAGTTTTCAACTAATCAATGCAATTTAAAAATGTGTGAAAATATTTTCAAACAAGCAGAACAGACACCAATTAGGTGGAAGATGAATTAAAACTTAAAAAATTTCAGAAAATTCTATGTACTTTAAAAATTGATAATCTCCTTCATTATATTTTTATTTTTATTTTTCTCTTTTTTGAGACAGAGTCTCACTCTGTAGGCCAGGCTGGAGTACAGTGGTGAGATCTCAGCTTACTGCAACCTCTGCCTCCCAGGTTTGAGCGAGTCTCCTGCCTCAGCCTCCTGAGTAGCTGGGATTATAAGCGCCCACCACCACGCCTGGCTAATTTTTGTATTTTTAGTAGAGACAAAGTTTCACCATGTTGGCCAGGCCGGTGTCGAACTCCTGGCCTCAAGTGATCCGCCCACCTTGGCCTCCCAAAGTGCTAGGATTACAAACGTGAGCCACCGCGCCCAGCCTTCTTTCATTATTTTTATTATGAAAGCAATGTAAGCATATTACTCAGAGATAAAAAATTCAAACAAGAAAAAAATTTAAATAAAGAATCCTTTTAATCCCTATCTGGAGCCAACCATATTGGCAAATATCTTATAGATACTTTGTATATATTTACATATTTTTAAAACAAAAATGGGATCCTTCCATGTAAATTATTTGTCTCTCAACATAATTGAATTTCCCTAAGTTGTTATTGTTCGCTAGTTTGTTCCTACATTTTTGCTATTAGAAACGTTATAGAGCAGGAATAACTGTAGAGAACAATTTAGAAAGACAAAAAAATTGTGAAAAAACTTTTAAAAATTTGTGAAATGGGCTGGGCATGGTGGCTAACACCTGTAATCCCAGCACTTTGGGAGGCCAAGGTGGGTGGATCACTTGAGGTCAGGAGTTTGAGACCAGTCTGGCCAACATGGTGAAACATCGTCTCTACCAAAACTACAAAAATTAGCAGGGCATGGTGGCAGGCATCTGTAATCCCACCTACTCAGGAGGTTGAGGCAGGAGAATTGCTTGAACCCTGGAGGTGGAGCTTGCAGTGAGCCCAGATCACACCATTGCACTCCAGCCTGGGCAACAGGAGCAAGATTCCGTCTCAAAAAAAAAAAAAAAAAAAAGAAAAGAAAGAAAGATTGATTTCTGAAATGGACGAAGCTGCTTAGAGACATACACGCCTGTAATCCCAGCACTTTGGGAGGCCGAGGTGGGCCGATCGCCAGAGGTCAGGAGTTCGAGACCAGCCTGGCCAACATGGTGAAACCCCGTCTCTACTAAAAATACAAAAATTAGCCGGGCATGGTGGCGGGCACCTGTAATCCCAGCTACTTAGAAAGCTGAGGCAGGAGAATCGCTTGAACCCAGGAGGCGGAGGTTGCAGTGAGCCAAGATCACGCCATTGCACTCCAGCCTGTGTGACAAGAGCAAGACTCCGTCTCAAAAAAAAAAAAAGATACAAAAAATGAGACAAAAATCATTCCCCACGGTGCACCGAAAGCATCCTTACACACAGAATCCTTGAGAATACTTGTTTTTGATCAAATTATAATCTGATCAAATTGTCTTAACTAGCTTGTCTTCCCTCCAGGGCCCGCACCCCTTTCTTTTCCCTGTTTCGGGGTCGCCCCGGTTCCATCTATGCTGCATACTGTAGCATTTCACCCAGCCTTTCCTGCCAGCCCAAACACCACCCTTATCTTCTTTCTTCCTGGAACATCTGCCCTGCTAATTCCCAGTTTCCGATGAATTCTACCATCTGCTGCCTGCCAGCCTCCCGCCAGGCGCTGAGCACAGCTGGAGCGGATCACACGCCTTGTTTACGCAGGTGTCACTACCTATGTTTGCTCTGCAGCCTCGAGGGGGCGCTCCAGCGCGTCTGTCTTGTCCCTCTTCTAAAGCTGCACCGTGTTGTGTGTGCTTTCTGATAGTTGCATGGCCTGGGTTCTGTTCCCCCGTTGGGTTAAGCTTTGGATTCTCAGTGCATAAATTAAAGATGATATTTGTTACTGTTGACAGGAAACGGAGGCAGGCATGAGACTGCTCATGTACTAGGAAATGAAGTAAGGCAGCTTTCTTCCTGGAAGTTAAACTAGAAAATTCCTAAACAATGGATGTGATTGCATCTATGGTCTGTAAACCAAAAAGTTATTTGTGTATGTATGATGGCATGATTTGGGAACAAAGGCACAAATTTTCAACCAAAAAGGGAGGAAGGAGTGGTCTCAGACTGCAAAGTGGAGACGCCAAGCAGATTAGGGAGTACAGGTAGACAGCAGGTTCAACCTGGAGGAAGTCCTGCAGTTCTGGGCCTCCTTATCAGGGCTTTTGCACACCCACCTGTGCTTTGATCAGGGGGTGGGGAAAGACCCAGTCTAGACACCTTCTGTCTTTGCCCTTCTTCCTTTTTCTGTTTACACACTATTACTTTCTGCTTCTTTTATTGACCAAGTACTTCCTTCTGCTTCTCACGTTTTTATTTTATTTCCAGTTTCTTACACAAGTGCTTAATTCATTTAGCTTTTTCCAAGTTTTTATTTGATACAAAAACTTAAAACCATGAATTTTCCTATTAGTACTATCTGAGCTAAATCCCATGAGTATGTCATTTTCATACTTTTCTAGATATTATGTTATTTTGATTTTGTTTTCCTTTTTGGTCCAAGTGTTATTTAAGCATTTAAAAATTTTCAAGGGGTAGTCATGTTTTATTTTCTGTTTTTTCATTAATTTCTACTTTTATTGAATTGCTGCAGATAATATTACCCATATGATTCTACTTATTGGACTATATTAAGATTTTTCTCTGTGGTTTAAATTATGACTAATTGTTGTGAATATTCCTTAGACACTGGAAAAGATGTAATGTCTATTTAGGGGACAGTGTTTGATATATTAGATCTATCATAGGAATTGTATTTTTAGGTCTTCTCAATCCTCATTTACCTTTTGTACTCTTAGTCTGGCAAGGAGTGTGCCAATTATTTCTGTCTATTCCTTCACTCCTACAGTGTTTGCTATGAATAATGAGATTATGTGATTTGGTGCAAAGATTTTCCTATTTTTCCTATTTTTTTCTTGATTGTGAATTGTGCTCCTCAGGATTTTAAAATGTCCTTCTTAATCTTACTTAATGCTTTTTGCCCTGAAATCAACTTTGTAGTAAGTGGTTTGTGATTCCTGATTTTTAAAAATTTTTTTGCATATTCCTGGTATATCTTTTCCAATCTTGTATTTTCAAACTCAGGATAACTTTAGCACTTTCTTGTATACAACATTGAGCTGCATGATGGTTTGTGCTCCCATCTGAGGTTGTAGTTTTTTAATAGGTAAGCTTAGGTCTATATTTCTTCTTGTGAGACATTTGGTCTTGTTCTGTCATGTAGTTTGGTTATGCTTTCCGTTTTGTAACTTTTTAAAATATTTCCCTATATTGATTTTTTTTTTTTTTTTTTGCTGTGGTTGTGTGTGTGTGTGTGCATGTTATGTGTGGATTATTTGAAAGCTTTGTAGTTTTGTTCTGTGTTACCCTCAGAATTATACCATCCCATGATGTCCTGAATCCTCTATTTCTTTAGATTGTCTTTTGTCTTTCCACTATATTTCTTTTTCTCCCCTTTTCCCGTTTTCTTAATCACTGGATTTTAATGGATTATAGTAACTTTCTTGGTATACTCCTTCGGACTAAGACGTCTGCTTAAATCTCTACTATTTGATTTATCGGCTTGAACTCTATTTGACACCTAATTATAGACGTAAAAATCATATTTACCCGAAGTCCCACTTTCCCTTCCCCTCCCTACTTCTGCCAGCGACGTCGTTTTTAAAGACCGAGGCTTTATAGCATTGACATTCTTCTCTGTGCCCCTAATCGCGGCATCTGTTTCCTTAATCTTACGCTTAACCCCGTGCCCGTTGCCATCCTTTTGCAGCATCTCGCCTATGCAGACTTATTTTCAATTTTTTGCTTATATAGGAGTGGCCTTGAACGAATGAGAGCGAGGGGCCTGGAGGGACTTCCCCCACCTCCCCTATCAGAAAGCCCGGCCTCGGACCACTTCTCCTCCTCACCATCTGGGGGCGCTGCCGCGCTCCCCAAACCTTGTGGAATTTCGAAAATGTGCGCCAGGGCGACACCTCTTGATGGTAAAAGAAGACGCCGGCGGAGGGGACAGTGCAGTGCGGTCCTCCCGCGGGCAGGGGGCAGTGCGGCAAGGCGCCCTCGGCGCAGGCGCAGAGGCCGAAGCAGGCGCAGGCGCAGGCGCGGCGCAGGCGCGGGCGCGCTCTCCCGGCAGCCCGCGCTCCGTGACCCCGCGCCGCCGAGCGCCCCGAGGACTCAGCGGAGGGTGGGCGCCGCCGAGGCCTCCTGCCGCCGGCGGGTTTCCGCGGAGTGCCGCCCGGCTCCGCGCTGCCGCCGCCGCGGCTCATGGGCAGAGTCGGCCGGGCGGGCCGGGTAAGTCGCGCCCCGGCGGCCCCGGGTGGGCGGCCTGGCGGGACCTGAGGCGGGCGCGCCTTCCCGGGAGGCGCTAGACGCAAGGCCGCGGCTTTAGGCCTGTCGCGAGGGGCGGAGGCCGGGCCAGCGCAGCCCGAGCCTCCAAGGGTCTCAGTCTCCGCGGCGGGCCCTGGTCTCTCTGCGCGGCTGCGGCCCGGGACCCTCCGCTCGCTGCCGCCTCTGGTGACCTGGGCCCTGACCTTCTCCCTCTTCCCTTCCTCCTCCTCCTCCTGTCTGCCTCGGGCTCTTTGGTTCGGAAGAGCGTTTCTCCTCCGCCTCGTGCACCGCATCCTGACGAAGTTGTCTGGTCACCAGAACCCAGTAGCCCGTAGCGTGTACCCCCTGGCCCCGCACAGTCGCCCCTCTCTGGGGCTCAGAGAAAGGAGCCGGTTCCTCCCCGGGTCTCAGAACTGAGAGTGCAGACGTTGGCGTTTCCCAGACTCCGGAGCTCCCCAGGACAGGAATGCAGCCCTAACCCCGGCGTCGCCTCGGCTCGTGCAGTTTGAGCGGTGTTTCAGCGCTCACGTCCGACCCCAAGCAGTCTTTGAGCTTCGCCTCTTGCCCAGAGGATGTGTAATGATCGGAGAATGCAGGTGGAACGAGGTTCTGCCCCTGCTTGCAGGGGTTTGGTTTCTAGGAAAGCAGGCGTGAAAACCCAGGCCCGGGTTGGTTTGAGAAACGCAAGTGGGGTCTGGAAGGACCTCTCTTGAGAGGGGAGGTCATGCTTCTGTTCCAGAACATGCGTTCTGGAAACTGCAGGTAAGGCAGAGAGAAAGGTTTGAGGAGGGGGTGCTGTGTTTCCAGGAGTAGTCAGATCAGAACATGGAGGTTTCTTGAGAAGCAGTAAAGGAGCGCCATTGAGGGTCCTTATTTTGCTAGAGCCAGGCATATGGATGGGAAATAGGATATTCTAGATAAGGGCAAGATTCGCATATACTCAAATAGACGGTAGATGTGCACTGGCTCCCCGCAGCAGATGGAGTTTTTAAAAGGATGCAACACAGTTTCCACATTTTTATTGATAAAGGCTGCAGACATTTTGATCGTAATGACGACTTTTAGGGAATATGGGTTAACAGTTTAGTGAACTAAACGAGAGGGCTTTATTTTTAGAGTTAGTTAAGCCAGGTGCTGCGTGCTGTCCAGTTTATAACAGAGCAGGTTGTGCGATTGTGGAGCTCTGCCTCCTTTCTGGAGGCTCTTGAGAGAATTGTTGTACACTTCCAAATGCAACTTTATTTAAAGTAGATGTCTTTTTACCTGGTTTGTTTTAAATTACCTTCCCGTTCTCCCCTGCATATGAATTTTTCAGACCTCCCCCCAGCAGGGAACAGATGATGCCCAGGCTAGTCATCTCTCAAACCTTTCATAATAGTCAACAGTGAAGGAAGTTCTCTTATTCGCCTAAATTACAGGTGACTGTAGTGGACTGTGTTTGCAATACTAGCCTATGACATTTTGGTAACAGCAGAGTGTGAGATTGAATGGAACGATTAAACTGACAAGGGTGTCAGATGGAGGTATGGGAAAAATTTTTTTTTAATTCTTTAGAAAGTCATGGTAGATCTTATACTTGAGGTAGATGCTTTTTTAGCTGTATTTTTTGCGGACACCAAAGTGCACCACCCCTCCTGTTCCTTTCTGGGTATATTTGCCATATATATATATTTTTTTTTTCTCCTGAGACAGTCTCACTCTGTAGTCCAGGCTGGAGTGCAGTGGTGTAAGTCGGCTCACTGCAACCTCCACTTCGCGGGTTCAAATGGTTCTCCGGCCTCAACCTCCTGAGTAGCTGGAATTACAGGTGCTCGCAACCATGCTCGGCCAATTTTTGTATTTTCAGTAGAGACGGGGTTTCACCATGTTGGCCAGGCTGGTCTCGAACTCCTGATCTCAGGTGATCCTCTTGCCTCGGCCTCCCAAGGTGCTGGGATTACAGGCGTGAGCCACCGGGCCCGGTCTTGCCATATTCTTTAGGCTTCAAAGAGGCATGCTTTGTTTTATGATGCATGAATATCTATTTAGTGATAGAAATATTTCTTCCTAACAAGCCTGCCTCTTTAGGTGCTCAGAGCTCAGACCTTGACTCATTATTGGTTGTGTGGTGGTGGTAGTTTTTCTCTCCTTAATTATGGTTTACAATTTAAATTTTATCCTACTTATCATAAGTTATGTGCTTAAGCAGATCTGCAGATCTCACTGTTTCATAATAATGTGATTTAAATAGGTGCACTAACGTTTTTCATCCATTCACTAACACATTTAAAAAATATTAATAGAGCCACTTACAATGTTCAAGCATGGTGCTGAGCTAGAGAAACAAAGCTGAACATAAAAAACACCCCTTCCCTTAGGGGGCTTACACTGCAGGAAGAAACCGGTGTGTGAAACAATAGGCAGCATAACTTGCCAACGTTGCTGTGATCTGAGTATGCTTGAGGAAACCAGTTGGGGGGAGTTAGTTTTATGTGGGGGCAATAGTCACTAAAGGCTTCTGAGATGCACTTGAAAGATAAGTAGGTGGGGTGCTTCTGAGAAGACTCTTCCATGTTCTTTTTCCTGCCAGTTGCACATGTTTTAAAAAAACACTTTCCAGCTTGGGTGGAATCTTGAAAACTCACCATTCTTCCTTCTGGCAGAACCATGTTTGTTACGTTTCCTAAGAAAAAATGTAGCATATATGAAACGTGGGTTGCTCAAAGGGAAGTGTTGCCACAAAAAGGAAGGAAATAGCAAATGTTTTAAAGTTATAAAAACCAGCAATTTGTATTTACTTTTGATCCTGGCTTTTTATGGTATATCCAGGTGTTACAAAGTACAGCTTTTTGTTACCTGGCAGCAGACCTAATGAAATAAATGTGTTATGTTGTCTAAGTAATATGTCAACGTTAATTAGGGTAAGTTTGGGTCTTGCCAGCCTTATTTATGTACTTATTACATTTCAGTAGTTGCGGTGGGGAGAATTAATGTGAATAAACTATTGTATATTCATAAATGTTTAATATAGCTAAAATAAAGAATACACACTTTTTAAGGAATAGATTAAAACTGTAAATAAAATTAACATAAAAGGAGGAAAGCAAGGAAATAATGAGAAGAGGATTCCGGGGAAATTACATGAATGGGTTGGGGGAGGAGTATGGTTGAGTGTGGTTTCTTAGTCTAGATCCTGTCTTGTTTTGGGTGGTGAATTCATAGGTGCTTGCAGCATTATAATAATTAAACAAAAGCAGGTAATACGTGTGTGGATGGATGAGAGTGTGATGTTACTATGATTAATCCCATTCTGTGAACTTAAAGTTCAGTGAAAATGAGAAAAACGAAGAAAGCTCTTTTGCATTTGCTGTGATGCAGAGATTTGATTTTATAAGCTCAGTGTTGCAGAAAACTAACAGGTGCTGGTAAGATGACATCAGTTTCTAATATTTAAAGTGTTTTGCAGGTTTGAGAAGAGAAATGAGGACCTTTAAATGAACATGAGATTTGCTGCCTAATGATTTCTGAAACTTTTGCGCAATGCAGCAAATCAACTGGAATTGTCAGTCAGCCATCTTAAATGACATGGAATCAGAGATGTGTGGTCTCATAAAATCTCATAATTCGCTATTGAATTTTTGCTAAATATTGAATCTATTGATGGAAGAATTGTTGGCAGCTGAGATCTAGTACACTGCTTGATTTTTAACCCCAAAGTTTAGAGAACCCTTTTCATCAGAGTTGACTCTTCTGGGGAGGGTGAGGAGTGTTGCCTCCCTTCCTGGGGGTTACCTCCTTCCCTTATTCCCCAGTGCTGCCTCTTTGCCTATTTATTTTTTATTTTATTTTTTTGAGACAGAGTCTTGCCCTATCATCCAGGCTGGAGTGCAGTGGTGCGATCTCGGCTCACTACAACCTCCGCCTCCCAGGTTCAAGCGATTCTCCTATCTCACCTTCCTGTCTCAGCTGGGACAGGACTACAGGTGTGCACCACCACACCCGGCTAGTTTTGTATTTTTAGTGGAGACGGGGTTTCACCATGTTGGCCAGGCTGGTCTCAAACTCCTAACCTCAAATGATCTGCCCGTCTCAGTCTCCCAAAGTGCTGGGATTACAGGCATGAGCCACCTCACCCGGCCCATTATTAGTATTTTAATAAAGCTTATTAAATGCCTGCTGTATGACAGAAATTGTAGATGCAAAAATAAATAAGTGAATCTTTCCCCTCGAAGTTTAATGGGCATTTGGTTAACCCATTTCTGGTGGCACTAACGTATTCATAAACACTTTTGGTAAAGTTCTCAAGTTATAAAGAGAAATGGGTTGAGTATCCCTTACCCAAAATGCTTGGGACCAGAAGTACTTCAGATTTTGGATATTTTTAGATTTTTAGAATGCCTGCATATACATAATGAGATATCTGGAGGATGCGACCCGTGTCTAAACACAAAATTCATTTATGCTTCATATATACTTTCTACACATAGCCTGAATATGCAATATATGTCATACTTGTAATAATTTTATGCATGCAAAAAGATTTCACTGCGTTTTTGACTGTGACCCATCACATGAAGTCAAGTGTGGAATTTTTTTTTTTTTTTGAGACGGGTCTCACTCTGTCACCCAGGCTGGAGTGCAGTGGTGCGATCTCGGCTCACCGCAAGCTCTGCCTTCCGGGTTCACGCCATTCTCCTGCCTCAGCCTCCTGAGTAGCTGGGACTACAGGCACCCGCCACCATGCCCGGCTAATTTTGTTTTTGTATTTTTAGTAGAGACAGGGTTTCACCGTGTTAGCGAGGATGGTCTCGATCTCCTGACCTCGTGATCCACCCGCCTCAGCCTCCCAAAGTGCTGGTATTACAGCTGCGAGACACCGCACCCGGCCTGGTGTGGAATGTTCTACTTTGGGGTCATGTTGTTGCTCGGAACGTTTTAGGTTTTGAAGGATTTCAGATTTTCATACTGGAGATAATCTGTATTGAGAAAAGCAAATATCTAGAGTTCAGTTTGAGTTGCAAACAAATTTTGATTTATCTTTGTGTTTGTGATTTCCCAGAAAGTCACATTGTTTATTTGTCAGAATGTGTTAGTATTCCCCTTCCATTTTAAGGAATAAAGAAGGAACAGAGGAACCCGTAGTTCAATAGGCTTTGGTTTGGTGACCAATTGGATGAAGAGGGCTCAAAAGATTAAACTAAGTTAGATGAAAGGTGCATGGTCATTTCTGAAGAAGTGTGTTTGGGAGCCACAGTACTAAGCTGGACACTCAGCATGGTTTTTCTGTGCTGTTGCTCTGAGTTTTTTTAGATTAAAATTTAAGGGTATGTATCTAGATATGAACAATGAGTTTTGAGTTCGGGTAAGCTGGAAGAAAAGTGTACAAAAGCCTCAAAAGCTATTTGGTGCAGTGTTCTTCCTTCTTGCCGGTGATTGTTGGCCAGAAATTTCTAATTGAGAGGGCTTCGCAAATGGAGTATAAACTGCAGTTTGGCCTCATTTCCTGTTTAGCTATGGGTTGGATATTGATCTTAGCCTGGGGATAGAGCAGTGAACAAAACAAACTGGATCTAGGTTTTCTTGGAGTTCAGAGTTATTAAACTAGGCTCTGAAGTGGACATCAGGGGATTCCCTCCAAGACTTTGAGGACATGGTTATATTTCAGCCATATTTCTTAAGGAATGGAGTTCATTATTTTTTCTTGATTTGGCCTCAGTGCTTCAGGCCTGTCATGAGACATCCCCAAGTTCCTGAAAAAGTGCAGTTTGGCACTGAAGACACCAATCAGGAGGAGAGTCTGTCTGCATCCCAGCATCCCTTCATTCTTTTCTTTTTTTTTTTTTTGGCGGAGTCTCCGTCTGTCACCCAGGCTGGAGTGCAATGGCGCGATCTTGGCTTACTGCAACATCCGCCTCCCAGGTTCAGGCGATTCTCATGCCTCACGCTCCCGAGTAGCTGGGATTACAGGTGCCCGCCACCATGCCCAGCTAATTTTTGTATTTTTAATAGAGACAGGGTTTCACCGTGTTGGCCAGGCTGATCTCTAACTCCTGACCTCAAGTGATCTGCCCACCTATGCCCCCCAAAGTGCTGGGATTACAGGCATGAGCCAGCGCGCCCGACCATCCCTTCATTCTTATGTGATTCGTTTGAGCAGTCGGCCATCAATACCCCTGGACAGTCTGCTTTCCCTGCTTCTCTATGGCCTTGCGGGGACCTTTCATTTAAAAATCAAAATGGAGAGGTTTTAGTTAATCTGAGGGTTCACGTATGAAGGAATGGAAGAAACTAAAAAGTGGTAACAGTTTTCTGTGGTGCTGACTTCAGGCAGGGAGTTACTGTACTTAAGACCAGGGCAGTTCTTCTGAGGGAACAGAAGTTGGTGTGCACTCCGTCCCCCACTCCACACAGTGTTGTACCAACATTAGCTAAGGTGTTGGGGTGGCAGGGTCTTAGAATCCTGGTAATGGGGGAGCTGAGAAGTGAGAGTACCTTCAAGAGAAATGCTTGCCGAATTAGACCTAAGGAGGGTATGTGTTAAATATTTTCCTTCTCTTCTGAGCCACAGAACACAAGCAAATTAGGCTTTTTGATAACACGGTTTCCATGGGAAAATGCTTTACGGGCCCCCTGGGAACTGACAGACTTATTTGTCCATAAATTGGGAACTACTGTGCTAAGCATTTACTTGCAATTTGTGGGTTTCTGTTTAAATTGTGTTCTCTGTCTGTGAAATTGATTTCTTATTTGAAGAAGTAAGCTATGTTGGTGGGTTTCAGTATGTTGAGTTCTTTTAAAAAGTGGCAGTTGGGGTTCACTGGTGAGGGCTCTGGAGTTGGCCTGGCTGGATTGGAAGGGGCTTCCGCTGTGGCCCTGGGCGGATTGATTCACTAAACCCCAGCATCCGTGTCTGTGCAGTGCTGGGCTTTCATGGGGACCTCCTGCCGATGCTGCATTGCGTGTCATACTTTGTGCCTGCTGACTTGGTTTTTGTTTCCGTGTGTTCCTCTGTTCTGCACGGAAGCTGTGTGTTGCTCTTCACATGCAGATTGTTGATTGTCTCTTTGTAATCGCTATCATTAAAGATGACAAATTTCCACTTGGTGCGACATGAGGAAATCAGAGTATTTAAGATATAACCGGTCTGCCCCCCCCTTGATAATTGTAATTGACAAAATCACATCTAAGAGATCATTTCTGTCATTTTTTTCCCTAAGAGTATGTTTAAATTTTTTCTTTATAAAAGGGTAGCTAGTTGTGCTACATCAACCTGCTAATTTGTGTTTTTGTAAGGCTTCTACTTTTTGGCACTGACATAAATAGAATTTTTTAAAAATTGGATATATGTAATTAATAATGTCCCAATTCTTACCTCATTATGTGCCCCAGCATTGAAGGATTTCACTCATGGATCACTTGACTGCATGATCTTATAGATGGAAAAATGAATACTAGAGGCTTATTTTAAAAATAATCCGTGGTGTAGCTTCATGTATCAGGAAGAGCCCTACATTAATGGTACCAGGAGCCTGGGCCTCTGTTGCTGAAAGGTCCTGGACCTTTTACCTCTAAAATTTCATGATACTTACTTTAACATGAAAAGCCTTTATTGAATTGTGCATTCTTTAATCCCCACCCCTTTTGCCTTTCAGCATTAAACTGAAGAAAAGATGTCCCTGTACGATGACCTAGGAGTGGAGACCAGTGACTCTAAAACAGAAGGCTGGTCCAAAAACTTCAAACTTCTGCAGTCTCAGCTTCAGGTGAAGAAGGCAGCTCTCACTCAGGCAAAGGTAAAGACAAGCCCAGAGCATGAGAGCAGAGGCCTCCAGAGCAGGTTCCTCATTAGGATGACAAGGAATTTGGTTTCAGCTTGCTCTTCTGCCTTTGTATTGGGTAAATGGTGTTAAGCATTTGTAGGGGGAGAGGAATGAGGAGTTTAAGGCCGCTTTGCTACTCCTGGCTTCTGGGAATAGGAACATTTCATGGGGTAGGAATGAAGAAAAACAGTACTCTGTGGGGGCTGGGCACGGTGGCTCACACCTGTAATCCCAGCACTTTGGGAGGCCAAGGCAGGCGGATCACGAGGTCAGGAGATCGAGACCATCCTGGCTAACAAGGTGAAACACCGTGGGCGCGGTGGCGGGCGCCTGTAGTCCCAGCTACTCAGGAGGCTGAGGCAGGAGAATGGCGTGAACCCAGGAGGTGGAGCTTGCAGTGATCTGAGATCATGCCACTGCACTCCAGCCTGAGCGACAGACCAAGATTCAAAAACAAACAAACAAACAAAACAGTACTCTGAACCAGCAGTGACACTGGTTTTCAAACTGAAGTAGTGGAGGTCTAAGATTGAGTGAGAACTTGTTTAATTTTGTAGCCATACTCCTGATATTCTGGTAAACTGTAGTTCAGGCTGGAGCCCCAGGAGTGGGCTTTTTTTTTTTTTTTTTGAGACGGAGTCTCGCTCTGTCACCCAAGCTGGAGTGCAGTGGTGCGATCTCGGCTCACTGCAGGCTCCTCCCTTCCGGGTTCACGCCATTCTTCTGCCTCAGCCTCCTGCGTAGCTGGGACTACAGGCGCCCGCCGCCTCGCCCGGCTAATTTTTTGTATTTTTAGTAGAGGCGGGGTTTCACCGTGTTAGCCAGGATGGTCTCGATCTCCTGACCTCGTGATCCGCCTGCCTTGGCCTCCCGAAGTGCTGGGATTACAGGCGTGAGCCACCGTGCCCAGCCAATACACAGGTTTTTTTTTTTAAAGTTCTACTCATTTTTCTTTTCCCTTTACCACATCAATAGATACTTACATGGAAGTGCTTACATTTGATTGTTCAGTATTGTAGAGAGTTTTTTAGTCTTTTTTAAATTCATCACCAAATTTAGATTTTTTGGATGCCAGTATTTTTTGTTTTTTTAAAACAAGCTTTCATTCCAAATGTAAGGAAGGTTAGCAAAACCTCGTTTTTCTCTTTAATTTTTTTTAAAAGTACATTTATAAAATCTTTGTAGATTTTGTGTTAACTTTTGCTTTGTAGGAAAGATGCAGATGTGAGCCACCGTGCCCGGCCTCATATAGATTTTTAAAACCTGAGGTAGCTTGTGAAGTTATTTCTGCTAACTTTATAAAACTTTTGAGATTGCTGTGTACAGTTAGTTTTGTGGGGCTTTTTTTTTAAGGGAAGTGAAGATTACATTCTTTTAGGCTGTTTAGTTACTCAGAATACTAGATTGGCCTAGCCAAACCTGTGAGGGTATTTATTTGGTAGAGAAAATTTGAAGCTGTGGTTTCATTTGTATCTCCGTTTGAAAAAATAGAGTTGTTTCTTGGTGTCCACAGGGGATTGGTTCGAGGACCCCCCCTGTCCCACCCATACCAAAATCCAAGAGTGTCCAAGTCCCTTATATAAAATGGTGTGGTATTTGCACATAACTAACACACATCCTCCCATATTTTAAATCATCTCTGGATTGCTTGCAATACCTGACACAATGTAAATGCTGTGTAAAAAGTTGTTTTTTTTTTTTTTTTTTTTGGAGACAGAGTCTCGCTCTGTTGCCTGGGCTGGAGTGCAGTGGCGCAATCTCGGCTCACTGCAAGCTCCGCCTCCCGGGTTCACGCCATTCTCCTGCCTCAGCCTCCGAGTAGCTGGGACTACAGGCGCCCGCCACCGCGCCCGGCTAATTTTTTGTATTTTTTAGTAGAGACGGGGTTTCACCGTGGTCTCGATCTCCTGACCTCGTGATCCGCCCGCCTCGGCCTCCCAAAGTGCTGGGATTACAAGCGTGAGCCACCGCGCCCGGCCAAAAGTTGTTATACCATATTGGTTTATTTGTATTTTCTGTTGTATTGTTGTATTTTCTTAATATTTTCAGACTGGGGTTAGATGTGGAACCTGTAGATAACAGAGGGCCAACTCTATATTGCATAGAAAATAATAATAATAGAAAATATGTGATTCTGGCTGGGCGTGGTGGCTCACACCTGTAATCCCAGCACTTTGGGAGGCCAAGGCGGGTGGATCATCTTAGGTCAGGAGTTTGAGACCAGCCTGACCAACATGGTGAAACCCTGTCTCTAATAAAAATACAAATATTAGCCCAGTGTGGTGGCGTGCGCCTGTAATCCCAGCTACTCTGGAGGCTGAGACAGAAGAATTGCTTCAACCTGGGAGGCGGAGGTTGCAGTGAGCCGAGATCGAACCACTATACTCCAGCCTGGCGACAGAGCAAGACTCCATCTCAAGAAAAAAAAAAAAAAGAAAGAAAATATGTGATTCTAATAAATCCCCCTTCCGTTCTTTAAACTTTCGTATTTGTGACTTGTTAATTGGATTAAATTTTGTTTGCTTAAATTTATAAGTATTGTTATGTTCAAGAGAGATGAAGGCTTATTTTGTGCCTTTTATAGTGGTAATGAAAAGTTGTAACACTTTAAATTGCAAAAGAGAAAAATAAACCTTTCTAATCAAAAGACCTAATGGTTACCACCATACCCATATGATCAACCTTAGCGTTGCTGTTGGACAGCCTGACGCAGTGTGCCTGCTGTGTGATGCAGGAAGGGGCACACTGCCTCACCTGGGAAGTGTTCCTGCCTGAACTGTTCATTTACCCTGAATTCAATCAAGCCTTTAACCTCCAGGTTTCAGGAATTACAAGGCATAGAGGAACAAGCTGAACTAGATAACCAGGTGGTTATTAGACAGATCTAGAACAAACAGCATTTTACAAGATAGTGTCAGAGGAAAAAAAGGAAGAGGAGGTGAAGATGATGGTGATGATGATGATGGGGGAATAGGGACTGTTCTCAATCAAGACACTTAAAAACCAAAAGCATTTCAAGAACTTCGGTAGGATCCTGGTTCAAAAAAATTAGCTGTTTAAAGGACATTTTGGGGATATCTTGGAGAATCTGAATGTGAACTGGATGGGAAATGACATGGGAATTAGTGATTTTATTAGGGGTGGTAATCTGTCAGGAGAATGTCCACAGTTTCAGGAGATTGGGGTGAAATGTCATGATGTCTCCAACTTTCTTTCAAATGGTCTAGCAAAAAATTTAGGTGTAAGGCCAAGAAAGTATGGTAGAACATTAACAATAATTGAATGTATAGAAATGGTTTTCTTTTAAAAACTTTTTTTTGTAGATTCATAATAAAGGAGGCAGGAAGGATTCTGTATCCTAGTAGGAGGGAACAAAACTCTCATCCCCAAGTATCTTTTGAAAGTGACTAAGTTTACCGTAAACCTTTCACAGAAATGGAGAAAATCTTGTGTTTTTGAAAAAGCTGGAAGAAAATAATATATGATTATAGTAATAAATTAAAAGGCTGTTGTTTTAAGATTATGGTTTTCTCGTATCTCAAAGGTTTGTTGCAGGGACCAGAAAGAAAATCTTTGTTGCAAACAGTGTGAATTTTAATTTGAAACTTCAGTATGTTTTCCTTGTTTTTGATGATTTTAGAGCCAAAGGACGAAACAAAGTACAGTCCTCGCCCCAGTCATTGACCTGAAGCGAGGTGGCTCCTCAGATGACCGGCAAATTGTGGACACTCCACCGCATGTAGCAGCTGGGCTGAAGGTAAGCCCGCTCTTGCCTGTGACCTTGATACATTTTTCTATTTTGCATATAAGTTACTCTTAACAGACTGTCTCCTTAGTAGGCCTTTGAAACCAAGTCAATATTATTTTCCACCTAATTTTTACTTTTGTTTTACCAATTTTAAAATTTATCTATTTGAAATAAAATAGTTTGTTGTGGAAAAATCAAAAACTAGAGATATGCAGAAAGAAAAACAAATTACCTTCAGTCATACAATCCGGAAGTGAAAAACTTAATATTTTTCCATTCTGTGCCTACTCCACCTTCTGCTAACTTGCTTTTCTTGCTTAATACGTTGTGACTCTGTCAAAAAATACAGGACTGTATGATCACGTTAATGGCTTCACTGTATTCCCTTGTATAGATGGACTATAATTTAATTCCTTTAATGCTGGATATATGGGTTGTTTCTATTTTTTGCTATCATAAACAGTGTTAGTACTTACTGATTTATTGTGGATTAAAACAGAGAAAGGGGTTTTAAAACCCACTTTTACCACCCTAACCTTTATGATTCCAGTGATTTTACATATGCTTAAAAACAAACGTGGTCAACTCTATAAATTGGGTTACTGAGGATGAAGAAGATCTGGAAAAGGATAACTCAAAATCATAGTTAAAACTAGACAAAATGAGATAAAATGAGTGAATAAACTAGTTAAAATTATACCCACAATTTAAGTATACGTTTATCTTTCCACAGATGGCATTCAGATAATGACTGTGGTCATTTAAACAGCATGATGAATTGCACAAAACCACTTGATGAAAAATGACCAAAAGATTAATTATAGTGCTATCAAGATGGTTTCTTAGCATTGCGTGCCTGTCCTCCCCACCACCTGTGAGAAGGGCCGCATCAGGCTGGGGCAGCCCCAAGGGCACACTCCTGCCCGTCTGTTTCGCATCACTGTTCTGGGTTGGGCTCCGTCTGCTGCCTGTTCTGCTTATGTTCTGGGCCAGGCTGTGGCTGCAGCTTACCCTTGAGTTATCCTTTTCTGAGGGGAGCGGGTGCTGTTCCTGACCGCTGGTAGTCTTCAGGAGGGAAGGCACCCCATGGTGGAGGTGTTTTTTTGCTGATTCCTAGTCATTGAGCATTTTCCCCCATAAATTTGATACTAGTTTATTCCTACTACATCTAATTAAAAAACTCGTTCATCGTTTCTTCTGTAATTGTGTATTGGTTCTAGTACCTATAATATTAGTCTCCTATTTAATGAGTAAGGCTTTTTCAAGTATTCCCTAACTGTAAAACCACCTAGATTTGCTTTTACATTGCCTTTATAAATACCACCCTAGTGAACATCTTTTTGCGGTTTTTATTTTTGAGACAGGGTCTTACTCTGTCACCACGCTGGAGAGCAGTGGTGCAATCTTGGCTCACTGCGACCTCCTCCTCCTGGGCTCAAGCGATCCTTCCACCTCAGTCTACTGAGTAGTTAGGACCACAGGCATATGCCACCACACTTGACTAATTTTTTGTAGAGATGAGGTTTCACCATGCTGCCCAGGCTGGTTTTGAACTCCTGAGCTCAGACTATCCACATGCCTTGGCCTCCCAAAGTGCTGAGATTACAGGCATGAGCCACTGCATCCAGCCCTCTAATGAACGTCTTTACAGAGATGTTTCTATGTAATTAGGGTTATTTTCTTAGATTTTCTGAGGTGGCATTAAGATATCAGCCGTTTTTATGGCCAATCTGTTCTGGCACCAGTTTACTCCCAGCAGTGCACAGTATCACCTCAGGCATATGAGGGTGAATTTTACCCCATCCTCCCCCATCAGCATTGAGGGTATTAACATTTTAATTTTTTGAAATTGAACAAATCACTTTATTCATTGCAGCATTTAGAAAAGGATTGATTTCATTGTTAAGCGTAGCAGGGTTTATATGTAAAAGTTTTTTTCTTTGAAATTTTGAAGTGTCAGACCTTCATATTGACAGTTTGTTCTCTTAGACACGTTGTGATAATTGTGTTAGATAAATTGAGTGGCTGGTTGTCATTTTCTCTCTAAATAATAACTGAAAAGTCTTCATATGCTTTTGTATTTTTTTAATGTCTTTTATAAAATGAATACAAATGCATAACTAACCTTTAGGAGCCCTACATTAAAGACGTTTTCCAGTGGTAGGGCCTGGGAGGTGATTATAGTTATTTTCCTAATTGCTCTTATTCATTGGATCATAGTATTTCCTGATATTTCGTTGTAAGGAAATGATGAAGTGTTTGTTTTATAGTGCAAAATGTCAAACCGAGCCATGAAACACAGGAACTGTTAGATTTAGGTCTGTTAATGTGGTGTGTAAGCTGTCTTGATTTTGTCAGTTCTGTGTTCAAGCAGGAAACACGTTTACAAACAACCTTCTTGCCTTTGATACAGTTGGACATTGTACCTCCTGTAAGAGGTACAGACTGGGCGCTCAGGGACATGAATCCTTGTTTTAAAAAAGAGGGGGACACTAATCCTAACCTGTGCTTGTTTGAGGTGTCTTTGAAAACCAGAGAAGGCATCTTATTGTTACAGATAATAACGAAGAATTATGCTAAGAAAACTAACAGGAGAAAGTGTGGGAAGGTTTAGGAAAGTTGGGTCGGGGCTTCCAGCACCACGTGTAGACCAAGGCTGCCAGCCTAGGGTAAAGTTCTGTGTCTACTCATGTATTTCCTAGTATACTGGCTGTGCTCTGCCTCTCTTGTTTTGCTGATTTCTTTGTCATGGTTTCAAAGAGTAGACCAAGTTTCTGAATGTATAGACGAGAAAACACAAAGTGTTATCTAAACCTGATTTTGGTGAACCTTAAAATTATGATGCTGGAAGGGACATTACATCTCCTTGTGTCAAACTCAGTGCCTGAAATGCGGCCTACTGGGAAGGGACATGTGTTCAGAGGATTAAAAAGACCAAGAAGATGCTTTCTAAGATCTCCATATATTGTTATCTCCATGTAATCAGAATCTGAAGTTATTCTATGAAAATGATGACTGCAACAATGATTGTGATGTTCATGGTTGTTTTATTTTTTAAGTTGTCATAGAGATCTATAAAAACAAGTATTCAGTGCTTTACTATAAATACTCTAATTTTTTGACTCAAAGTACTAGTAACATATTTTAGCTGGTGGTGGCTTATTTAGGAATTCCAGGAAAAATGCCATAGAGTATTATAGAAATAGTACTAATCTAAGAGGTGAAATTTTGTGTCCTGTTTCCGCTGCCACCTGACTAGGCGTGTGGCCTTGTCTGGTATTTGTTTTCTTTGTCTATAAAACAAAGGAGGGGGCTAGATGATGTTCAAGGCCCTTTTATCTCCCATATGCTTTGACCTTAATTCTGTGAGTAAACTGGTAAGATATAAAGATGACTTTTACTGCTGTTTTTACCTTCCTCAGGATCCTGTTCCCAGTGGGTTTTCTGCAGGGGAAGTTCTGATTCCCTTAGCTGACGAATATGACCCTATGTTTCCTAATGATTATGAGAAAGTAGTGAAGCGCCAAAGAGAGGAACGACAGAGACAGCGGGAGCTGGAAAGACAAAAGGAAATAGAAGAAAGGGAAAAGTAAGGCTTCCTTTGGATTTGGGGATATTTTACAATTGAAATGTTCATTAAAATGTTAATGAATGAGCGTCGCTGCTGTCTGTAAGGCTGGAGTTAATTGTCATGGGTGATCTGAGCAGTCACTACAAGGAATCAAACTGTTTTACGATTTATACCTGTTACATCTCAGAATCACAGCAAACTTCACCTGTAGACTGAAGACCCTAAAGTGTATATTTTGAGTGAGTTGTTAGAAAAATAACTTATGAACCTGATGTTGAAGATTTTTTTCTATTCTGATACTCTGCTATAGGTTGACTATCCCTAATTCAAAAATCCGAAATCTGAAATGCTCCAAAATCTTTTGAATGCCAACATGCCACTCAAAGGAAATGTGCATTGGGGGATTTTGGCTTAGGGATGCTGAACCGGTAATTGTAATGCAAATATTCCAAAATTTGAAACATTTCTGGTCCCAGGCATTTGGAAAAAGGGATTCTCAACTTGTGAAATCACAGCTATTTGAAGTACTTAAAATATCCTTCTTAACTTTACTATTTTTGAGCCAGGTAGAATTTTTAAAAATTCATATGCAGTTTTTATTTATGTTTTTGCAAAGTATGAGTAGTAGGATATATTTGTAGCTCTTTTTAAAAATACTTAGTATTAATTATCAGATAGTTAACGTATTAAATATTAATATACTGTTTCCCATTTATTGAATCATTTCATGAGTGAAAGTGTTATAGACTATTGAAATGATTGAACTGTTACTATGTTGATAGGCTTTAACATTGGAAGAGGTCAATGTCAAGGAACATTTTTTTTCTTGCTGGTTACTCTTATATACTTATTGGTTCAATTTATCTCTTGAATTTTTCTCACTTTTCATACTTTATCTACTTTAGTCTTTTACCAGTTATGCTTCCTACCCCCTCTACCCCTGCAACTTAATAGTTGATTGTGAAAGGATTTGGATATCTTCTGGTCAAGAGGAAGTCATCCCAGGTTCAGGTCTCTAGATTGGTTCATCTGTGATGAACATTTATTTCCTTTGTTATCACAGAAGGCGTAAAGACAGACATGAAGCAAGTGGGTTTGCAAGGAGACCAGATCCAGATTCTGATGAAGATGAAGATTATGAGCGAGAGAGGAGGAAAAGAAGTAAGGCGTGAACAAATATGTCTTAAACATGTGTAAATACTGGAAGTGCAATTCCACTATGTGCTTTTTCTTTTCAGTTTGAGAGATAGTTCATTTGACATTGATTTGGGTAATTTTCTTTCTGGAATCCCAGCAATACACATTTGTGTAACAGTTTTAATTTATATTGGGTTTTCATATGTATTTTCCTTTGAGCTTCACAACCACTTTCTAACATTTATTTATTGGATACTTTGGGACTAGCTTAAAATCTATTCCTGCACTGTCTTCACCTGCAGCATAGTCCAGTTGGCCTATGCTGAATCCACTGTTGTTTCTCTTAGGGGAGAAGCATAGTTAACATTGAGTGTGTCTGTGTTGCGCATTGTGACACATTTCATATCCACTATCTTAGTTAATCCCCAAATGTTTGGCTTTTATTAACTGTTTTGGAATTCAGTATATAGGTTGAATATTTGTAGGTCTCATTCTTCCAGCTTATAAATTGACTGCCCTTTTTAATAAGGAGGCATGCTTTCCATACTAAGGACATTTGTTTTTTTCTTAAACACCAGCAGGAACTAGATAGCTTTGATGAGAAGACTTTGTTTGACCTTGTAGCTCATGATAGGGAAGTAGTGGCATGCCCATTATATGTATAGTTGTTGACAGATTGATGTTCTTATTTTAATGTGATTAGTAGCAGATTTCCAGTAATCACCCTGAATTTTTTTAACTGAACTTATTAGAGCTAATCTGCTTTTCAGAGTCGTAATCACTCTAGGTCCTAGTGACAAGGTTAGTAAAATGATCATAGAAGTATTTCAAAAGAAATAGAAGAAGGTTTTACTCAGGCTCATACTTCTCCTTGAGGATTTTATATGGTCCAGTCCTGTTAATCAAAATGCATGGACACTGGCTTTAGAATAATTTCTAGAATAATTCTTTAGAAGAATTTATTTATTTATTTTTGAGATGGAGTCACTCTGTTGCCCAGGCAGGAGTGCAGTGGTGCAATCTCGGCTCACCACAACCTCCAACCTCCTGGGTTCTAGCAGTTCTCTTGCCTCAGCCTCTAGAGTAGCTGGGATTACAGATGTGTGCCACCACACCCATCTAATTTTTACATTTTTAGTAGAGATGGGGTTTCACCATGTTTGCCAGGCTGGTCTCAAACTCCTGACCTCAAGTGATCTGCCCACCTCAGCCTCCCAAAGTCCTGGGATTACAGGTATGACCCACTGCACCAGGCCTTTTTTTTTTTTTTTGGAGACACTCTTGCTCTGTTGCCCAGGCTGGAGTGCACTGGTGCCATCTCAGCTCACTGCAACCTCCGTCTCCCAGTTTCAAATGATTCTTCTGCCTCAGCCTCCCAAGTAGCTGGGATTACAGGTGTGCGCCACCATGCCCAGCTGATTTTTGCATTTTTAGTAGAGATGGGGTTTCACCATGTTCATCAGGCTGGTCTGAAACTCCTAGCCTCAAGTGATTTGCCTGCCTCAACCTCCCAAAGTGCTGTGATTACAGGAGTGAACCACTGCATCCAGCCAGAATAATTTCTTTTGTCAAACATTTTGTGCTGATGCAGCATGACTTTGTAATCAATTTTTAAAGTTTTACATTTTGTTTTTATTTCATTGTTGATTAAGCTATAATACATACGTATTATGTAATATTATGTATACGTAATCCATGTATGTTAGGACTTATACCTAATGCAAAATTCCTTGTGGTCTCCACTGGTGTTCTCCTTCTAGTTGTTGGATACCAGATAGAAAAGATCTGTCTTATCTCTTTTGGTTTGTTTGTGTTCACCATTCGTTGTCCAGGAAATACACCAGGAATAGTGACAACATGCAGCAGTTTCTTCAGGAGCCAGAAGGACCCATACTTTCAAATGTGTGTTTAGTTCCAGTGGTTTGCACCCTGGAAAAGGAGCGTGCTGTGTGGTGGGGGAGATTTGGCAACACCGGGAGCTGGGTTTTCTCCCTTTCTGTTGATTCCCTCCCCTCTGATCATTCTCTTATTTGTAAACTGGATGCAGTAATATCTACTTCAGAGGTCTGTGAAGCCTGAACGAGGCCATGTGTATAAAGGGCCTGATGGGTATTGCTCTTGGTAAATAGTTACATTACTCTCTTTTTAAGTAACTGCTGGTTCTCTTGGTTGTATTGTTTTGCCTTAAAATTCGTTTGCAGACTACATTGTGGGGCTCTTGAGTTCCTTTTATGAAGGAACAATTTTGCATATCTGAGGGAGTGTTGCCACTTTTCTACATTTTAAATCCTAGCATCAGAGGTTTGTTTATATGTAGCAGAAGGTCATCTGAAGTAGCAGGTCCTCCTTTTTTAGTTTTATCTTAGGGGGGTGGGTGATAGATATATGGTGTGTCATAGTCCTTTGGGAGTCTGGCATCGGAAACCTCCTTTAATGCTTGGATTTGTGGTTTTGCAGGTATGGGCGGAGCTGCCATTGCCCCACCCACTTCTCTGGTAGAGAAAGACAAAGAGTGTAAGTAGATGTTTCTTCCTCTTTTATTCTGATACAGGTCTTTAACCCAATCATGGAGGATCTCAGCTTGGGCCCCCAGGTTTCCTGAGTGTAGAGGGAAACGGCCTGCAAGCCTGCCTGGCTGTGTCACCTGAGGCCACACCTGGATCTCAGAATGCAGTGCTCTCCTGCAGGGACCTTTCTATGCCAGGCTGTGAGGCTTGGATTTCATGCAGTGGGATCCATCTCTTTTTTATGCAATTCACTTTGATTTCATTAACATTTCTTATTTGTTGTTAGATTCATTTGGAGTTAAAACAGCAGATCATTACAGTTCTGTAACTCAGAGGTTTAGAGGCTGTTATATTCATGACCCTCCACAAGGTGGCAATGCCTTCCTTGATTAGATTTTTTTCTTCCCTTTCCATTTCAGTGCAGGTGGGTTTGTGTGTCATTGTGTTGCCAAAGCACCCTTCACCCACTGTTCCTTCTCGCAGTGATCTGCTCTAGAATTTGGGGGCTGGGATTGGACTTCTTAATATCATCTAGATCATTTTCCCATTCTCTGGATTGGACCATACTTAAACTATCCCAAGCGGATATTCTTATTTATAGTACTTTTTAAAACTTGTTGAATTATTTATCTTTTAAAGAAGATAATTTCTAAGATGTTATGAAATACCTATTATGTGAAAACAACGAACAAACAAAAAACCCCAGTTGAAACCAGTCTCTGGGAGTGGGGCTCAGGCATCTGGATGGTCTTAAAGTGTCCTGCTGACTTTCATGTAACTAGGGTTGAAGCCACCGCTCCAGTGCATAGCCCCTAACCTCGGAGACCTTTGTGGGCCATGAGGCTGATGAGATAGTGAGGTCGGGGTCTAGACAGGTGCACCCAAGGTACTGCAGGAGTTAAAAGATGGCCAGATTGTATCTCTTTAGAACATACAGAAGATCTTTCCGGCAAGAATATTCATTGAAGAAGATTTTAAAGGGTAAATAACATTTCAGTAAGATATAAAAAGGACGTTTGAGGAGATAGAAATAGCAAAAGGAAAGTTAGAATCAAGAAAGTAGTGTCCTCCCTCTGTGGTTTTAAAAAAAGTCATATAAAGGCTGTAAAATTGACGTGGTGTTTTTCTCCTTGTGGTAAACCCAAAAAGTAGGTTAAATTTGTTCAAGATAAATAATTGATACAAGTGAGGTTTCAAAGTGTTTTCTGTAGTATTTTGGTGAGCCTACTTTATTTTTCTCCAATAGTACCCCGAGATTTTCCTTATGAAGAGGACTCAAGACCTCGATCACAGTCTTCCAAAGCAGCCATTCCTCCCCCAGTGTACGAGGAACAAGACAGACCGAGGTCTCCAACCGGACCTAGCAACTCCTTCCTTGCTAACATGGGGTAATGATTTAATGTTCTTATCTAAGGACTTGAGAGACAGTGTGAAGCATTGATAGCCCTTTCAATAGATGCAGCTTGTTTGAAACTGAGGACATTCAGGCTGTGGGGAGACTCTTGGTGTGTGCAGGTCACACAGTGCCTGCCCAATCATGTGGAGCGTGTTCCCGTGTAATGATGGGGCTTGTTCAAAACAGCAACCTCCCAGTAGAAGTTTTGACTCATTTTGATGTTGAACATTATTTTTCTAGACAGCCACAGAACCTGATTAATGTTTACATTTGCCTTCATAACATTTGCAAATAAAATAGATCATATGAGTCAGAGCTGACTTACTATCTCCAAACGGCAGGTGATACCTTTTTTTTCCTGATAAAGTGGGCCATTTGCTTTGAGGTCATGGTTCTAAACCTTTGGTCTAAAAAACTCGGGGTCATTCTAACTACAAGTAGACATTTGTTTGCCAGCATATAAAATTTGACTGTAAGGCTGACGCTCAGGTGGGGCTTGGGGGTTTTTTTAAACCGTGCTGGGCTTGGCAAACATTTTGGTTAAGAGGATATTCTGTGTTGACTTTGATCCTGTGAAACGGCTGTCCCATGCAGCGGTATCACACGAAGGCTTTGTTCTGTGCTGTGTTGCATCTGCCAGCTGCTGCCTGTAGCAGAGATGCAGCCGGTGAGACAGCGAGTGGGGTTGAAACTCACTAGTCTCCTTTCAAGTGTTCAGTGACCACATGCAAGTGGTGACCGTGTTGGATGGTGCAGACATAGGACATGGCCGTTGCTGCAGGAAGCTTTGTGTGCTGGAGGGTTGGACACACATGAAGCTGGTTTTGTTTTGTTTTGTTTTGTTTTGTTTTCCCTGTTTATGATAAAAACTGACTTTTTACTGAATTTGCTTTTAACCAGGAGTTACATCTTTAACTTGTGCTTAGGAAAGATGCAAGATGGTACCATTCAGCAGTTTCTGGTCTTTTTAGCCCTAGAATGGTTTGTTCAAATGAAAATGTTAATGGAATTAAATACAGGAAGTAATGTAGGTGCAGTTCCAGTTGAAGCGGGGTTTTGTGGCTTAAGCCCTAAGCAGCAGTGGTCATGGGGTTGGGGTGCCCTTCACACCCATGCCGCACCTCAGAGCGCAGTGTGAGAGCCATTTGGTTGTTAACAGAAAGCAGTGACTGAGAGTTGTGGGGTCCAGTTTCAGCTCTACCATTAACAGCTGTACAAATAATGTATTTGTTTTCTGAGATGGAGTCTCACTCTGTCGCCCAGGCTGGAGTGCAGTGGTGCGATCTCGCCTCACTGCAACCTCTGCCTCCCGGGTTCAAGCAGTTTTCCTGCCTCAGCCTGCCAAGTAGCTGGGACTACAGGTGCACACCACCATGCCCAGCTAATTTTTACATGTTTAGTAGAGATGACGTTTCACCGTGTTGGCCAGGCTGGTCTTGAACTCCTGACCTCAGGTGATCCACCCACCTCGGCCTCCCAAAGTGCTGTGATTACAAGTGTGAGCAACTGCACCCAGCCTGTACAAATAATTTCTAATATGGCGTCTTGCATTACTTCTAAGTCCACCCCTTAAGCTAGTCAGCTAATCTTGGCCACCGTTTATTTCTCATTTGTTAAATAGGTGATCTCTAAGCGTTCTTTCATTTATATAGTCTGTCGTTGGAAACTCCTGTGCTATTTAGGAAAATGGGATCATCTTCATTATATGAAACTTCATACTTTTTGATAGCCACTTTTTAATAAACTGTGTTCATAAGCTATGTGGCAGTGCAGGTTCGGAGCACACAAAAGGTCTTGTGTTTCCAGGCAGGGCACTGAGGAGACTCCACCAGAGAAACTGACATTTTCCCTCCAAGACAACAGGATATTCTGGATTTTAGTCATAGCTTTTTCTATTTCTTTCATGCTGCACATCCCCACAGCTTCCATCTAATAGCCCACTCCTAGTTAATGAGTGACTTTGTTGAAACCTCTGTGGAGCATGCACTCTCTCCAGAAGGAGGTTGTTGTGATGTAAAAATACAACCTATCTCCAGTTGACGATGTCAAGGCTAAGAGTCCTTTCCCTTCTACTCCTGCCAGGGGCACAGTGGCGCACAAGATCATGCAGAAGTACGGCTTCCGGGAGGGCCAGGGTTTGGGGAAGCACGAGCAGGGCCTGAGCACTGCCTTGTCAGTGGAGAAGACCAGCAAGCGTGGCGGCAAGATCATCGTGGGCGACGCCACAGAGAAAGGTGTGTCCCCAGGGAAGCGTGTGACTAGAGGGAAAGGACTGGCCCCATCCATATCAGACACGGCCAGTCTTGATCCTGATATGCCAGCAGGGGGACAATGACGAGTATGGCCAGAGGGAGAGGGCTGGCCCTCCCATCACTAGAACACAGGCCATCCTGATCATATGATGCACTGCCACTTCTGTTTTGTGAAACCAGGAATCCTGAGGCTCATCTTTATTTTTTCAGAACAGAGGTAGAGAGATAAAGGCTTGTGGAGGAAAAGATGGTGAGAGACTTGGGCAGAAAATGAATAGTCCTCAGGAAGCAATCTTGGTTATGTGTTTAGAGCATGAAGGACAGAGCCAGATAGTGTGGCAGTGAATATACCTGCTATCTCCATCTCAGAGGTCGTCTCTACTTTTCCCTCTTGCCCTTTCGGTATAGATGTGATTTCTGATTTTCTTACAGATTGTTTGCTTTGCGAGATCTAATGTTATGTTGCAGTCTCTTGGTAAACGATGCCTAGTTGGTGTTTTATTTTCATTTAATTTTTACAGTCTGTTCTGTACTGAGGGAATTCAGGAAAGAGACAAACATATGTTAGCATTTTAATCAGGGAAATTAAGTCTGAGTCAGCCTAGCTGAACTTCCTTTGTTAAAGAAAGAAGAAAACTTTTCTGGCAGCCCTGTTCATGCACAGCTTAGGATACATCACAAGCCTGACAGGTGAGTGCCAGAAACCAACAGTCGTTTGACTTACGAGGTTATCTGAAGTAAGGCAGCCGGTGGCTAGATTAGTAACTCCATATTCCCCTGGGCCCGTGACCTTGAACGTTTGCTGCAAGTCAACTCACCTGTAGGAATTATCACTCACATGCCCTGCCAGCCCTTTGGGAAGTGAAATGAGCAAAAATTGCAGGTGATGGTGGAGGCTCAAAACATCTAGATGCTATTGTAAAAACATGCCAAAGCAAAGCAGAGGCTTTCACTGCAGATAAGGCAGTGTTTTCGCTCAAAGACCCAATTGTGTAGATGCCTAGGACATAAATGGTGGGGATCGCTATTGAAATTAAATTAATTATTAGAAGTCGGACTCAGTTCTGTAACACATCTAATGATATGTTTTGATACAGATGCATCCAAGAAGTCAGATTCCAATCCGCTGACTGAAATACTGAAGTGTCCTACTAAAGTGGTCCTACTAAGGGTAAGAAGCTGAGGAAAGCAAGCTGTCTGCCTGCCTCGATTTGTGTGTGTCACCCCAACCTACCCTGCTCCCCCTAAAAGTTAAAACTGAAAATGATACTTCTGCAGATAATACTTTGGGCAGATCCCACGTAAGGCTGATTTTAGATTTTTCACTAATGTGTAAGTCTCTTTGCTAAGTACAGTGTTTAAGACTGCAGTGAGTAATTAAATATTTGAAATTGCTAGAGCTTCAGATAGTTTATACATTTTGGTGCTTGCATAGATGCTTTTGTAACTCTTTATAGGCTTAATAAATGTTTTAGTGTTTTAAGAAATACTAGCTTTTGGGTACCTTGGGGATGAAATTTTTCATTATGTCATTTGGGATTGAGAACATTTACCATCACTAAGTCATATTTATATACCTCTGCTAGGTGTTTGTAAGTTATACTTGGTACTTGAATTTGTTTATTTTTGTGTTTAAAGAACATGGTTGGTGCGGGAGAGGTGGATGAAGACTTGGAAGTTGAAACCAAGGAAGAATGTGAAAAATATGGCAAAGTTGGAAAATGTGTGATATTTGAAGTAAGAGCATTTTCTTTTGATGTTTATAACACAAGTTGTAATTGGCAGATTACAAAACATTTTCTACAAACAGGACAGGGTATGCTGTAAGTAACATTCTTACTGCAGAAGGTGACAGGCATTGGTTATTTGTTATCTTGCTCAATTATTACAGTTTTAAACATAATGACTTCGAGTTTTATTTGGTGAAGAAACAGGAATGCTTCATGATCGAGGATCAGTATGATGACTGAAGACCTTGATTCTAGTGTGCTCAGTAGTTTAGTTCCTTAGATATGCCTTTGGTTTCAGTCATTTGGTGAGTATTTAGTGCCTCTCACATGCACTGCACTGTGCGGAGAGCACTTGGATTACAGGAAGCATGCTCTGTTCTCTCGGTGTGTTCAGTTGAAGAAACACAAAAGAAACACATATAAAATAACTAAAGGATATTCAGTTACTAGACTAGGTAGTATTGACTAAGTTCAGGAGTTGAGAAAAGGATTAAATCAGTGAAAAAAATAGAGACTGCCTTGTGAGCAACAGCAGTTATGGGCTGCGCTTTGAACAGGTGGGATTTTCAGGGAAGGGTATTCTGATTGGGATAATGGCTCGTAGGAGACAGTGAAGATCAGGACTACCAAAATGGAATGGATGGGCCCCTTGGGGATTAGCAGAAGTGCTTAGGTGGGTGGAATTACAGAGGGCTAGGAAAGCTAGACAGAGCTAGTCAAAATGAGACCTGACGTGAAAGGCTACTAGAGCACCAACCTTTTTAATCTGAAAGCTCTGCTTCCTCTGTTTCTTTATCCTATTGCTGTTTGTTGACCACATAATTATTTGTTTACATCATCAGCTGGCACAGGGCCTTTATGAGGTCAGACACTGCCTAGCCCTGTGTTCCTGGCACCTAACAATGCCTGTCATAAAAACAGGCATTCAGTACATTTTTGATGATGAACAAATTATACTTATTTCCTTGGTATTTGACAACTACTTGACTGTGTATGATGATAATTAGAATATTCACTCTGAGAAATCATTTAAAAGAGAAAACTCATTCAATGCAATCTCAAATCCCTTTACTTATCACGCTCTCATTTTCTTCCAGATTCCTGGTGCCCCTGATGATGAAGCAGTACGGATATTTTTAGAATTTGAGAGAGTTGAATCAGCAATTAAAGGTTAGTTGTACAGCCAAATATTAAAGAATAAAAAAGTTGAATTTACAGCCTTAATCTTTACAAGTAAAGTTACTGTTTAATTAAAATTAAACCTTTATCTTATAGGATACCTATATTAACTGTCTTTTGTTTGCCTTTCAGCGGTTGTTGACTTGAATGGGAGGTATTTTGGTGGACGGGTGGTAAAAGCATGTTTCTACAATTTGGACAAATTCAGGGTCTTGGATTTGGCAGAACAAGTTTGATTTTAAGAACTAGAGCACGAGTCATCTCCGGTGATCCTTAAATGAACTGCAGGCTGAGAAAAGAAGGAAAAAGGTCACAGCCTCCATGGCTGTTGCATACCAAGACTCTTGGAAGGACTTCTAAGATACATGTTGATTGATCCCTTTTTTATTTTGTGGTTTTTTAATATAGTATAAAAATCCTTTTAAAAAAACAACAATCTGTGTGCCTCTCTGGTTGTTTCTCTTTTTTATTATTACTCCTGAGTTGATGACATTTTTTGTTAGATTTCATGGTAATTCTCAAGTGCTTCAATGATGCAGCATTTCTTGCACTAAAAAAAAAAAAAAAAAAACTAGAAAGTTTTGGGACATGGGGTTATATTAAATTATTCTTTGTTTTTCTTTTTCTTTTAATAAAGCCTGCAAGTTACTAAATTGTAGTTTCATAAATTCTGTAGTAAAGTATCATCTTGGCAGTGTGCCAAAGGTGAAGATGCTTTCTCTAACAGAGAAATTCTTAGTGACTCCACTCGTAGAAAAACGTCTTTACAACCTGAATAAGATTGAAGAATTGTGAACATACCATGGCCTATTGGATGAATCATTTGCCGTTAAGCTAAGTCAGACTGTAGGGTTTGTGATGGATTTATGGAGTATGTGGGTATAGAAATCATGAATCTAGCATTTGTTTTCAGAGATTCAAGCATAGGCTTTAGGGTAGATCAGAAATGACAAATGAATTCAAAACTTAGCAGGTGCATTGTAAATGTGTGCCCAGTTATGTTTTGGAAATGGCAGTTCCTTGGGGTCATGTTTCTACTGGCAAAATTTGCAATAGTGTTCTATTGTATGTAATTTTAAAATTTATAAGATTATCCACATTGGCCAAGTAAACTGTACTGCCAATTAATAGAATTCTGGAATTGTGAGAAATTGTATCATTGAAGTTCAGTAGGATGTGTGGCTTAAAAATTTATCAGGACCACAAAAAAGAAAACAAAACTATTTGGTACTGAGGTTCATTGCCAGGGCAGGAGGTATTTCCAGAAAATACTCATGCCTGTGTTCTGTTCCTTGCTTTCCCAAATACTGCATGTGACTTTCCTAAGTGGCAGCTGAAAGACTCGAGCCCGTGTTGTCTCCTTTGGTTATTATGACATGAAAGTGTATCAAGAACTCAGCATTTCTTTGCATCCATGGACTTGGTTTGGAGACATAAGGAATATTCTGACCCTTTTTAAAAAAGGATTTTCTCATGTTTTTATTTAACATAAATAAAAGAATAACATTTTATCTTTTGTGGTATTATTTTATTGAATAAAATTCAGTTTTATGATAAAAGTGCACCTGTTCTGTAAAGTAAGTTGGGGTTAAGGAATGTGAGGTAAATTACATAATTGAACATTGTGGAGGATGGTAAGAATGAAAAGCTGCCCTGAAACTTTAGTTATCTGTGGAATTAGGCATACCATTCCTCAAGCGGACACCATGTTTGAGCTTACAGGTACCCGAGTGTGCCATGCTGAATGTAACAAGGACTAGTTTAATTTTAGAAACTAATAATTCCAACCCACCTTTCATGCATGCATGCATTGTTGTTATGCTTTGTAATAACATTGTTTGCACCTAAATCGGTGGCTTTTCCTAACATTCTCATGGTCAGCAACCAGAGAATTGCAAGCAACTCATACTACTTGATTTCCGTTCGCATGGACACAACTTAGTGCATGCCTTTCTCCCCAGTCTTTTATTTTTAAAATAACTGCACTAATCAGTTAGTGCTTTATTTATAATGAATTTCTGATAGTGGAATAATTTCTAAATCTCCTGCAAGTTAGTACTTGAGAAATTTGAAATTAATTTTCAATATTAACATTTAAGCTAATATAAAAATTTTAAGCCGGGCGCGGTGGCTCACGCTTGTAATCCCAGCACTTTGGGAGGCCGAGGCGGGCGGATCACGAAGTCAGGAGATCGAGACCACGGTGAAACCCCGTCTCTACTAAAAATACAAAAAAAAATTAGCCGGGCGTGGTGGCGGGCGCCTGTAGTCCCAGCTACTCGGAGAGGCTGAGGCAGGAGAATGGCGTGAACCCGGGAGGCGGAGCTTGCAGTGAGCCAAGATTGCGCCACTGCACTCCAGCCTGGGCGACAGAGCGAGACTCCGTCTCAAAAAAAAAAAAAAATTTTTAATTTCAATAAAAATTAAAAATTACATAAGCTACAATATAACTGGCAAGGTTCTGTGTAATAGACGTTTGTCATTCTTGGTGGCCCATCTGTGAGTTTTTGAAACCCCCCCCCCTTTTTTTTTTTTTTTTGAGACGGAGTCTCGCTCTGTCGCCCAGGCTGGAGTGCAGTGGTGTGATCTGGGCTCACTGCAACCTCCGCCTTCTGGGTTCATGCCATTCTCCTGCCTCAGCCTCCCAAGTAGCTGGGACTACAAGCGCCCACCGCCATTCCCGGCTAATTTTTTGTATTTTTAGTAGAGACGGGGTTTCTCCGTGTTAGCCAGGATGGTCTCGATCTCCTGACCTTGTGATCCGGCTGCCTCGGCCTCCCAAAGTGCTGGGATTACAGGCGTGAGCCACCATGCCCAGCCTGAAACCCCTTTTCCTGTGTGGGGAACTTCCTCATTTCCCTCCTCCCCGCAAGAGACTAGCAACTTGCTTTCCCAGCCTGTCTTGCAGGTTGAGTAGGGTTGTGCGCTTGGGATCTCTGATCAGACCAGCACCGCAGTGTGGGGGAGAAGCTGTGTGAAGAGTCTGTCCTCTGGCTTTGGCAGGGGTTCCTCTGCACAGTGTTGTGTGGCCCTGGGGGCAGCAGTGGCAGAGACCTTGTCACCCCTGCTGGTGTCTGGTATCTGGCAGAGCAGTCTATGGAGGGGTTTGGGAATTTTGTGTTACATAAAACCTGCGGCTTGTCCCTGGCCTTTAAGTTCTTTTTTTTTTTTTGTTCTTGAGACAAGAGTCTCAGTCTTGCCTAGGCTGGAGTGCAGTGGTACAATCTCAGTTCACTGCAACCTCCACCTCCCAGGTTCAAACAGACGGTGGTGGACGGGTGGTAAAAGCATGTTTCTACAATTTGGACAAATTCAGGGTCTTGGATTTGGCAGAACAAGTTTGATTTTAAGAACTAGAGCACGAGTCATCTCCGGTGATCCTTAAATGAACTGCAGGCTGAGAAAAGAAGGAAAAAGGTCACAGCCTCCATGGCTGTTGCATACCAAGACTCTTGGTATATGTTTATACCAGGGAGTTGGGGAGTGGCTAAAAATTCAAGGTTTGACCTATTTCCATTAAAGATGGGAGAGATTTGAGGAAGTTTATATGCCAGTACAGTCTGAAAACGGGAGAGACAAAAGGAAAGTCTTACCATGTAATCCAGCAATCACACTCCTAAATATGTACCCCGCTAGTGTACCCCACCATATGTTTATCCATTCTTGTGCCTCAGCCTCCCAAGAAGCTGGGATTACAGGCATGTGCCACTACGCCTGGCTAATTTTTTTGTTTTTAGTGGAAAAAGAGTTCCATGGTAGCCAGGCTGGTCTTGAACTCCTGGGCTCAAACGATGTTTTTGCCAAAGTGCTGGGATTATAGGCATGAGCCACTGCACGCAATCCTTTTTTTTTTTGGTAGATTTCTTTCTGCTTAAGCTAGAGTGAATTTTTAAATCTGCACCTAAGACCCCTGACTGATAACAGATTGATAGCTGGGATTGCACATGACAAATCCTGAAAGATGGAAGAGGTAGGATGGGACTGATAAGGACCCAATTTCCTTGGGCTGAAAAACTGGTGAACGTCGTTACTTGGTGGTGAGGCATTTAGCCAAGCTGCTGCTGTTCCTTGGACTATAGGCTGGTGTTATGGCTTGCCTCGGCCTCCCAATATGCTGGGATTATAGATGTGAGCCACTGGCCTGGTTTTTTTTTTTTTTTTTAATGTACGTAAATTAAGATTTAGTCGTGCTCTAGGCCGGGCGCGGTGGCTCAAGCCTGTAATCCCAGCACTTTGGGAGGCCGAGGCGGGCGGATCACGAGGTCAGGAGATCGAGACCATCCTGGCTAACACGGTGAAACCCCGTCTCTACTAAAAATACAAAAAATTAGCCGGGCGAGGTGGCGGGCGCCTGTAATCCCAGCTACTCAGAGAGGCTGAGGCAGGAGAATAGCGTGAACCCCGGGGGGCGGAGCCTGCAGTGAGCCGAGATCACGCCACTGCACTCCAGCCTGGGTGACAGCGAGACTCTGCCTCAAAAAAAAAAAAAAAAAAAAAAAAAAGATTTAGTCGTGCTCTAAAGTTTTATGGGCTTTGACAAAAGCTTAATGTCAGGCCAGGTGCAGTGGCTCACGCCTGTAATCCCAGCACTTTGGGAGGCCAAGGCAGGCAGATCACCTGAGGTCAGGAGTTTGAGACCAGCCTGGCAAACATGGCAAAACTCTGTCTCTACTAAAAATAAAAAAATTAGCCGGGTGCAGTGGCGCATGCCTGTAATCCCAGCTACTCAGGAGGCTGAGGCAGGAGAATCGCTTGAACCCAGGAGGCGGAGGTTGCAGTGAGCCAAGATTGCGCCACTGCACTCCAGCCTGGGTGACAGGGACCCTATCGCAAAAAAGAAAAAAAAAAAAAAAATGGATTCATCTTTATAGTATCACACAGAATGGCTTCAAAGCCCTAAGAAATCTACGTAGCTTCATCTATGTAGTGAAATTTCCACCCTACACACCTGCATTCCTGGCAACTACTGATGTGTTGACTGTCTATAGTTTTGCCTTTGCCAGAATGTCATGTAACTGGAAGGCACATACCATGCAGCTTTTTTCAGACTGGCTGCTTTTGCTTGGCAATGTGCCTGTCAGATTCATGCATCTCTTGTTGTGGCTTGATAGCTCGTTCTTTATTTCATTGTGCGGATGTACCACCATATGTTTATCCATTCACCTACTGAAGGCCATATTGATTACTTCTAGTTCTTGGCAGCTATGAGTAAAGCTATAAGCATCCATGTGCGGGTGTTTCATGGACATGTTTTCACACTAGCGGGGTACATATTTAGGAGTGTGATTGCTGGATTACATGGTAAGACTTTCCTTTTGTCTCTCCCGTTTTCAGACTGTACTGGCATATAAACTTCCTCAAATCTCTCCCATCTTTAATGGAAATAGGTCAAACCTTGAATTTTTAGCCACTCCCCAACTCCCTGGTGTCCCCATTCTTTCTCCTCAGAGAATCCCAACATCCCGCCTCCACTTCCTTGCTTCTTACTGCCTCTTCCACTCAGCCCACACTTGCGGAATGAGGACTGCGTCGACTACAAATTAGACCTCTGCTTCCACCAGGCCTCCTTGATAGTTCAGCTAAGAGCCATGCAGTGAGTCTCCTGACCTTTTATGGCACTTGACGCTGGTAACCACTCCCTTCCTGAGGACAGAGACCGCGGCCCTGCCAGTGCCTCCATGTATCGCTCACCCTTTACCTCTTCCCAAGTGTTTTTATCTCCTTGCCTTGGCCTTGGGCTGCTTCTGTGACTCACCCATATTTGAATGTCAGCCAGTCTTCCTTACCAAACCTCAGATCTGTATCCAAGTGCCTATTAGACACCATCCCCTGACTGTCCCCTTTGCACCTCAAACACACGTCCCGAACTTTAACTCACTTCTTCCCTTTCAAGCTCTCCTGCTAAACTCTGTGATTTGGGGGAAAGCATCATCTATTCGGTCATCTAACTCAGAAACCCAAGAATCACCCTCGATTCCTCACTTTCCCTTCTATCTAGATCCAGTCTGTAGTTGAGGACCGCCGGTTCTGTTTCTTTTCCATCTTTCATGTTAACGCAGTGGAGCTCCTTCATTTCTGACCCCTCATCTCCTGGGAATAGGCCCGTGGGCTCCCGCTGGTCTCCCTGCTTTAACCGTGCACCCCTCTCATCTTCCAAGGCAATGCCTCAGCTGTTCAAGCCACTCCCATATACACAATCCTTACCGCGTCTAGACTCCTGCTTGGAAGCCGGGGCGTTCTCACTGCCCTCGCTGCGCCGCGCCTTCCCTTAGGTTCCTGTGGTGGGAGCGTTGGCAGTGACTTCTGCTCACGCTCTCCCCGCTGCCTGGAGAATTGCCCCTTCCCTCATTCTCCTTCCAACACGTATCCTGGGCCTGCTGAGTTGCTACTCATGTGAGGTTTATTGGCACCACAAGCCCCATAATTGAGAAACAACAGTCCCCAGCTGCATACCTCCCCCGCGGGAACTACTTTTAACTTTTTAGCTGGCCTGCTGCTGGTCTCTGCCTCCATACTTCTAAATACATCCTCATGAGGCTCCTTCCTTCTCTTCCTAAGCAGATGTCTCGGAAGAAGAGGCTGTACTTACTTTCCACCTCCCTCATCTCCATTCAGTCTAACTCGCTACAACTGAAGGAGTAAACCCAGAAAAAGACGGCATTGACTCGGGGAAATAGGGAACCCAAAGTAGGAGAGAGGAAAGCAGTTCCCAAGGTCATGATGAAAGAAGTCTTGGTCCATAGCCGTACAGGGGCCTGGAGAACTCGTGGTCCATCCGGGAGCGGGAAGATGAGGGGCTTTCCAAAGTTGTAAAATAATGGTAATTAACCATGATATACAACTGACTCAGCTGAGATGAATACACAAAATGCCATATCATATAAATACTGATTACAGGTTTGTTTTTTAATGTTGCCCTAGGCCTAACTTGAAAGAATGAATAGGAGGGTGTGTGTGTGTTTGGTGGGGGGGGGAGGGTGCGGGGGGTGGGGGCATGGGAAAGCTAAACTTTGCTTCTTTTTTTTTTTTTTTTTCTTTTTTTGAGACGGAGTGTCATTCTGTCTCCCAGGCTGGAGTGCAGTGGCACGATCTTGGCTCACTACAACCTCTGCCTCCTGGGTTCACGCCATTCTCCTGCCTCAGCCTCTCGAGTAGCTGGGACTACAGGCGTGCGCCACCACGTTCGGCTAATTTTTGTATTTTTAGAGATGGGGTTTCTCCAGGCTGGTCCCGAATTCCTGATCTCAGGTGATCCACCCACCTCAGCCTCCCAAAGTGTTGGGATTACAGGTGTGAGCCACCATGCCCAGCCCACTCTTCTGTTTTCTAGGAAGTCAGTGGATTGTCAAATGTTCTCTTGGTCTCTCCTATGCTGGAGCGTTGGGCTGGATCCTGTGTCTTAATCTTCTTGATTCCCTCTCTATTTTTGGTGGAGCTTATCTTAAAGTAGTTTCCTAAGAAAAGATACAGGGAAGACACAGTTTGTTAGGCCATGCATGTCTGAAAAATCTTTTTTTTTTTTTTTTTTTTTTTTGAGACGGAGTCTCGCTCTCTCACCCAGGCTGGAGTGCAGTGGCGCGATCTCGGCTCACTGCAAGCTCCGCCTCCCGGGTTCACGCCATTCTCCTGCCTCAGCCTCTCCGAGTAGCTGGGACTACAGGCGCCCGCCACCACGCCCGGCTAATTTTTTGTATTTTTAGTAGAGACAGGGTTTCACCGTGGTCTCGATCTCCTGACCTCATGATCCGCCCGCCTCGGCCTCCCAAAGTGCTGGGATTACAAGCGTGAGCCACCGCGCCCGGCCTGAAAAATCTTAATTCTGCATTTTTCTTTTTCTATTTTTCTTTTGAGACAGGGTCTCCGTTGCCCAGGCTGGAGTGCAGTGGCGCGGTCATAGTTCACCGCAACCTTGAACTCAGGGGCTGAAGCGATCCTCCCACCTCAGCCTCTAGAGTAGCTGGGACCACAGGCACTCACCACCACCCACAAAAATCATAATTCTGTCATGCTGAATTGCTAGTTTGACTAAATGTGGACTTCTTGATTAAAACCCATTTTCCCTCAGAATTTTGAGGGCATTGCTACATTCTCATTTTCTTGTTTTGCTGTTGGTAAAGTCAGTGTCCTCCTTGCTGACCTGTTTTTCTTCTCTCTGGAAGGTTCTGGAACCACTGTCTGGAAGTTTCACGACTATGCCGTGGACCTCTTCTCATTCAGCATGGTGGGCATTGGGAATGAACCCTCTTGTTGTCTTTTGTGTTTTTTTGTTTTTTTGTTTTTTTTTGGAGACGGAATCTTGCTCTGTTGCTCAGGCTGGAGTGCAGTGGTGTGATCCCGGCTCACTGCAACCTCCACCTCCCAGGTTCAAGCGATTCTCCTGCCTCAGCCTCCCGAGTAGCTGCGATTACTGGCATGTGCATCATGCCTGGCAAATTTTTGTATTTTTAGTAGAGACAGGGTTTCACTATGTTGGCTAGGCTGGTCTTGAACTTCTGACCTCAAGTGAACCGCCCACCTCGGCCTCCCAAAGTGCTGGGATTATAGGCATGAGCCACTGTGCCTGGCCAGGGGATGAACTCTTTCAATCCAGAAACTCATATCCTTCAATTCTGGAAGTGTTTCTCATAATAGTTCTTTGATAATTGACCCTCCTTCCTTCACTGTATTTCTCTTTCTGGGACTTTTACTAGTCAGTGGATTTCCGGGTTGGTCTCTCTCTTTTCTCTTTTATTGGCAACCCCTGATCTAAGGCACTAAGGTATAGAGGTGGTTGAGTCCTGACCAGAGCCGTGAGGGTCTAGATTTATGTAAATGATGGAGCTGTACACGTTACTTTATTTATAGCAAGATACTGTAAAGATTTTGAAATGTCATTTATATGAAATGTCAAGATTATTAAATTCATATTTCACTGTAACCTCAAACTCCTGGGCTCAAGCGATCCTCCCAGCTCAGCCTCCAAAGTAGCTGGGACTACAGGCACATCCCACTATGTCCAGCTAATTTTTGTATTTTTTGTAGAGACGGGGTTTCACCGTGTTGCCTAGTCTTGTCTCGAACTCCTGGACTCAAGCAATCCTCCTGCCTTGACCTCCCAAAGTGTGGGGATTACAGGCACTGAGCCACTGCACCTGGTCAATGTATTTTTAAATATGGTCAAAGGGTATCAGCAAATTGCAGATTTGATAACAGCTGGGTTTTTTTATTTAGTAACCACCCTTTTTCCTCCTCTGTACTCTCACACAATATTAAAATACCTCCTATTAAATCTCTATTATCCTCTTCTCTTCCTGTTGCATTTTTCTCCCACAACTTAAGGCTCAAATCTAAGCAGTGAACACATAAGGTTTCCGATAAGCTAAGACAGTGTCTATCCATGGGCCGGTTCGTTCCCTGGCTTGCTGAAACCAGGTTTCACATGAGGGGAGGAAGTGGGTTGACAAGAAGGGGGTTGCTAAGGGAACTTTATTACTCATTTCTCTTGGAAAAAAGCAGAAGGAATAAGTGGAATAAAAGTCTGATAATTTGGCAGACATGCTTTGCAGTTACTTGCAATACTGTGCTTAGGTTCAGAATAAGGAACTAAGTAACAATCATTGATGCTGAATCGCTTCAGAAGTAAGCTGATGGTGACTCAATAGACTCTCCCAGATGACCGCTGTATACACAGGTATTTTATGAGGGTGCAACTGGATTAAGTCATTCTGAACTGAATTTTGCATAATTATTACCAAAATTTGGGTTGAAAAGTAAGTTTACAGTTGGTATTCCTATTTAATTTTAGTTTTTGTCAAAATAATATCTGTACATAATTATAAAATCAACTAAGTCTTCAAATACTCATAAATCAGAACAGCACTCTGCCTCCCCCAGTCCCGTTCTCCAAAGGAAAACACATTCAGTTCTTGTTTTTTTTTCTTGTTGTTGTTTTGGTTTTTGCTTTTTTTTTTTTTTTTTTTTTGAGACAGAGTTTTGCTCTTGTCGCCCAGGCTTGAATTCCTGGGCTCAAGCGACCGTCCCCCCTTGGCCTCCCAAAGTGCAAGGGATTATAGGTGTGAGCCACCATACCAGCCTTCAAGGGCAGTTCTGATGCCTAACACCCACTGATCCAGCTCAACCATATTGGATCACTTGAGGTCAGGAGTTCGAGACCAGCCTGGCCAACAGGGTGAAACCATCTCTCTACTAAAAATACAAAAATTAGCCCAGCATGGTGGCATGTGCCTGTAATCCCAGCTATTTGGGAGGCTAAGACAGGAGAATCACTTGAACCCGGGAGGCGGAGGCTGCAGTGACCCGAGATTGTGCCACTGCACTCTAGCCTGGGTGACAGAGTCAAACCTGTCTCAAAAAAAAAAAAAAAAAAAAAGTCTCCAATGCCCTCTGGCCTTCACGGTGGACATTGGCATATAAAGCTCACAAACACCTTCACCCTTTCAGGGAGGATGATACAGAATCTTCACATTCTGCTGCATGCCACCAATTGTGCTATTTTAACAACAATGACTGTGCAGAAATGAAGCCAGTGCTTTTTTCCTCCAAGCCTTTGGACAAAGCATGTTTTATGACAAAAATAATCCCTCCGGCTCACATGTCCTCTCAGGCTTCCCACTGTTCTCCCACACAGCCTCTCGCTCCGAGAAGCAAGTCCCCTCCCGCTAATGCCAATCCTCCGGGCACACCCAGAACTTGTTTCCGGAGACTGAAATAACATTTCCAACAGGGTGGTGCCACCAGATTTGCTGAGCTGTTTAGTGGCCTGTAGTGAGCTGATTTGTGTTGGGTAGATTACCTTCCCTGGGCGTGACGGGAAGGAGAGACTCAAGGCAGAACTTCTTTTTGAAACAAATGAATTTGGAAATATTAGGCAAGGAGGAAATAGTGATATAACTTGTTTTTTCCAGTATTGAAAGATGCTACCTCTGTACTTAACTACAGAGTAAGAAACATTCAGGAAAGTATATATTTTTATAGCACTGAAGTTAACCATTGAGGAGGGATTCATTAAGAGCTTACTATTGGCTGGGCGCGGTGGCTCACGCTTGTAATCCCAGCACTTTGGGAGGCCGAGGCGGGCGGATCACGAGGTCAGGAGATCGAGACCACGGTGAAACCCTGTCTCTACTAAAAACACACAAAAAAATTAGCCGGGCGTGGTGGCGGGCGCCTGTAGTCCCAGCTACTCGGAGAGGCTGAGGCAGGAGAATGGCGTGAACCCGGGAGACGGAGCTTGCAGTGAGCCGAGATTGTGCCACTGTACTCCAGCCTGGGCGACAGAGCGAGACTCCGTCTCAAAAAAAAAAAAAAAAAAGAGCTTACTATTAGGCAGTATGAGAATTTGTTTAAAGTATTAGATACCCCAAAATCCTATTCAAAAAGACACAAATATGATTCTAAAATATGTAAACAACAATGCTAGTAAACAAATGAAGGTATAATATAATTTGGCCCAAGAAACCCCCACATTCAGAGCTTAGAGAAAATATATTACTTTTTTCCCCCTTTCTGGCTTTTACAGCCTTACTAAAACAAAAAAAATTCTGGTGACTGACGATTCAAATTAAAAACAAAACAAAACAAAACAAAACACAGCTGGGCGCGGTGGCTCACGCCTGTAATCCCAGCACTTTGGGAGGCCAAGGTGGGCAGATCACAAGGTCAGGAGATCGAGACCATCCTGGCTAACATGGTGAAACCCCCTCTCTACTAAAAATAAAAAAAAATCAGCCGGGTGTGGCGGCACGCGCCTGTAGTCCCAGCTACTCGGGAGGGTGAGACAGGAGAATCGCTTGAACCCGGAAGGCGGAGGTTGCAGTGAGCCAGATCGTGCCACTGCACTCCAGCTTGGGCGACACAGCGAGACTTGGTCTCAAAAAAAATAAAAATAAATAAAAAGAAAGAAAGAAAAAAGACAAAAATTGTAATTCCAAAGCGTGAACTCTTCACTGAAGCCACTGAACACTCATCCACACCAAAACTTCAAAAGTTAACACTGGCTCGCACATTTTGCCTGATCCTTGAGCGGCAGAGCTACTCACCGTCTGCAGCCAGGCCTGGACGGCACCGCTGGTCTTAAGTCCCTCAGCGTTCAGGTCTCAGTCTACCCCGCCAGAGGCGACTGCTGCGCCTCCTCTGTCAGATGGCAAAGCCACAACTTTGTGCCGACGTACAGAACTTCAGTTAATTTTGGGAATCTGAAATGATTCATTTTATCTAGCAAAGTGTTTTCAATTCCTTCCAGATTGGTGCTTGTCTAAACCATTTGCTCTGAGTGAGTTGTAAGGAATCAGGTACGAAGCACCTGATTTGAACAGGCCCTGCAGGCCGGCAGAGGCCCTCTCCTCCTCCCCAGAGAGCAGCGCTGTGGACCTTGCTGAGCTGGTGACCTGTCATCCCCAGCCCTTCTCCGGGAAACCCCTTCTGTAGGAAACAAATTTCTCACTTCCCCAGCACCTAAGTGTCATCATTCTGTCTGGGGAGATAAAAGTGGAAATATCTCCATCTTCTGGGGAAAGCTTTCATTTTCTTGGTGAAAGGAAAAACGCAGCCGCTGCAACTCCTGTGTCCCTGGCTTCAACCTTGAACTGGGGCCCGGTGCCTGGAGATGCAGGGGAGGGCGCAGACCGTGAGCAACTCCAGCTCACTGCAGTGGGTGGAATAGAACGTTATCCAGCCTCTGCACCAGTCCTGGACTGCTCACCCTGACTTCTACAAGAAAAAGAAATCCCTTTTTGTTAAGTCACAGTAATTTGGGGTTTCTGTTACTTAACAAACGTACACCTGCAGGGTGCAGTGGCTCACGCCTGTAATCCCAGCACTTTGGGAGGCCGAGGCAGGCGAATCACCTGAGGTCAGGGGTTCGAGACCAGCCTGGCCAATATGGAGAAACCCCGTCTCTACTAAAAATACAAAATTAGCCAGGCATGGTGGCGCATGCCTGTAATCCCAGCTACTCGGGAGGCTGAGGCAGGAGAATCGCTTGAACCCAGGAGGCAGAGGTTGCAGTGAGCCAAGATCACACCATTGCACTCTAGCCTGGGCAACAAGAGCAAAACTCCATCTCAAAAACAAACAAAAAACATACCTATACCTAACGGATAGGGAATTTGGTATCTGAGAGCCAGTGGCTCCACGGGACAGACACCAATGTATGGCGCTGGCTAAGAGGAGGTCCAGTGGTGGGGCGGGGACCCAACTCCTTCAGCCTGGAAAATCAGGGTCCTACTTGATGGTAAATGATCAGTTGCATGCCCACCTGTTGTGAGACCTAGAGACTAAAGCTGTAGCATAAAACAGTGGTTCCCAAACCTTCCTGGCACCAGGGGCCAATTTTGTAGAAGACAGTTTTCCATGTACCAGGGTTGAGGGATGGTCTGGGGATGATTCAGGAGCATTACATTTATTGTGCACTTTATTTCTATTATTAATACATTGTAATATTCAGTGACATAATTAAACAACTCACCATAATGTAGAATCAGTGGCAGCCCTGAGCCTGTTTTCCTGCAACTAGGGTCAGTCTCCAGGAGACAAACAAGGAGGTGGGCAGGTCACCAGGGCCAGCCTCTGGGAGAGAGAAGGTGTTAGGTTGGATGATGTGTGGAGAGAAGGCCTTTGCTATGGCTGCTCGAGTGTGCGACCAAATAGAATAGACGAGGAATTTACAGCTAGATGTGTAAGGTAATTACATTGTCCCAGAAATCAAAGGGTGCAGTGGTTCACTCCTGTAATCCCAGCACCTTGGGAGACCAAGGTGGGAGGGTCACTTGAGCCCAGGAGTTTGAAACCAGCCTGGGCAACATGGTGAGAGCCCATCTCTAAAAAAAATAAAATTAACTGGGTGCAGTGGCACGTGCCTGCTGTGGTCCCGGCTACGCAGGAGGCTGAGGTGGGAGGATCACCTGAGCCCCGGAGGTCGAGGCTGTAGTGAGCTAAGATTGCACTGCTGCACTCCAGCCTGGCCAACAGAGTGAAACTCTATCTCAAAAACAGCAACAAAGAAGCCCTCAGGCTGGCTAGCCATAGCCCCTGTCTGTTCAGGCCACGAAGCCATCTGCAGCCCCTGAACCCATACTCAAGAACTGAATTGCAAAACCCTACGTTCTCCATCAAGGGTGTCCTGCCCAGGGCCCCCCTTAGATGAGGCCTTGGAGGACCCTCCCAGAGGCCATGGAAGTTAGTGGGAAGGTCTGATACGAGGTGCCAGGCTGGCTCACTGGGGAGCTTGCTGTATTGCCAGGGCAGGGAGACCTCACTGCTCCTCCCAGCGGGATCTCGTGTGTGACTCTTTTTGTCTTCCCATCCTCTGAGTTTCTGGAGGGGGATCGTATTGCAATGGTCTGTTTCCTCTTCCACCATTCCTTACTCGATATGTTGATGATCGACTACATGTCTTTGGGCTATAGCTGGTGGGATCACGAAGAGCTCCCTCTGGACCCCAGGGGGACGCCTGCATGTCATCTGGATACGCAGGACTCGGGAAGGTGGATGCCATGGCTCGGGTGGTCTTGAGGGTGGTCCTCCAAGCCTTTGGTGGGGGCAGTGTGTTCTATAGAAAGAGGTGCACTGGGGCTGACCCGGGAAAAGACCAACCCGATTCGCATTCCCCAAACTCTTTCTTGTATTTAACTTTTCAGAAACGTTCCATCTGCTCTCTCTCAGCACCACTTTGCAGCTAATCAAGAAGACACAAGCAGACATCCACTGGGGGCGGGCAGGGGTCCCGAGGGTGTTGAGCCTTCTGGATTAAAGGGACATACGCTGCTGCTGCCCGAATCCCAAATGCAGCGTGATGCCTGCCACTACCGCAGCCCAGCTGCAGCCTTGAGGAAGAGGGTGCAGGAACTACAGAGGCTGTCCTTGACATGATTCAGCCTTCAAAGCAGGATTAACTGCTGCTGCCTCCAGACCTTCCTGTTTTGTGAGAAAAACAAATCCCAAAGTGTTTAAGCCTCCTTGAGTCAGGTTCTCATTTACATGTAGCCGAAAGCATTTCTGAAGGGTGCAAACACACTCGAGAGATAAGATTCTACCCCATCAGCAAAAACTATTAGGTGAAGTTGATGAACCTTTTTCAGTCAACACTGGTTTCATGTGTAACAGCTTAGTGATCTTTCCAGGGGGTGAGATTTGGGGTGCACTGAGGAGGCCTCCCTACCTAAAATAATTCCAGCAGTCCTGTTATTGATGCCTGAACTTCTACACGCAGAGCCACACACAATCTGCGCGGTATCTACACACACGCACACACAGCTGTTAGGAGGGGCCTGAACAGCCAGGAGTGAGGATGGCAGCACGGGAGCTTGGGACAGAAAACCAGGCTGTGGTTTCACGCATTGCAGATCCTATATCCCAGAAGCCATTTCTTTTTCTTTTTCTTTTTCTTTCTTTCTTGTTTTGTTTTTTGAGACAGAGTCTTGTTCTGTCACCCAGGCTGGAGTGCAATGGCACGATCTCGGCTCACTGCAACCTCCACCTCCCTGGTTCAAGTGATTCTCCAGCCTCAGCCTCCCGAGTAGCTGGGATTACAGGTGTGCGCCACCACACCTGACTAATTTTTGTATTTTTAGTAGACACAGTATTTCGCCATGTTGGCCAGGCTGGTCTCGAACTCCTGACCTCAGGTGATCTGCCCGCCTCGGCCCCCCAAAGTGCTGGAACTATAGGCGTGAGCCACCATGCCCGGCCAGCCAAATCTATTTGTAACAGATTTCACTCTCAGAAAATTTCTCCATGTAGGCCGGGCGTGGTGGCTCAAGCCTGTAATCGCAGCACTTTGGGAGGCCGAGGTGGGCGGATCACGAGGTCAGGAGATCGAGACCATCCTGGCTAACATGGTGAAACCCTGTCTCTACTAAAAATACAAAAAATTAGCCGGGCGTGTTGGCGGGCGCCTGTAGTCCTAGCTACTCGGGAGGCTGAGGCAGGAGAATGGCGCGAACCCAGGAGGTGGAGGTTGCGGCGAGCCGAGATCGCGCCACTGCACTCCAGCCTTGGGGACAGAGAAAGACTCTGTCTCAAAAAAAAAAAAAAAAAAAATTTCTCCATGTAATCCAAATCTTTCATTTTCCAGTACAGACCTCTTTCCTCTTAGCACTCTGTTCTTGACTTAGAAGTGTCGTTTCTCTTTACATCATTTGCACGTCATTCCTTCCTGTCTCCAGCTGCTTCTTCCCAGCCCTCCTCCTTCTCTGCACACAGGAAACCTCATTCTGTGGTGTGAACGGGGGATTCCCGTCTTCCTGAAGCGACATAGTCTTGAGCTGCCTGTGCCCTTCCCATCGCAGTGAATGTTGCCAGTTGGGGATGACTGGGCAGCCATGGGGAAGGTGAGCAGAGGGCAGAGGAGTCCAAGCCCCTGAGGTGGGGGTGGGAGCAGGGAGGGCTGCAGGCTCAGCTGCTGGGGCAGGAGGAGGAGAGCCAGGACCTGGAGGAGTGTGTGTGTGTGTGTGTGAGTGTGTGTGTGTGTGAGTGTGTGTGTGGTGGGGTCAGTGGGGAGCGGGGGAGTCTTTTATCTTTACCACTTGTTTGCCTGATTAACCTACTTTTCTCGGTTTCTAGGGAAAGAGCAAAAAAAAATTTTTTCTTTCTCTGAGACAGGGAGTAAAGCACGTGGCATCAAGACTGCAGCAGAAGGCCAGGCGCAGTGGCTCACACCTGTAAACCCAGCACTTTGGGAGGCTGAGGGCGGGGGTGGATCACCTGAGGTCAGGAGTTCAAGACCAGCCTGGCCAAAATGGGGAAACCTCATCTCTACTAAAAATACCAAATTAGCCAGGTGTGGTGGCACGAGCCTGTAATCCCAGCTACTTGGGAGGCTGAGGCAGAAGAATCACTTGAACCTGGGAGGCAGAGGTTGCCGTGAGCTGAGATCAGGCCATTGCACTCCAGCCTGAGCAACAAGAGTGAAACTCCATATAAAAAAAAAAAAAAAAAAAGAAAGAAAGAAAAAAGGCTGCAACAGAAGCGCAGGGCACCCTGGGATCCCTGCAGCCTCTCACCTTCCACCTCTGTGCTGGGATCCATCAATTCCCTTCCCATTTGACTGTCAAATCAGAAGGGTCTTTGCTAATTTCAGCCTAAATCGGGAGAAAGCTGACCTCGATTTAGCTAGAATGACAGTGATGACTAATTTGTACTCCAGAATTAATAAAGCTAGCTCTTCCCCCATGGGGAGAGAAAGATGATGTGGTTTTCTTGCATCTGCACTAACTGAGATTGCTTTTTGGCAAGGATAGAGAAATGCTAATTCTCCACACTCCCAGGAGGGGGTCTGCTGACAGCTCCTGGGCTGTCACCTGAATTGGGGTGTGACTGGGCCAGGGATATCCCAAGCCAACCAGCCAGGCACCTGAATGGGTGGGCTCTTGACCCCCTTGAGGCCACTGTGGTCTTTGAAGGAAAGTCAGTAGGTCTGGAAGCAAGCGTGGTGGGGACCCCTTCCCCCTGGGGGGCCAGGAACTCCTGTTATAAGAGCTCCAACAGGCCTCCGTATTTTCTGTCCCTTTTATGGGCAAGAATTCAATTCTGTGTCCTGAGCAGGGGTTGTTCCGGTCAATAAGCAACTTCAGTTCCTTGGGACAGGACGCCAGACTTGCTGGTAATGACATCATTGTTTCTTTACTGGGTAAGTCTCTCTTAACCCTGGAAAAGTCTGTTTACACAGAGAAGCGTGAAACAAACTCATACTTTTGATATTTTGGGGTTACGTTTAGGCGATCTGTACATATTTGATATTTTAAGAAGTTGCCATTTTAAGAGGATGTGGCATATTTTAACTTGTAATTTTAAATGCAATGAATGGACTGGCCTCTTGATTCCAACTTAAAATATGTAATTGAGTAATTGATATAGATTTGTGATTTAAACTCAGATATTCAACGCCAATTTATTAAGATTGTAGGCAGTATGGGAACATTTAAAAAAACCAGAGATTCGCCAAAGTTAGTTGTTAAGCACTTGAGAATGCTTGTGAATAAATTGAAGTATTTAAAAGTATAAAGTATTAATATTATAAATGCAGTTTAAAAATTTTAAGGCAGCAAGTGTGGTGGCTTATGCCTCTAATCCTAGCACTTTGGGAGGCTGAGGCGGGCGGATTGCCTGAGCTCGGGAGTCTGAGACCAGCCCGGGCAACATGGTGAAACCCTGTCTTCACTAAAATACAAAAAGTTAGCCAGGCATGGTGGTGTGCACCTGCCTATAGTCCCAGCTACTCAGGAGACTGAGACAGGAAAATCGCTTGGACCCAGGAGGTGGAGGTTGCAGTGAGCAGAGATCGTGGCACTGCATCCCAGCCTGGGTGACAGAGCAAGACTCTGTCTCCAAAAGAAAAAATTTCAAGGACATTTAAATAAGTAAATTTCTGAATAGGAACAGTCATCAAAGTTTTCCTTAACAATGACTGTTCAATGTTTTCTGTATTATAAAATAAAGTTATACATGGATGGAGCTGGAGGCCATTATCTAAGCGAACTAACACAGGAACAGAAAACCAGATACTGCATGTTCTGCTTATCAGTGGGAGCTAAACACTGAGGACACAAGGACACAAAGGAGGGAACAAGAGATACCGGGGCCTCCTTGAGGGTGGAGGGTGGGAGGAGGGTGAGGACCAAAAAGCTATATCTGTCAGCCGGGCGCGGCGGCTCACACCTGTAATCCCAGCACTTTGGGAGGCTAAGGCAGGCAGACCGCTTGAGCTCAGGAGTTCGAGACCAGCCTGGGCAACATGGCGAAACCCCATCTCTACAAAAACTTAACATTAGCCAGATGTGATGGTGCATGCCCGTGGTCCCAGCTATTAGGGAGGCTGAGGTGGGAGGATTGCCTGAGGTAGAGGCTGCAGTGAGCCGTGATCATGCCACTGCACTCCAGCCTGGGTGACAGAGCAAGACCCTGCCTCAAATTTTTTAAAAATAATAATAATAAAAAAGAAGGCTACCTATGGGTACTATGCTTATAATTTAGGTAACAGAATAATCTGTACACCAAACTCCTATGACATACAATTTACCCATATAACAAATCTGTACATGTATCCCTGAACCTAAAATAAAAGTTAAAAATAAATGTAGGAGTGCAAAAGGCTTATTGAAAAAAAAGATAAAGTTAGGAATAAATAAGTAGGCTGGGCACAGGCCGGGAGTGGTGGTTCATGCCTATAATCCCAGCACTTTGGGAGGCTGAGGCAGGCAGATCACCTGAGGTCAGGAGTTTGAGACCAGCCTGGCCAACATGGTGAAACCCCGTCTCTACTAAAAATACAAAAATTAGCCGGGCGTGGTGGCACATGCCTGTAATCCCAGCTACTCAGGAGGCCGAGGCAGGAGAATCGCTTGAACCTGTGTGGTGGAGGTTGCAGTGAGCCGAGATTGCGCCACTTCACTCCAGCCTGAGCTGGAGAAAAATCTATTTTGTTAAGCAGGAGAATCTTATTTTGTTAAGCAGGAGAATCGCTTAAACCTGGGAGGCGGAGGTTGCAGTGAGCTGAGATTGTGCCACTGCTCTCCAGCCTGGGTGACAGAGCGAGACTTTGTCTCAAAAAAAAAAAAAAAAAAAAGTCATTTGCTCCTCACATTTGGCCCCTGATGAACACTGTCTGCATGTTACAGGTGAGGAAAGAGGTGGAGGAAGGGAGTGCCTGGAGCAGAGGCCCAGCCCCGCCCACACGGCCTGGCTCTCCTGCGTGGTTTAGTTTGACCTCTAAAGCGTCCTCATTACAAGCAAAGTGCAGCCCCACCACAGAGACTCCCGTTTCTCTCTGGGAGTGCTTATGCGATTAATTTGAAGTCACCATGACTCTGATTTCCTCTGCAGAAGACAGCAGCGTATTCCAGGATTCCAGGAGCGCAATGCAGTAGAAAACAACCACTTGGCCCTAGAGACCGAGACTAATTTCTGGGAAAGAGGCAGCCAGGCTCCTCGGCCTTATGCAGGTCATGAAGACTCAGCACACTGAGATGGAAGGTCCTCAGTTCCCAGCTAAGCGAGCCTCCAAGGACTGTGACGTCCCAACCTTCGGACGAGGATGGAGCGGGAGGAGACACAGCGCTGGCCAGGAGACCTGGCGTTGGGGCTCTGCCCCTGGTCTGGCTGAGCGATCCGGGCAAGTCACTACCCTGGCCAAGGCCGGCTTTGTCGGCAGAGAAATGGGTGAATGCTGCCTCCGCTTGAATCCAGAGTTTGTCAGGATGCTATGGAAAAAATTATGTGAAGGTTCTTTGTAACATTAAAAAAAATAAAAAAAACCTGTTGCCTATTTGCCAGGGGCTGGGCTTCCTGAGAGCAGACAGGGAACAGCCGGGCGTGCTTGAGGGCTCTGGTGTCTTCAGGGCCTCCGTCACCCGTGCGACACTGTCCTTGGCTCAGCGGGCTGTGGAGGCCCCAAGTGACCCTGTGAACAGCTGGCAAGAGCCTTTCCTGACTCTACAGTCTCCCTGTGGCTCCTCGTCCCTTGTGAAGGAGGGGTGGCTGCCCGATCTGTCGGTCCTGGGCACTGTCCTGCTCCCCGGTTGTGGAGTTGCCAGGACGGTGGGACAATCAACGCAATGCTCTTCTCCTTCTGTCGGGGCATCGCCACGGAGAAGAAAACAGCCTCTCCCTAGAGAGGAATCCTGATGTCTGAAACTTCAGCTGAACGGAGGAGAAAGGATAATGCATCGCCTTTCCCCAGAGCCAGGGCAGCACGTAGGAGCTGCGTTTTGAGGGGAGGATGACAGAAAGGGTGCACACAGCACACCAGCTGTGCTAGGGCTGGGCCAGGCCGACCGTGGGCCCTTGGGGAGCCCATGCCCCCCCACCAGCAGCCTGCTGCCAGGTTCCTGGGCCCGTGTGTACGCCTCCTCCCAGGTGTTCAGCTCGGCTTTGACCTAGGAGCTGCCAGGAAGGGCTGTGCAGATGGAATTAAGGTCCCCATGAGTTGACTGTAAGATGGCAGACTGCTGGGGGCCTGAGTCCTTTAAGGCAGAGAGCTTTCTCCTGCAGGACCCAGAAGAAGACATCAGTGTTCAAAGCATGAGAAAGATCCAACCTGCCCTTGCCTTTGTGGAAGGAGGAGCCACGTGGCATGGAACGAGGGTGGCCTCTAGGAGTGACCCCGCTGACAGCCAGCGAGCAAATGGGGACCCTATTCTCACTCCACAGGAACTGAATTCTACCAACAAGGAGGAGCTGGGAAGTGGAGTTTTCTCCAGAGGTTCCTGATGAGAACTCAGTCAGTCAGCACCTTGATCTCCGCTGGGCGAGGTCTGTGCAGAGCCACAGCCAGGCAGTGCGACTTCTAACCTTCAGAATTGGGAGCTAATGAAGGGTGGGTCTTAAACCACAAAATCTGTGTGTGCGTGTGCGTGTGTGTGTGTGTGTGTGTTTAAAAAAGAACACTACATAGCAATAGAAAGTAAACAAACATCACCTTCATTAAATTGCACATTTATTGAAGTTCAGTAGATGTAAATTAGCACATCTGTCTCTTCCTTCCTGAAAGCATTTTTTTGTTTTGTTTTTTTGTTTTTTTGTTTTAGAAACACAGTCTCACTCTGTTGCCCAGGCTAGAGGGCAGTGGTGCGATCTCAGCTCACTGCAACTTCCACCTCCCTGGTTCAAATGATTCTCCTGCCTCAGCCTCCCGAGTAGCTGGGACTACAGGCGTGCACCACCACGCTCAGCTAATTTTTGTAATTTTAGTAGAGACAGGGTTTCACCGTGTTAGCCAGGATGGTCTCGATCTCCTGACCTCGGCTGATCTGCCTGCCTTGGCCTCCCAAAGTGCTGGGATTACAGACATGAGCCACCGTGCCAGCCCTGAAAGCATTTATTTTGAAACAGTTTCAAACTGAAAAACACCTCTATCCCCTTCTCCCACACTGACCAATTGTTCCTCACCAGTTGTCTATGTATGTGCTAAATCTTTCTGCATGTGTGTGTCATGTGCGAGTTCGTATTTTTTTCTGAGCCATCTGAGCCCATTTACCCCTACAAACGAACATCAAGCCCATTTGCTCCTACAAAGAAAGATATTCCTTTATGTAAGCACATAAAAAATTCAACCTTGATGAAATGTCTATTCTATAGACCTAATATGAAGTATGAATATGCCCACTTTACAGATGGACAAACTAAGGTAGAAAAGTTACATGCCTTACCCAAAGCCACACAAATGGTAAGTGGCAAAACCAGGTTCCACCTTGAAATCCTGGGCTCTTTTCCTTGTGTTATGTCTGTTTCAATTGGGGTCCAGTCGGAACAAGATAAACCACTCTGGGTGTTTCGAAGAGCTGAGATTTAATATAGGAAGCCCTGTAACTGAAGGAAGCCACAGCCATTCCTTTGGGGGACTCAGAGAGGGGAATTGTGTCACCCAACAGCCCAAGAATGTGCTCAGCCCCCCAGCTCTCAAAGCTTCAGGAAGGGGGAGCCCCCCTCCAGCTGCTGCTGAGCAGGAGCCCAGGAGCCGCCCCCTGAACCCCGGGCTGACCTGCTGGAGCCTGAAGTCACCAGCTTCCCGTCACTGCTCAAGCGAAGTGGGGGGTCTGAATTCACAGCTTCGCCATCAGCTATTGGGGGACCCGCACGAGTCATTTAGCCTCCGAATGCCTCATTCCTCTGTAAAATGGGGCATCTGGTTTCGATGAGCTATAAGGTTCATTCCAGTTCTGAAATCACTAATTCTTCCCTCATTGTGTTCTTTGACTTTGAACAACTCATGCCTCTGTTTTGCACCTCCTCTTTTTCGGTAGCCTCTTTAGATCCGATAGCAGGCCAAGGGGAGGTAAGGGAGCCTGGGGTGGTGGAGGACACCTGCGATGACCAACCTGTTTGCTTGCCACGGCTGGCTTCTGCTCCAAAGGCATCCTCTCCTCTTCTCCACACCCCATCCCCTCTTCTTTCTCTCTTGCTCCTCATCTGAGCTCGTTTCCTAGGTTGGGGAATTCCCCACCTTACAGACTTATGAGGCACTATAGCTGCTGAAACCATCAGATGGTTCCCCAGCCTTCCCTGAAGCTAAGGGGGTGAGGTTGAGACCTCCACGGGGGAGCCAGAGGCTCCTGCCCAGCCTCTGAAGGTGACTCAAGAGACAAAGGAGCAGGCTCAAGAGGTGGTACCCCCATGCGGATCTAGCATCCTGAGTTTGCCAGAGCCGCTCTCTGATGTGAATTTGGCCAGAGTTCTGACAGGTTTGGCTAGTTCTCCTGACTTTCTCCCAAACCTATAAGCTACCCAATACCCTCCAATAAATTCCTCTCTGATTTAATCACCCAGAGTTGGATCCCTAGCTTGCAACCAAAACCCCTGACTGACACACATGTTATCTCATGCAATGCTCACAGCCACCTAGGGGCAGGTGTTATTATTGTCTCCATTTTACAGATGAGGAAACTGAGGCACAGTGAGGCCAAGGAGCTTGCGTATGAAGTCACGTAGCTGTGAGGGGCGGCAGCCCCCAGATTATGTCACCAATGCAGCCTAAGACATGGCAGAAAATGCTTCAGGGATGAGGCCAGGTGTGGTGGCTCACACGTGTAATCCCAGCACTTCAGGAGGCCAAGGCAGGCAGATCACTTGAGCCTAGGAGTTCAAGACCAGCTTGGGCAACATGGTGAAACCCTGTCTTTAACAAAAATACAAAAAATTAGCTGGGCGTGATGGCACATACCTGTGGTCCCAGGTATCTGGGAGGCTGAGATGGGAGGATCGCTTGAGCCCGGGAGGTTGAGGCTGCAGTGAACTGTGATCATGCCACTGCATTCATTCCAGCCTGGGCAACAGTCCTGTCTAAAAAAAAAAAAAAAAAAAAAACAAAAAACAGAAGAAGAAGAAAATGCAGCAGTGACAAGAAACTCCTGGTCACTCAGCACAGGCTTTTCCTGAGGTCAGAGATGTGTGGTGAGAGCCTGTGCAGCCCCACCTGTAGAACAAGAGCTGTTCCATCTCAGCTTCATCTAGAAAGGCAATGTTTCCTATAGATTTTTGTTTTAAGCTTGGAGCAGAGGACCATACTGTATAAACAGCAAATTAGGAAAATTAAACATACTGTTTTAGTGGAAGAAAACTGATTTTTCTTTTCTTTTTTTCGAAACATGTCTCGCTCTGTTGTCCAGGCTGGAGTGCAATGGCGTGATCATGACTCACTGCAGCCTCAACCTCCCAGGTTCAAGCCATCCTCCCTCCTCAGCCTTCCCAGTGGCTGGGAGTCCAGGCGTGCACTGCCACCACACCCAGCTAATTTTTAAAATTTTCTTGTAGAGATGGAGTCTTGCTATATTGCCCAGGCTGTCTTGAACTCCTGGCCTCAAGTGATCCTCCTGCCTTGGCCTCCCAAAGTGCTGGGATTACAGGCATGAGCCACTGTACCTGGCCAATCTGAGAATGCATCCTCGTGGTTAAATGACTTATGACTTTATCCTTCACTCAGATTCCCTAAATGTCACATAACCACAGCACAGTTATCAAAATGTGAGAATTAATAACTGGCTAATAATAAGTGAATAATAATTAACTTGCATTTCATCAACTGTCCTATGAATATCCTTTTGGGGATTCAGGATCAGTCCAGGGTCCCCCTGTGCGGTTGTTGGTCATCATGTCTCTTCAGTCTCCTTAAATGTGGAACGCTTCCTCCACCCGCTTTGTCTTTGGTGATTTGGACATTTCTGAGGACGTCCTGGCTGGGTATTTTGTTGCACATCCCTTATTTTAGGTGTCTCATGTTGCCTTGCGATTAGATTCAGCGTATGTATTTTTGGCAGGAATACCACAAATATGACTGGGTATCCTTTTCTATGAACCATGTCGGGAAGGACGTGACGTTGATTCCGCCCATTCCTGGTGAGGTCTGCCAGATTTCTCCCCTATAAAGTTACCATTTTCCCCTTTGTAATGGATAATTATCTGGTGGGGAGATGCTTTGAGTCTGTCCACATCCTGTTTCTCATGGTATTTTGCCCACTACTTTTAACACCCACTGATGATTCTTCCCTGAAACGAGTACACTGTGGCATTTACCAAATGGTGATTTTTCTAGTTCCACGATTCCTTCTACATGTATTGGTTGGAATTCTACTGTAAGGAAAAGCTTTCTCTCTTCCCTCATTCATTCATTCATTCATTCATCTATTTATTTAAATCAGTATGGGCTCAAGATTCTTCTTTAATTCCGTGGGTCACAATCTGTCTACTACCATACTATCTTGTTCTTCAGACTGTCCCAGAAGAGCCCCTTCAGGTCGGCCCTGGTGTCTTTGGGACATGTCCCCATCACTTTGGGGCACCACAGATACTCCCGGCTCATCTCGTGCTTTCGCACCCTAACCCTCTAACCCTCTGAGATCTCCTGGTTCCTTTAATTGGAGGATGGTATTTAGAATACCAAGACCTGGGAGGTGGATGCACTCCTTTACTTTCTTTTTTTCTTCTTTCTTTCTTTCTTTTCTCGCTTGCTTGCTTGCTTGCTTTCTTGCCTCTTTTGAGACAGAGTCTTGCTTTGTTGCCCAGGCTGGAGTGCAGTGGTGCAATCTCGGCTCACTGCAGTCTCCGCCTCCCTGGTTCAAGTGATTCTCCTGCCTCAGCCTCCTGAGTAGCTGGGATTACAGATGTGCGCCACCACACCCAGCTAATTTTTGTATTTTTAGAAGAGACAGGGTTTCACCATGTTGGTCAGGCTGGTCTCCAACTCCCGACCTCAGGTGATCCACCTGCCTCGGCTTCCCAAAGGGCTGGGATGACAGGTGTGAGCCACCGCGCCCGGCCTCATTTACTTACTTTCAGTGTTCATAGTTCTCTCCGATACTGTGGATCATGAATCCTTTCACAGTCACATGCATGTGCGTGCACACACACACACACACACACACACACACGAATGGTCTGGGAGCCCATGCCCCAGCAGGTGGGGTTTCTCTTGTCCTGTCCCTCTCAGCAGTGGTGCCCACCACTCCTCCTCACTCCTCTTGGAGACCACAGCTTCCTATTCACTACCCTGGGGCAGTTAAAGCAGCCCCTCCCTGCTCCCAGCTAAACAATAATGATGATAATGGCAATGATCATAATGATGATGATAATGTTAATATAATAATGATGATGATAATGATAATACTGACAATAACAATAGAAGCACCCATTTACTAAGCTCTCCTCGTGCTGCATGGACAAAACACTGAGGCTCAAAGAGCGCTTTTCACACGGCATAGGAAGGGACCCAGCAGGGACTCAGACCCGTCCCAGATCCCCCAGCCTTCTGGCAAACTCCAAGGAGATGGGGAGCTTGAGGAGGGGGATCCACACCACACGCGGGCCGTGGTGTGGGGACAGCGAGGTAGTGGGAACGGCTCTGGACTCTCACATTGGAGATGTGGCAGAGGCCTCGGGTGGGCGTGGACAGGAAAGGCATCGGCCTCAAGTACTCCGTGGACCTGGCTGGCCCTGCCCCCCACACTCCTTCACACACGTTCTTTATTGCCTTTGTGCCCGCCCGCATCAAAGGATCCCAGCATGCTTCCCACATGCCTGGAATTCCTTTGCTGGGAATGGGAGACAAAGCCATACTCTCTATCTTCAGAGAGGAAAGGCCCAAAACGCAAACATGCAGCCAGAGAGAGGCTGTGGCAGGCAGGAGTTTCCGAGTGGGGAGTGTCAGATCCCCTCCTACTGAGTGCCACCCTCCCTTCCGAGACAGCATGGGAGCCGTCAGCCTAGGAACCGGAGAAAACTCCAGGAAGGAGCCCTTTTCTTCCTGCAATGAGGACAACTGGAAGCTGTCGCCACGGCACCTGCTGTCCCCGGAGCCTGGGCACCGACATAAGGGAGGAAGGCGGCGCCTCCCTTTCCCCCTGCCCTGGCCACAGGAGCCTCAGGATTGAGAGCTCATCTGCGGGTAGGTCTGCCCAGGGAGGGGTCCCCGCATAGTGGGTCTGAAGCCCCTGGGGCCCTGGGGTCCCTACCCTAGGTCACCTGCAGGCATAAGTCGCTCCTTTCCTCTTCAGCTCTGAGGTGTGGCCCAGAAGTAGTGGACTGAACTAAGCAGCACAGGGGTCAGCATCACCTGGCACTCGACCTAGAATGCTAGAAAGGCGCATTCTTGCCCCCCACCCCCACAAGACTTACTCAGAAACTCGGGAAACAATCGGTGTGCCCAGCCCTCCAGGTGGGTGGCTGTGAAATCTGTTCAGGTTTGAGAACCTTTGCGCTCAGGACCTCCGGTTACCAAATCATGCCACGTACGGTGACCATTCTCAAATGATGACAGAAGGAAGAAGGATGAGGAAGACTTGAGCCTGGCCGGGCAATCCTTGGTTTCCTTACGAACCCTTGCGATCGGGTTACATTTTGAACACCACTTGGACATGCTAAGAGCTCCTTTGGAGCACAGCAGTGCTCACATCAATAGTCCAGACTGAGCACGGAGATGTCAGCAGACACACTTGAAAGTTTGGTGAGTAATAATGAAAGTACTCAGTTCTGTGATTCATACTATATTGTTGACAGGTCTGGGAATATAGTCTTAATTTAAAATTGCTTCAGATCTTTTCTCCAGGTCTGAAAACCAGAGGGACCGTGCCCACGGTCCCCGCTGTCCCTGACCAGCACGGCTGTGGCGAGTTCGTTGTTCAATCCCGGATGGCTCAGCAAATCCAATCCCCTCCGCCCTGTTCTATGGGCTCACGGATCTGCAGAGGCAGCCGTTCCTGCCGGGTGGATTTGCCTTCTGCGAAGGACAACACAGAACCACTCTTTGAGTTATTTGACACTGACATCAATCCTAGTTGGCTGACTCTGGTTGGTGGTGAGAGAACAAATGTTCTCAGGGACTATTAAACAACCACAAAAATCTGAGAGGGCGGTTATCTGAACATGGAACAGAAACAAGACAGTAACGAGTTCCAATGTTCTTTTTTTTTTTTTCTACACGGGATTCAAACGAACTCAGAGTAGCGAGATCAGAATACATGAGTCTGACCTGTTTTTACTCACAACACCTCTGATACCAAGTGCGTGGGTTTTTTTTCACACTGACAACCAGTTTCCCCGGCTCTCCAGACACCAACTGATGATTCCATTCAAATCTGACACTAACTCCACAGGCTCCGAGGCTCAGTCCGTCAGGACTGCCCTGAGTTCAGACACTAGCCTCCTGACTCCAGCCCAGGGTACCCACGCTTCTGTCCAACTTGGCTACAAGGTCGGGGGTTTCCGACACTCCCCCCACCCTCCCCCCCCAGTTTCACATTCAGTAATTTGCTAGAACAGCTCACAGAACTCAGGAAGGCACTTTACTGGTACTGGTTTATTATTAATATAAAGCATTGGACTCAGAACAGCCAGATGGAAAAGATGCTTAGGATGAGGTGAGGGGGGGTGGAAGGCCAAGGGGCTTCCCCGTCCTCTCCAGGCTGCCACCCTCCCAACACACCTCTATGTGTTCACCAACCCAGAAATTCTCCACATTCCTTTTTTTTTTTTTTTTTGAGTCAGAGTCTGGCTCTGTCACCCAGGCTGGAGTGCAGTGGCATGGTCTCGGCCCACTGCAACCTCTGCTTCCTGGGTTGAAGCAATTCTCCTGCCTCAGCCTCCCGAGCAGCTGGGATTACAAGTGTCTGCCACCACGTCTGGCTAATTTTTGTACCTTTAGTAGAGACAGGGTTTCACCATGTTGACCAGGCTGGTCTCAAACTCCTGACCTCCAGTGATCCACCCACCTCGGCCTCCCAGTGCTGGGATTACAGGCATGGGCCACGGTGCCTGGCTCACATTCTGTCATTTGGGGCTCTTTTTTTTTTTTTTTTGGATTATGTAGACATGATTGATTAATCACTGGCCTTTGGTGATTAACTTAATCTCCAGCCCCTCTCCCCTCCCCAAAGGTCAGAGGTCTGAGCTGAAAGTTCTGACTAATTCCAGCTCCCAGACCCCATCCTAGAGCTGCCCAGTCCTATCATTGACATTCAAAAAACACTCATCCCTCTGGAGATCCCAAGGGTTTTAGAAGCTCTGGACCAGAAAACAGGATCAAAGACCAAATATCCAGCCACGGCACCATCCACCTCTGAGGGCATGTGCTCTGGCCTTACTATGACAGCCGTGGCGGCGAGTCTGATACAGGCAGGATGATGCACGCTTTATCTGGAACCCTTGGCCTTGGATTAAATTTGTCTTCTGTAGCAGGTAAGTCCATGGAGCTAAGTCCAGGTCCACCTGCCATTGCAATTATGGCAGGGAAAAGGACAGAGGGAGCTGACGATTACACCTAACTTCGAATTTGGGGCGCCCTTCTGTTCCCCCACTTCCTGCTCCGCTGACACACCCCCAAAGGGGGTGGTGCAGAAGCTGAAGTCAGGGCTCAGGACTTCCTCTACAGCCAGGCCCACGAGCAGGGTCTGTTCTGAAGGCTCCACCAACAGCTCTGTCCCAAGCCAACTGGCAAGACACCGTCCCACCCCACAGTGGCTTCCTCCCAGTGGCATCATCTCCCTTCCAAAGAGGGAGGAATTTGGACTATTACCCACGAACGGTAGCAGGCTAAGAAACAAATTATGATTATGAAAGATTAAAGGAAAAAAAAAAACCACCCACACATACTGGCTGTACCTTTCCTGCATGATTTTTGCCACCGCATGGAAAGCGGGCCAATTGCTATTTGCACGGGTGTTTTAAATATCAGGAGATCAGGAGATTTGCTCCTGACATCATTGTTTTTCAAAATGCAACAGAAAATAGCACTTTTCACAACAATTAACTGTTAACTGGCTCCAAAGAAGGTCTGCTTTTTAGACATTTGGGAGGAATAAAAGGCATCTTCTCAGATGTTGGCCTTTGCAGAGGCAAGGTCAGTGGTGCCGGGAGGTGACTCCCTGCATTTCCGTATGTCCGTTTCTTAAGTCGCACTATTACTTCCCTTGAGTAAGGGATGTAATATTAAGTAATATTTATTGAGCTGTGTGTGAGACTGTTCCAGGCTCCGGGAAAACAGCGAACAAAATAAAAAAAATTGGCTGCTTTCATAGACCCCACACACGAATAAGCACATCGGGATTCGGTCAGGCTGTGACCCGTGCGGTGGAGAGAAGGCAGCCGGCGGGACGCGGAGGGGTCGAGGTTAAACCGAGGCAGTGGGGAGGCGGCCCCCAGTGAAAGACGCGAGTTTCTGGGGTGCTCCCTCTAGCCAGCAGTTAATTTCAATTCTGCCGGGCGCGGTGGCTCACGCCTGTAATCCCAGCACTTTGCGAGGCCGAGGTGGGCGGATCACTTTAAGTCAGGAGTTCCCGACCAGCCTGGGCAACATGACAATACCCGTCTCTACAAAAACATTTAGAAAAATTATCTGGGCGTGGTGGCTCACGCCTGTAATCCCACTGCACTCCAGCTTGGGCGACAGAGTGAGATCCTGTCTCAAAACACACACACACACACACACACACACACACACACACACACACACACACAAACAACAAACAAAAAAAGAAAGAAAAAAGAAAAAGAAAAAATTACACAATTTCAGTTTGTTCAGTTTGAGCCAGCTGGTGATTTGAGCGTGTCCCCTGTGCCCGTAGGACATAAAAGTAAAAATGGGATGGAATTCCCTCAGGTCCCGTCCTTCGGGAAGGACGGCTCGGAACAGCCCGAGAGAGCAAAAGGAGTTGGTTTCTTCCTGCACCACTTTTCCCCTGTCCCGTGGAGTCCGCAAGGCAGGCGGCAGCTCCGAGGCCGGCAAGTTCCGCGTCTGGGGGGCTGCGGGCCGCCCCTGCGGGACCTGGGGGAACTGGGCGGGACAGGGCGGCCCGGCCCACAACCACGGCTTCCCCCAGCAGCCCGAGGGCGCCCGGAGCTCACGGCTGGCACCGCCCCGCGCTTCCTGCCTCGCCGCGGATCCTCCTCCGCGCCGTGACGCGCCAGGCTTTGACCAAATATGTCCCTTTCCCCTCCCTCTCCCGCCCCGCCGCCCGCAGGCGCCCCGAGCCGCGGGGCTGCCGCTTGGACGTCGTCCTGTCTGGGTGTCGCGGGCCAGCCCCGCGGGGAGCGCCCCCGGCGCGATGCCCTTCAGGAAAGGTAGGAGTCCCGGTGACGCGGCCCACGCCCCCAGCGCGCGCGGGGACCTGAGCGGCCGCCTGTGGGTACCCGAGCCTCGGGTCCTCGCCAGGCGCGGAAGCGCTGTACACCCGGGCTGCGGCGGTGCCGCCCCGGGCCGAGCTAGACGCGCTCCGCCTTGTCCCCTCCGCCCTGCGCTGCGCCCCGGACCCGCGTGTCCCTCCAGATCCGCACTGTCTCCTCCGGTCCTGCGTGTCCCCTCCGGCCCCGAGCGTCCCCCTCCGGCCCCGCGCGTCCCCCTCCGGCCTCGCGTCTCCTCTCCGGCCCGGCGTCTCCTCTGCAGCCCCGCATTGTGCCTCCAGACCCGCGCTACCTCCTCCAGACCCGCGCGTCCCCTCTGGCGACTCCGCGGCCGCCACCACGTGCCCGAGCCGGGGGCGGCACTTGCAGCGAATTCCCGCTTCCCGCTGCGCTCCAGCCCCGGGCCGCAGATAGACCAGGGCCCCCGATAGACCAGAGCCCCCGACCCGGAGAGACCCGGAGGGCGGCGGGGCCCGGGGTCCTGAGGGCGGGAGCGGTGAGCTCGGGGGCACGGAGAGGGGCAGCGGGGCGCGGGAGGTAGGCAGCTTGGGCCTGAGTCCCGCCTCTGCCCCTCCCGCCCTCTGACCCCGGCGCAGTCATTTCAGCCTCCAGCCTCCGCTGCCTCCTGGGCAAAACCGACGGATGGATAGGGACCGCCGCGTGAGGATGGGAGCCGTTCCCAGAAAAGCAAACTCAGGCCCGCTGATGAGCGCGGCCCGGCCCCTCCTGCAGGGGCTGCCGTCTGCCTTCTCCGCCCTGCGTGCCGGGACTGCCAGAAAGGCCCGGCTACCTCATGTTCCCTACCCGCACCGGGGCGGGGGGGGTCCCAGCCACTGGACCCCGGTTTACAGGCCGGGTGGTTGGAGGCCCAGCACTGCCCAGAGCCCTGGGCCACTCTCAGCTCAAAGACCCCGGAGAGAAGTGGGAGCTGCAGAAGTGTGGGGAGGGGGGCCTCGATTTGACTTTCAAATCAGAGTTGTGTTTGGGTTGGGAGGGGTTGAGCTTTGGTGATGATTGTCATTCAACACCCGAGACTCCCCCACTGCGACCTGGGCACACTAAGGACGTTAAGGACTGGCTGTGTGTGTGTGTATGGGGGGGAGAGCCTGGCCTCCCCTGGCACTGGGCCTGTGCTGTGCCGTCTCTCCCTCCCCGCACCCACCCCTCTGCCTCTCTTCTCTCATAACTCAGAGGCACGGCCAGCGTGATGCTACGGTTGCTTGGAGGCTGTACTGGACTTGTTTTTCAAACAGAGGGTGCCTAGGTATCAGCGTGGGCTCCTGGCGGTGAAGGTGGCTGCTGACTCTCCTGTCCCGTTGGGGTAGGGAGATGGGGAGGGTGGCCAGAAGGAAGGTGACAGCCAGCAAGCAGGGGCTCTGCCACTCCTCTGTCAGCTGGACACGTTTAGTCCCACGGCCACTGTCCTCGGTGTCTCCATTAATCCAGGTATGATGTGGCCACCTTGACTCTCTGGGTTCTCTGGAGGCTCTCAGAATGTCCCTCCCCCCCAACTCATTAACTGCAGGGGACAATCATTTATCTCTGACTTCATCACTTCTGCCCACTTTTGTCGATGTGGGCTCTGGTTGGGAAACTCCTAAAAGGGACAGACTTCTGTTTACTTGTTAGGGCCCTCAGTACAGAGCCTTATGCGGCAAAGTATTAAACAGCCAAGCTGCTAATGTATTGTTTGCATATGAAGATTTTGCTTTATGACAACGTATTTTAGTGTATTATTAGATCACACAGGGCAAAACATTTGCAAACTGCCAACCAAGGTAAGCTTTGGTTTTGTTGGTTATTGTTATCATTGTTTAATCTGAAGAGACCTTGCTGCATGAAGAGGAAAACGTTATCCTTCCATTTGGCAGATGCTACTTCCTGGAGGTCCCAGGGTGTAAGAAACAGTGTTGCTTGGCATAAGTGCTGTCTGCATTTCCCAGATGCCCTGGTGCGAGCCAGGGCGCAGGCTCTTGGAGGCCTTATCTAGGCAGAGCTTCCCCAGTTGCAGGTGCGACCTCTCACTTAGAAGTAAGCACAGCAAGTGGGAACTGCAGGGAGCCAGGCCGTGGCTGGGTTTGGTGCTGAGCCATGGTCTGAAGCTGCCTGGAGGGGACGAGGTCCTCCTGTGAGGGACGGCACGGCGCCTCAACCCTCACAGACGGAGGTGCAGGACACGCCAGTGCAGCTACTCTTCTGTATGTTTTGACCTTTGAGCCATCTGAATGTGTTAACTATTCAGAAAAGTAACTTAAAAATTGGGAAATGAAAAGACTTTGCTGCCCTGTTCCCAAAACCAAGAGAAGCCATCTGCAGAAGGCGTCTGTCCTCTGCGGGCTGGAAGCCGAGCAGGGACAGCTGCGGATTCCCTCCCCAGGCTGCGCTTCTGCCTCTTGACAAGCTTCAGACTTTGGGATCAGCTCCGTCAGGGGCCCGGCGGGTGCCAGGCAAGTCGAGGAGTTTAACGATAGGGAGATTTGGGTAGGAGATAGGAAAACCGGAAGGGATGGTGCAGAGCCCTGGGCATTAGCACCTCGAGGTTTAAAATGTCAGGTGGCAGAGCCAAAACTAGGGACAGCCTGACAGGGACTGTGGCCTCTGTTGGAGGGGCAGGCAGTGTGTGGCCTGCAGAGGGGGAGCTGGGAGAATCCTCACCTAGACCTCACTCCTTCCTCCCTCTGATCTCATGGCTTTGGCAGCCGGAGGACCAGGGAGCCTGATGGAGTGGTCCATACGGGGGAGCCTGACGGGGTGGTCCATACAGGGGAGCCTGCTGGGACACAGAGCTGGGTGGATTTCCCTTTTGGAGGAGAGAGGGTCTTCAGGGTACAACAGAGAAGCAACCAAAGATCTTAGGTGCTGGTCCTGTCCCTCACTTATGGGAGGAACTAGTGGACAACTACTGAATGTAGTTACGGGAAAGGTGAGTGGTTGTGTACCACATTATTCATTCATTCTCTAGATTGGGCACTTGCTATGCACCAGCACATGCTAGGTACCAGCTGAACAGCAAGACATGGCGTCTCCTCCCTGGAGCCCACCTCCCGTGCTCTCCAACAAGTGCCAGGGAGGGGAGTCAGAAGTCCCAGTGCAGAGCAGTTCTCAGTAGGAGGCCCCACCTGAGGAGGCTGAACTCCGCATTGAGGGGGTGTGACAATGGTTGACCTCCTGGACTGTCACACAGGCTGTGATTGGGTTGGTGCCATGGTGCTGGCTAGAATGGAGCCAGAGGGACTTAGACCTCATATTCCACTTGTCCAACATGGACCGCAGTGGTATGGCACGTGGTAGGCAGGAACCGTATCAGGTGGGTGGTGGCTGCATCTGGGCCATGTCCCCTATGCTCAGCGTGAGGCTGGAGCAGCAGCTGACAGTGACAGTCCTGGTCCAGGTGGGGGAAGGATGGTGCGAGCATTGGGTTCAGGGCTCACAGCTCTTCCTGTGGGTCTCCAGGGTGAGGGTGGTTAGAGTGGGAGGAAGGTCTGCGTCTTTGGCCAATCTGTCTAGAAGAAGGAGAAGTTAGTATCTTGATGTGGAACATAAAAGAAATTCATGAGAAGAAAAGGAGGCAGGAAGCACTTCAGCTGGACATGGAGAGGAAAGCCATGCCTGTCATGACTAACTTTGGGAACCACAATGGAGGGAAGCTGGGGCAGTTCTTCCTCTGCAAGAACTTCTCTCCTTAGAAATCGAATAGATGGGCCGGCGTGGTGGCTCATGCCTGTAATCCCAGCACTTTGGGAGGCTGAGGTGGGAGGATCACTTAAGGCCAGGAATTTGAGACCAGCCTAGACACCATAGCGAGACCCTCTCTCTACCAAAAAAATTAAAAATCAGCTGGGGGTGGTGGCGTGAACTTGTAGTCCCAGCTACTCTGGAGACTGAGGTGGGAGGATTGCTTGAGCCCAGGAGTTCAAGGCTGCAGTGAGCTACGATCACACCACTGCACTCCAGCCTGGGTGACAGAGCCAGACCCTGTCTCTCTAAAGAGAAATAAATAAGATAGATGGTGTAGACGGTGACTCATCTCAGGTGATGGAGGCGTGGCTCTGCTAAGAGACTGTGGTCTTGAATAAATTGTTGAGGTCCTTTTCAAGTCTAGAATCCTATAAAAATGTCTTCAGACAGCAGTGTTCCAAGGATTTTTGCACATTCCATCTTCAGAGGGACAAGGGAATAGCAGGTGAAAGTTCTAATAATAAATAACAATAAGGCCAGGTGCGGTGGCTCACACCTGTAATCCCAGCACTTGGGAGGCCGAGGCAGGTGGATCACCTGAGGTCAGGAGTTTGAGACCAGGCTGGCCAACATGGTGAAACCCTGTCTCTACTAAAAATCCAAAAATTAGCCAGGGGTGGGGGCAGGCGCCTGTAATTCCAGCTACTTGGGGAGCTGAGGCAGCAGAATCACTTGAACCCAGGAGGTGGAGGTTGCAGTGAGCCAAGATCGTGCCACTGCACTCCAGCCTGGGCGACAGAGTGAGACTCCCTCTCAAACAAAACAAAACAAAACAAAACAAAAACAAAAAAACAACAACAATGCGATACAAAATGCACTGTGTGGGATGTGAGGGCAATCTGGCCGTGACATCTGTCACCCCAGTGATCACCAGGGTTGATTTGGCTGATCTGGCTGGCTAGGTGGGTGTCCCCTTCCTCCCTCACCACTCCATGTGTGTCCCTCCCGAAGCTGTGCGCTCGGTCCAAGAGGACAACCATCCCCAATAGAGGAGGACTCGTCTTCAGTCAAGGGTACACGGGTAGCTGCGCTCCCCTGTTAGAACCTCCAAACAAGCTCTCAAAATGTACTGTGTGACCTTACCATAATATCCTCCAGTTCCATCCCAAGGATTTCACTCTTTTTTATGGCCGAGTAGTATTCCATGTTGTATATGTAGATTTTCTGTATCCATTCATCCGTTGTTGGACACCTAGGTTGATTCCATGTCTTGGCCGTTGTGAATAGCGCTGCAATAAACATGGGGTGTGGATGTCTCTTCACACCTTTTAAGTTCATGCCTTTTCTGTCACCTTTTCCATTGATTCTATGCACATAGCAGCTCTTGCAGGCATATCTTGTCCCATAACCAGACCAGAACACTCATTTGTTCTCAGAATGCTTTCTGCATGGTAACTTGTAGAGCTGTTTGAGTTACAGTCTATACCTCATGCTTATATTGGATCTGGTGGTAGGAAGTGTTTCATAAATTCTTCTACTTGGTTAATCTGTCATTTTCTTTTGGAATGAGTAGTTGCAGAGCCCCATTAAGATCCTTATAGGCCAGGCGCGGTGGCTCACGCCTGTAACCCAGCACGTTGGGAGGCTGAGTGAGGTGAGAGGATTATTTCAGACCAGGTGTTTGAGACCAGCCTGACCAACATGGTGAAACCCTGTCTCTACTAAAAATACAAAAATTAACTGGGCGTGGTGGCAGGCACCTGTAATCCCAGCTACTCAGGAGACCGAGGCATGAGAATCAATTGAACCTAGGAGGCGGAGGTTGCAGTGAGCTGAAATCATGGCCACTGCACTCCAGCCTGGGTGACAGAGCGAGACTGTCTCAATAATAATAATAATAATAAATCCTTACAAACCCTAAATGCTGAAAGATGATGGCGTCCCCCCACGCGTAATTTAAAATAAAGACAATACTCAGGCTGTGCGTGGTGGCTCACGCCTGTAATCCCAGCGCTTTGGGAGGCCGAGGTGGGTGGATCAAGAGGTCAGGAGATCGAGACCATCCTGGCTAACACAGTGAAACTCCACCTCTACTAAAAATAAAATACAAAAAATTAGCCGGGAGTAGTGGCGGGCGCCTGTAGTCCCAGCTACTTGGGAGGCCGAGGCAGGAGAATGGCGTGAACCCGGGAGGTGGAGTTCGCAGTGAGCCGAGATCGCGCCACTGCACTCCAGCCTGGGTGACAGAGCGAGACTCCGTCACAAAAAAAAAAAAAAAAGACAACACCCAGCCATAAATGTAGGGAAGATGAACACATTCCTGAATTTCACTATGGTCATCATTTGGTTCTTTTTTGGAAATACCAGATATCAAGTTCTAAATGCCACTGCCACCCAGGGCGGCAAGCATGGGCACTGTCTGCACGCTGGTTAGCCCAGCCCCAGACCCAAAAATACCAAGTGCTCCTAAGTTCTCAGGACTGCAGATCTCCCAAATTCCCAAGCACGCATTGCATTTCTCTGCCCGCTGTGAGTCTGTCCTTTAATTTCCCAGGTCATGGGGAGTTCCCAGGGCGGGGCCTGCATCTTCATCTTGGTCCAAGCACCCAGCACTGACATGGTGGTCTTCCTACTGCCTCAGCGTCTGCTGTGGACGCCTCTTGGGCTGGAAGCCCAATCACACTGTGTCCTCCTGTCCTTCCCAGTATTTGTATGTAGATGAAACTGGATAAAATGAACACGGGGAAAGGAGCCACAACGTCACAGGAGAAGCATGGGAAGGGTGGGGAGGACCCAGGCAATGGGGGACAGTGGGCAGGAAGGACATGCCCCAGGGAGGACGTGGTCTGAGGCCAGAGCCTTCCACCACCTCCTGGCCCCTCAACATCATGGCTCTCTGAGCATCTGCACATGGAGACCATTCGCTTTGCTCATTCTGCAGGACTGCGGTCATGTCTACAGATCCTTTGCTGCAGGGGACAGTTCTGGAAGCTGCTCAGGCAGGAGGGCACAGGTGGTAGGAATCGTGCTGCAGGCTGCATGAAGTATGGGCGCTTCATGGAAGCCACTTAAGAGCACTTGGCCTCAGTTTACCCATCTGTCAAAGAAGGGTAAAGATCTCCATTTGGAGATCTGTGCTTCCTAATCGCTTGGATGCTTGTCACACACACCGAGTCTCCAGCCTCCCAGCCTTCCTGGCTAAGTTGGCTGCAGGAAGCAAAAGGAATTCCGCCTGCACCTTTGTCCTCCAAAAACTTTGTCCTGGGCACATGGCCTGGTATCTCTCTGCACCTCCAGGTCAGAGGCTGGCCACATTTTCAGGCAAGTGGCAAATGAGGAGGCCATGACCTTGAATTCTCCAGGCGACGTGCTCCTTCGGCTTCGACCCCAGGACTGAAATTTATGTCCAAAAAATGTCAGTGTTGGGATCTAAGCTCTTGAATGCACATTCTAGATTCTCTCCTATTAAGACAGCTTGGGGCCGGGCGCGGTGGCTCTCACCTGTAATCCCAGCACTTTGGGAGGCCGAGGCGGGTGGATCACTTGACGTCAGGAGTTTGAGACCAGCCTGACCAACATGGTGAAACCCCGTCTCTACTAAAAGTATGAAAAATTAGCCGGGTACGGTGGCGGGCACCTGTAATTTCAGCTACTCGGGAGGCTGAGGCAGGAGAATCGCTTGAATCTGGGGGGCAGAGGTTGCAGTGAGCCAAGATCGTGCCACTGCACTCCGGCCTGGGCGACAGAGCCAAACTCCGTCTCAAAACAACAAAAACAACAAAAAGCAAAAATTGCCTGTCATTCATGACTGCAGAGGAAGAGTTCCAAGATTTCCAGCTGGGCGGTTGAGATGGTCACCAGGACAGCAGGGAGACAGACACAGGAAGGGAGCCCCAGTCTGTGGAACACCGTCCCACTTACCGCATCTCCCCGCTGGCAGTGTGCATGACTCTTGGTGGTATCTTGTGTGCGGGTCTGAGCTAGGGGGCCTGGCCCCAGGAAAGTCCGAGGTTCTGGTTGGGGCAGCTACAAGGTGTCTGAAGAGCAGTGGGGTTTGGTCGTCCTGGCACTTCCGCAAGCAGCCTTTCCAGCTGTAGCTCTGGAAGGTGCTCTGACATGACAGTTCAAAAACACACTTCCCCCTGGCCTGGGCTTCAACACTCACTTGTCAGAAAGTGAGGTCCTGTATGCCCCAGTCCTCGGCCAGAGAAGCAAGAAGCAGATTTCCCAGAGGCTGTGGCCCCTTGCATTGGTGAGGACACTGGGATGCTACCTCTGTTTGAGGGGTGACTGACAACTGTGCTTTCTTAGGGTGGAGTTGGTCTGCTGTCGTGACTGTCTGCTTGAGATACTGACCCCTGGCGATCGGATTCTGGAAGTCCTCTCTGAGGCTGCTGAAGTCATCCCAGAGGCTTGTCCAGCCACAGGAGTGAAGAAAGATCCAGTCAGGCAGGCAGGGGCAAACGGGAAGTCGGGAGGGTACCCTCCCCCCTCCCTGAGAAGTGTGGGCTTTCAAAAGGAAGCGAGAAAGAGGAAGGTCTTGCCTAGGCATGGGGTAGACCTGTTTGATGCAGGCGGACTTCAGGGAAAGCTGGTCCTCAGTGCCATGGTGCTGTGACTGTCGGCGGCAGGCGCTGGCTCACAGCTGTGGTGGGGACGCCTTGTTTCTCAGAAGGACAGAACCGCCCTCCTACAGCTCTTGTTCCTGGCTTCACATTAGAATTAACTGGGGAGCTAAAAAAAAAGAAAAAAAACCGATGCCCCAGAAATTCTGATTTGATAGTTTCTGCTTTGATGCCTAGACAAAAAATGTCCTGAAACAATACTTAACCTCAGACAATACTGTACACGCTGATGTTTTCTAGTCTGTTCCATTTCATTAAGAAAGATTCTGGTCTTATTCCAGTAAATTGATTTCAAGGCCACTAATGGGTGGTGACCCACACTTTTGAGATGTCTGTTCCGGGCATCAGCTCCCACTGCAGAGGCTGGGGAGCCGGACAGCTCCCTTCTCAGGCTCTGCAGTGGGAACTGATGCCTGGAACAGTTCCTGCAGCCGGGCTCCAGTGTGATTCAGGTCCTGCGGCAAGTTCTAGTTGGTCCAAGTGAGGCAGAAGCCTTGCTGGGGGCTTTACCCGTCCACACTTCTGTGGAGCCTCTGACCCTCCATGGAGGCTTTCCGAGCCAGGCAGCGGGGGAGGAAGCATCTGGTAGGAGGGTGGAAGGCATCACGATAACTAGCCACCTGCGGGGGCCAAATCTCTCTGGGACGTTTGCACAAGGAACATTCCAAACCCAGGAATGAAGGAGGGCTGCGGATCTGGTAGCTGAAGAAATTCAGCAGAAAAGCAAGAACTGTATGGCCAGGTGCAGTGGCACACACCCGCAGCCCCAGCTACTCGGGAGGCTGAGGTGGGAGGGTCGCTTGAGCCCAGGAGAGCGAGACCAGCCTGGGCAACAGAGTGAGATCCTGTCCCTACAAAGAAAAAATTAAAAAATTAGCTAGGTGTGGAGGCATGTGCCCGTAGTGCCAGCTACTTGGGAGGCTGAGGTGGGAGGATTGCCTGAGCCTGGGAAGTTGAGGCTGCAGTGAGCCTTGATCGTACGGCTGCACTCCAGCCCGGGCAACAGAATGAGACCTTGTCTTTAAAAAAAGAAAGAAGAGGCTGGGCACGGTGGCTCACGCCTGTAATCCCAGCACTTTGGGGGGCTGAAGTGGGCAGATCACCTGAGCTCAGGAGTTCGAGACCAGCTTGATCAACATGGTGAAACCCCATCTCTACCAAAAATACAAAAAATTAGCTGGGCGTGGTGGTGGGTGCCTGTAATCCCAGCTACTCGGGAGGCTGAGGGAGGAGAATTGCTTGAACTGGAAGGCATTGAGCTGAGATCGTGCCACTGCACTCCGGCCTGGGAGACAGAGCGAGACTCTGTCTCAGAAAAAAAAAGAAAGAAAGAGAGAGAGAGAAAGGAAGGAAGGAAGAAAGAAAGAAAGAAAGAAAGAAAGAAAGAAAAGAAAGAAAGAAGAACAAAGACAAGCAAGAAATGCAATTGAAAGGCCGATGGGCTGCCCTGTCCTGTGGGTGCCTACCCTCATCTGTGGTGCAACTGAAGTCACTTCCATAAGCTCTTCAGTCCTTTCAGCAGTGCCTAGTAGGCCAGGGGCGGATGTAAGTGCAGAGGCTGCGGCAGTGAACAAGACAGACAAACCTCGGCCATGCAGCTTACATGTGAATGGGGTGAGCCTGTGTGGCTTTGTCCTTGGCAGATGCTTTGAGTGGCTGGTAGGAGGTCATGGTGACCTCCCTGGGCTGGTGAGCAGGTGAACGCTGCATGTGTCAATGGATGTGAATGCCAAGAAGAAAATAACTCAGGAAAGAGGGGGGGGAGGGGCCGGGCGAGGTGACTCACGTCTCTAATCCCAGCATTTTGGGAGGCCGAGGCAGGCGGATCACTTGGGGTCAGGAGTTGGAGACCAGCCTGTACAACATGGTGAAACCCCCGTCTCTATTGAAAATACAAAAATTAGCTGGGTGTGGAGGCAGATGCCTGTAGTCCCAGCTACTCAGGATGCTGAGGCAGGAGAATTGCTTGAACCTGGGAGGTGAGGTTGCAGTGAGCCGAGATCGCGCCACTGCACTCCAGCCTGGGAGACAGAGCGAGACTCCATCTAAAAAAAAAAAAAAAGAGCGGGGAGAGGAAGTCAGGGACAGGGAGGGAGGATTGTGGTTGCACACAGGATGGTCACTCCAGGGGACATTTGGACCGAGACTGAGGGGAGTGAGGCAGCCTGATGGGAGTGAGGCAGCAGACAGTGCCATTAGCTCAGGAGCATGTCCAAATGGGGAAGTGTGAGGCAAAGGTCCTGTGGCCAGAGCAGCTGAGTGCAGGAGGAACCTGCGGGCCAGCACGGCTTCTGCAGGGTGAGAGGGTGGAAGCCAGGTGGATGCAGGCTTAGGAAAGGAGTGGCGGCTCAGCACTTCCTCATCTCCCACGGTAGGGCCTTGTTTGGCCTCTCACCTGGAGATGGGAAGGCCTGGGAGGGTTTTGGTGGAGGTGTGGGCTGAATTAACTTTTTTTTTTTTTTTTTTTTTTTTTTTTGAGACAGGGTCCCACTCTGTTGCCCAGGCTGGAGTGCAGTGGCGTGTTCTCGGCTCACTGCAACCTCCGCCTCTCAAGTTCAAGCGATCCTCCTGCCTCAGCCTCCTGGGCAGCTGGGATTACAGGTGCATGCTACCACATCCAGCTAATTTTTTTTGTATTTTTAGTAGAGATGGAATTTCACCATGTTGGTCAGGCTGGTCTTGAACTCCTGAGTTCAAGTGATTTGTCTGCCTTGGCCTTCCAAAGTGCTGGGATTATAGGCACGAGCCACTGCGCCTGGTGGGCTGAATTAACGTGATACCATAAAACGTCTTCGCCACGGGTGGCTGCTCTCCTGAAAGCAGATTGCGGGGTGGCGGGGGAGGCAGGGAGACCAGGTGGGAGTCTCCGGGCCTGCTGCAGGTGGCTGGGATCAGGGCGGTGTTGGGGGTGGCTGGATTCTGAATATATTTAGGAGGCAGAGGCGGCAGGATTTGATGGATTCACTGTGGGGTGAGAGAGAGTGAATCATGGGTAGCTCCCCCAGCTGCCTTCTCTCTGATCTGGGGAGATGCTGGGAACCAGGTGGCCGAGGCGGTCGAGGCCTGGGTTGTAGTGAGCTGCGGGGAGCCCGCACTGCCACAGCAGCTGCACCTCCTCCAGGCCCTGTCCTTGGTAGAGGCTGTGAGTGGCCCATAGGAGGTCACGGTGACCTCCCTGAGCAGCTCTGTTTCTGTCCATGGTTCAAAAGGATGGGACCCAGTAAGTAGCCTTCCAGAAAAGTCCACTATGCCCCAGGTCAGTCATCAGACAGAGCCGTTTCAAGAAGAAAATGACTTGGACGATGGGGACTGATGCTCACTGCTACCGGCAAAGAATTCCGAAAGGTTCTGAGGGGTTTACGCCGGGCGCTGAGCATGCCCTCTTCCAAGCTGGGAGAAAAGCACTTACGAGTTTTTTCTTTTTTGAGACGGAGTCCCGCTCTGTCGCCCAGGCTGGAGGGCAGTGGCGCGATCTCGGCTCACTGCAAGCTCTGCCTCCCGGGTTCACGCCATTCTCCTGCCTCAGCCTCCTGAATAGCTGAGATCACAGGCGCCACCACCACACCCGGCTAATTTTTTGTATTTTTGGTAGAGACAGGGTTTCACCGTGTTAGCCAGGATGGTCTCGATCTCCTGACCTCGCGATCCGCCTGTCTCAGCCTCCCAAAGTGCTGGGATTACAGGCGTGAGCCACCGCGCCCAGCCGGGTTTTTTCACTTTCCCAGTGTTTCCATGTAAATACTACACAATTACCAGCCAAATGTCTGTCCTTCCTCTGTTTCCAGGAAGACTTCCTGAACAGACCCCACCCAGGCACCTGCTGACTGGGTTCGCTTCCAAATCGGGGTACTGGCTCATCCTGGTTTGTTCAGATTTCCCCGGTTTTAACCTTGACAGTCAGGTCACCCCTACCTTCAGCTAACCCTGGTGCCACAGGCTTGTTGAAAGTTAGATGGCCTCATTGTAGAAAAATATATTTAAAAACCTCATTCGTGTTTGAACACAAAAAGAAAGAATAAGAAAGTAGACTTTATGGCCCTGGGTTACTGGCTTGAAACTTTGGAAGATATTTTTCTTTCTTAAAATGTTTTTATGTTTAGGAGATATTAGTGCAGATTTTCTACTGGCATATAGTGAATATCCTACCCAATAGGCAATTTTTCAACCCTCACCCCCGCTACCATCCTCCCATCTTTTGGAGTCTCCAATGTCTATTATTCCATCCTGTGTGTCCGTGTGTTACCCATTGTTTAGCTCCCAAAGAAGAGATATTATATATATGTACATATATATATATATGTACATATATATATATGTATGTGTGCATGTGTGTGTGTGTGTGTGTGTGTATTTTTAGAGGCAGGGTTGTGATCTGTCACCCAGGTTGGAGTGCAGTGGCACGATCATGGCTCACTGAAACCTCCACCTCCCAGGCTCAAGCAATCCTCTTGCTTCAGCATCCTGAGTAGCTGGGACCACAGGTGTGCGCCACCACAGTCTGCTTTTTTTAAAAAACTTTTTGTGGAGACAAAGTCTCCTTGTGTTGCCCAGGCTGGTGTCCAACTCTTGGGCTCAAATGATCCTCCCACCTTGGCCTCCCAAAGTGCTGGGATTATAGGCATGTGTCATCACGCCCAGCCTCCAAAGAAGAGCAAATTCGCTTTTAATTAAGTTAATTAATTAATTACTTAATTACTTTTTATTTATCTTTTTTGAGATGGAGTCTCGCTTTGCTGCCCAGGCTGATGTGCAGTGGCACAATCTTGGCTTACTCCAACCTCTGCCTCCCAGATTTTAAGTGATTCTCCTGCCTCGGCCTCCCACCACCACAATGCCAGGCTAATTTTTGTATTTTTAGTAGAGATGGGGTTTTGCCATGTTGGCCAGTCTGATCTTGAACCCCTGACCTCGTGATTCGCCCACCTTGGCCTCCCAAAGTGCTGGGATTAGAGTTGTGAGCCACCATGCCTGACCCAAATTCTCTTTTTAAAGTGTCTGGGCTGGGTGTGGTGACTCATGCCTGTAATCCCAGCACTTTGGGAGGCTGAGGCAGGTGGATCACCTGAGGACAGGAGTTCAAGGCCAGCCTGGGCAACATGGCAAACCCTCTTCTCTACTAAAAATACAAAAATTAGCTGGGTGTGGTGGCGGGCACCTGTAATCCCAGCTACTTGGGAGGCTGAGGCAGGAGAATCGCTTGATCCTAAGAAGTAGAGGTTGCAGTGAGCCAAGACTGTGCCACTGCACTCCAGCCTGGGCCACAAAGCGAGACTCCGTCTGAAAAAAATAAAAATAAATGATAAAAAATTTTAAAAAGCAATTCTGCCAGGCTTATTAGAAAATGGAAACAAGGATTTTGTCATCAACTTGCTGCCTCATAATAACAGCAAAGGAATCTGAATCTGTAAATAGTTGTGTCTTTTGTGAAAAATTCTAGACGCTGAATGTCATCCGTTTATAATAAATGAGTCAGCATGTGGTCCTCCAAGAATCTCGTCTGCTATTGTCACCCCATTTCCTGGGTCCTGTTTATAAATGGGGTATGACAAAGGTTTTGTTCAAATCCTGAATTATAGAAAGGCTTTTTCATTTATGATTTCAGTGAAGCAAAAGGTCATGTTATCATGACTGCTTTATAGGAAATGGATTTCTTAACCTCCTAAAACTTTTGAAAATTCATTTTTGGATGAGTAATAGGTAACACATGGCCTAACAGTGAATCCCAATCCACGTTATGGAAAAACCGACTTGAGTGAATAAGCAGGCAGTCCATTGTGTCTCTGTGGCTGTGTTCTATTCTCTGGCTTCTGTGAGAAATAACTGAATGACCGGTAAAGCCTTTTAAAAGTCAGGCAGTGTGTAACAAAAGGAAATAAAGAAACTTCACCTCTTTAGTGATCAGGAAAATGCAGATTGAGACCAAAATGAAGACATCTTTCACTGTATGTGCCGGGTAGAAATGAGGAAACCTGATGGCTTTCAGCATCGACAGAATGTGGACCACAAAAGCCCCTCACACATTGCTGGTGGGCCGATAAGTGGTGCAAATGCCTTGGAGGCAGTTTGGTCTTTTCTTTGGTGTAAAGTTGAAATCACATACTTCGGCTGGGTGCGGTAGCTCACGCCTGTAATCCCAGCACTTTGGGAGGCCGAGGCAGGCGGATCGCCTGAGGTCAGGAGTTCAAGACCAGCCTGGTCAACATGGTGAAACCCCATCTCCACTAAAAATACAAAAAATTAGCCGGGCATGATGGCATACACCTGTAGTCCCAGCTACTCCGGAGGCTGAGGCAAGAGAATCGCTTGAACCTAGGAGGTGGAGGCTGCAGTGAGCTGAAATCGCAGTGCCACTGCACTCTAGCCTGGGTGACAAAGCAAGACTCCATCTCAAAAAAAAAAAAAAAGAAATTCATCTACTCTGAAACCAGCAATACCGCTCCTAGTATTGCTGATGTTCACACAGTCATGTTCATAGCAGCACTCTCATAGAAAAACCTTTACACAGCACAAATGCACTTTGACAGGAGGATAAATTATTCTTAGTATATCCACACAAGGCAATATTATAAATAAGCTACGCTCAAATAGACAGCAACTCTCAATATTGTTGATGACTATTAAAAAATCCCAAAACAGGCCAGGTGCTCTGGCTCTTGCTTGTAATCCCAGCACTTTGAGAGACGGAGGTAGGCAGATCCCTTGAGGTCAGGAGTTCGAGATCAGCCTGCCCAACATGGCGAAACCCTGTTTCTACTAGAAATACAAAAATTAGCCAGGCATGGTGGTGGGCACCTGTAATCCCAGCTACTCGGGAGGTTGAGGCAGGGGAATTGCTTGAACCTGGGAGGCGGAGGTTGCAGTGAGCCGAGATCGCACCACTGCACTCCAACCTGGGTAACAGAGCAAGACTCTGTCTCAATTTAAAAAAAAAACAAAAAGGGCGTGGTGGCTCACATCTGTAATCCCAGCACTTTGGGAGGCTGAGGCGGGGGGATCACCTGAGATCAGGAGTTCAAGACCAGCCTGACCAACATGTAGAAACCCGTCTCTACTAAGAATACAAAAAAAATTAGCCTGGTGTGGTGGTGCATGCCTGTAATCCCAGTTACCCGGGAGGCTGAGACAGGAGAATCGCTTGAACCCGGGAGGAAGAGGTTGCGGTGAGCCGAGATTACACCATTGCACTCCAGCCTGGGCAACAAGAGTGAAACTCCGTCTGGGAAAAAAAAAAAAAAAAAAGAAAGAAAACCCAAAAAAGCAAAAAACAAAAACATCAAAATCATTACATATGGTAAGGTACTTTTTATTTATTTATTTATTGAAACAAGTTCTCGCATTGTCACCTAGGCTGGAGTGCAGTGACTCACTGTAGCTTTGACCTGCCAGGCTCAAGCGATCACCCCCCCCCACCTCAGCCTCCCCAGTTGCTATGACTTTAGGTGTGTGCCACCATGCCTGGCTATTTTTTCTTTTTTTAAATAGAGACAAGGTCTTGCCATCTTGCCCAGGCTGGTCTTGAACTCCTAGACTCAAGCAATCCTCCTGCCTCAGCCTCTCAAAGTGCTGGGATTACAGGCATAAGCTACCATGCCTGGCCTATGATACTTTTTAAAATAAAATTAAAACAACTAAAACTAAACAATGCTTTTTAGGAATATATACATAATAAAACTATATATTTTTACAAGATTCAGGATAATGGTTACTTCCATTTGAAGGGAGGCAGAAGCAGAGGATGGGGGAATATACAAATACATGTCACTTAATGTCAATAATTGAGATGTCAGTTGGCTGATGGAGTCATAGTTGTCTGTTATATTAAACAAACAAATACAAAAAAAGGCCATTCAGGGATCAGTGATGAGAGCCTGAGATGAGGCGAGGACTGTGATTGCTCCCACACCCTCTCTACCTGAGGTCCAGAAAGCAAGAAAGAATGAAGAGTTCCCTTTTGACTTGTTACAAGATCAGCAGTTTCCTGGGTGCGGTGGCTCACGCCTGTAATCCCAGCACTTTGGGAGGCTGAGGCAGGCAGATCACCTGAAGTCAGGAGTTCGAGACCAGCCTGACCAACATGGTGAAACCCTGTATACTAAAAATACAAAAAAATTAGCTGGGCATGGTGGCACGCACCTGTAATCCCAGCTACTCAGGAGGCTGAGGCAGGAGAATTGCTTGAACCCGGGAGGTGGAGGCTGCAGTGAGCTGAGATCGTGCCATTGCATTCCAGCCTGGGCGACAAGAGCAAGATTCCATCTCAAAAAAAAAAAAAAGAGGATGAAGCAAATATGGTAAAATGTTAATAACTGGCGAATCTGGATGAAGATATATAGAGATTCTTTGTACTACTTAAAAAATTTCTAAATTTGAAATTATGTCAAAATGAGAAGTTAAAAGAGAAATGACAGGTCACTTCTCCAGTCATCTCCCAATCTTGATTCATTTGGCCTCTTTTTTTTTATTTTTTATTATTTTTTATTTTTTTGAGATGGAGTTTCACTCTTGTAGCCCAGGCTGGAGTACGATGGTGCGATCTTGGCTCACTGCAACCTTTGCTTCTCGGGTTCAAGCAATTCTCCTGCCTCAGCCTCCTGAGTAGCTGGGACTACAGGTGCCTGCCACCATGCCCAGCTAATTTTTGCATTTTTAGTAGAGACGGGGTTTCGCCATGTTTGGCAGGCTGGTCTCCAACTCCTGACCTCAGATGATCCACCTGCCTTGGCCTCCCAAAGTGCTGGAATTACAGGCGTGAGCCACGGCGCCCGACCTCATTTGGCCTCTTCTTTCTGTTGCTCAAACACTCAAGACTCATAACTCAGGGCCTCTGCAAGTTCCCCCTGCCTGGAGCGGTGATAGGGTGACTCTTTATTTTTTTATTTTTTATTTTTATTTTTGAGATGGAGTCTCGCTCTGTCACCCAGGCTGGAGTGCAGTGGAGCGATCTCGGCTCACTGCAAGCTCTGCCTCCTGGGTTCATGCCATTCTCCTGCCTCAGCCTCCTGAGTAGCTGTGACTACAGGTGCCCACCACCACGCCCAGCTAATTTTTTTTTGTATTTTTAGTAGAGATGGGGTTTCACTGTGTCAGATGATCTCGATCTCCTGACCTCGTGATCTGCCCGCCTCGGCCTCCCAAAGTGCTGGGATTACAGGTGTGAGCCACCGCGCCCGGCCTGATAGGGTGACTCTTTAACAGCAGTATGAGGATCCCATTTGTTTGGATCATTTGTAAAGGTAACTTTTCCCATTTGTAACTAAAAAGTTATCTGTGGAGGGATCCTTTGCAGTCACTCACAAAGTGTGAATAAAATATCCTGTTCCCAATAATCTTTATAAAAATATAAAAATTTATTATTTTATTTCATTTTGTCATGTCCTTGAGTCATAGATATATATACATATATATACACATATATATACACACACACACACACACACACACATATATATATATATATATAGAGAGAGAGAGAGAGAATCTCAGTTTGTCACCCAGGCTGGAGTGCAGTGGTGCCATCAGGACTCGCTGCAGTCTAGAATTCCTGGGCTCAAGCCATCCTCCCACCTCAGCCTCCCGAGTGGGTGGGATTACAGGTGGGTGCCACCATGCCTGGCTAATTTTTTAATTTTTAATTTTGTAGAAACAGGGTTTCACTATGTTGCCCAGGGTGGTCTTTAATTTCTAATGTAAACATTTTTAATTGTGGTAAATATACTTATAATTTACCATCTTCAACATTTTTAAGTATACAGCTCAGTAGCGTTAAATATATTCACAGTGTTGTACAACCATCGCCACCATCCATCTCTAGAATTTTTTCATCCTGCAGAACTGAAACCCTGCACCCATTAAACAATGACTCTCATTCTTCACAATCCGCAGCTCCTGGCAGCCACCATTCTGTCTGTCTCTGAATCTGAATATTCTAGGGAACTCATGTGAGTGGAATCTTACAACATTTGTCTGTTTGTGCCTGGCCTATTTCACTTAGCATCAAGTGCTCAGGGCTCATCCACGTTGTAGCATGGGTCAGAATTTCCATCTTTTTGGAGGTGGAGTAATATTCTGTGTGTTTACTCACATTTTGTGTATCCATTCATCTGTTGATGGACACGTGGATTACTCTGCCTTCTGGCTGTTGTCAATAATGCTGCTGTGAACATGGGTCTACAAATATCTCTTTGAAATCTTGCTTCAATTCTTTGGGGTGTGTATATACAAGGAATAATCTTTTATTCAATAGTTTTAGCATCTATTGATGATTCTTGAGTGAAACACTTATTATCAGAGTGTCCGCAAAATGGTTATTTACCATTTTTGTCATTCTTTCCACATTTATTAGTTGGCATTCTTTTGTAAAGAAGCTCTTTCCTGCCCATCCCCCCTTTTGCTAGCTTTAATTTCATCATCATTATTAGTAGTAGTAATAGTACCAGTGTGGACTCCGGGATTTTTAAAATTATGATTGCATGTGTTAGAATCCATTCCTGACATACTCGATGCTCAAGCCACTCCCAGTTTGGCTGAGAACCCTTTCAGGCTGGCTGCTGTGTCCTTGACACGCCCCCTTCGGCTTTTGAGCTCTGTCTTAGCTCCTGTTCCAGGTTCCTTGTGTCCTTCCCAGTCTCGGCCTTGGGAGCAGCCACTTCTCCAACGAGCCCTGGGTACTTTCAGTGGAGGATGGTCCTTAGAAGGCTGGATCTGGGCTTTTGTGTGCCTCTGCTTGCTACCGGAGTGTCCGTGTTTCCGGGGCCTTTTTCATGGATGGAGCTGGGAAACATTTTAAAATTGTAAATACAAACGGATCAGTTATTCCAGTCCAGCAGCACAGAGTTCTTCCTCTCCTTCCCCCGTCCCATAATTGTATCTTTCATTTGCTTTCTGTGTTTTCCCCAGGAATGTTGTCTTCATCTTGAATCTCCTTTGCTACTGGCTGTACTCATTAGCAACATAAAATTCCTCGTGATAACTTCTGACTCCTATCCCATGTGTGATGACACCAAGTAGAGGGAGATCATTCAATGCAGAGGTGGGGGCCAACACCAAGCCTCCTGGGGTTTAAAAAAATATCTGCAGAGACGCGAAGTCTGGAAGGGAACTCCATCACGAATATTTTCTGTTCCCTCCCTCTATTGTTCTCAATCACTGCACAAGTGTATATTACTTTTTTAATAACAAAAAGGAACTTTTAAGGTAACCCCCCACAACCCTATATAGACTGGATGTCAACTCTTTAGTCCTAGATACACCTGGAGCCTGGCGTCGTGGGGACAGAGGCAGGTCCCTGTGCTGAGGGCGGTGAGGCAGGGCGGGCAAGCGGGGAACCAGCTGGGAGGTAGGGGGGCCAGACGGGACATCAGCTCCCGGGAGCCCCGCTCTGGGCACGGTGCGCGCCCCCACCCTCCATAGCACCCCGCGCCTGCTCCCTTCCAGGTGCACCTCGGGCGCCTAAGCCAGCTGGGTCCCGGGCCCTGGGAGCAACTGCGGGTCCGACGGGGGAGTGGCGGGACCGGCGAGGGCGGGGCCTGGGGGTGGTCGGCGCGGATTGGCTGCTGCCTGCGGCGCACGAGCCGGTCAGCGCGCACCCCGCCCCTCCCGGGCCGTGCAGCACGCCGCGTTCACGTGCCGTCGCGCACCCTCCCGGCCTGCGCAGCGCGGCCCCAGCCTGCCCTGCGGCGGCTGTCCGGCTCGTGAGCTCCGCGTGGATCCGGTGCTGGGCCCCCTGCGCTCTGGGGCCCTGGGGTTGTGTTTCCGGCAAAGGATGTTTTCCGAGAAGGCCTGGGAGCGGCTGTAAATAATACCCGAGAGGAAACAGGCCCGGCAGGTGTTTTTGCGAGTCCCGGCGTTGGGTGTGGCTGCGGTGGGCGCGCAGGCCGCAGATGAGGAAACAGACTAGGAGGGCTTTAGGCATCTGGACTCTGCGGGGCGGCCCAGGCGCGCAGCCCGTTTCCCTGTGGGTTGAGGACGTGGGAGAAGTGGGCGGCCCACCCCGCCCCGCGCGTGGATGGGGGCCTGGGGCAGGTCCGCGGTGAAGGCGCCGCCCAAGCTCTCTGAGCACCCGGGGACCGCTCCTAGACCCCAGTATGGGACCCAGACCCCCTGAGGACCTCGTATGCATTGGGTCTGTGGCTCCATCCCAATCTTCATGAAGAGGGCCTGCAGTGAATTTGGGGAGAGTGAGCCGGTGAAGGGTCAGGAAATAAGTCACATGAGGCATGGTTGAAGAATTGGGGATGTTTAACCCAGACATGGCAGGACTGGGGACACTTGACCACTGTCTGGAAGTATTTGAAAGACTTATGAAGGGGCCAGCCCCTCCACACCTGTGGGTATTTCTCGTCAGGTGGGAGGAGAGACTGAGAAAAGAAATAAGACACAAAGTATAAAGAACAGTGGGCCCAGGGGACTGGCGCTCAGCTTATGAAGGACCCCCACCAGCGGCGGTCTCTGAGTTCCCTCAGTATTGATCATTATTTTTACTATCTTAGCGAGGGGAGTGTAGCAGGGCAACAGGTGGGGAGAAAGAAGGTCAGCAGGGAAACGTGAGCAAAGGAATCTGTATCCTTGAACTTATGATCATAAGTTCAAGGAAAGGTACTGTGCCGGGATGTGCACGTAGGCTAGATTTATGTTTCTCTTTACCCAAACATCTCAGTGTAGCAAAGAGTAACAGAGCAGTATTGCTGCCAGCATATCTCGACTCCAGCCACAGGGCGGTTTTCTCCTATCTCAGAATAGAACGAATGGGATTGGTCTGCTTTACACCGAGACATTCCATTCCCAGGGACGAGCAGGAGACAGAAGGCTTCCTCTTATTTCAATTGCAAAGAGGCCCCCTGAAGGGGTGGGTTGCCCCTCCACACCTGTGGGTGTTTCTCGTTAGGTGGAACCAGAGATTTGGAAAAGAAAAAGACATAGAGACAAAGTATAGAGAAAGAAGGGGGCCCAGGGGACCAGCGTTCAGCATACGGAGGATCCCGCCGGCCTCTGAGTTCTCTTAGTATTTATTGATCATTCTTGGGTGTTTCTCTCGGAGAGGGGGATGTGGCAGGGTCATAGGATAATAGTGGAGAGAAGGTCAGCAGATAAACGTGAACAAAGGTCTCTGCATCATAGACAAGGTAAAGAATCAAGTGCTGTGCTTTAGATAACGTATACACATAAACATCTCAATGCCTTACAGAGCAGTATTGCTGCCCGCATGTCCCACTTCCAGCCCTAAGGCAGTTTTCCCCTATCTCAGTAGATGGAACATACAATCGGGTTTTATACTGAGACATTCCATTGCCCAGGGACGGGCAGGAGGCAGATGCCTTCCTCTTGTCTCAACTGCAAAGAGGCGTTCCTTCCTCTTACACTAATCCTCCTCAGCACAGACCCTTTACGGGTGTCGGGGTGGGGGATGGTCAGGTCTTTCCCTTCCCAGAAGGCCATATCTCAGGCTGTCTCAGTGGGGGGAAACTTGGACAATACCCAGGCTTTCTTGGGCAGAGGTCCCTGCAGCCTTCTGCAGGGCATGGTGTCCCTGGTTAATCGAGAATGGAGAATGGCGATGACGTTTACCAAGCATACTGCCTGCAAACATATTGTTAAGAAGGCACATCCTGCACAGCCCTAAATCCATTAAACTTTGATTCAATACAGCACATGTTTCTGTGAGCGCAGGGTTGGGGCTAAAGTTACAGGTTAACAGCATCTCAAAGCAGAAACAATTTTTCTTAGTACAGATCAAAATGAAGTTTCTTGTGTCTTCCTTTTCTGCATAGGCACAGTAACAATCTGATCTCTCTTTTCCCCACAACTTCCTTATGAGGAAGAGGCTAGACTTTCCTTCTGCCTGGGGGCACAAAATAGACTTTCCCAGGTGGAGAATTTCAGGTCAGTTACACAGAGCCCGCGGGGATGAACGTGTCTGGCCGCCTTTGCAGGAGCCAGATGTTTACCTATGTTAGTGGGAGAATAGTGGAGCTCAGATGCAAGTTGTCATCTGCCAGACTCCAAAGCCCTTGCCTTTTCTTGATGCGTCTATTTTTTTGTAAATGTTTAAGTTCAGAGGTACATGTGCAGGTTTGTTATATAAGTAAACTCATTTGTTGTAGATTATTTCATCACCTAGGTATAAGCCTAGTACCCAGTATTTTATTTTCTTTTTTCTTTGTCTTTTGTTTGTTTGTTTTTTTGGTTTTTTTTGAGACAGAACCTCACTCTGTCGCCCAGACTGAAGTGCAGTGGTGCTATCTCCGCTCACTGCAACCTCTGCTCCCGGGTTCAAGCGATTCTCTTGCCTCAGCCTCCTGAGTAGCTGGGATTACAGGCGTGGACCACCAGGCTCAACTTTTTTTTTTTTTTTTTTTTGAGACAAAGTCTCACTCTGTCATCCAGGCTGGAGTGCAGTGGCACGATCCCGGCTCACTGCACCTTCTGCCTCCTGGGTTCAAGTGATTCTCCTGCTTCAGCCTCCCCAGTAGCTGGGATTACAGGTGCCCCACCACCACGCCCAGCTAATTTTTGTAATTTTTAGTAGAGATAGGGTTTCACCATGTTGGCCAGGCTAGCCTCGAACTCCTGAGCTCAGGTGATCCACCTGCGTCGGTCTCCCAGAGTGCTGGGATTACAGGTGTGAGCTACCGCGGGAGAGATGGGGTTTTGTCATTTTGGCCAGGTTGCTCTCAAACTCCTGACCTCAAGTGATCCACCCGCCTTAGGCTCCCAAAGTGCTGGGATTACAGGCATGAGCCACCGCCCGGCTTGGTATTTTTTTTTCTGAGCCTCTTCCTCCTTCCACTCAATGCGTCTATTTTAGTGGAATGGGTTCCTTCGTGAACAATGAGGTTGCAGTTATTCATGAAGTAATAAAGTGTTTGCGTATTGACTGATTTCTTTGGACTGGAGGGTTTGCCCAGCCCTGTTGAGCTTTGTCATTGTCTGCCTCAGGGGAAGAGGGAGATTGTCCCTGGTCAGAGGAGAATGCCAGGGCTTCTCTCACGTGGAGGCAGCCTCCCATCTCACCAGCAAGTCGGATCTTGAGTAGTACTTGTTTCTGGCCCATTGCCCCTTTAACAAGGGGCCCAGGTGCCCTTGGACTTGCTAAAAGAATAATCATGACTTTGAGTTTAACAAATGTGATCACAGTATTCCACTGTAATCCACCTTTCCCACTTCTCCTAGCCCTTCTTCTTCTTTTTTTTTTTTTTTTTTTGAGACGGAGTTTGGCTCTTGTTGCCCAGGCCAGAGTGCAATGGTGCGATCTCAGCTCACCGAAACCTCTGCCTCCCAGGTTAAAGCAATTCTCCTGCCTCAGCCTCCCAAGTAGCTGGGATTACAGGCATGCACCACCATGCCCGGCTAATTTTGTATTTTTAGTAGAGATGGAGTTTCTCCATGTTGGTCAGGAACTCCCGATCTCAGGTGATCCGCCCGCCTCGGCCTCCCAAAGTGCTGGGATTACAGGCGTGAGCCACCTTGCCTGGCCTCCTAGCCTTTCTTTTTTGCAAATCTGACACTCCTCCCCTCCACCGCATATGCCTAGACAAGGCCAGCATGGGACTCACACAGGAAGAGCTGAGGACTGGAGGAGTGAGTAACTTTTTTTTTTTTTTTTTTTTTGAGACGGAGTCTTGCTCTGTCACCCAGGCTGCAGTGCAGTGGCCCGATCTTGGCTCACTGCAAGCTCCGCCTCCCGGGTTCACGCCATTCTCCTGCCTCAGCCTCTCCGAGTAGCTGGGACTACAGGCGCCCACCACCACGCCCGGCTAATTTTTTTGTATTTTTAGTAGAGACGGGGTTTCACTGTGGTCTCGATCTCCTGACCTCGTGATCCGCCCGCCTCGGCCTCCCAAAGTGCTGGGATTACAAGTGTGAGCCACCGCGCCCGGCCTGGAGTGAGTAACTTTTACCTGAGTACGTTTCAGCCCTCCAGGTAGTACCAGGTACAGTACTCTGAGAAGTCCGGAGGAAAACGCCTGTGTGGGTCTCATTCAGCTCTGCGGCCCTCAGTGTCTGTCTGATATTGAGTCTGTAGTGAGGATGCATAACAGGGTAACCCTTTCTGAGCTCCTGGATTCATTTGCTGAATTAATAGCTTCATACTTTCTGAAGAGAGGAATACTTTAGGAGTCTCTTTTTTGTCTCTGCCACATTTATTAAATTGTCACATTTTAACACATTTTAAGCTATTTTAACGTCTCTTGAGAGAAGGTAGGGGTTGTGGAATGTGTATAAAGAGACAGTATCTTGTTTTTCTTGGATCCCTAGCTAGCAGATGTGATTACAGTTTTTTTTTTTTTTTTTTTTTTTTTTTGAGACGGAGTCTTGCTCTGTCACCCAGGCTGGAGTGCAGTGGCACAATCTCGGCTCACTGCAAACTCCGCCTCCCGGGTTCATGCCATTCTCCTGCCTCAGCCTCTCCGAGTAGCTGGGACTACAGGCGCCCGCCACCACGCCCGGCTAATTTTTTGTATTTTTAGTAGAGACGGGGTTTCACTGTGGTCTCGATCTCCTGACCTCGTGATCCGCCCGCCTCGGCCTCCCAAAGTGCTGGGATTACAAGCGTGAGCCACCGCGCCCGGCCTACAGTTTCTTATCAAGAACCCAGCCAGAAAATACCAGCCAAACCCTCTTCCTCCATTGGATTATCTGAGGCAGCATCCCTGTCTGGTGGGCTCTCTGCTCTGAGCAGTTTGTGGAGCTCCAGAAGATATATCTGATGATCCTCCCTTCTTCCTTTCAAGGGATCTCCTGGATTATTCATCCTAAACCTTGGTCTCATTCCTCTCCTCTGCCCTCAGGTGTTAAGGAATTGGATATCTATGGAGATAGCCAGCCCAGCCCTAAGCGACACTGTAGAGAAGGTAAAATTTTGTTTCTCTTTGCCTGTTTCTGGTCCTTTGTCCCTTGCTAAGTCCGTAGGTCTTTCCTGCTTTCTTCTAGGTCACATCCTCAGATTCTTCATCTGCGTCATCTCTAAATGATCGATAGTAGCTCAGTTTGCATTTTAATTGATAGCTGAGATCTTTAACTCCACAGATGCTATCTAACAATTTAGGGACAGGTTAGATCACATTGTCTTCTTTCCCTAGCCTGCCCCACTCTCCAACCCCAGCATTTTCATACTGAAGGGCAGCTTAGGTAGGGGTGACTGGAGGTGGCGGGAGGCTGTTGGAAGACCATGAGGTAGTGAGTCCTGGAATCCTCCACTTTGCTCCCACTTGCTGAGCGAGGGCCCTGGCCACCCACACTGACCATGCTTGTATTCATCAGCTGTCCTAGAATGTCCTGCCTCAGGCTGGAGGCTGAGGATGCCAGTGAGCAAGGCAGAACGGTGGCTTCAGTCAGCCTTCCTGGATTCTGATGCCACCTCCGCCACTGAGTAGCTGTGTGACCTTGGAGAATTTCCCAAACATCTCTGTACTTCAGTTCCCTGATGTGTCAGCCTTATGCAGTTGTGAGGATTACACGAGCAGCTAAGCACAAAAGGCTTCTACATGCCTGTAGAAAATCAGGATGCCACCCTGCTGGTGGCCACTGGAGACCCTTTTACAGTCCAGAGTGCTTCCTAGGTGGGCCTTATTATTCCTGTCTTAAAGGAACTCTCCGCCCAGCAATGACAACTTGGCCATCACTACCACCATTATGCATGAGTTTAACGGGCCAGAAAATGGGATGGGATGGTCCGCACAGCAGCTACCCACTTGCAGGTGCCGAGTGTATTTGCAGGTCTGTTTGAGCCCTTACATTCAGGCCTGGGGATGAATGTGGGTGATAGGAGCGAGGCAGCCCCAGTGATCTGACTTACATTCAAAGCACTTCCACGGAATCCATCTGCGCAGACAACCTCCTAAAGTGGTCCTTCGTTGAAAGCCTCTCCTTCCTGCCCCCCTAAAAGTTATCTAAAAGTCCCCACTCCTTATACTTTCTCTTTTTGAGCCAGAGTCTCGCTGTGTCACCCAGGCTGGAGTGCAGTGGCACGATCTCAGCTCACTGCAACCGCCCCCTGGTTCAAGCAATTATCCTGCCTCAGCTTCCCAAGTAGCTGGGACTACAGGCATGTGCCACCACACCCGGAAAATTTTTTGTATTTTTAGTAGAGATGGGGTCTTGCCATGTTGGCCAGGATGGTGTCGAACTCTTGACCTCAAGTGATCCCCCCGCCTCGGCCTCCCAAAATGCTGGGATTACAGACGTGAGCCACCGCGCCCAGTCTTCTTATACTTTCTTGTCACAGTGCATCTGCTTGGGTGGCAGGTGCACCTGCCTGGGGGAGAGCACGTTTTCTGTTCTTTTCTTAGTCTTATGCAGGGAGGATTGTGATTGGGTCTCTGGTGGCTGCAAGCAGGGTGAGGGGGTCTTAATTTTAGTGAGCAAGGGGCACGAATGCTCAGACCTGGGCCACCATGGAGTTGTCGGGGTGTGGGTAGGAGACTGGCGTCACCCATAAATGCAGAGTAGACCCACTTCCTCCAGGATATTTGACTGTGATATTGGGCCATTGCGTCTGTTCCCCAGGCCCTGAGGGTTCTCCTCGGATAAGATGGGTATGAACTTGCTGCGCTGATGGTGAAGGCGGGTGGCTGAGGAACAGGGAGAGTGTGTCCAGTTCTGCCTGAGAATTTAGTGATGTCTCCTGGGCTCTCTAGAGGCTTACAAACATGTGGAATCTCTAAAAGTCACTCAGAATTTGGAACTCTCTAAATGTTTATGTCCCAGGGCAAAATCCCAGCCCTGCACTCTAGATATGAGAGTGGCCAAGAGAGTCCAAGCACCGAGGAAGGACTGGCTTCTGCCTGGCTCCCGGTTTTACATTTCCCCAACATTGTTATGTCTTGGATGTGCATTTCCATAAACCTTTCCCAGGTTCCTTTTGGTTCTGGGTCTAGGATACTGAGAAGGTTGAAACATTGGGAGTGTGCTGGCCTTGCTCTCTGGAAAGGCTTTACTTTTCCTCTTCCCTATTTGCAGTTCCCTTAAATTAGTCACATTTTGGGACCCTCTTTTGCATTGAATTTCTGGGACTTCTGTTTGTGGTTATTTTGAAGTGCGGGTGGGAGGACATGCCTGGGCCCACCCCGTGGTTCTTTAATGAAGACGATGGTTTTCCTTTTAAGCAAAAGAACCTTGTTTACCATTAACCAGAACTCTGGAAATAGATGTTTAATCCCAAAACAGAGGTGATGGTGTGTCTAGAAGCAATTTAAAGGCTCCATTGCTTGACTAGTCACTTTACCCTGCGCAACTTTTTGGATTGTTTGGTAATCTAGAAACGAGAGAGAACACTAATTGCTTCAACATTAAAGAAACCCACCTTCCAGACTCACTCGCTCCCCTACCCCTCCTTTATGTTTTCTTTCTTGTTCCTCTAAGAAATGAAATATAGAAGACGAAGCCGGGCGCGGTGGCTCAAGCCTGTAATCCCAGCACTTTGGGAGGCCGAGGCGGGCGGATCACAAGGTCAGGAGATCGAGACCATCCTGGCTAACACGGTGAAACCCCGTCTCTACTAAAAATACAAAAAATTAGCCGGGTGTGTTGGCGGGCGCCTGTAGTCCCAGCTACTCGGGAGGCTGAGGCAGGAGAATGGCGTGAACCCGGGAGCCGGAGCTTGCAGTGAGCCGAGATCGCGCCACTGCACTCCAGCCTGGGCAACAGAGCGAGACTCCGTCTCAAAAAAAAAAAAAAAAAAAAAAAAAAAAAAGAAGACGAAAATATAAACTGGACTACAGCAGGGTGCGGTGGCTCATGCCTGTAATCCCAGCACTTTGGGAAGGAGGATTGCTTGAGGCCAGGAGTTTGAGACTGGCCTGGGCCACATAGTGAGACCTCTTTCCTACAAAACATTTAAAAAGTATATTTAAACCAGACTAGAAACTTTCAACCACAAAAATCCATGGGGTCATTGAGGTGCAAATGGAAAGACCAGGAGCAAAAGTAGAGGGTGGGGACAGTGTGGAGGTGAGGACAATATGGAGGTGGAGACAGTGTATGGAGGTGGAGGTGGTGGCTGAGCAGAGCAGGAAAGCCGCTGGGGGCTGTGAGGAGCTAGGCTGGGCTGGGTGGAATAGCAAGGGCTGGACAGAAAGTGCTTTCAGAAAAGCCCAAGGATAAAGTCCAAAGAGGTTAAAGGCAAAAAAAAAGAAAAGCTCAGGAAGAGGAAGATGACAGGTCCCCAGGGGAAATCTGCCTAATCCAGCAGCTGGGAAGACAGGATACCCTCAAGCCCTTCCTTAGGGCAAAAGGATTACTCCATGCAGGAAGGAAATATTACAAAGTCTTTCTTGTCTATTTTTTTTTTTTTTTTTGGTGAGACAGAGTTTCGCTGTTTTTGTCCAGGCTGGAGTGCAATGGTGCAATGGTGCGTTCTTGGCTCACTGCAACCTCCGCCTCCTGGGTACAAGTGATTCTTCTGCCCCAGCCTCCCGAGTAGCTGGGATTACAGGCATGCACCACCATGCCACCATGCCTGGCTAATTTTGTATTTTTAGTAGAGACGGGATTTCTCCATGTTGGTCAGGCTGGTCTTGAACTCCCGACCTCAGGTGATCCACCCGCCTCAGCCTCCCAAAGTGCTGGGATTACAGACGTAAGCCACCGGGCCCTGCCCTTCTTCTCTATTTTTAACTCATCTTTTAAAATTTTTCTTTCTTTCTTTTTTTTTTTTTTTTTTTGGAGACTGTCTCATTCTGTTGCCCAGGTTGAAGTGCAGTGGCGCAATCTTGGCTCACTGCAGCCTCAACCTCCTGGGCTCAAGGAATCCTCCCGGCTCAGCCTCCCAAGAAGCTGGGACTATAGGTGTGTGCTGCCACGCTCGGCTAATTTTATTTTTTGTAGAGATGAGGTCCCTCTGTGTTGCTCGGGCTGGTCTCAAACTCCTGGACTCAAAAGATTCTCCTGCCTTGGACTCCCAAAGTGCCGAGATGACAGGTGTGAGCCACCACTGCTGGCCTAGATTTCTATTTTTTATATGCAATTTCTGTCATATACATAATGTGTTCGTGCAGTAGCACGTGTATATTAGATACAGATAAACAGGTTGTTGGGGGTAGAAAAGTTTGGATATCAGATCAGAAAAGTTTGGATATCTCAGCTCAGAGCCACGATGAGAGTGGGGAGGGAGCCCGCGCTTCTCAAGCTCAAATGCCTAGGAGTCCTTTGGAGATGGCGTTCAGATGCAGATTCTTGTTCGGTAGATCTGGCTGGAGCCCAAATTTCTGCAGCTGGAGGGCTGATTCAGAAAGCATGAATTGGTGCTTTTCCTCTTTTTGCCGCAGTACTCCATTGAGCATCTTAGTCATGGAGGGAAACCCGAAAACCACTGGTGTCCGGGACAGATACTCTGACGCATTCTCCCGGAACACCCTGGGGACTGTGAGAAAGCCCCTGCTGGCTCACTCGTTTGCTGGGATCAGTTCCCATCAGGCATGCGGCTGTGCTTCTTGGTATCGATTTGCTTCTTGGTCCCATGGCTTCTGCAGCCCACGTCGGGAGGGCAAGGTGTGGGGCAGCCTGACAGAAGCATGCTCCTTTGCAGGAAGGAGAGGGAGGCGCACAGGCAGGCTTTTTGGAGCAGAGGAGGCAGAGGAGTCCAAGCTGGGTGCAGTTCCTCTGCTGCAGCCCTGAGCTGGGCAGACAGGACACTTCGCTGGCCTTTCCTGGCCTCATACTTGTCACTCGGTGACACTGCGACCAGTGTGAGCAAACATTCAGAAAGCACATTTAAACACTGTTACTTACAATTGCAACTTCACAGGGCCAGTATTCTTTTTACCATGTTCCAAATGAGGAAACTGGGGTGCTGAATTATTAAGTGACTTATCCAAGACCACAGGGCTTGCAAGTGGCAAGTGGGAGGATTGCTTGAGCCCAGAAGTCTGAGACCAGCCTGGGCAACATGATGAGACCCCGTCTCTACAAAAAATTAAAACATTAGCTGGGTGTGGTGGCGCATACCTGTGGTTCCAGCTACTTGGGAGGCTCAGGCAGGAGGTTTGCTTGAGCCCAGTAGGTCGAGGCTGCAGTGAGCTGTGATTATGCCACTGCACTCCAGCCTGGGCCACAGAACGAGACTTCATCTCAGAAAAAAAAAAAAAAAGTTCACCCAAGGCAGACAACTTGTCCAGGGAGGACAGAGCTAGATGTTCCTGTGACTGCAGCGCTGGGGCGCATCTGTCCTCTGTCCTGAAAGCAGGCCGCTCCATGCTAATCTCCCGCACCATCACCTCCTGTTAGGCCAGCATCCACTGCAGTGGTCCAGCTCTTCCCAGCATCCCCTTACGCAGGATCTGTGTTCCCTTCATGGTTTGGCCTGCATGTCCTTCAACCTGGGATGTCCACTCTCTCTCAGTTCTGTCCTCACTGTGCCCTACTTGTCTACTTCGGGAACTCTCTTTCACCACTCGCCTCACACCCTTCCTCCAGGAAGCCCTCCCTGACTTTTTAGGCAGAGTTGGAGCCCTCACCCTGGGCATTTCCACAGCAGAAACTGTCCCACCACAGCCGTTGCTTGTGGTCATGTCTGTGTTTGCCAGCAGCCCACAAAAGGTCGAAGCGCAACCTGTAGTCCTCAGCTGCTGCGGCCTGGCGGTGGTGTGCTTTCAGACTGGAAGGGGGCCGGGCAGTGGTGTGCTTTCTGCCTGGAGGGGGGCCGGGTGGTGGTGTGCTTTCCGCCTGGAGGGGGGCCGGGTGGTGGTATGCTTTCAGCCTGGAGGGGGGCCGGGTGGTAGTGTGCTTTCAGCCTGGAGGGGGGCCGGGTGGTGGTGTGCTTTCAGCCTGGAGGGGGGCCAGGTGGTGGTGTGCTTTCAGCCTGGAGGGGGGCCGGGTGGTGGTGTGCTTTCAGACTGGAGGGGGGCCGGGCGGTGGTGTGCTTTCCGCCTGGAGGGGGCGCTCAGGAAGAGTTGTCCACATGTGTGCAGCTTTTGTGTGTCCTGTCCATATGGTTACAGCACCGCTTCCTGTGAAAGAGTTGAGCTAGGGGTTGTGCTGAATGCAGAGAACAAGATACAAACTTAAAGAGGCTTAGGGTGTGGCAGGAAACACACACCCCTTCCCCTACCTATATATGCTCACATGAAAAGGTGCAGACAAGTATTTGAGGTAGTGCAGAAAATAAATGCTCAGAGAACAGCAAGGGAGGGATGTTAGTAGACACGGAGGGAGTAGACAGAGGCAAAGGGGGTTTCTGGGTCTCCAGAGATCTGGGGGGCTAGGTGCAGGAAGGCTTGTTTTGGGAGAGAAGCAGATCAGCTGCGGGGGTGCAGAGGGAGGGAGGGGAAAGGTTGCTTGAGGCCTCATTGTAGAGGACCTTCTGTGAAGCCTAAGGAGGTTGAACTTGGTCTTAGTGGCAGTAGGGAGCCAGTGATTGTTTTTGAGCAGGGGAAGAAGAGAACCAAAGTACTGTTTTAGGAAGATGAGTCCCTGTCGGCGGAATACACAGTGGACGCAAACGGGAGGCGGGGGGAAGAGATGGAGAGTGAGGGCCTGTGGTCCAGGTGTGGCATTTAGAATTTAATCCGCACAGATAATAGGCACGGAAAGAACATAGATTATGTGTGCGGGAAACCTTATGGGAGTTGGGATTTGGGGACTGACCAGGTGTGGGGATTGGAGTGGCTCGAAGAGGCAAGTTCTAGTAGAAGGAGTCATTAGTCCTTACAAGGCGCTCCTTACTCCAAAGCCTGTATTTTTTCTGCTGACCTCTCTGAGCCTTAGTCTCCTCTTGGATCTCTTGTGATTCGTTCTGGACTCCTGGCACAGATCTGGTTCCTTCATGCCAATGACCCAGGCCTGTTTACCAAGAGAAGCAGACATCGTGACCTTTCCCGTCCAGCCTTACAGCCTAGTTTCTCAATCCAGGACAGGGGTTCTTAGAAGAGTCCTCTCTGGTAAACAATAAACAAGCGCTGTTCTGTCTGCCTCGCGGTGCCCCCACACCTGCCTGGCCACGTCACACCGGCATATGGGACGCAGGCATCAGCTCAAGTTCTGTGGAGCGAGAGATTCCGTGGCCCCGGGCTGACCTGGGCTTGGAGGCCTGGAGCTGCCTGCGGCCCCTGCCAGGGAAGCCAGGAGCTGGGGCTCGCTTGTCGGGCATGTTTCTGTTTCTGTGGCACTGGGCCTGCTGCCCCTGGACTGTGGAGACCCAGTGACTGGCACGGGGTGAGAACCAGGGTTGGGACCAGTGTACGGGCACGAAGCCCCGGAGAAAGGTGCGTTCTGGTGGTTCTGGCCCTGTGGTCTCCGTACAGCCCTCCCGCGGCTCTGCTGGGGGAAGCTCTGGGGTCCCTGTGCGTGTAAAAACTCTGGGCCTCAGGAATAGCTTCTACTTTGTTTCTCTTTCTTTTTTTTTTTTTTTTTTTTTTTTTGAGACGGAGTCTCGCTCTTTCACCCAGGCTGGAGTGCAGTGGCGCGATCTCGGCTCACTGCAGGCTCCGCCCCCCGGGGTTCACGCCATTCTCCTGCCTCAGCCTCCCTTGTAGCTGGGACTACAGGCGCCTGCCACCTCGCCCGGCTAATTTTTTGTATTTTTAGTAGAGACGGGGTTTCACCGTGTTAGCCAGGATGGTCTCGATCTCCTGACCTTGTGATCCGCCCGCCTCGGCCTCCCAAAGTGCTGGGATTACAGGCGTGAGCCACTGCGCCCGGCCCTGTTTCTCTTTCTTTTAATTTTTTTTTTTTTTTTTTTTTTTTTGAGACGGAGTCTCGCTCTGTCGCCCAGGCTGGAGTGCAGTGGCGCCATCTCGGCTCACTGCAAGCTCCGCCTCCCAGGTTCACGCCATTCTCCTGCCTCAGCCTTCCAAGTAGCTGGGACTACAGGCGCCCGCCACTACGCCCGGCTAATTTTTCTGTATTTTTAGTAGAGACGCGGTTTCACCTGTTAGCCAGGATGGTCTCAATCTCCTGACCTCGTGATCCGCCCGCCTCGGCCTCCCAAAGTGCTGGGATTACAGGCGTGAGCCACCGCGCCCGGCCTTTTTTTTTTTTTTTTGAGATGGAGTCTCACTCTGTCATGTAGGCTGGAGTGCAGTGGCACGATCTCGGCTCACTGCAACCTCCACCTCCCAGGTTCAAGGGGTTCTCCTGCCTTAGCCTCCCAAGTAGCTGAGATTACACCTGCCTGCCACCAGGCCTGGCTGATTTTTGTATTTTTATTAGAGATGAGGTTTCACCATGTTGGCCAGGCTGGTCTTGAATTCCTGACCCCAAGTGTTCTGCTCGTCTGCCTCCCACAGTGCTGGGATTACAGGCGTGAGCCAGCGGCCCCAGACTGTTTTGTTTCTTTTCTCTCAAAATTAAATTGTCCCCAGCTTCTCTCCTCAAACCTCGGTTTTACCCCCTCTTTGGTTCCCATGCACAAGTAGAGAGAATATGAGGTTGTCATTTCAATGGCCATCATGACCAGAAAATTGTGAGATTGCATCTCTCAGTCTTGCTCTGTCCCCTCTCTCCTTTCCCTCCTTTCCGTCATGGCGCTTTGGGGCACTTTCAGGTACACAGAGTGTTGGCATAACAGTAAATATCCTGAGGTGGGGAGCACTTGGATGTGCCTGGCGTGGATTGCATGTCTGTAGGTGGGAACTCATCCGAGTGTGGGGACCACAGTGCTGTCGTCATCCCCGTATGACAGATGGCACAGCTGGGGCACCGCAGGCGCCAACTGGCCTGGATCTCTCGCTGACCAGTGCTAGGGCTGCAACAGGAACCTGGCTGGCTGGCTCCAGGGCCTGGGCTGTTATCTGGGAACAGTGTTGTTCTTATTTGCCTAGATCAACAAAGTCACTGTAGAGAAAGACAAAAACAAAACAAAATCCAAACCAAGTAAGCCAGAAAAGGCTTAGCATGGGGACCCAGTTCTGCATTTGGTGGTGTTCATAAAAGAGGCTACCCAAATGGCCCATAAGCATAGAAAGCACTTCAACCTCCCTAATTATTCAAGAGATGCAAATTAAAGCCACAGTGAGATACTACTCTACACCTGTTAGAGTGGCTAACAAGAAAAAGACCACATGTTGGTGAGACTGTGACTCACAGCAACTCTCATATCAGAGTAGAAATGCACACAATCGTCTTGGCAGCATTTACCAGAGCCGAGCATCTGCATACAGAAGGATCCAGGAAGCCCCCGCCTTGGCGTAGTCACATGCACTCAAGGTGCACAGAAGAATGTTTACTGCAGCACCCCAACGGGTGAGAGCCCCCAAACGGAAAGAATGCAACGTTCCATCACCGTGGAGAAATCAAGTGTGGTGTTCATGCAGTGGAATACTACAGAAGGATGAAGAAGAACCAGCTATTGCAGGAAGGGACACGGTGGAAGAATCTTATGGGAAAAATGCTGAGGGAAGGAAACCAGGCCAAGTAAAACTGACAGAAAGTTCAAGACCCTGCAGATCGTCTGTATCTGATGTGAAGACACGGGTTCCCTTGAGGTGGTGATGGGAGGGGGCACGGGGGCTTCTGTAGTGACCTGGTTGATGGGTGGGGGTTACATAGGCATGCTTTCCTGTGAGGATTGTCGAGCTGTGCATTTTGAATGTATTCCATACTTCTCATTTACCTGTTTAATTGTGCAAGAGATGGGGTCTCCCTCTGTTGCCCAGGCTGGAGTACAGTGGGACCATCACTGCTCACTGCAGCCTCGAATCCTGGGCTCAAGTGATTCACCCACCTCAGACTCCCAAGTAGCTGAGACCATAGGTGTGCGCCATCATGCCTGGCTAATTTTTAAGTTCTTTGTTGTCCAGGCTGATCTTGAACTCCTGGGCTCACGCAATCCTCCTGCCTTGGCCACCCAAAGCACTGGGATTACAGACTTGCACCACCACGCCCGGCCTCCATGTTATATTTCAATAATATGTTTATTTGAAAAGTGACTTGGGTGCCAGGAAACATGGGCCCTCCCTAGTCCTGGCTGTCCCTAACTTGTGAGTGACTCAAGCTGTCTCCGGTTCCACTTTCTGGAAGACTGATGGCTTGGATGAGATTGTGGTTTTCAGATCTGTCCTAGCCGCAGAACCCTGTCTTCAAGCAAGCCCTTACCTGCAATCTGAACATAAAATGCTACCTGGTGGGACTCACGAGTGAGTTCTGGACAGGAGAGGAGACGGCTGTCGCTGGGCTCCAGGACGTGGGTGGCAGTGCCTGACTTCCCGCTCCTGCCTGCTGTGGGAGACGAGCTTCTTGCACTGGGGCCTGATTTCCCAGGCTGGCCTCTCGGATCCTGTGGCTTCAGGTTTTCCTGGTCATGCAGTGTCCTGGTTCAGCACTGAATTGTTCCCTAATGGTTTCCTGTGTGGCAGATTCCTTAGCTCTACAGTGAACTCTTAACAGGGTAGGCTTGACTGACTTCTGTGGTTTTCCTCGTAGTGGTCAGGATGAAAATTCAGAACCTGCCTGCTGACTGAAATGGGCGTGCATGTCTTAGAATGCTCACCAGATTGCTTTTTCTCTTACACATAGTAGAAGTCAATAAAACGGAGTTTGTGAGATGTTTCCTTCCTTCCTTTCTTTCTTGTTTTCTTTCTTTCTTTCTTTTTTTTAGACGGAGTCTCGCTCTGTCGCCCAGGCTGGAGTGCAGTGGCTCAATCTCGGCTCACTGCAAGCTCCGCCCCCCGGGTTCACACCATTCTCCTGCCTCGGCCTCTCCGAGTAGCTGGGACTACAGGCGCCCGCCACCACGCCCGGCTAATTTTTTGTATTTTTAGTAGAGACGGGGTTTCACTGTGGTTTCGATCTCCTGACCTCGTGATCCGCCCGCCTCGGCCTCCCAAAGTGCTGAGATTACAAGCGTGAGCCACCGCGCCCGGCTCTTTCTTTCTTTCTGTCTGTCTGTCTGTCTTTCCTTTCTTTCTTTCTGTCTCTCTTTCTTTCTCTCTCTTTCTTTCTCTCTCTCTCTTTCTTTCCTTCTTTTTTTTTTTTTTGAGACAGTTTCACTCTTGTTGCCCAGGCTGGAGTGCAGTGGTGCAATCTTGGCTCACTACAACCTCTGCTTCCGGGGTTCAAGTGATTCTCCTGCCTCAGCCTCCCAAGTAGCTGGGATTACAGGTGCCCACCACCACGCTGAGCTAATTTTATTTTGTATTTAGTAGAGATGGGGTTTCACTATGTTTGGCTGGTCTCGAACTCCCGACCTCAGGTGATCTATCCACCTTGGCCTCCCAAAATTTGGGATTACAGGGGTGCGCCACCGTGCCTGGCCAGGATGTTTCTGATGCAGGGATAAGGTGGAGAACTTGGGAAATGGTGTACACCACTGACGGCCTGGGGCACATGGGGTGGACACGTGGGTGTGAGTCGTCACCTGAGGTGCACATGTGAGGGTGGATATCATGAGGGTGGCTGTCAAGAGAGTGGATGCTGGTTCAGGGCTGGCATGAAGACCCTAGTCATGGGGGAGCCAAGGCGCCCAAGGAAGCCCTCAGGCTGCAAGTGTTGGTTTGGCCCCAGTCTTGGTGGTGACAGGACCTTTGGGAATCTGAAGCCCAGTGACCTTGGGCTGTGGGGAGCCGGCGGGCTTTATCTGCCCAGCGTCTCTGCCCCAGTTTTGGGCCTGTCTGTGACGCTGGGCACGTGCTGATGTGCGCAGCTTCATTCATTCCTCCTCCACTCACCCAGCTGACCACTGTGCGGGGCGCCCCTGCCGTGGGCCAGGCTGGTTCCGGGGTCCATCAGCAACAGAAACAAAAATGCCCTGTCCTCTTGGGGAGACACAACCAGCAACAAGAGAACAGCGAAGGAGGTGTAGGACATGCGGCTGATACGGGCTTAGGGGAAACGCAGGCAGGAGAGGGGGCTGCAAGCCCAGGCGGGAGCTTTGGGGCCAGGAAGCCCTGGCTCAGAGGGGACTCGAGTCAGGGTCACAACAGGGAGGTGAAGCCGCTGACCCGGAGCTGCTGGAGAGCTTCCGAGGGTGGACAGAGTCCGCCCCACTGGTCCCTCCTGCCCTTGGTGCCTGCCATGGGCCGTGGAGATGACTGGGGAGCAGCTGGGCATTATTTTCCCCGGGGCCAGGGTGGGCATCTCAGCCTTGAGTTGATCTGAAAGGATTTACTGCTGTGAGAGCCACCCCATCGTGTGCAGCACGGACTGGGGGGGATTTGAAGGCAGAGGGCCTGGGGTGTGTCCAGCCCTGCCTGCCCCTCGGCCCCAATCTGCCTCTGGAGCGTGGCCTGGCTGAGCCAGGACGGAGCGCACTGGTCCCTACCTTGGAGGCCTGACTCCCTTGGGAAGTGTCCCCAACCCAGTTCCGTCTCACTACCAGCCACCACCTCCCCAGCACGGGGTCCTCCGCAGGTGATTTCATCTCTGAGGCGGCTTTCTTATCTCTGGAAGAGCACTACTGTCTCCCTGGTGAAGTCTTTCTGAAAATCTAAGGCAATGTATTCAAAGTGCCCAACACGCGCCTGCTGTATTCAATAAAAGGGAGCTGGTATTCATTTAACAGCTGAGAAGAAAAAGTGAACACTTCTTGAGCTCTGTTTATCTGCCTTGTTTTACTGGAGGAGAAAGTGGGGCACAGAGAAATTAGGTTATTGATCCGAGGTCACACAGCGTGTGAGTTGGGAAGGAAGGGGCAGCTGGAATTTGAACCTGGCAGTCTGGCTTCCCTCTGGGGAAGAGCAGCGGATGAGGGCAAAGCTGGCAAGAGCCCAAACTCATCTGTGCTGCACTGCTTTTGAGCCACACAAATCCAAATGAGGGATTCATCCAAATCCTTTATTTTCTCTTGAAGTTTTGTGATCATTAATCAATTAACAGCTTGTTCCCTTATGTGCTAGACAACCCCCAGCTGCAAGGGGCAGGAATGGAGCATGGGGGAGGGTGTAAAATAGATCACTCAGGCGGTTCCCCAGCGAGTCCCCCGGGAATGAACAGAAGGGTTTCTCTGCTGTGGTGGGATGTTGCCGTCCACGGGGGTCGTCAAAGGACAGGTGTGGAGGCCCAGGAGGACTGCAGGCAAGGGGGGAGAAGAGGAGGAACCCGTCTCCCCTCAACTGGATCGTCGTGGGCTGTGTTGCACTGGTGAACCAAGGTGCCAAGGCTGCGGCAGCTCAGATGGGAAGGGAACCCTGTTTTCTGAGCATGCAGACGCCAGGATTATAGGACATTCTGCCAGGCACAGAAACTACGAGAGCCCACCTTCCCTAAAGGCTGCTGACTCCAAAGTGGGGAGGGAGGGGTTGTTCCCAGGTGAGAAGTGATGAGATGACTGTTGAGCCCCCAGAGTGACACCCAAGCATGTAACTAACTTGAGACCAGGAGCACCCACTGACAAATGCCCGGTGAGGTCGATCCTGGTGATAGGATCCAGCTGATAGTCGGGTTCTGCGTCGAGTTGCTGGACTTGCAGCATTCAACTATTCAAAGTAACCAGCTTTAAAAATGTCTGTAGGCCAGGCTCGGTGGCTCTCACCTGTAATCCCAGCACTTTGGGAGGCCAAGGCAGGAGGATTGCTTGAGCCCAGGAGTTTGTGAGCAGCTGGGCAACGTAGTGAGACCCTGTCTCTAAAAAAAAAAAAAAAAAAATGCTGTAATTGACATCATTTTTAATGGATGGATGGATGGAGGAATGAATGAATGATTGCTTTGCAAGACAGCATGAACCTCAGGTTCCAGAGTCAGGCTTTTTTTTTTTTTTTTTTTTTGAGACGGAGTCTCGCTCTGTCACCCAGGCTGGAGTGCAGTGGCGCAATCTCGGCTCACTGCAAGCTCCGCCTCCCGGGTTCATGCCATTCTCCTGCCTCAGCCTCTCCGAGTAGCTGGGACTACGGGCACCCGCCACCAGGCCCGGCTAATTTTTTTGTATTTTTAGTGGAGACGGGGTTTCACCGTGGTCTCGATCTCCTGACCTCGTGATCCGCCCGCCTCGGCCTCCCAAAGTGCTGGGATTACAAGCATGAGCCACCGCGCCCGGCCCAGAGTCAGGCTTAAAGCAATCAGATTGAGGGGGACAATGTAATATTTTTTCCTAACATTAGCAACAGCCTCATTGTACAAAGGACGGGAAAATATAAAGAAAGAAATCATTCATAATTACATAACAGAATAGCCATTGTTAACATTTCAATTTTCTTCAAGTTTTTTCTTTTCTTTCCTTTGGTTTTGTTGTTGTTGTTTTATTTTTTGACAGAATCTCCCACTTTGCCCAAGCTGGAGTACAGTGGCTCAGCCGTGGCTCACTGCAGCCTCAAACTCCTGGGCTCAAGCAGTCCTCTTGTGTCAGCCTCCTGAGTAGCTGAAACTACAGGTGTGCACCACCACACCTGGCTAATCTTTAAATTTTTTGTAGAGATGGGGTCTTGCTATGTTGTCCAGGCTGGTCTCAAACCCCTGGCCTCAAGCATTCCTCTCACCTCCACCTTCCAAAGTGCTGAGATTACAGGTGCAAGCCACTGTGCCCTAGTTTATTTTAATATAGTTTATCACCAATGTATGCAATTCTGTGTTCTGAGTGCTTTACTTTCAATGCCCCAAACTAAGATGTTCTACTCTGTGTATTAGTTCTCTGGCAAGTAGCAGAATTGTGGGATATGTTCCTAAAACTAAGATGTATCCTGATCACGTGACAGAGGCTGATGCATTTTAAAAGATAAGTTTGGAAGTGAAACAGAGACTAGAGCAGATATTTGTCACACCCATGTTCTATTTTATTTTCATTTGTAATTAGAGACAGAGTCTGGCTCTGTCGCTCAGGCTGGAGTGCAGTGGTGCAATCATAGTACACTGTAACCTCAAACTCCTGGGCTCAAGCGATCCTCCCACCTCAGCCTCCCGAGCAGCCAGGACTACAGGTGTGTGCCATCACACCCGACTAATATTTCAAAAAAATGTTTTGTAGAGATAAAGTTTTGCTATGTTGGCTATGCTGGTCTCAAATTCCTGGCCTCGAGTGATGCTCTAGTCTCAGCCTCAGTAGCTGGGATTATAGTCATGAGCCTCTGCACCCAGCCCACGCACATGTTTACATCAGCATTATTCACAGTAACAAAGAGGTAGGAGCAACCTAAGTTCCATGGAGGGATGAACAGATAAGCAAAATGTGGCCCATCCACACAGTGGAATATTATGCAGCCTTAAACAAGAAGGAAATGCTGACATACACTACAACATAGATCAGCCCTGAAGACAATGTTCTGAGTGAAATAAGCTAGACATAAAAAGACAAATACTGGCTGGGTGCAGTGGCTCACGCCTGTAATCCCAACACTTTGAGGTCCGAGGTGGGAGGATCAGTTCAGCCCAGGAGTTCAAGACCAGCCTGGAAAACATAGCAAGGCCTCACTGCAGGGTGTGGTGGGACACAATTGTGGGCCTGGTTACTCAGGAGGCCAGGGTGGGAGGATCACTTGAGCCTGGGTGCTCAAGGCTGCAGTGAGCTGAGGTCATGCCACTGCACTCCAGCCTGGGCGACAGAACGAGACTCCGTCTCAAAAAAAAAAAAGACAAATACTGCATGATTCTACTCATATGAGGTCTCTAGAAGAATCATACTCATAGAGACAAAGTAGGATGGAGGTGGCCAGGGGCTGGGGAGGGAGAATGGGGAGCTGGCTTTTAAATGGGGACACAGTTTCCGTTGGAGAAGATGGAAAAATTCTGGAGCTGGATGGTGGCGATGGCTGCATAACACTGTGATTGTGCTCACTGCCCTGAACTGTGTGCCTAAAGATGGGGAAAATGGACAATTTTATGTATGTTTTGCTACGATCGAACAAAAAGCAAAAGATAAGAGTTGGAGCTGAGGTCCCTGGCTTCTGGCCTCCTCAGTCTTTGCGGATTCTTTCTCCCTGTCTCCCCAAGTTTTCTCTTTAATCCCTCACCTGGCTTTTCTGGGCAAAGGCCAGCCCGCTTCTCACCACCCCTTTCTCTCTTGTGTATGCGTCCCCCCAACATTCACGCACACACACAGACCCCTTGAGGTCTAGACTGGGGGTCTGGGTGCAGGAGGGTCCGAGCTGGGAGACCTCCCCATTGCAGCAGCAGACGTGTCACAAACAAGTTGTCCTGCACCTAAGACTAATCCGGAGTGGAGGCTGGGAAGGAAGCGGCCCCGGTGCCACCGGCAGCCTTTCCATCCTAGGGCCGAGTTGGCTGGAGAGAATGAGGGGCCTCCGAAGTCCCAGGCTGATCCCTTCGCCAGACCTTCCAGGCCAGGTCTCCACGCCAGCGCTCTGTGTTTCATCACAAGTGCAAAGCTACCAGCAGAGCAGTAGGCCCCCAGCGGGAGAGCCGGGATGTGGCCTTGAGGCCCCCACCTGGCATGTCTCCCATCCCTCAGGCCCTGTTCCCCTTCTAGGCTTGTGCCACACCAGGCTAAGAATCAGAGCCTGGGTGTGGGGGCACAGGGAGCTGGAGGAGGGGGCAGGGCTGCCCGATGCTTTCCTGTCTTAGCTGGGCGACATCCAAATACAGTGAAGTTCACCATCCAGTCCAGTGTCCATGGCCAGGGCAGGAGGGCAGAGGGCTAAGCCTCTGCCAGACAGAGCAGTGCCCTTCCCAGCCCCCCAGGGTCCTCAATTGCTTCACAGAGGGTCAGCTGGAAGGACCATGGGGCCCCACAGGCCCACCTGTCGCCACAGATTGAGAACATGGATGGGGCGATGCCCAGCAGGGTCTCTGGCCCCAGGACACAGTGCACAGCCACACCCCGCACACACCCCAGCCCCATCCCTAGGAGACTTGGTCCTTCTGTGTCACACCTCTGTTCTCCCTGGAGTTGCAGGGGATTTTCTCTGGAAACTACCTAGTAGTTTAGGGTCCTAAGAATTTATCCAATCTTCTTTTAGAAGATCCACCCAGTTCTTCATTCTCAAAAACAAAGCACAAAGACCTTTAACAGCTGCCGAATGGCTTGTCATAAGCCACACAGGAGAAAAGGCCACAGGTCCAGCACGACGCCAACTTTGGGGTTGGCTTATTCTAGAATCTAGACTATTTTTTGCTCACAAATTATCTCTAAAACACCTCCAGCTCCACTAGGATTCTGTTTACTAACTGCTTCCTGTGCACCTGTCTCTCATTTCCTCAACAAGGAATAGAATGCTTGCAGTCAGGTGCCCCAGCCCCAGCCTGAAGCTGGGCTTGTAGCTGGCACCATGGTAGGTGGTGGTGAAAACTGGAATCTGGCCTGGTGTGGTGGCTCATGCCTGTAATCCCAGCACTTTGGGAGGCTGAGGCGGGTGAATCACCTGAGGTCAGGAGTTCGAGACCAGCCTGGTCCAAAAATTATATATATATATATGTATATAAATAATACATAATTATATGTATATATAGTTTTGAAAGCAGGAATCTTTTTAAATTTTTTTTTTGAGACGGAGTCTCGCTCTGTCACCCAGGCTGGAGTGCAGTGGCACAATCTCGGCTCACTGCAAGCTCTGCCTCCCGGGTTCACACCATTCTCCTGCCTCAGCCTCCCAAGTCGCTGGGACTACAGGCACCTGCCACCGTGCCCGGCTAATTTTTTAAAATATTTTTAGTAGAGACCGGGTTTCGCCGTGTTAGCCAGGATGGTCTCGATCTCCTGACCTCGTGATCCGCCTGCCTCGGCCTCCCAAAGTGCTGGGATTACAGGTGTGAGTCACTGCACCTGGCCTGAAAGCTGGAATCTTTACATGACAGGCATGAGCATCACTGGAGACGCTGTTTGTTTTTTATTTTATTTTATTTTTGAGACAGAATCTTGCTCTGTTGCCCAGACTGGAGTGCAGTGGCGCCTTCTGGGCTCACTGCAACCTCCACCTTCTGGGTTCAAGTGATCCTTGTGCGTCAGCCTCCCGAGTAGCTGGGATTGTAGGCGCCCACCACCACGCAGGGTTAATTTTTGTATTTTTAGTAGAGATGGGGTTTCACCACGTTGTCCAGCCTGGTCTCGAACTTCTGACCTCAGGTGATATGCCTGCCTCAGCCCCGCAAAGTGCTAGGATTACAGGTGTGAGCTACCGCACCTGGCCTGGAGAAGCTTTTTAAACATTGCACCACCAAAAGCCCCATCCTGGCATTTCTGGTTTAATCGATCTGGGATGGGGTTGACACAATGGGTAGTTTTAAAGTTCCGTGGTGATTCTTTTTTTTATTTTTTATTTTTTGAGATGGAGTCTCACTCTTGTTGCCCAGGCTGGAGTGCAATGGTGTGATCTTGGCTCTGCCTCCCAGGTTAAAGTGATTCTCCTACCTCAGCCTCCTGAGTAACTGGGATTACAGGCGCCCACCACTATGCCTGGCTAATTTTTGTATTTTTAGTAGAGACGGGGGTTTCACCACGTTGGCCAGGCTGGTTTCAAACTCCTGACCTCAGGTGATCCACCTGCCTGGGCCTCCCAAAGTGCTGGAATTACAGGTGTGAGTCACCGTGCCTGGCTTTTTTTTTTTTTCTTTTTTTTTTAAGAGAGGGTGTTTAGCTAATGTTGCCCAGACTGGTCCCAAACTCCTGGGCTCAAGTGATCCTCCCGTCTCGGCCTCCCAAAGTGTTGGGGCTACAGGTGTGAGCCAGTCTGCCAGCCTCCCTCATGGCTCTTATGTGCCACAGGTATTGGAAACCGCTGATCTCCACCATGGTCAGACTTAGCCATCAGCTTCGCATGTTCACTCTTTTTGTTTATTTTTATTTTTTTGAGACAGAGTCTCACTCTGTCACCCAGGCTGGAGTGCAGTGGTGTGATCTCAGCTCACTACAAGCTCTGCCTCCCGGGTTCACACCATTCTCCTGCCTCAGCCTCCCGAGTAGCTGGGACTACAGGCGCCCGCCACCATGCCCGGCTAATTTTTTAAAAAATATTTTTGGTAGAAATGAGGTTTCACTGTGTTAGCCGGGATGGTCTCGATCTCCTGACCTCATGATCCACCTGCCTCGGCCTCCCAAAGTGCTGGGATTACAGGCGTGAGCCACCGCGCCCGGCCCGCATGTTCACTCTTTTTCTCTCCCCAGATTATTTAGCAAATTAGCCTGTCTCAATTTATTGAAACCCAACACAAAAACCCTGATTTAAATAACCAGGAGGCCCAGTGATTTCCATGAGGACACTAGAGGAAGAAGCACTCGGGTGACCACGACATGCCCCACGAGGCCCTCTGTGGCCTTGAGACACATCACTCTCTGCCCACAAGGACTCTCAGTTCTTTCTCGGCTCCTCTCCTTTGATCCCTCTGCTGGGGGTGGATTACAGAAAGAACTGCTGGCTTCCTCCGTAATCTCTTTACAAGGCCCCTTGGGGTGGGCCGTTCCGAGCTGGTTCCGCTCATCCGCTTACTCACAGTGGCAGGAGGGTTGGCCACTAAGCTGTTTATCAGTCATTGATAACTTCACATGAGGGTCACGTTCTTTTCTGAAAACACGTTTTCACAAGGATAGAGAGAACGCACCATAGAAACAGGCCACTGCGGGGGCGAGGAGACGGCAGAGGGACGCCAGGGTCTCCCATCGGCTCACCTCTGGTCTCGCCCGTCTTCCACTGGGTGCTGCAGGACATGTGGTCCAGCCAGGGGCTCATCTGGGTCACTACCTGGCACTCAGGCCCTCACCCAGTTATACCAGATCAGTACTTCCTCTCCCCTCCTTTTTTTTTGAGATGGAGTTTCTTTTTTGTCACCCAGGCTGGAGTGCAATGGTGCGATTTCGGCTCACTGCAACCTCTGCCTCCTGGGTTCAAGCGATTTTCCTGCCTCAGCCTCCCGAGTAGCTGGGAGCACAGGCACCCACCACCATTCTCAGCTAATTTTTGTACTTTTAGTTGAGACAGGGTTTCACCATGTTGGCCAGGCTGGTCTTGAACTCCTGACCTCAGGTGATCCACCTGCCTCAGCCTCCCAAAGTGCTGGGATTACAGGCCTGAGCCACTGTGCCTGGCCCCCCTCCTCCAGTTTTAAGAACTCGAGCCCCTCTCCCAGTGGTATAAAGTCTTGCTGATAGGGAAGAGCAGGAACCTTGGTGGCCCAGTAGAACTACTGGTGACCCTGGCTGTCAGAGATAGAGCAAGGCCAGAAGAGGAAGGTGATTGGTGGTGGTTTCGGTGGTATATGATAGAGAAATGATTAGAAATAAAACTATTTTGTTTTTTATTTTATTATTAATATTCTAATTAGAAAGTTTGTATTAGAATTTTAATGATATTGGCCGGGCGCGGTGGCTCACGCCTGTAATCCCAGCACTTTGGGAGGCCAAGGTGGGTGGATCATGAAGTCAGGAGTTCGAGACCATCCTGGCTAACACAGTGAAACCCCATCTCTACTAAAAATACAAAAAATTAGCTGGGCGAGGTGGCGGGCGCCTGTAGTCCCAGCTACTCGGGAGGCTGAGGCAGGAGAATGGCGTGAACCCTGGGGGGCAGAGCCTGCAGTGAGCCGAGATCGCGCCACTGCACTCCAGCCTGGGCGACAGCGAGACTCTGTCTCAAAAAAAAAAAAAAAAAAAGAATTTTAATGATATTCATAATATACTTAATAGTTAGGGATGCTTTTGGCTGTAAGTAACTGGATACTGGACCAGCAGTGGCTTAACCCCATGGAACTAATCATACGACCACATCCTGTGGCATCCTCAGCAAAGCGGGTAGATGGGCCCAGTGACGACTCATTTCTGTGGATGGAATGGAAGATAACTTTTTCTGAAACTGGGGGTCTCTGTCTCCCCCCATTAGCCAATCAAGGTTCATTCAGCTGAGCAGTGTGGAGTGGTCACAGGTATAACAGTGAACAGTGCCCCCACATAAAGTGAAATTCACCTTCACCTTTCTTTCTTTTTTTTTTTTTTTTTTTTGTATTTTTAGTAGAGACAGGGTTTCACCATATTAGCCAGAATGGTCTCGATATCCTGACCTCGTGATCTGCCCACCTCGGCCTCCCAAAGTGCTGCAATTACAGGCGTGAGCCACCGTTCCCCTCCAAACCTTTCTTTTATTATTACTACATGCTATTTAGTTATCAAGGGAAACTGAGTTTTTCACAGATCATTTCGAGAATGGCATTGCGTATGTGGATTGGAGATTAAATGTGTAAACATCATGGTCTTGTCTGGCTGCAAAGTCTGGTATCTTTTCTTGCTCTTAAAAAATTTTTTATTTTTTGTAGAGATGGGGTCTTGCTATGCTGCCCAGGCTGGTCTCAAACTCGGCCTCAAGCCATCCTCCTGCCTCAGCCTCCCAAAGTGCTGGGATTACAGGTGTGAGCCACTGCACCTAGCCTTTTTTCATTCTTTTTATAATAAAAGGTTACGTTTTAGAAGGTGCTTGTTGAAAAAGTATGTTATAGGAAGAAGATACTGTGGCTGAAACTGCTAGCATCCCCCAATACCCCTTCTCCTTGCTTCCTCAGTAGCAGAATCCCAGGCAGGTGCCCAGCTGAGAGGCTATGTTGCCTCCCTGCATTTGCTGGGAGGTGTGCCACCACGACTGAAGCTGCCTGGGGAGACCAATGTGGAAGTGAGGTATGGACTTCTGAAAAGTCTCAAAAGTGAAAAGGTGGCCAGGCGCAGCGGCTCATACCTGTAATACCAGCACTTTAGGAGGCCAAGGCAGGCAGATCACTGAAGGTCGGGAGTTCGAGACCAGCCTGGCCAACATGGTGAAACCCTGTTTCTACTAAAAAAAAAAAAAAAAAAAAAAATAGCTGGGCATGGTGGTGGGTGCCTGTAATTCCAGCTACTTGGGAGGCTGAGGCAGGAGAATTGCTTGAACCGGGGAGGTGGGGGTTGCAGTGAGCTGAGATTGCGCCACTGCACTCCAGCCTGGGCCACAGAGTGATACTCCGTCTCAGAAAAAAAAGTGAAAAGGCAAGTGCCCTTTTGTGCTATCTCAGTTCCTCTTACCGCCAGTAGTAGCTTGGTATTTAAATAGTGTAACAGGTGCAGTGTGGTTTATATTACGCTGTCTCATGTACAGTAAGTGATGAGATGGGAAAAGTTTAGACAACTGCTCTAGGCTGCATCTCTACAAATTACTCATTTCACATTGGGCAGGTCTTTCGTTGTCAGCAAATAGAAAGTCAAATTAAATATATTTGTTGTTATCTTTCAGCATTGGTGTTTGATTCATTGTTTATTCAAAATAAGAATTTTTAGCTGCCATGGGTTTAAAAAAGGTAAGAATTTTGATCAGAAGTGTGCACCTTCCAAAACTGAGGATCATCCTTTTGAGGTGAATGTGCAGAATTATTACCATTTATACTTCTCATGAACTTTAACATTTTTGAGTTTTAGCTGTTTTGAAATAATTCCAGACTTACAGAAAAGTTGCAGAAGTAGTGCAAAGTGTTCCCATAGCACTCTCACCTCGATTCTGCAAGTGTTACTATTTGACTCTATCATTCTCTCCCTCTCCATTTCTATCTATCTATCTATCTATCTATCTATCTATCTATCTATCTATCCATCCATCCATCCATTTACCTACCTACATATATATATATCTGTCATAAAGAGGAAGAGAAAATATATTTATATGGATGTATGTGTGTGTGTGTGTGTGTCTGAAGACAGAAATATATGTCGTGCCCGGCCCCTATTTTTTTTTCTGAACCATTTGAGAGTTAGATGCAGACATGATGCCCTTTTGCCCCTAAATACTTCAGGGTGTATTTCCTCAAAACAAGCGCAGTATCATGATTGAAATCAGGATATCCACACTGTTACAGTTCTGTTATCTAATACGCAAACTTCAAGTCTCACCAATTTTCCCACTACTGCTCTTTACCTTTAGCAAAATCAAGAACAACATTTAGAGTGATCCAAGGTTTCATCCAGGCTCACAAGCCTTTCGTCTAGTGTGTCCTCACTCTTTGCTGCCTCTCGTGGCCTTTGTATTTTTGAAAAGTGCAGGCACTGATTTTTTTTTAAGCAATTTTTTTCAAAAGTTTAAAATGCAATAAAAATGTATGCCACAAAGTCTACCATCTTAATCATTTTTAAATGTGTACAGTTCAGTAGTGTTAGGTATATTCACGCCATTGTGCAATAGATCTCTAGAACCTTTTCATCTTATAAAACTGAAACTCTGCACCCAATAAACAACAATTCCTAATTTCCCCCACCGCCTGCCCCTGACCTCCACTGTTCTGCTTTCTGTTTCTGTGAATCTATTGTAGTGACCTTGTGTAAGTGGAATCATACGGTGTTTTTCTATATCTGGACTGCTTCGCTTAGCAAAAAGTCCTTAAGGTTGACCTCTGGTGTAGCTGTGACGGATTTCCTTCTTTTTGGTTTTTTTTTTATTTTATTTTAGACGGAGTCTCGCTCTGTCCCCCAGGCTGGACTGCAGTGGTGCGATCTCAGCTCACTGCAAGCTCTGCCTCCTAGGTTCACGCCATTCTCCTGCCTCAGCCTCCCGAGTAGCTGGGACTACAGGCGCCCACCACTTCGCCCAGCTAATTTTTTTTCTAAATTTTTTAGTGGAAACGGGGTTTCACCGTGTTAGCCAGGATGGTCTCGATCTCCTGACCTCGTGATCCACCCGCCTCGGCGTCCCAAAGTGCTGGGATTACAGGCGTGAGCCACAGTGCCCCGCGATTTCCTTCCTCTTTAAGGCTAATATTCAATTGTCTGTAAATTCCACATTTGGCTCATCCATTCTATCTGTCGATGGACACTTTGGTTGCTTTACCTCTTTGCTATTGTGAATGATGCTGCAATGGGCATACGTGTGCACGTATCTCTTCAAGAGTCAGGTCGCTTATTTTTTAGAATATCCCTAAATTTTTTAGAATATCCTTATTTTTTAGAAAATAAGGTCGCTTATTTTTTAGAATTTTTTTAGAATAGTTAGAACTTGGGTCCATCTGTTGCTTCTTTCTAATTAGCTTTCGGTTCTGTGTGTTTGGCAGGGATGCTCGAGTAGTAGTGATGTGCCTGTCACAGACCAGACTGCTGATGGTGAGGTTCACTTTTTTTTTTTTTTTTTTGGGAGACAGTCTTGCTCTGTCACCCAGGCTGGAGTTCAGTGGCGCGATCTCTGCTCACTACAACCACCACCTCCCAGGTTCAAGCGATTCTCCTGCCTCAGCCTCCCAAGTAGCTGGGACTACAGGCATGCACCACCACGCCCAGCTAATTTTTGTATTTTTAGTAGTGATGGGGTTTCACCATGTTGGACAGGCTGGTCTCGAACTCCTGACCTCAAGTGATCCACCCGCCTCAGCCTCCCAGAGTGCTGGGATTACAGGCGTGAGCCACCGCACCTGGCCTGAGGGTAATTTTATCACTTGCTTAAAGATAGTGCTTGCCAGTTTTCTCTACTATATGGTCACTATTTTGTCCCTTTGTGATAAGTAAGGATTCTGTGGGGAGATATTTTGAGTCTGCAAATATCTGTTTTTTTTTTTTTGTTTTTTTTGGTTTTTTTTTTTTTGAGATGGAGTCTCGCTCTGTCATCCAGGCTGGAGTGCAGTGGTGTGATCTCGGCTCACTGTAACCTCTGCCTTCCGGGTTCAAGTGATTCTCCTGCCTCAGCCTCCCAAGTAGCTGGGATTACAGGCACCCACGACCACCCCCCCTCCCCCGGCTAATTTTTGTGTTTTTAGTAGAGATGGAGTTTCACCATGTTGGCCAGGCTGGTCCTAAACTCCTGGCCTCAAGTGATCCACCCGCCTCGGCCTCTCAAAGTGCTGAGATTACAGGCGTGAGCCACCACGCCCAGCTGCAAATATCTTGTTTGTTATCAAGCTTCCACCCACTTGGTGATTCTTGTGTGAAACAATTATTCCTACAGTGATTACCCAGGGATGACCTACAGATTCCGTTGTTTTTTCTATACTTATTTGTTGATTTTCTACTCTAAGGAAAAGCTTTCCCATCTCCTGCACGCATTCATTCATTCATTGTATCCTCAGTTGAGTGGGTTCATGGGTTCCTATGTTTCTCTGGGTTATAGTCTATTACTATCATTATTCATTTTGTTGTTCACATTGTACAGGATTTTGGGTGCAGTGGCTCATGCCTATAATCCAGCACTTTGGGAGACTGAGGCAGGGGGGATTGCTTGAGGCTGGGAATTTGAAACCAACCTGGGCAACATCGTGAGATCCTATCCCTACAAAAAAGATTGTACCAGATTTGGCCAGTGGGGAACCCATTAGAATAGGCTTGTGTGTTTCTTGACACATCCACATCATCTTCCCATTAACTTCTATTTTTTTTTTTTTTTTTTTGAGACGGAATCTCGCTCTTTCACCCAGGCTGGAGTGCAGTGGCACGATCTCGGCTCACTGCAGGCTCCGCCCCCCGGGGTTCACGCCATTTTCCTGCCTCAGCCTCCCACGTAGCTGGGACTACAGGTGCCTGCCACCTCGCCCGGCTAATTTTTTGTATTTTTAGTAGAGACGGGGTTTCACCGTGTTAGCCAGGATGGTCTCGATCTCCTGACCTCGTGATCCGCCCGCCTCGGCCTCCCAAAGTGCTGGGATTACAGGCGTGAGCCACCGTGCCCGGCCATTAACTTCTATTTTAACATCAGGGTTTTCTGTGCTTCCTGTCTCTATTTATTTCAGAGATCGGGTCTTGCTCTGTCATCCAGGCTGGAGTGCAGTAGTGCGATCTTGGCTCAGTGCAACCTCCGCCTCCCCGGTTCAAGGAATTCTGGTGCCTCAGCCTCCTGAGTAGCTGGGATTATAGGCGCATGCCAACATGCCCAGCTAATTTTTGTAGTTTTTGTAGAGGTGGAGTTTCTCTATATTGGCCAGGCTGGTCTTGAACTCCTGGGCTCAAGCGATCCTCCCAGTTCTTCGGCCTCTCAAAGGGCTGGGATTACAAGAGTGAGCCACCACACCTAGTCAACTTCCTGTCTTTCAACAGTGATCAATTATGGGCATACATGACATACTAAATAACAAAGATTAAGACTATTTCAAGCTGTGAAGTGGCCAAACACCGAAGGCTGCCACAGGAAAATTATTTAAAGATACATTTGTTAAAAATACATGGATTGATTGAGAAATTAGAAATGGAAACAGAACTATTTCTTCTTGGGGTGTGAACCCCATATCACACTCTGAATCCCCATCGGCAGGGACCACTCAAGACCTGTTGTGTACCAAGGGTCTTGACAAAGGAATGTCCCACCCAATCTAGGGCTCCTAGCCCCTGGACTACCCAACTTGGTCAAATGTATGCCTAACGGTTACTTCAGCGGTTTCACTTAATATAGCAGTTCTCGCCTCAGAGACTTTTACACAGAGAGCCCTGAGATCATTCTGAACTTGAGGTGCAGAACAGTGTGTTGTGCAAATCACAGAGTTGCTGAGAGGCAGAGCTGGGATGGGGGCTCAGGCCCTCCCTAGAATCACAGGATCCTTACGTCCAGGGCTAGTTAGAGGCCAGCGAGTTTGATTTGCAGCTGTTGGGGAAGTCCCTCTGGAATGGTTTCCACAGGTAGGATCTGGCTGCTGCATTTACCGTCTCTCTGGCCCACTGCTGTCCACTGTACAGGGAAGCTATCTCCTTCTACCTTCAAATCAGCGTCTGGTTTCTGTTCACAGGAGCAACGCGATGCAAGATAACCCCCGTGCCTTCGTCAGTGGCTCTATCTCCTCTCACAGCCGTGTTCTTTCTCCCCGTCTCGCTCTTTAGCCGATTCTCATAGGGATGGTGTCCAGGTGGCTCGGACACACTGGTTGCCGTTCCCTGGGGGTAGATGAGTTTATGAAGACCAAATTGGATATGAGCAAAAGCACTCTTGGGAAAACTGTATTCAATCAATCCCTAGATGAGCATTTTTTTTTTTAACTGTCCAGGCCCACCCCAGATGTCTGAATAGATTTCTTCTGATCTTGGCTGCTCTGTGATTTGGCCTTCACTCCTTGATTTACCCAGCAGATCAATGATATTCCCCAATACACACACACACACACATACACACACACACACTGCTTCCTGAGGAGGAGTACACAGAAGGGAACACGATCCAGTCTCAACACTGGCGATTACAGACCGTCCCATTCTCTCATTTGAACCCTACACATTGATCCAGCTCAGCCGGGAGGCTTCCTGACATCTCATCAGCAGCCAGCTTCGCTGTCCAAAACCTGCCCGTTTTTTTTTCTTTCTTTTTTTCTTTTTTTTGGGCTTGATTTGGCTCTATTTTTAGAATGTTTTCCACTGGGAGAAGGAAGAAATATGAGGGGAACAGAACAGGGAGAGGTGCCAGCTGTGGCTTGCCAGCCTAGGGTTGCTCCATGGCATGTGTTTACACTGCAGTCATGGGCCGGCCTTGCCTGGCCCCTGCGGGTCACCCGGGCACGCTTCCCATACCCAGCAGAACGTGATCTGGGTTCCAGTTTCTGTTCTCCCCAGTCCTGGGTTAGGAAACTCAGTTGTTTTGACATTGACTCTTCCCCTCACCTGTGTGTGTGTGTGTGTGTGTGTGTGTGTGTGTGTGTGTGTGTGTTGGGGGATGTCACTGATCTGCTGGGGAAACCGAGGGGTGAAGACCAAATCATAGAGCAGCCAAGATCAGAGGGAATCTCTTCAGACATCTGGGGTGGGCTTGCACAGTTACAAAAAGTGCTCATCCAGGGATTGGTTAACCTAATACTTTATAGTTTTTCCAAAAGTGCTTTTGCTCATATCCAATTTGGTCTTCGTAAGGACCTCTTGAGGTAGATGGGGCTGCTGTTCTCATTCCACAGATGATTTTACTGTGAATGGCTGTCTGTCCACCTCAGAGCCCTGCAGGATTTATGGAAGCTGCTTCCAGCTTACTATGTGAGCCAGTACTCGCTCCTACTTAGGGTTATATATTGAGGTTGGACATGGTGGCTTATGCCTGTAATCCCAGCACTTTGAAAGGCAGGAGATTTGCTTGAGGCCAGGAGTTTGAGACCAGCCTGGGCAGCATAATGAGACCCCCGTCTCTACAAAAACAAAATATAAAAATTAGCTGAGTGTGGTGGCATGCGCCCATAATCCCAGATGCTCGGGAGGTTGAAGTGGGAGGACAGTTTGAGCCCAGAAACTGTAGGTTACACTAGAGTTTGTGTGATTGCACCAGTGCACTGCAGTCTGGGCAACACAGCCAGACCCTGTCTCAAAACAAAACAAAACAAAAAAGGATTATATATCAATTAGTTGAATCGCTGCAAATGTAAACATTCATTCATCAAGCAAGCATAGATTGAATACCTTCTACGTGTCAAACACTGTGGTAGGGTCTGGTGATTCAAAGATGAACAGCTGTCCCTGTTTCTAAGTTGCCGGTAGTCCGGTGATTACTCTCAGGTTTCTGTCTCACGTGATCTGTCTCATGTGTCCGTGTGGAGAGACCGCCAAACAGGCTTTGTGAGCAACAAGGCTGTTTTTTTTTTTCATGTATATTTTATTTTATTTTATTTTATTTTTTTTCCCATCACCTTGAGCATTTATTTCTTTTTTTTATTAATTTTTTTTGCACACAAAAACAATAAACATTTTCTAAAAATACAAACAAAAAGATGCGTATCAAACATATTAGGAAGGTTGCACATGGGAAGTCGGGGAATAGAAATGGGGGGTGGGAGTTAAAATAAATGAGAGAGGGACTTTATATGGATCAGTGATAATAACTCAATCCTCTATTTGACAAACAAGAGGGAGAAGGAAGAGGAAGAAAAAGAAAGTGGGATAATGGATCAGAAAGGGAGGAAAATAGAAAAAATTAGAGTATGACTCCAGGGTAGACCTGTTTTGTTGTCACTGAGTTGGTTGGTTGGTTTGTCTGTTGTATTTTTCATGTTTCGCCAAGTTGGCCAGACTGGTCTCGAACTCCTAGCCCGAAGTGATCAACCCGCCTCGCCCCCCAGAGTGCTGGGACCACAGGCGTGAGCCACCACGTCCAGCCCCCACATTGCTTCTGGCCTCCATGGTAGACCTCCCAGACGGAGCGGCCGGGCAGAGGCGCTCCTCATTTCTTCCCAGACACCGGGCGGCCGGGCAGAGGCGCTCCTCACTTCCCAGACGGGGCGGCCAGGCAGAGACGCTCCTCACTTCTTCCCAGACGATAGGTGGCCGGGCAGAGGCGCTCCTCACTTCTTCCCAGACGGGGCGGCCGGGCAGAGGCGCTCCTCACTTCTTCCCAGACGATAGGTGGCCGGGCAGAGGCGCTCCTCACTTCCCAGGCGATGGGTGGCCGGGCAGAGGCGCTCCTCACTTCCCAGGCGATGGGTGGCCGGGCAGAGGCGCTCCTCACTTCTTCCCAGACAGGGCGGCCGGGCAGAGGCGCTCCTCACTTCTTCCCAGACGGGGCGGCCGGGCAGAGGCGCTCCTCACTTCTTCCCAGACGGGGCGGCCGGGCAGAGGCGCTCCTCACTTCCTCCCAGATGATAGGTGGCCGGGCAGAGGCGCTCCTCACTTCCCAGGCGATGGGTGGCCGGGCAGAGGCGCTCCTCACTTCCCAGACGATGGGTGGCCGGGCAGAGGCGCTCCTCACCTCTTCCCAGATGGGGTGGCCGGGCAGAGGCGCTCCTCACTTCCCAGATGGTGGGTGGCCGGGCAGAGGCGCTCCTCACTTCCCAGACGATGGGTGGCCGGGCAGAGGCGCTCCTCACTTCCCAGACGGGGCGGCCGGGCAGAGGCGCTCCTCACTTCCCAGACGATGGGTGGCCGGGCAGAGGCGCTCCTCATTTCCCAGACGATGGGTGGCCGGGCAGAGGCGCTCCTCACTTCCCAGACGGTGGGTGGCCGGGCAGAGGCGCTCCCCACTTCCCAGACTGGGTGGCTGGGCAGTGGCGCTCCTCACCTCCCAGACGATGGGTGGCCGGGCAGAGACGCTCCCCACCTCCCAGACGGGGCGGCGGCCGGGCAGGGGCTGCAATCCCAGCACCCTGGTAGGCCAAGGCAGGCGGCTGGGAGGCGGAGGCTGCCGCGAGGCCAGACCACGCCACCGCACTCCAGCCCGGGCAACACCGAGCACCGGGTGAGCGAGACTCCGTCTGCAGTCCCAGTACCTCGGGAGGCTGAGGCGGGCAGAGCACTGGGCGTCAGGAGCTGGTGACCAGCGTGGCCAACATGGCGAATGCGTGCCTGCAGCCAAAGGAGAAAAGGCAGGCAGCGGTGGCGCGCGCCGGCAGTCCCAGGCAGTCCGTGGCGCGGGCAGCAGCGAGCCGAGTAGATTGCAGCCTGGGCCACAGAGGGAAAGAATAAAGAAAGAAAGGAAGGAAGGGAGGGAGGGAGGGAGGGAGGGAGGGAAGGAAGGAAGGAAAAGTCTGTTTATTTCACCTGGGTGCAGGCGGGCTGAGTCCGAAAAAGGAGTCAGCAAAGGGTGGTGGGATTATCATTGGTTCTCATAGGTTTTGGGATAGGCGGTGGAGTTAAGAGCAATGTTTTGGGGGCAGCGGGTGGATCTCACAAAGTACATTCTCAAGGGTGGGGAGAATTACAAAGAAACTTCTTAAGGGTGGGGGAGATTATAAAGAAGCTTCTTAAGGGTGGGGGAGATTACAAAGTACATTGATCAGTTAGGTTGGGGCAGAAACAAATCACAATGGTGGAATATCATCAGTTAAGGCTATTTTCACTTCTGTAAATCCTCAGTTGCTTCAGGCCATCTGGATGTATACGTGCAGGTCACTGGGGATATGATGGCTTAGCTTGGGCTCAGAGGCCTGACAGTTTCTATTAATATTTGTATTTCATTGAGAACAATGGGAACCATTGGTGTCTGCCATTTGGGAAGTGAAAGAGATGCTTAGACAGATAAGGGAGCAGAGGTCTAGATGAGGTGTAGAGTGGGTCAGAACCCGGGTTGGGGTTCCTAACTCCCAAGCCATGTCCCCAGCCACATACCACAGTCACTGTCTTGCCCTCCCATTCCTATTGGATAAGCTTTCTTTTTTTTTTTTTTTTTTAATTAATTTTTTTTGCATACAAAAACAATAAACATTTTCTAAAAATACATACAAACAAAAAGATGCGTATCAAACATATTAGGAAGGTTGCACATGGGAAGTCGGGGAATAGAAATGGGGGTGGGAGTTAAAATAAATGAGAGAGGGACTTTATATGGATCAGTGATAATAACTCAATCCTCTATTTGACAAAGAAGAGGGAGAAGGAAGAGGAAGAAAAAGAAAGTGGGATAAAGGATCAGAAAGGGAGGAAAATAGAAAAAATTAGAGTATGACTCCAGGGTAGACCTGTTTTGTTGTCATTGAGTTGGTTGGTTGGTTTGTCTGTTGTATTCTTCATGTTTCGCCAAGTTGGCCAGACTGGTCTCGAACTCCTAGTCCGAAGTGATCAACCCGCCTCGCCCCCTAGAGTGCCGGGACCACAGGCGTGAGCCACCACATCCAGCCCCCACATTGCTTCTGGCCTCCATGGTAGACCTCCCAGACGGAGCGGCCAGGCAGAGGAGCTCCTCACTTCTACCCAGACACGGGGCGGCCGGGCAGAGGGGCTCCTCACTTCCCAGACGGGGCGGCCAGGCAGAGACGCTCCTCACTTCTTCCCAGACGATAGGTGGCCGGGCAGAGGCGCTCCTCACTTCCCAGACGATGGGTGGTCGGGCAGAGGCGCTCCCCACTTCCCAGACGATGGGTGGCCGGGCAGAGGCGCTCCTCACCTCCCAGACGATGGGTGGCCTGGCAGAGGCGCTCCTCACCTCCCAGACGATGGGTGGCCGGGCAGAGGCGCTCCTCACCTCCCAGACGGGGCGGCCGGGCAGAGGCGCTCCTCACTTCTTCCCGGACGGGGCGGCCGGGCAGAGGCGCTCCTCACTTCTTCCCGGACGGGGCGGCCGGGCAGAGGCGCTCCTCACTTCTTCCCAGACAGGGCGGCCGGGCAGAGGCGCTCCTCACTTCCCAGACGGTGGGTGGCCGGGCAGAGGCGCTCCTCACTTCCCAGACGATGGGTGGCTGTGCAGAGGCGCTCCTCACTTCTTCCCGGATGGGGCGCCCGGGCAGAGGCGCTCCTCATTTCTTCCCGGACGGGGCGGCCGGGCAGAGGCACTCCTCACTTCCCAGACGGGGCGGCCAGGCAGAGGCGCTCCTCACTTCTTCCCGGACGGGGCGGCCGGGCAGAGGCGCTCCTCACTTCTTCCCGGACGGGGCGGCCGGGCAGAGGCCCTCCTCACTTCTTCCCGGACGGGGCGGCCGGGCAGAGGCGCTCCTCACTTCTTCCCGGACGGGGCGGCCGGGCAGAGGCGCTGCTCACTTCCCAGACGGGGCGGCCGGGTAGAGGCGCTCCTCACTTCTCAGACGGGGCGGCCGGGCAGAGGCGCTCCTCACTTCCCAGACGGTGGGTGGCCGGGCAGAGGCGCTCCTCACTTCCCAGACGGTGGGTGGCCGGGCAGAGGCGCTCCTCACTTCCCAGACGGTGGGTGGCCGGGCAGAGGCGCTCCTCACTTCCCAGACGGTGGGTGGCCGGGCAGAGGCGCTCCTCACTTCCCAGACGGGGCGGCCAGGCAGAGGTGCTCCTCACTTCCCAGACGGGGCGGCCGGGCAGAGGTGCTCCTCACCTCCCAGACGGGGCGGCCGGGCAGAGGCGCTCCCCACCTTCCAGATGGGGCGGCGGCCGGGCAGGGGCTGCAATCCCAGCACCCTGGCAGGCCAAGGCAGGCGGCCGGGGGGTAGAGGCTGCCGCGAGGCCAGACCACGCCACCGCCCTCCAGCCCGGGCAACACCGAGCACTGGGTGAGCGAGACTCCGTCTGTAGTCCCAGTACCTCGGGAGGCTGAGGCGGGCAGAGCACTCGGCGTCAGGAGCTGGCGACCAGCGTGGCCAAGATGGCGAACGCGTGCCTGCATCCAAAGGAGAAAAGGCAGGCAGCGGTGGTGGGCGCCGGCAGTCCCAGGCAGTCCGCGGCGCGGGCAGCAGCAAGCCGAGTAGATTGTAGCCTGGGCAAGAAAGAAAGAAAGAAAAGAAAGGAAGGAAGGAAGGAAGGAAGGAAGGAAGGAAGGAAGGAAGGAAGGAAGGAAGGAACTGGATAAGCTTTCGAGATAAGACAAGCCTGGTTCATCACAGTTGAGTCTCTAAACCTAGATATGCAGAGGTTCCCTGGAATTGCTTCTTGAGTCCCTGTTTAATTCAGCTCTTGACATCACAAGATGAATTCACTCTTTAGTGAATTGCACAGACTTGAAAACTGTTTCTGCTGCGCTAAAGTCTAGGAGTGGGCTCCTTAGCCTGAAGGATGCCTGTTTCAATGGGACGTGACAGCTGCTTTCAAACATTTAAGGGCGAACACCTGTTGTTGGAGGGGGATACAGGCTTAACCCATGTCCAGCAACAGAGACAAGAGGGCATGTTCCAGGAAGATCACCTGAGCTTAGTGTAAGCAATGTCTTTCTAGCCAGTAGCGCCATCTAATAATGGAGCAAACAGCTTGGAGCCAAAGAGCCAGAGGTCTAAGCTGAGGATCCCAGGACTCTTCAACAGGGGTTTGTGGATTCAGTGGGAAGCTGGCCTGAGAGCTTTCAAGGGCCTTGGAGTGACCACCTCATTTGTCCCTTTGCACAGTTTGCCTGGTGCTGCACTTAGAGCTTCACTTTGTGAAGGGTGTAGAACACCAACACTCTTCTTATGGCAAGGATGGGCTTTTGCTCCTGTTCCTTTTCTTTTTTCTTTTTTTTTGAGACTGAGTCTTGCTCTATCACCCAGGCTGGAATGCAGTGGCGCAGTCTCGGCTCACTGCAACCTCTGCCTCCCAGGTTCGAGCTATTCTCCTGCCTCGGCCTCCCGAGTAGCTGGGATTACAGGCATCTCTTACCATACCCAGCTAATTTTTGTATTTTTATAGAGACGGGGTTTCACCACATTAGTCAGTCTGGTCTCGAACTCCTGAGCTCAAGTGATCTGCCTGCCTCAGCCTCCCAAAGTGCTGGGATTACAGGCGTGAGCCACTGTGCTCGCCTCCTGTTCCTTTTTCATCCACGATTTGGAAGAAGGTGGTGTCAGGGTCATAGAAGACCCTTAGACAGGAGACATGGGGCGGGGTGGTTTAGGGATTAGTAGTGGCCATGTTTCCCCCACCCTGAATGGGGCTTTGCCCAGGGCTGTTCCATCGGGTTTATCTGGGCCTCACAGATGTCTAGAGTTTTCTTCATCTTGTTGTGTCTGGGTCTGCACAATACTGAGAAGTTGTCTGGCAAGAAACAAAGCTACTCATGTTCTAGGTCATAGTTCCATGGCTTAGCATGAAAACAAGCAAGATCTATGTGTCCAAGGGCCCCTGCAACCCTGACATGCCTCCTGGGTGGCTGGCCACGTCTGCGTGGGGTCACTGCGGCCCAGGACTCAGACTTTCCTCTAGAAGTTGGTTTTGGCAGTGCACCCAGGGAGACTGAGTCACCAACCAAACTGGTAAGAGAATGCAGATAAACGTGGTCCTCTTCCAGGAGGATCACAACTGCCAGCAGAGAGTATTCGGGGGGCTACCCGCAGAATTCTCCTGGGGGAGAAGGTAGGTGGGAGTTAGGGGCCATTGTGTGTGGCGAGGCAGGGAAGGGAGAATTCGGGCTACTGTACTGGCCACTCTGGCAGAGCCAAGGTGGCATGATACGTGAAGTTTCTCAGTCCATTTTCCATTCACTTATTCTCGTGGCAGATGGTGGTCTCCTTTGGGGAGGTGAGGCCTGTAGGGTCCAGCCCCACAGGGTTGGTGGGTCTCTCCCTGTGAGTGGCGACGAGAGAGTGTAGAAATAAAGACACAAGACAAAGAGATAAAGAAAAGACAGCTGGGCCCGTGGGACCACTACCACCAATGAGTGGAGATTGGTAGCGGCCCCGAATGTCTGGCTGCGCTGTTATTTATTGGATACAAAGCAAAAGGGGCAGGGTAAAGAGTGTGAGTCATCTCCAATGATAGGTAAGGTCATGTGGGTCACGTGTCCACTGGACAGGGGCCCTTCCCTGCCTGGCAGCCGAGGCAGAGAGAGAGAGGAGACAAAGAGAAAGACAACTTACACCATTATTTCTGCATATTAGAGACTTAGTACTTTCACTAATTTTCTACTGCTATCTAGAAGGCAGAGCCAGGTGTACAGGATGGAACATGAAGGCGGACTAGGAGCGTGACCACTGAAGCACAGCATCACAGGGAGACAGTTAGGCCTCCGGATAACTGCGGGCGGGCCTGGCTGGTGTCAGGCCCTCCACAAGAGGTGGAGGAGCAGAGTCTTCTCTAAACTCCCCCGGGGAAAGGGAGACTCCCTTTCCCGGTCTGCTAAGTAGCCAGTGTTTTTCCTTGACATCGATGCTACCGCTAGACCACCGTCCGCTCGGCAACAGGCGTCTTCCCAGACACTGGCATTACCGCTAGACCAAGGAGCCTTCTGGTGGCCCTGTCTGGGCATAACGGAAGGCTCGCACTCTTGTCTTCTGGTCACACCTCACTATGTCCCCTCAGCTCCTATCTCTATATGGCCTGGTTTTTCTTAGGTTATGATTATAGAGCGAGGATTATTATAATATTGGGATAAAGAGTAATTGCTACAAACTAATGATTGATGATATTCATATATAATCATATCTAAGATCTATATCTGGTGTGACTATTCTTGTTTTATATTTTATTATACTGGAACAGCTCGTGTCCTCGGTCCCTTGCCTCGGCGCCTGGGTGGCCTGCTGCCCACAGAGGCCCCTCACTACTTAATGTGGCACGGTTGCAGGTTCCAACATCCTGCTCTTTTTCTACTCTACCCCGCCCCTTGTTTTCAAGACTTTGAGAGGAATTTTCCAGAATCAAGCTTTCTGGCTCGCCTTCCTCTTTTGCTTTCATAAGGATAAATACTATTCAGGGGAGAGGGCGGGAGAGATATTGAGAGCCAAGGCACGTGAGACAGCATGGGCAGGGTGCTGCCTCGTGAGCTTGCCTTTTTTTTTCTTTTTTTGAGACGGGGTCTCGCCCTGTCTCCCAGGCTGGAGTGCACTGGTGCGATCACAACTCACTGCAGCCTCCACCTCCCAGTTCAAGCAATTCTTCCACCTCAGCCTCTCAAGTAGCTGGGACCACAGGCGCCTGCCACCACACCCAGCTAATTTTTTGAATTATTTTTTGTAGAGATGGTGGATTAGTCAGGGTTCTTTAGAGGGACAGAACTAATAGGATAGATGTATACATAAGGGGAGTTTATTAAGGAGCATTGACTCCCACGATCACAAGGTGAGGTCCACAACAGGCCGTCTGCAAGCTGAGGGGCAACGAAGCCAGTCCAGGTCCCAAAACCTCAAAAGTGGGACGTTAATAGTGCAGCCTTCAGTCTGTGGTCAAAGGTCCACGAGTCCCAAAGCTGAAGAATTTGGAGTCCGATGTTTGAGGGCAGGAAGCATTCAGCACAGGAGAAAGATGTGGGCTCAGAGACTAAGCCAGTCTAGTCTTTCCACATTCTTCTGCCTGCTTTTGTTCTGGCCATGCTGGCAGCTGATTAGATGGTGCCCACCCAGACTGAGGGTGGGTCTGCCTCTCCCAGTCCACTGACTCAAATGTTAATCTCCTTTGGCAACACCCTCATAGACACACCCACGATTTTTCAATCCAATCATTTTTCAATCCAATCATTTTTCAATCCAATCATCTTGACACTCAATATTCACCATCACAGATGGAGTCTTGCTATGTTGCCCAGGCTGGTCTCACACCCCTGTCCTTAAGCAATCCTCCCCACCTCAGGCTCCCAAAGTGCTGGGATTACAGGCGTGAGCCACAGCACCCGGCCTTACAGTACATTTTCTATGTTTAAATATACAAATACCTACCATTGTGTTACAGTTGCCTACAGTATTCCGTAGAGTCACATGCTTTACAGGTTTGTACCCTAGGAGCAACAGGCTATACCATGTAGCCTAGATGTGCAGTAGTCTCTGCCATCTAGGTTTGTGTAAGTTCACTCTGTGATGTTTGCACAATGACAGAATTGCTTAGTGATGCATTTCTCAGAACAAATCCCCATCCTTAGCCAACACATGACTTTTTATTTTCTTCTTCTTTTGCTTGACCAATAAATTAGGACATCTTAAAACTTTTGAGAAATACACAAAAAGCTCAAGCCATCCTCCACATCTTTTTTTTTTTTTTTTTTTTTTTTTTTTTAAGGAAGATAAAACATTCATTATTCCTTAAGTAGAAGTGAATCCTTATAAAGGTCTTCCTCTCTGTTGACTTCATGTTGAGTAGACTGGGAAGGAGGAAGAGGGGGTTGGTCTTGCTGTCTCAGGGGTGGCAGAGGCAGGAGAAAGTAGGTGGACCTGTGTGATCCAAATGTGTTGTTCAAGGTCAACTGTATATGGTTGGCTCTCATGATCTAATATTTTACGTAGGAACCTTACATCTCTGTCATAAATAAAATGAACTTAAAATTTCCTTTTCTTTTACTTTTTGTTTTACCAATTAAGGTTATGCTAGCCTCAGAAATGACTAGAGTTGCTTTTATTCTTTTCTATTTTCTGGAACAATTTACTTAGATAAATCATCTGAGGTCAGGAGTTCAAGACCAGACTGGCCAACATGGTGAAATGCCGTTTCTACTAAAAATACAAAAAAAAAATTAGCCGAGCATGGTGGCGCAAGCCTGTAATCCCAGTTACTCAGGAGGCTGAGGTGGGAGAATCTCTTGAACCTGAGAGGCAGAGGTGGCAGTAAGCCAAGATGGTACCACTGCACTCCAACCAGGGCGATAGCATGAGACTCCATCTCAAAAAAAAAAAGAAAAAGAAAAGAAAAGAAAAGGAAATGCCCACAGGAGATGGAGTGACAGGGTCGGGGCAGAGAGAAATGGAAACTTACCGGAGGGTTTGCCGGGACTTAAGTTGAGCAATTTGAGTCACTTCACCCAGAGCCAGGCTATGGCTGCTGCGTATTCTCCTCACACCCACTTAATGAGACACTAAGTCCACTAGATTGGAGAAAAATATATGATATTTGTAGAAAAATAATAATTTTTTTTGAGACAGAGTCTCGCTCTGTCACTCAGGCTGGAGTGCAGTGGTGCAATCTTGGCTCACTGCAACCTCCACCTCCTGGGTTCAAGTGATTCTTGTGCCTCAGCCTCCCAAGTAGCTGGGATTACAGGTGTGCACCACCACACCCAGCTAATTTTTGTATTTTTAGTAGAGACGAGGTTTTGCCATGTTGGCCAGGCTGGTCTCGAACACCTGACCTCAAGTGATCTGCCTGCCTTGGCCTCCCAAAGTGCTGGGATTACAGGCGTGAGCCACCGCACCTGGCCTCTCCATGTCTTTTCATGACTTGATAGCTCATTTCTCTTTAGAACGGAATCATTCCATTGTTTGGATGTTCCATAGTTTATCCATTTATCTACCAGAGGACATCTTGGTTGTTTCCATATTTTAACAATTATGAATAAAGCTGGTATAAACATCTATGTGCATGTCATGAATTGGTTTTTCGAACCCCTGACATGACCTTGTGTAGATAGTCTCAGTCTCTATTCTCAATCATGTGTGAGTTACAAATAATTTATTGAAATAACAGCCCCCTCCCCATGTCTTTGGCTGGTGATGATGGAAGGGTTTGTTTCAGTGTTTTGTTTGGTGTCTCACTTCTCTCCCTCATACATGGGATTTTTCACAAGAGCAAATAGTGACATTTGGTGTCTAATGAGCAACTTCTGATTGCCCCCAGCCTACCATTGCTTGTCACCTCTCTCACTGTCTCTGGGGCAGCGGGTAGGTCCTAGCTTGGTTTGAACGTTTTTTTTTTTTTTTTTTTTTGAGACAGAGTCTCGCTCTGTCACCCAGGCTGGAGTTCAGTGGCGCAATCTCGGCTCACTGCAAGTACCGCCTCCCGGGTTCACGCCATTCTCCTGCCTCAGCCTCTCCGAGTAGCTGGGACTACAGGCACCCGCCACCACGCCCGGCTAATTTTTTATATTTTTTAGTAGAGACGGGGTTTCACCGTGGTCTCGATCTCCTGACCTCCTGATTCGCCCGCCTCGGCCTCCCAAAGTGCTGGGATTACAAGCGTGAGCCACCGCGCCCGGCCGGTTTGAACGTTTTAACCTGGCTATGGCTGGCACGGGATCACGGAAATGCGGTTGCTTGTGTTTGTTGTTACAGTAGCATTTGGAAGCACTGGTAGGAGTTAGATGACATTGGCTGGCACAGAAGTGTGGGAACAAAGGTGATCCTGGAGAAAAACCACTCCGCTGTCCTCTCAAGGCTGGACCGAGCTCAGTGAATTCAGCGATGTGAGCACCTCACCAGGCACTTGCTTTTTTTTTTTTTCTTTTTTTGTGACAGGGTCTCACTGTGTCACCCAGGCTGGAGTGCAGTGGTGCAATCACAGCTCACTGCAACCTCTGCCTCCTGGGCTCAGGTGATCCTCCCACCTCAGTCTCCAAAATAACTGGGACCACAGGTGCGAGCCACCACGCCCAGCTATTTTTTAATTTTTTTTTTTTTTTTTTTTTTTTTGCAGAGATGGGGTTTCATGTTGCCCAGGCTGGTCTCTTAACTCCTGAGCTCAAGCAATCCGTCCGCCTGAGCCACCCAAAGTGCTGGGATTACAGGTGCGAGCCACTGCACTGGCCAGGATCATTTTCAATAATTGCCCTGCTAATGTCTCATTCTACTCACGGAAGGTCCTTCTCTGACCTTTCCTTCCCAAATAGCTCAATTGTTCTAGGTGAGTCTGAATCACAGCCTGATCAGCTCCTAAATTAGGATTCCACTAAGCACCCTGGGGTTAGGGTGGCCCCATAATGAGTCTCCTAGGGAGCTATCTATCTGCGTCTGTGTCAAGTAGAAGGGAAAAACAAAAACAAACCAACAAAAAAACCCCAACAAACTCTGCTCCTAATTGGCTTTCTTCTTTCATCTCTGACCTGGTTCCTTGACTTCTCTAATCTCAACTCCCTTTACTTCTTCCCATAAAGCAAGTGGGGTTGACTAGGTAGTCTTGAAGTTTCCTTCTACCTTTCACAGTTTCTAGGACCATGACCTAGGAGAAATAATCGATCTGCGCTAGCCTTGGTGTTATTGTAGCTGTAAAAGAATCATCGTCTTAGTGGAACATTTACATTATTGGGGGCGTTTTCTGAAGGGCCGCCTTTGTGATACCCAGGTTAGGAGCAGGGAAGTTGGCCAAGCCGTAGTTGGACATTTGGGGTGAAGATGGGGCATTAGCAGAGCTAGGGAATGAGTTAGGAGGATGTCCAAACTAGTAAACTCGGAACCAGTAAATCACCAGAATACAGCTGCAGTTGGGTTGTTTGTAAGTGATTTTGTAGTGAAGCAGTTTCATCTCTCATGAGGGCTCTACCCTAACTTACCTGGGGCTGTAAAGGCTGCCAGTTCTAGCTGGCCATTAAAAAAACAAACACAAAAACAGGTGTGCATTCGTCCTTGCTCCCACGCACTCCGTTTGCACTTAGATGGGAGGAGCAGGAGGGGGATTGAGTTAACTTCCTTTTGCCTGCTGCATAGCAAGTGCAGGAGGCGAATGGGGGAAGAACATAGTCTTCCCTCTAGACTCACAACGCGTTATTGACAGGAAAAGTGCCCGGTCTGCGAAAGTTCAGCTGGACCTCCGGGACGTCAACTCCCTGTGCCCTAATTGCTGACCGCTGTCAGATGCGTTATCTAGGTCAAGAGATTAATGATGTGCCGCTGCTGGGGCAGACGCCATCTCTCTGCTCTCTCTGTGAGCTGAAACCAGCAATGTGTTTGCAAGCTTGTAGGGAGTGTGGAAGAAGGCTCCCTGGTCCGCTTGCCTGGCCTGTACGTGTGCAAAATCGGTGGGCAAGCAGCGGGCGCGCAGGTGCACCGTCATTCCCCAGGAACCGCGGGCGCTCTTTGCAGGGGTGCAGCCGCTCTCCCGGCGCGCAGCCTGCAGCCCTCACGGACCCCCGCGAACCCCAGGGCGGGAACTCGTCCCGGTGGCGCGGGCGCTCGCCGCCTGCTGTTTCCCTCTTCGGGTCAGCCCACTCTTATTTCAGGAGTGGAGTGGGTCTCTCCCCTGGGCGTTTAGGGTGTCGCCTCTGGCATGTGCTCCCACTGCAGAAAACAAGTCCAAGTGCAACGCATCGGGTTTCTGAACAGCCGCCAGAGCGCGGAAACCAGACCGTCAGCAAAGCTGTCGCGGGAACAGGGGCTCTGAGAGGGCGGCGCGGGGGGCGGGGTGCCGGAGTGGGGGTCGAGGCTAGCGGGGAGTGGGGGTCGAGGCGTGGGGGAGGGTGGCGGGGCACAGGCCAGGTGGCCGATGTTGCGCGTTCCGGGGCCCCTCGGCAGGCGGCGGGTCGGGAGGAGTGGAGGCCCGGGTGGGGCGGGCGCGCGGGGCGGGAGCAGCCCTGGTCGCCGCCTGGGCGCGGGCGCCCTCCCTGTGGAGCATGCGGGACGTGAGCGACGTGTGGCAGCCTCTGCGCAGACTTTTCCGCCGCGGTGTAGGTTTCAGCGAGCGCCGCCTTCCCTCCAATCACAGCCCAGCCTCAGCGCTAAGTGTGCACCTCTCTGCAAGGCGGCGCAGCGCTCCTGTACTGAGGCTTCGTTTGCAAAAATTACATCCAAGTCGTGTCCCGGCGCGGGCGGCGGTTCCCCACCAAAACCAGCCCAGATCTTCCCCGCACGCCTCTGACCTGACTGCACGACTGTCAAAAGTCGCGAGCTGGTGCAAACTGCGAGGGCCGGAAAAGGAGACGGGGCACGCATGCACCAAAAAGTGGGGAGGCAGAGCTGCAGGGTGTGCAGGATAACGGAGTGAATTTTAGGGGTCTGCATAATAAGGGGCCGCCCCCAAAAGTTTTCCCTCGACTTAGGTAATGAATTGCAGATCGAAATGGGTCTAGTTTTATTCATTCTTCTACTCGGGGCGATAAAGGTTTATTGAATGGTGTACATGGTGAGTGTGAAAACCAGATGCCAGCTGCCCCCAGCCCCAGTCCACTTCAGTCCAGCTCCCCGGGGCTTTCCCGCCCCCTCCTCGTGCCCAGCACCGCAGGCCTCTCAAGGTTCCCAGTCTTTGGGCTAGGGGAGGGGAGCAAGGCTCAGTTCAAGTCCAGGTTTCTAAGGGATTCAGGAAAGTGGACAGGGTGAGGTAGGAGGATCAGGGAAGCCTCCTCCCCGCGGGTGGCCCGGGTCGTGGCGGGGGATGGGCTCGCGGGTATTATCAGGGAGCAGCCTGGCCCATGTCCTTACCTGGACTGCGCCTGTCCCACAGCGCGTGTTAGGAATGCAGAGTATCGGGGCTCCACGGCCCTAAAGGAGCTGCATTGGTAGGATGCACTTTAAGCAGCTTCCCAAGGGATTCGGCTAAGGGGGCCACGGTCTACACTGTGCAGGACTACGTCGCTGCTCTCCTCCCGGCCAGCACAGTTGAGGTGAGGGGCGGGAATTAGTCGGGGAAGCTGTGCCAGACGTCCCGCGGGAACAACGGGACGAGGGGATAACAGCAGCCAGGACCTTTCAGCAGGGCTGGGCTGCAGGAGCTGGTGCGCCGCCGTCGCCGGCCCGCAGGGGGAGCTCGCAGGCTGCCTCCCGGCTCGCCCACCCTCCTCCCCACGTGGAAGGGGGCTGGGACCCAAGGAATGCGGCCCGCCCCGAGGCTGACGTGCGCGTCTGCGGCCAGCCCGGACTCTTTAAAAGCCGACGGTGCGCGGGGCATCCCAGCCGAGCCGGAGAGGAGGCGAGCGGCAGGGCCTGGTGGCGAGAGCGCGGCTGTCACTGTGCCCGAGCATCCCAGAGCTTTCCGAGCGGACGAGCCGGCTGTGCCGGGCATCCCCAGCCTCGCCACCCTCGCAGCACACGTCGAGCCCCGCACAGGCGAGGGTCCGGAACTTAGCCCAAAGCACGTTTCCCCTGGCAGCGCAGGAAACGCCCGGCCGCGCGCCGGCGCACGCCCCTCTCTCCTCCTTTGTTCCGGGGGTCGGCGGCCGCTCTCCTGCCAGCGTCGGGATCTCGGCCCCGGGAGGCGGGCCGTCGGGCGCAGCCGCGAAGATGCCGTTGGAACTGACCCAGAGCCGAGTGCAGAAGATCTGGGTGCCCGTGGACCACCGGCCCTCGTTGCCCAGATGTGAGTGCAGCTGCGCGGAGCCGGGTTGCAGGGCGCGCTGCGCGGGGCCAGGCCATTGTGTGGGGCGGCTTTGTGCCGACGCCCCTCTGCGGGGGGCGCGCCCGTGCGGGTCGCGCCGGCGGGGCGGGGCGGAGGCGCGGGTTGCGCGTCCTTGGCCAGGCGGCAGGGGCGCTGTGGCCGTTGGCCCCGTGGCTGCCCCGCCGGCCCGGAAACGGCGAGTGAGCCCGGCCGGGCTGCGTACGCCGAGACGGAGGGACGCGCGCGTCTGGACAGGCCAGGGAGGGGATCCACATCCTCCGCGATCCCTGCCCTCGACACCCGTCCCGGGCGGCCGTGGCTGGAGCGCAGCCCAGGGACCCGGCCGCTCGCGCCTCCGCCCCTTTCCACCGTCCGGATCTCCTCTCTCTGCATGTTTCCATCTCCTCTCCCGCCTTGCTATGCATTCCTATCCCCTCGCTGCACTTAATAACCTATTTCTCTGTCCTGTTTTCTCTTTCGATATATATGTCTCTGTTTTTCTCTCTCTGTTTCTGCCTCCTTCCTCTCCCACTGTGTTTTTTTCTGCCTTTATCTCTTTCTCTCTTCTTCTCTCTCTTCCGTGCATCTCCAGTGCCATGGGGGCGCCCGTGCTGGGGGCGCCAGGAGAGCCACCTGGAGCCATGCCTGTGTCCCCGGCTTTGGGGAGGGTCGGTGGGTTGGTGAGTGCACGGTTGGCGCTGCCCCACGCGCCCCGGGCGCACGCATTCCCCGGTGCTCGGAATTGGCTGGCAGTACCCTGCCCCGTCCTGCCGGTCGCCGCCCCCGCCACCAGCGATCGCTTGGGAGAGGGCTACCTCGAGCTCCACCTCATCTGCGGAGCGCCGCCGCGGAAAAGGGCGGGTGGGCAGCGCAGAGAGGCGACGCTGCCTCTCCAGGTAATGCGCCCCGGCTCCCATGGGCTGGACAGGGAGCCGCCTGGTGCGGTTTTGCCCAGGTCAGGTCGTAGCCTGAGTAGTGACTGTGGGATCCAGGTGCAAACTCTTGAGGTGGCTTCGGGTCATCCGAAGGCGCCTGAGCGAAGGCGGCTGGCAGGGTTGCCCGGCTACCACGTTTCTTAGGACGGCCCCCGCGGGACTTGACAGCTCTTCTGGAGCCCTGCCGGGTCTGAATCACCGGCCTCGTCCAGACCTGCCCCTCTCCCCACACCCACCCCCATGGTGTGCCCTGGGTGGGGACGTCAGCAGATCCACCCTGCTGGACTTCAGGGTTCTGGGGTAGCCCTCAGGAGAGGTCTTGTTCCCCCTCTTTGTGAGGTAGCCCAGGACTGGGGGATGCGGGTGTGTTGCCCAGCCCTGTCAGATGCGCTTGAACTGGGGTGGCCCACGGTTCTCTTGTCTTTGTGTAAAACCTGTAAGTGGAGTGGAATGCAGCTCTTAAATCCCCAAGGAGATTTGGCCAAGTCCAAATGCAGAAACAACTTTTGCATAAAACAAGTATTATCTCTATAGCACTTTGTAAACTGCAATGGAGGCTAGTCCTATATATGTAAATACATGTGATTGTATACGAACGCCCAGGGGTCTGGGAGGAGTGTCCCGTGACTTCCAGGGCGGCTCTGAGATCGGTTGGCATCAGCTCAGTTGTGATGATATTGAGAACACCAGCGTGCATCAAGGCGTCCTCCCTCCAGGCTTGGATCCTGATCCATTAGACCCTATCAACCTGCACGTCTCGCACGCAGTGAGAGATTTGCCTAAGAATCCCTGTCAGAATCATTCAGAGCTGGAGGGTGGGAATTTGGCTAAAGCTGATGGATTAATTCTTTTGTCCCGCCTACTGCTGGTATCCTCCTGTGTGGCTTTGAGGTATAGTCTCAGACACATTCCTTTTTGTAAACAGATCTGCAGCCTGGGTATCGCACATCCTTATTTCAAGTGGTGGTGTCTTTTTCAGTTTATATAGTCACATTTGTCTCTTACTGGAATGGAGAGAAGAAGCTATTTCTATTTGGTATCTTCCTGACACCCTACCTCGATTCTCTAATGGCATTTGGGACATTGGGTGGGTTTTTCTTTCTTTCTTTCTTTCTTTTTTTTTTGGAGATGGCGTTTCACTCTGTCACTGAGGCTGGAGTGCAGTGGTGCGAGCTTGCCTCACTGCAACTTCTGCCTCCAGGTTTCAAGCGATTCTCGTGCCTCAGTCTCCTGAGAAGCTGGGATTACAGGTGTGTGCCACCATGCCCAGCTAATTTTCGTACTTTTAGTAAAGACGGGGTTTCACCATGTTGGCCAGGCTGGTCTCGAACTCCTGACCTCAAGTGATTTGCCCACCTCAGCCTCCCAAAGTGCTGGGATTATAGGCGTGAGCCACCATGCCCAGCTGGGTGGGTTTTCTTTCTCCTAAACCTGTTGCCACCTTTATAAGCGGCCTTCTCATTGGAGGTCTGCAGCAGAGTTCCCTGAGTTTATTATTTATTTATTCATTTTTGAGGCAGAGTCTCACACTGTCACCCAGGCTGGAGGGCAGTGGTGCGATCATAGCTCACTGTAACCACCAACTCTTGGGCTCAAGTGATGCTCCCGCCTCAGCCTGTCCAGTAGCCAGGACTACAAGTGTGCACCACCACACCCGGCTAATTAAAAAAAAATTTTTCATAGAGATGGGGTCTTGCTATGTTGCTCAGGCTGGTCCCGAACTCCTGGCCTCAAGTGATCCCCCCACCTTGGCCTCCCAAAGTGCTGAGGTTACAGGCATGTGCCACCATTCCCAGCCTCCTTGAGGTTTATTGCTGAAGGAGGGTGTCTAGGATGCTGCTTTTTATAGACAAAGAACAGTACAACAACAAAACAAAAATTACTGTATCAATAAGCTGCATTATATTCTTGCCTCAGAGGCGCATTAACGGGATACCCTGTTGCTACATCAGCATGGTGGTAAATGTTTCTTACAAAACCTGTAGCTTCCTTCGCATGCATCCTGTAACTCCTGCTGACTTACTGAATTTGTGAGTCAGCATAATGGGCAAGAAGTACCTTTTTGACTGGCAAGGTCTGGCTTTCCTTTGTGTTCATCACTAAAATTCAAGAGTCTCTGTGTTCTGAGGGATCCCGGGTACCAGGCTGAGTCCTAAGATGGTGCTTGGGACTTGGCATTAAATCAGAAGTTGCCATCATCAGTGGAGCAAAGGGGGTATTAGTACTGGTCAGGCCAGTGCAGGGTTGTAAGCAACAGGTAAAAGACAGCCTTTTAAAGCACCAAACTTTCTTTCTTGAGACAGAGTCTCACTCTGTCACCCAGGCTGGAGTGCAATGGTGCAATCACGTCTCATTGCAGCCTTGAACTCCTGGGCTCAAGCAATCCTTCTGCCTCAGCCTCCTGAGTAGCTGGGATTATGGGCATGTGCTACTGCACCCAGCTAATTTTTAAAAAGATTTTTGTACAAACGGGGTCTCTCTATGTTGCCCAAGCTGGTCTCGAATTCCTGGCCTCAAGCGATGCCCCCTTGACCTCCCGAAGTGCTGGGATTACAGGTGTAAGCCAGTGTACCTGGCCTTTTTTTTTTCCCTCTTAAAAACAATGGAATGAGACAAACTGCCAGCTTGTCTTTGCTCAGGATTTAGACAGACCCTGAGGAAACTGAGTCTGAAGAAAGGTTGATGTGCTACTCAAATACGGATAGAAAGACTTTCATCTCAGTAGGGAGTTACGCCGGCTGCTGGTGTTCTAGTGTAAGGAAGCTGGGCGGGTGATGTCCTAGAGAAATCCGTGCCTTATCCCTGGGTAGCCCTTACAGTTTATTTTCTGGGGATGCATTCTGAGTCAGTGGGGGATACAGACTGTGTGGGCTGCTGCCTGTCTGTCTGTGCATTGCACACCATCAGAGAGGTTAGTAGCTTAATCTAGCTGGGAGAGCAGGAGTAGGAACCCGGGGGTGCCAGCCTCTCACTGTCCAGGTGGGGGATTCGCCATCCATCTGGCTGCTGCTTTCCATAACTAGCTCCTTGTGTCACTGTATCCCGCGGCTGAGTGTTCACCAGCCAGCCTTCAGTTTTCTTTTGGCTTCTTGTGTACGTTTGCCTGCAGGGAATGGGCCCTAGTAGGCAGTCTGCGTTGTACACTAATGGTACTGCGGGCTTGTAGACAGCCAGGGCTTAGCCCAAAGGCACTACTCAGCCACACTGACCCTGTATCCCCCAAGTAGCCTCTGTCTCACGGGTACCCAGTGCATGTACCTGGCGCATGTGCCCAGTGAGCGAGCGTGTCGTGAACATAACAACCTTGCAGAATTGAAGCTCCGTGTCCGGGACTTGGTGACTTTCTGGGAGGACTTACCCAAGTGGCCATGGTCATTACCATGACAACACTTTGAGCTTGAGGCCCCCAGACTCAATTCGGGTGTTTAGTCTGTTACCCAGGGTCTTTACACAGTTGTTCCTTCCCCTGTAACAGGGTGACATCTGTGTTCCCCCAGGCATGTTTCAATTGACATCTAAAGTCAACATCTAAGTACATTTAAGTTTCACAACTTTCAAAACTTTGGGTGTGTGAAAAAGAAGTTAAAATATTAAACATTTACATAAAATGAAACGAGACACAAATACTCTTTGGAAAATCTTGTGTTAAACCCAGTAATTTTTTTTTTGTTTTTTGAGACAGACTTTTGCTCTGTTGCCCAGGCTGGAGTGCATTGGTACAATCTCGGCTCACTGCAACCTCTGCCTCCCGGATTCAAGTGATTCTCCTACCTCAGCAGATGGGATTACAGGTGCCCGCTACCACGCCTGGCTAATTTTTGTATTTTTAGTAGAGACGGAGTTTTGCCATGTTGATCAGGCTGGTTTCGAACTCCTGACCTCAGGTGGTCTGCCCTCCTCTCCCGCCCAAAGTGCTGGGAGACTGTGCCCAGCCAATACTTATCTTTTCTAATCACTGTGCCTTGCCAGGGAGGGTGATGAGGCAGGTAGGGGTGTCTCTTTTTTGGTGGTAAAAAGGCCCATTGAGAAGAGAAGAAGAAACTGAGGGTCACAGAATTAGAAACATGAGGTGTGCTGTGAGTTTTTAAAAGGGGCTGAGGTTGGAGAATAAGACTCAAAGATTTAGTAAGGATTTGTGATTACCTTATCTGTCCAAGACAGTGGTGGGTGTCTGAAGGGAGGGATAGCTGCAAACACCTCAGGCGCCCCTCTCTGTTTTTTTTTCTTTTGAGATGAAGTTTCGCTCTGTCACCCAGGCTAGAGTGCTATGGTGGGATCTCAGCTCACTGCAAGCTCCGCCTCCCGGGTTCAGGCCTTCTCCTGCCTCAGCTTCCCGAGTAGCTGGGACTACAGGCGCCTGCCACCATGCCCGGCTAATTTTTTGTGTTTTTAGTAGAGACGGGGTTTCACCGTGTTAGCCAGGATGGTCCCGACCTCCGAGGCCCACCTCGGCCTCCCAAAGTGCTGGGATTACAGGCCTGAGCCACCGCGCCTGACACGCCCCTCTCTTTGAATCTTACTATTCGAGAGACCAGTGCGTAGGGAGAATGGCTCTGCTTTGCCAAGAAGGGACTGGCGGTTTATTTGGGTTTGAAATCCAGTCTGACCTTTTGCCCTGTGTATTTCCTCTGCTCTTTTGCTGTTGTTGTTGTTGTTGTTTTCCCTCTCTAAATGTCTATTGCCAGAGGAGATTCATCCCTATGATTAGTGAGTAGACATAATCCCGTGTTGGATAAATCAATCAGCCTCTGCTTCCTTGGCGTGGTTCCGACAGAAATAATTCTGCCTATGTGCACAGCTGAGAGTATGTGTGTGCATCTGTCTCTGCATATCTGGGTGCTCTTAGGAGCAGCGGCGCGGTGGGGACACCTGGTAAGACCAGGAGGGACCCTTGGCCTGGGGGAAGGGTCAGTGGATGGGTATTGTTTCCAAGGAGTTGCTGCTACTTTTCCGATGTGGCAGCTACAGCTGTCAGAATGACCCTGGGCACGGTGGGGTGTGCCTCACTGGCTTTTAGGGAGGCCACCATCTCTCCGTGTGCCCCCTGGGGACACAAGAAAGCCCCTGGGTGCTTTGTGCTTGTTTGTTCCACTCATGTGCTCAGGATGCCCGGCTCACCCTGGGCAGTGAAAAGCATCTGTTTTCGAGGAACTGTTTGTTCTAGGTCACTGGACACCAAGGGCATACCAGTCCAGGGCTTTTAGCGTCTTCTCATCTGCTGATAGCCTGTCTGTCTCCTTACTCTGCCTGCTGAGAAGGCCACTAATGGTCTCCAAATAGCATGGAGGGGACAAAGGCCCGGCATGCCATGCCTGCCTCCCTGCCCCCGCCGCCAGGCCTGGGAGCAGATCCTGGACATTGACTTCAGTTTGGAGCCCTGTTGGGGGGTCCAGCTTACAGAGGGGCTTCTTCGCTGAGCCGCGGCCTGTCTGAGGGGTGGTGGCTCCCTCAGCCTAAGCCTGTTCAGCTTGGACATCGGGGCGTCTGTCCAGTCTGACATCTGCCTGGTTCTGTGTGCAGCTTTCAGAGGTTTTCCTGCAGGCCATGCGGGCTGTGTCTGGGAATGATGGGGACAGCCAGGCTGACCACGTGGCAGTGAGTGCTGGGCAGTGCCGCCCAGGCGGGAGCTGGCGGGTGTCATCTGGCCCTGGAGCTTGCATGTCGGCAGGGTGTGGGATTTGCCTGAGACTCCCAGGGCCAGGCGACAGCCGGGGAGATACTGGGCCCTTGGCCTTCAGAACAGGGGGCTTCTGGCTGCTTTCTGAAAAACCGAGCAAAACCCCCCTCCCTGCTGTTTTGTCTTACTGAGATGCCAAGACCGTTGTGTAGCAGCAGAAGCCAGGAGGGAGCTGGCAGGCAAGAGCATCTCCAGGTTTCCTGGAGACAGTGGTGGAGCCGGCCCCTGCCTGAGGCTTCGTGACCGGCCCTTCCCTCGGCAGGGCCCCAGCATTCATCCGAGCCTGGCACCAGAAGGAGGGGGTCAGACAGGGCGTGAGAGGCTCAGGGGTGGAGGATTTACCTGTCCGCTGGGGTAATTTCAGCATCCTGCCTCCCTGACCTACTTTCATTTGATAAATTCTTTTCATTTTCTTCTAATTTTTTAAAAAATTTATTTATTTGTAGAGGCAGGGTCTTGCTATGTTGCCCAGGCTGGTCTCAAACTCATGGTCTCAAGTGATCCTCTTGCCTCGGCCTCCCAAAGCACTGGGATTACAGGCATAAACCACTGCGCCTGGCTGTAAACTCCTACTTTTAAAAATTGCCTTTTTAAAGATTTTTTTTTTCAGAAATGCCGCCCATACCTCTGTGTGGAGGTTCGGATATTGATGGTGGGCCTCTCTGTCTCTTGACCCCTGGGCCCCAGCCCCCTGCCCCTCTGTCCCCATGTTGTGTTGGAATCCGCCCTCTCAACTCTGAGCCCCACCCTCCCTGGGGAGGGGAATCCTTTCCTCCCACCCGCAGGAGCATTCCACTTCCACTGTGGTGTTAGTCACTGGTTCCCTGCTAGGTTTAGCGCCCTGGGTATCAGCTCAGGAATTTGGGGTTGGGACTGTCTTTGCCAAGTGGAACCTAAAGGCAGAATTGACGGACAGGGTGTGGCTGGGGGGCTGTGGCCACTAGGGTTGCCTGGTCCCACTCTGGTACAATGCCAGGGGCTTCAGGATAGGGAGATGAAATGAAAATTTCAATGAATGCTGGGTGTGGTGGCTATGCCTGTAATCCCAGCACTCTGGGAGGATTGTTTGAGACCAGGAGTTCGAGACCAGCCTGGGCAACACAGCGAGACCCCATCTCGACAAAGATAAAAAAATTAGCCAGGGGTGGTGATGTGCAAACTTGTAGTCCCAGCTATTGGGGAGGCTAAGGCTGGAGGATCGTTTAAATCCAGAGGTTTGAGGCTGCAGTAATCTGTGGTGGCCACTGCACTCCCGCCTGGGCAACAGAGTGAGACCCTGTCTCAAAAACATTTTTGGTGAAATTCTTCAGCGTTATTGTTGGGCCTGGCCTCTGCTCCTCTTTTCCGGTCACTTGGTTGATGACACACTCTTCTTGCTTGTTTTTGCAGCCTGTGGGCCAAAGCTGACCAACTCCCCCACTGTCATCGTCATGGTGGGCCTCCCTGCCCGGGGTAAGACCTACATCTCCAAGAAGCTGACTCGCTACCTCAACTGGATTGGCGTCCCCACAAAAGGTGAGACTGCAAGTGCAAAAACCTGACCTTCCATCTCAGTTGCTGGTTTCACAGGCAGGACCATCCCTGGGCGCCTCTGTCCCCTGGTCAGGGAGTCTGACCCTGCCTCCCGTGCAGCCAGGTCCCCCTTCACACTGTGTCTACACCCTTCTTCTGTTGGGGTTTTTTCCTCACTGGCCATTCTCTTTCCCACTCCCCTAAATCCTGCCCCGACTCAGATTTCACCTCCTTCAAAGCGGTCTTCGGCCATGTCAGTCCTTTACATTCCTGTCACACTCAGTCCTAGCTAACATTCCTCTGCTGATGGCCCTAAGCACTGCCTACCATAGATCAAGGGTCTTCAGCCCCCAGGCTGTGGACTCTATGCCAGGTGGCATGTTAGGAACCGGGCCGCAGGAGGTGAGTGGCAGTGAGCGAGCATTCCCACCTGAGCTCCGCCTCCAGTCTGATCAGCGGTGGCATTAGATTCTCACAGGAGTGAACCCTATTGTGAACTGGGCATGTGAGGGATCTAGGTTGTCTGCTCCTTATGATAATCTAATGCCTGATGATCTGAGGTGAAACAGTTTCAACCCAAAGCCGTACACCCACAACCCTTCCCTGTCGATGGAAAAATTGTCTCCCACAAAAGTGGTCCCTGGTGCCAAAAAGGATGGGGACCGCTGGTTGTAGATGACGCCTTTAAGAATCTGTGCTTGGTCTTCCCAACTAGATGGGGAACATCTTGTGGATGGGCACTGGGTATTTTTTTGTTTTTCAATTAATTTTATTTTAGATTAGGGGTACATGTGCGTGTTTGTTACATGAGTATACTGCATATTGATTGGGGATTGGGCTTCTAGTGAACCTGTTACCCAGATAGTGAACATTGTACCCAACTGGTTATTTTTTAACCCTTGCTCATCTCCCACCCTCCCCTCTTTTGAAGGGATGGTTTTTATGTTTACCATCCCCGCTGTGCCCAGCTCAGTGCCCAGGAACCATGGGACACATTCCCCCGGCCCTGGCCCTGGCGGCTGCACCAGCAGAAGGGTTGACCTAGATCTGGCAGTGGGCATGAGGCCCCACTCGCTTTCTGATACCATTGGTGGAAATGTGTTGTCCCTATTTTTACTAGACTTGGGGCCTCCCCCAACCCATCCTCACAGTCTCAGTCTCTGGTTTAGGATATCGTGAGACTGGGATTGTAGACTTGGCTGGAGGGGACAGCGTCGCAGAGCCTGCGGCAGCGGCATTGCAGCTGGACTGGGGAAGCCGGGCTGCCTGTGGCCTGCTGTCCTCAGGAGTTGAGGATAGGGCAGGACTGGGCGCCGGCATTGCTTCCACACCATCTCATTCAAGTCGGTGTGGTTGGGTGGGTGGCTCTTCCTTTGGTCGATCGCATGATCCCGGTGTGAGCTGGCCCCTTCCTGCTCGATCATCCAGGTTGTTCTCTTTCCCGTCCACAGTGTTCAATGTCGGGGAGTATCGCCGGGAGGCTGTGAAGCAGTACAGCTCCTACAACTTCTTCCGCCCCGACAATGAGGAAGCCATGAAAGTCCGGAAGTAAGGCTGGGCCACGGGAATAAGGCTGGGCTGCGGGGCTGCGGGCGTAAGGCTGGGCTGCTGCAATAAACTTTGGCCGCGGGCGTAAGGCTGGGCCGCAGGCGTAAGGCTAGGCTGTGGGAATAAGGCTGGGCTGTGGGGCTGCGGGCATAAGGCTGGGCCGCGGGAATAAGGCTGGGCTGCGGGAATAAGGCTGGGCCGCGGGAATAAGGCTGGGCTTTGGGAATAAGGCTGGGCCGCGGGAATAAGGCTGGGCTGCGGGAATAAGGCTGGGCTGTGGGGCTGCGGGTGTAAGGCTGGGCTGCGGGCTTGGGCTTGCTTTGTTCTGAGCCAGGCTCTGTAGGAGGCAGAGAAAGCCGGCCTGCGGGTGGGTCCTGCTGGTGGTCTTCAGGGCTGTGCAGTGTGGGAACAAGCCCTGCTGCCCCTCTGAGGTTGCTGCTCTCATCTGTTCCCTGAGGGTCTCAGTGAGTTGACCCTCACTGGGACAGAGCTGCAGAAGCACCCTCACTGAGAATTAGCAAGTCCTGTTTGTCGGGAGTGTCTGTTTGTTTGGAAAGGATTTCTTGTTAAGTGCGAGTTGATGGTGAAACCCTAGTGCAAGGGTGTTCGGCCCCGGCTGTATGTTGGAGTCTCATGGGGGATGCTAAAACCCCTGATGCCAGGCCCCACCCCAGACCAGTTAGCGCAGATCTGTGGGTGGCTCTGGGCAGCCATTTCTTAGCAGCTCCCCAGGAGTGGTTCCCGTGTGCAGCTCGGTGCGAGCACCACCTCCCAAGGGTTCCTGAGGCCACCCGTGCGGGGCCCCAGGTTGGAAGCCTCTGGGCCTGAGGGGTGCTGGCCAGCCTGCCCAGTGCTAAGCAGTGTAGAATGGAACCACCAGTTACTCTGCCTGTCGGGGTGCATCGGGAGTTGCTTGGGCTGCCCCAGCGGACGCACTGGTGCTGACATTCGGCGTCTCTTGTGCATTCCAGGCAATGTGCCTTAGCTGCCTTGAGAGATGTCAAAAGCTACCTGGCGAAAGAAGGAGGACAAATTGCGGTAAGTCCAGGGAATGTAGCCGGCTCGGTGTCCGGTCGCACCCATGAGGGTGTCCTCACTGGCCTAGGGTGTACCGAGACCTGTGCCTCTAGCCCTGAGGGTGGAGGAAAGCAGGGGGCCAGGGCAGCCCAATGGCTCAGGAAGGCAGATGTGGGGTGGACTCAGCGACCCACCCCCTCTGCAGCCAGTCCCCCACCTCCAGGGCGGGCAGGACTTGGGTTGCCCACAGGACCACTGGCCCTTCCTTGTACACTGTCCCATTGCACGTTACTGTTTTGCTTGTTTGCTTTTGGGGTATTCCCCCCACGCTACCACCCCTGAGTGCTGTTGGTAGTTGGGGGAGGCTTGCCTGGTAAGCATGCCCTGGAGAGGACTGTGGGCAGGCACAAGCTCCCCTGAAACACTTTTGGGGCTTATTCCTGGAGATGCTCCCCTGAAGCACTTTTGGGGCTTATTCCTGGAGATGCTCCCCTGAAGCACTTTTGGGGCTTATTCCTGGAGATGATGGGTCTGGCGTCCTTGCTGTTCGGGTAAACGTTTTTAAACTCAAACTTAGAGTCTTCTTCCTGGCCCTTTGCTCTGCATATCAGGTTTTCGACGCCACCAATACTACTAGAGAGAGGAGACACATGATCCTTCATTTTGCCAAAGAAAATGACTTTAAGGTGAGCTGAGCGTCTTGTGTTGTGCAAGAGGGCTCGGGAGACAGGAAAAGGCCTCAGGAAGCGGCCTGAGTCCTGCTTGGTCCTTCCCCTCCTGCTGCCCATGTTCCTTAGTCCTGCTCGGTCCCTCCCCTCCTGCTGCCCACGTTTTGTGGCCTTAAATTAGGGCCTTTGTGTGGTAGGGCTCTTGGGGGCCATGGGGCGTTCCAGAGGGGTGGTGGCAGGAGGCGGCAGTGAGGAGGTGGGCTTTCCTGTCTTTGGGAGTTGGTGGGTGGCGTGCTTCCGCCTTGTCCGGATGATGACATCACAGTGATGGTGAGGTTGGTCCTTCGTGGTGTTTGTTTTCTAACATCCCCACCTCACTTCCACCAGGCATTTTTCATCGAGTCCGTGTGCGATGACCCTACAGTTGTGGCCTCCAATATCATGGTAAGACAGCCAGGAACCCCACGCTTCTGCGGCAGCGTAGACCACAAGGGCATTTGCAGTCTGAGGAAGTGGGGGACTGGGTCCAGCTTGAAAGCGCAGCTGAGCCCTTAGGATGGGCAGCCCCCAGCTGGCTGTCGATTGGGAGGTCAGACCTACAGAGCGGTTTTTGACCCAGAGGCCTGTCCTGTGTGGGACTAGCTTCATCCGGGGCAGTGGGCAGGCTTGGATGGGACGTAGGAAATAATTCAGGGAGATAGGATTAGTTTCTGTTGGTGACGGGAGGCTGACAGCCAGTGATGATGGAGCTGCTGGGGCAGAGGGCAGCTCACTGCCCCCAATGGGACAGGAGGCAGCAAGTGGATCGCTTGCTGTGATGGCTCCGGGAGGTAAGAATGCTTAGGCACTGGCAAAAGTCCATAGGGCTCAGCAGCCTCCTAAGTTTGGGAGGTAAGACTCTCTTCCTGCCGATGCGTCTCGTGAACCTGCCACAAACCCTCCTGTCTGTGCTGTGCAAGGGAGCTTGCCCAGATAAATTGAGGGCACTTGGCATCATAACTTGATGAATTTCTCCAGTGTTACCACTTGATAGCAATATATATAAACAGGAATGGTTACTATGGAGACTACAGGCTGCCACCCCGCGTTGGAGATAATTTTCTCTTCAGTGTAAACATATCAGAATATGACAATTCTATAAAGAAAAGCAGTTCTGAAAACGTACACGGGGACGCTGTGGTGCTGGCATCTTTGCACCTTTAGAGGGGATGCTAAGCATGTATTAGCCCCGGTATCTTCCCCAAAGTGGTGGAAGTATTTCTAGATATCTTTAGGAAATGAATTCCTGTTTCAGGAAGGGCTATTTGAATTGTGAAAAGTCTAGATTTGTCCAGTGGGAGGAGGAGGCTCAGAGTACGAGGAAATCATCTAAACAGAGGGTTTGCCACCTTTCTTTGGCTCAGCACTCCTTGTTCCCCTTGGTAGACAGCAGGGTGTAGCTGTGAAATCATTTTTCCCAGTGAGTGGTCACCAATGTACTTAGCAAGGAGTTTAGCATTTGTCTGGTTGTCCACTAACAGATAGTCATTTGCCCCAACCCGCCATGTTCAGAAATCTCTTTCTGATGAAATCTGAAAGCAGGTTGGTAGATCCAGGCATTTGTGAACTTAGATTTTTTTTTTAAATTGTGGTAAAATATACATAATGTAAAATTTACCATCTTAATCATTTTTATTATTTATTTACTTATTTATTTATTGAGACAGAGTCTCCTGTTTCCCAGGCTGGAGTGCAGTGACACAATCTTGGCTCACTGCAACCTCTGCCTCCCGGGTTCAAGCGATTCTCCTGCCTCAGCCTCCTGAGTAGCTGGGATTACAGGTGTGCGCCACCACGCCCAGCTAATATTTTTTGTATTTTTAGAGGAGACGGGGGTTTCACCATGTTGGCCAGGCTGGTCTCAAACTCCTGACCTCAAGTGAGCTGCCCGCCTTGGCCTCCCAAAAGTGCTGGGATTACAGGCGTGAGCCACCGCACCCGGCCATTTTAGCCGTTTTTTAAAGTATAGTACAGCAGCAAATTATATTCCCATTGTTGGGCAACTGCCACACTCTATCCCTAGGACTTTCTCATCTTCCCCGGCTGAAACTCTGCCAGGACCACGGACACAACTCCCCACTGACTCGATCTTTGAAGAGTGGCTGCCTCTCAGTGACGGCAGTGGTTGATGAGAAAAAGAGCCCAGGCATTCAGAAATGCTGAGTTTCCCTAAAATCCACCTGGTTTCTGGGGCCCGTGCCACTGTGGGTGTTGTAGACCTATGTTGTTGCCTAGGAGAGTGAGCCCTGCAAAGGAGCAGGCACAGCCCTAGTCGGAGAAGCAGTTAACCACGGACTGGTCAACCGGGGCTGCCTCGGGCGGTGGGGGGTGGAGGAGAAACCACACAAGGCCACAGGCATCTCTGGGAACTCCTGAGCATACCTTAGAGCCGGCAGCCTCCTCCCAGTGCGGGGAGCATTGCAGATGCTCACGTGGAGCTTGGCTGAGTTCAGCGCCAGGCTGTCTGGCGATGACTCGGGCACGGGACAGATCCTGACTTGCTGAACATTCAGAGGTGTTCATTATGGAATCCCCGTGGGTTTCCTGTCTCTGTCCTTCCGGCTCCAGTTCTCCATCTCCCCAGGGAATCCTCCCCATGTACTATCAGGCTGTGACTCAGCCGCCAGGATCTTTCTCCCTTTCTCCTACACGCTGGGCTGGATAATGTTTATGCTGAGCCTTCTGCGCGCTCCCCTTTTGAAAGCCCCAAATCCTGCTTAATCTCAGCAGAAAGCCTTCCAGCATGATTCATCAGCCGCCCCTTTGTGCTGTTGCAGGAAGTTAAAATCTCCAGCCCGGATTACAAAGACTGCAACTCGGCAGAAGCCATGGACGACTTCATGAAGAGGATCAGTTGCTATGAAGCCAGCTACCAGCCCCTCGACCCCGACAAATGCGACAGGTGATTCCCGTGGCTGGCCGTCTCTGCAAGACCCACACGAGGGTTCTTACTGAATTCTTGATGTTCCCACAAAGGATTTGCTCCTGGATATCTTTAAAAAAATTTTTTAAGACAGTTTTTTTTTTGTAGCGATGAGGTCTCGCTATGTTTCCCGGGCTGGTCTTGAGCTCCTGGCCTCAGGTGATCCACATAAAGCCGCTGGATACCTGTATCAACTCTCTTTGAAAATATCTTTTAAAAACAATCCTTGATGACAATGATATTCAGTGGGAATATTTTGAACACTGTGTAGAAGTACAGGAAGTCAATGTAGAGTTGAGCCTGATGTTGCTGCTGTCCCTCCGATAGTTGCTTTCTTTTTCCTTTCCTTTCTTTCCATTTATTTATTTATTTACTTACTTGCTTGCTTGCTTAGAGACAGGGTCTCCCTTTGTCTCCCAGGCTGGAGTACAGTGGGCATGATCATAGCTCACTGCAGGTTCAAACTTCTGGGCTCCAGTAATCCTACCACCTCAGCCTCCTGGGGAGCTGGGACTACAGGTGTGGGTGTCCACGTCCAGCTGATTTTTTTTTCTTTAGTAGAGATGAGGTCTTGCTATGTGGCCCAGGCTGGTCTTAAACTCCTAGACTCAAGCGATCCTCTTGCCTCAGTCTCCCAAAGTGCTGGGATTACAGGCATGAGCCACTGCACAGGCCCCTTTCTTTTTTTCTCCATTTTCTTTCTTTTTTCTCCCCCTTTTCTGGGAGGCAAGCCAGCCTCACAGCCAGACACCAGCTGTGGGAGTTGTCGCACGCATATGCTCTGCTCCTTAGAAGGATTTGGTCTGTGCCCTGGAGGGGCCTACGGTCAAGCTTTGCTGTTCTCTGGGGAACACATCATCTGGAGACGGGCTGGGCCAGGCCGGGTGCATCCTGCTGTGGGCGGTGGCCTGAGCTGTGGTCCTTGGTGGGGTCTCTCTGCAGGGACTTGTCACTGATCAAGGTGATTGACGTGGGCCGGAGGTTCCTGGTGAACCGGGTGCAGGACCACATCCAGAGCCGCATCGTGTACTACCTGATGAACATCCACGTGCAGCCGCGCACCATCTACCTGTGCCGGCACGGCGAGAATGAGCACAACCTCCAGGGCCGCATCGGGGGCGACTCGGGCCTGTCCAGCCGGGGCAAGAAGGTGCGGGGTGTGCTGTGGCATGGGCCGTTCTGGCTGCAGGGCGGTTGCAGGGTCTATAGGGTGGGTGGGGAGGTGTGTGCTGCTGCTGCTGCTGCTGCTGCTTGGTGTGCTTGCTGTGTGTGTTATCTGTGTGTGCACCTGCGTGTCTCTGCATATCTGTGTGCATCTCTGTATAGCTCTGTGTGTGTGTCTATGCCTATCCATGTGGCTTTGTGTGTGTGTTTTTGTGTTACTTTGTATGTATGTGTGTGTTTGTATGTGTGTCTGTGGTGTGTGTATCTGCACATGTGTGTGATGTGTGAGCAATTGTGCACTAGGAAGGGGAGGGGCAGGAAGAGCTGAGCCTGGTCTCTGGGGAGGGTGTGTGCGGCTGTGGCTGTCCAGTGGCCTGGGGCCCCCACGGTGTAACCAGATAGTGCACAGCCCCACGTGGGCTGCCTGCTCCATCCCCTGGCTCTTGGAGGAGCTGCGGGCATCTGGAATCAATGGCCCCTCTCCACCACCTCTCAGTTTGCCAGCGCTCTGAGCAAGTTCGTGGAGGAGCAGAACCTGAAGGACCTGCGCGTGTGGACCAGCCAGCTGAAGAGCACCATCCAGACAGCTGAGGCGCTGCGGCTGCCCTACGAGCAGTGGAAGGCGCTCAATGAGATCGACGCGGTGAGTCCCGGGAGGCGGGCAGGCAGCCTCACCCTCGGGCATGGGGCGGCTTCCCAAGAGGCCCTAGACACCCCTGTGCTTTGTTCCCCTGAGTGACCACTGGGTCCCCACAGGGCGTCTGTGAGGAGCTGACCTACGAGGAGATCAGGGACACCTACCCCGAGGAGTATGCGCTGCGGGAGCAGGACAAGTACTACTACCGCTACCCCACCGGGGAGGTGAGCGCAGGCTGGGGTGGGCTGAGGGACCCTGGCGCACATGGCCACTGCTGTGCAGGGCTGGGCCACCCCTCCAGGGAGTTCACTTCCGTGTGGGTTCTGGGGGCTCCTACACCCTCTACCTCGGAATCGAGTCCCCCCAAACTGAACCTTCTAACAGCCTGGGGTGAAGTGCATTTTCCCATAAGCAGAAGTGAGATGTGTTTCCCTAGGGACATAGAACCCTATGGGAGAGGAGGAAGGTGGTGTGTGAAGGTCCACTGGGCAGGGTGGTGGGCAGGCTGGCAGGAGGGATGGGTCTACATCCCCTGGGCAGCGTCTGTGCCTCCCCATGCACGGTGCCCGGGGGGCTGTGGCTGAGCGTGCTGCTGTCTCCTCTGCCGATGGGACCCTCCTGGGCCGGGTGTGTCCTCCCTGCCCGTGCCCTGCTGAGCAGCGTCATGCCTCAGGCCTCAGACCGAGCCTCGCACACCAGGGCCCTCGTTAGCGCAGCAGAGAGTCCACAGGAGCAGGACATTTTCTGGTCTTTTTCTAAAGTCACAGCCCTCCTGCTTCTTTTTACATTTTTAAATTGATAGAAAATACACATAACATAAAATTGACCACTTTCATCACGTTAAAGTTATGGTTTAGTGCATGTTAGTGTACTCACAGTGCTGTGCAGCCATCACAAATTCCAGGCCTTTCCCTCACTGCACAAAGAAACCCAGACCTGTTAGCAGCCGCTCCCGCCTGCCCCGCCCAGCCCCGGCACCGGCCCGTCTGCTTCCTGCATCTGGATCTGCCTATTCTGGGCATTCCATGTCAGTGGAGTCAGATGCCATGCGTGCCTTTTGTGCCCGGTTCTTTCACACAGCATCGGGTTTTCCAGGTTCCCCCGTGCGGGAGCAGGGGTGAGGGCTTCACTCTTTTTGTGGCTGAGCAATAGTCCATGTTAAACCCTGCCCCTTCTCAACCACTGCTGATGATGGGTGACTGATTTTGCATGGCTCCCTGGCCGGTCTGATGCAGGCTGTGGCCAGCGGCAGAGCCCCTCCTGAGTGCCCTGAGCTCACGTGGGCCCGGCCCTCTGTGCTCAGTCCTACCAGGACCTGGTCCAGCGCCTGGAGCCGGTGATCATGGAGCTGGAGCGGCAGGAGAACGTGCTGGTCATCTGCCACCAGGCCGTCCTGCGCTGCCTACTGGCCTACTTCCTGGATAAGAGCGCAGGTACCTCGGGCAGGCCGTGGCCCCGGGATGGAGGGAGGAGGGGACTGGCACTCGGGGGGTCAGCCGCAGACCTGCCGTGGCCTGCCCTGTGTTGGCTGCTGTGCCATGGGGTGTTAGGAGAACAGCACAAGTGTCAGCTCCCAGCTCCCGGCTGCTTCAGGTCCTCTCTGTCCAGCGCTTCCTTGAAGCCCTTGGCAAATGCTGTGGAGCCCAGGTTGATGCCGGGGACGTCACTGCTTCATAAACAGCTCCCTGAGACCCGCCCCTGGCTCCACACATCGCAGGGTCTTGGCTTGGGGTCGGGGCTGCACTTCTCTTAAGTGCCATCTAAGGGAACAAACAGCCCGGAAAACTCTGACAATCCGATTGAAATGTTAAGTCTTAGCATGTCTAATCCAGTGCAGCTGAATCCCTAGACAGACCTAAATTGTTTGGGAGTGACTTTTTTCCCAACTCTAAGTCATTGTGAGGGCGAGTCTTGGTTTGGTTTGATGGCGCTCTTTGGGCTAAAGTCTTCTGGGGCCACCTGCTGCCCGCAACAGCTTGTGGCTGGGGACGGATGCCCCTGCACGACAGGGCTTCCGAGGGTCCTTGTGGGGGGACCATAAACATCTTTCCATGCCTCCCCCACCCTCATGTCTCATTTCTTTTTTTTGAGACAAAGTTTTGCTCTTCTTGAGCAGGCTGGAGTGCAATGCACACGCTCACTGCAACCTCCACCTCCCAGGTTCAAGTGATTTTCCTGCCTCAGCCTCCTGAGTAGCTGAGATTACACGCATGTGCCACCACACCCTGGCTGATTTTGTATTTTTAGTAGAGATGGGGTTTTGCCATGTTGGTCAGGCTGGTCTCAAACTCCTGACCTCAGGTGATCCACCTGCCTCGGCCTCCCAAAGTGCTGGGATTACAGCTGTGAGCCACCACGCCTGGCCGTGTCTCATTTCTAATTGTGGGTGTACAATTTCAATTTCAGAGGAGATGCCCTACCTGAAATGCCCTCTTCACACTGTCCTGAAACTGACGCCTGTCGCTTATGGTGAGTAGCAGCCCCTGCCAAGCCCTGTTTCCCTGAAGGTGGCCACAGTAGCTTCTTGTGGCTGTGGGCTGTAAGCGGCGCTGTCCCTTTAACAGCAGCTTCCTCTGCCCCCATCCCACGCCCTCCAGGCTGTCGTGTGGAGTCCATCTACCTGAACGTGGAGTCCGTCAGCACGCACCGGGAGAGGTCAGAGGTGAGTGGAGACCCCAAGCCTCATCCTGGCCATCATCACACGATAGCCCTGGTGGGTGATGGGCGCTCAGGAGGCCCCGGGGCTGCCTGCCTGCAGGTACTGGCCTGTATGGGGCCACGGGCCTGCTGGCTGCCTTCCTCAGCACCTCTTTGTTCCTGCCCGTCCGTTCTGTGGCTTCTGGGGCCTTCTCTTTTTTCTTTCTTCCTGTGTCCTCTTCCTCCCATTTCTGCTGAGCTCGAGATATGAATATTAGTGAGGAAGATACATTCTCTCTCTCTTTTTTTTTTTTTTTTTTTGAGACAGGGTCTCAGTCTGTTCCCCAGGCTGGAGTGCGGTGGCGCAATCACGGCTCACTGCAGCCTCAACCTCCTGGGTTCAAGCGATCCTCCCACCTCAGCCTCCCGCGTAGCTGAGACTACAGGTGCGCACCACCATGCCCAGCTAATTTTAATTTATGCATTTTTTTTTTTTTAGAGAATGGGGTCTCACTGTGTTGCCCAGGCTGGTCTTGAACTCCTGGGCTCAAGTGATGCTCCTGTCTCAGTCTCCCAAAGTGCTGGGATAAAGGTGTGAGCCGTTGTGCCCAGCCTCTCTTGTCTTTAACATCAGCATAGCACAGTTCTTGTTGCCTTTCCTTTCTGGCAGCTAAAACCAGTGCTTTCAGTTTCCAGAGTTACTGTTTCAAACAGGATCAGCAGGTCAGCGCCGCCACGTGCATGTGATTAGGCTCAGAACCACCAAGAACACGGTGTTGAAAGAGGAGAGGCGTGGAGAGCAGAGGCCTGGGGGATGGCGGGTGGGGAGGTGTTTCAGGAGACCTCGAGGCCTGGCGGTGCAGCTGCTCTCTACCTTGGGGGGAGGCCTGATATTTGGAGGTGGGCCAGGCTGCCTCTGGCTGAGTAGAATGGGCCTCTGCCCAGGTGGATGTACGTTGTGAAAGTGAGTTTGAATTCACCGTGTACAGGCTGCCAAAAGTACAACACTGTGCTAGTACTAGTCAGACCTTTCTCTTAGACCGAGCGTGACTTTCTGTCATGGCGTTCCCAAAGCAGGTGACTGTCCTAGTCCCAAGAAGCTTGGCCTTCGGATTTTGGCATGAAGGGATGAGGTGTCCGCCCCAGTCGCCGGCAGTTGCCTGGCTGGTGGCTGACCTGAGAGAGGCTAGGGTCCCTTGGCCGCCTTGGTCCCTGTCACCCCCTCCCCTTCGGAATGTGGGTCACTGGATGCTGTCCTGCCTTTAGCCATATGACAACAGCCCTGGTCAGGGAGCCACTGCCCCCGCTATGGGATTGGGCCTGAGCCGGTCCTGGAGCTCTTCCCTGCAGGGAATGGGGGCAGGGCCACGATGGAGACAGACCCCGGTTCTGAGGCTGGAGGCCCACACCCATCACACTTTCCCTATCCTGGGAGGGCTGTGTCTGGTCCTGGACACAGAACCTGCTTCCTGCTGCACATTTTCTGCCCCTTTGGTCTCCAGGCTGGTTTTGCAGCCTCCGTGCCCCATCCTAAGCCAGGGTGCCCTTTGCGTAGTACAGACGGCTCTGCAGACCCTGCCTCGGGTGGGCGGAAGGGAGTCAGCACAGGTGCCTTCCCCTCCCCATCCTGTGAGCCTCAGGCCTAGCCTCTCCCTCCTAGATGCCCCCCACTCAGCTCTTAGAGAGGCTGGAAGCAAAGCTCTTTTCTCCGACCTCATGCTCTGCTGTGGTGATCATTCTTTCCCTCCTTGCTTTGCAAGCACCGTGTTTGTCTGTGTGGGGAATCCTTTGGTACCATCCGAGGAACGGGCATGGGAGGGAATTGCCCCCATTCTTGCTGCCTGGGAGTCACCACACACTGAGCAGCCCATGGTCCCTGGCCCGTGGTCCCGGCCACTCCCCTCGGTCAGTCTTGTTGCCTCCCTAAAATCCAGGAGCAGAGAAACTTTTTTGGGGCTAATTTTCCTCCCCTTCTTTGTAACTGTCGCCTTTCTCTCTTTTGTCTTTGTCTTGCTTAGGATGCAAAGAAGGGACCTAACCCGCTCATGAGACGCAATAGTGTCACCCCGCTAGCCAGCCCCGAGCCCAACAAAAAACCTCGCATCAACAGCTTTGAGGAGCATGTGGCCTCCACCTCGGCCGCCCTGCCCAGCTGCCTGCCCCCGGAGGTGCCCACACAGCTGCCTGGACAAGTCAGTGCACTCCCCTTTCCTTCCTGCCTGGGGTTCGCATGCCGGGCCTGATGCCGCAGATCTGGGATTGCGTGCGTGTGTGTTTGCAAGAATGCGTGCGTGGGTGCGTGCGGGTGCGTGTGTGTATGTTGTAGGTGTCTGTGCACGTGTGTTGGGGCATGTGCACACACTCGCGTGTTGAGGGGGAACATGGGAAGCACCCTCTAAAGTTGAGATCCTGTGGGCTTTCCTTGCTGGTGACAGCCGTGACTGTGTTCGCCTCCTTTCTGAGGATGGGGTTTTTACAGGGCAGAAGCAGGCAGTGCAGAAGGAAGAGTGAGATGTCCAAGACCCGTTCACGTTCGTGAATGGTTATTTCTAAAACAAAGTGGCCACTTTCTCACATAAATAACATGGTTATCCCAGCAGGTAGTAAAAAACCTAAACAAGGCCAGGCGCGGTGGCTCACGCCTGTAATCCCAGAGCTTTGGCAGGCCGAGGTGGGCAGATCACCTAAGGTCAAGAGTTTGAGACCAGCCTGGCCAACATGGCAAAACCCTATCTTTACTAAAAATACAAAAATTAGCCAGGTGTGGAGGCGGGCGCCTGTAATCCCAGCTTCTCAGGAGGCTGAGGCAGGAGAATTACTTGAACCCGGGAGGCGGAGGTTGCAGTGAGCCGAGATTGCGCCATTGCACTCCAGCATGGGTGACAGAGGGAGACTCCATCTCAAAAAAAAACAAACAAAAAAAACCCAACCCGATTTCACTTATTTCATTAATTTTGAAGATTACAGGCTGGAAGATTTTGGTTATTAGACATTAAGATTTGTTTTCAGAAAACTGTTTTCAGAAAACTGGTCTTTTCCTTTATAGCCAGGAACCCTTGCAAATATGTGAGATGTAGAAATTTCTGGGCTCAAATTCAGGTACCACCCAAGGGTCTGTCCCACCTCCACCCTCCAGGCCTGCCCCCACAAATCAGCCCAGTGCAGCTTCCGGTAGGTTTGTTGATGAGCCAGATGCTGGTGCTGGCTCTGGGCATCCTTTCCAGCCTGCCCCCTCTTCCTGCCTTTTCCGAGACTTCCTTAGACCTGGTGGTGTCTGGAAGGTGACCTGGGAGATGCTGCAGCCTCCACAGGTCACTTAACCTCTCCAGGCCTCAGTTTTTTCATCCAGGCAATGGGGGAATAATGGCAGTGCAGAAGTCAGATCAGATGAGCCTGCATCAGCTCAGTGTGGGGCATGTGGTGGGGACACGTAGGCACGGTGAGGTGGCTGTGATTACCGGAAGCCTGGAGGCCTGGCTTTGGTGGTAGCTCCACACTAACATGAGTGCAGCAATTTAATCGCCCAGATTCCTTCCCCTCCCAGGCCCTCAGTCTCCTTAGCTTTGCACATGACGGGGCAGGACTGGGAGAGCTCTCATACATATTCCTTTGCGGGTCTCAGATCTGAGGGTTTTATGAAAAACTAGCAGAACTGAAAGGGTATCCCCGTGGCATCCGTTCTGATGGAAATGTGCGGTTGTATTTGGAAGTTCAGAGGCTGCCGCTTCGATGCTTGGGGGGACCAGGCTGGGGAAGGGGGTTGACATCCTGAGCTGCACAGACCTCCGTCGTAGAGGATGCAGTGGCAGGGGCTGCATCCTCCTGTCCGCTTCAGAGCTGCCCCTGGCGTTGGGAGGACAGTCCTTCAGGGTGGCCAGGTTCTTAGGGACATCTGAAGCTGCTGGCTGGGCTGGCGTGGGGTTTTGCAGGGCTTCGTCCCTGCAGATTGCACCCTGCCTCCTGACTGACTTCTCTCTCTGCTTCTCCTCCGCAGCCTTTGCTAGGGCAAGCCTGTCTGTAAGTATCTCTCCGATCATTGCTGCTGCTTGCACTGCTTTCTTCCTGCTTGCTCATTTGGCCTCCCGCCTGTTAAAATATTGAGGATGAGAGCAGTTTTGTGATCTGAGGTCCTCCATGGGGGAAGGAGGAGATGGGTGTAGGAGCAGGGAGGAGAGATTCCTGAATGTTTTTAGAAAAGGGTGCAGGCGGTCATGGTGGCTCCCCTACTGTTGGGTGTGTTCCGACACTGCCGCACGACAGCTGGCTTCTCCATGACCCTCTCAGGGCTGCAGGTCATGGTTTGTAATGGCCGTGGTTTAGGGCTCGGCATAAATCCACATTTCCCTCTCAGAATCAGATCTTGGTGGCGAGCTGTATCTGTGCCAGGTGCCGTTAGCCTTAAAGCCCCCTCCTGCCCCAGGAGTGTCCTTTGTTTGGAAAGGAAAACTTACTCAGAGCCTGATCTGTAAAACAAACCTATGGGGAATAGTGGGAGTGTGGTGGGGCCTGAGCTGTGAGCCTCTCCCTCCCCATGAGGACCCCCCACACCCCGAAAGAGCTCCAAGTGGAGACCCTTCTTGGGGATCCGTTTGTCCTGGGTTGGAGCCTGCCCAGCATCACAGTCACGCCCGGGGCTGGGTGCAGCCTCCGTCTCTAACCCATGTGGTCACCTCTGCTCCTCCCAGCGCTCTCTGCAGAGTTTCAGGTTCAGCCTGAGCTCTGGCAGCCCCTGGGTAGCGGGGGCTGTGTTCCCACTGCTCTGGGATCCCTTCCCCACAGGAGCAGAGGCCTTCCTGCCGCAGAACTTTAATGACAGCCACGTGAAGTGTCATCCCCTCGCCCCCCCCAAAACATACCCCCCTTTATTTCCTCTTTGCTCCTTAAGTTACCTTAACTACTTTATGCAGAAACTGGAAAGGTGTGATGAGAAATGCAGCCTGAGATGCTGAAAAGAATGGCTGGGTTTTGGAAATGGGAGAGGTTTGGCATGGCGCTCAGATTTTGGTGGCAGAGGGGTGAAGGGCCAGAAGATGTGCCAGTGTCCCCCATGTCCACGTTCCTTAAGACCACCCTGGGAGGTCGGCAGGGCAGTCAGTCCCCCGTTTAATGGTTGAGGGGCTGAGTGACTGGCCCGTGCTTCCAGCAGGTGAGCCGCAGAGCCGGGGCCTGAAAGGCCCCTAGCTTCAGAAAGCCGGCTGCCTCCTCTCTGCGGCTTCTGAGAGTGGGCTGGGTGCCCATCCCCTGCCTCTGTCCCGAGGCCCCTGCCCTACAACCCGCAAGGCATGGGCAGCTGCTGGACCCTCCTGTACCCCCACAGCCACTCCCTTGCAGCTGCTTCCCATGGCCAGGCTTTGCTTACCTAAGGTGGGCCTGCCCTCAACTTCCAGCTCCTCGGGGCACGCCCTCCATCCTCAGGGCCAGTGTTTGTGATGCGCGGGGCCAGCGTGCAGTGCTTCAGGATCTGGGCTTCTTGTGTGAAACTTTTTGGATTTGGAGCCTGAAGGTTTTACATCTGTGCGTGTCCTGATCCTTTAGACTAGCAGTCCCCGACCTTTTTGGTACCAGGGACCTGTTTCGTGGAAGAGAATTTTCCCCACCACGGCAGGGTGGGGGATGGTTTGGGATAAAACTATTCTGCCTCGGATCATCTGGCATTAGATTCTCTGAAGGAATGCACAGTCTAGATCCCTTGTGTGCACAGTTCACAGTAGGGTTTGTGTGTGCTCCTCCGAGTCAGGTGGTAATGCTGGCCCGCCCACTGTGCACCTCCTGCTGTGTGGCCCGCCCACCGCGCACCTCCTGCTGTGTGGCCCGCCTCTGAATGGGCTGTGGACTGGGTACCGGTCCACAGCCCAGGGGTTAGGGACCCCTGCGTTAGACACATGGCCTCATGTTGCCAGGAAAGAAATCTTTCTACTGGGAGGAGCCATTTGGGGATAGCCCCCCACCCACTAAAGCTGATCTTACCCATCTCCAAGACTAACATAATAGTGCCTTTGCTAGAATCCCTCTTGTTCAGCAAAAATACATCCTATGGACCCATCACACCTGACTCAGGTTGGAATTTCACTCTAGAGTCCCATTGTCCCGTCCATCCTGGGTGCGTGACCCCACATCTAGGATTGTAGCCACATCTGATTCTAGGAGTCCACCTGAGCTCTGTGACCGGAATTTATGATGAAAGTCAGACCAAGTCAAGTCTGCATCTTGGTTCTACTCCTCCTGGCCTGTATCCTTGGCACTCTGGGCAAGTTAAAGCAATTCTAGGACCTCAGCTTCCTCATCTGTAATATGGAGATAATAACTTTATAAAGTTTTCATAATGACACTATAGATACAGCACTTAGGACAGTATCTGGCCCCTAGGAAGTGCGTGGGGGATGACGGCTGCTGTTCTTATCAGGGAGGAACTTGGTGCCCTGGGCCTGTGGAGACTTCCGGGCTTGCTGGCATTGGGTCAGCCTTTGGATACCCTCCTGTAACCTGAGGGGTTTCTTCTCTGGGGCAGCAGGAACACTCAGACTTGGGGAGGGGAAACCCCTTGGGTCCAAGGCCGTGGCCTGGAGTCTTTATTTTTTTTGAGACGGAGTTTTGCTCTTGTTGCCCAGGCTGGAGTGCAATGGCGCGATCTTGGCCCACTGCAACCTCCTTCTCCCGGGTTCAAGCGATTCTCCTGTCTCAGCCTCCCGAGTAGCTGGGATTACAGGTGCCCGCCACCGCGCCCGGCTAATGTTTGTATTTTTAGTAGAGATGGGGTTTCACCAAGTTGGCCAGGCTGGTCTCAAGCTCCTGACCTCAAGTGATCCACCTGCCTTGGCCTCCCAAAGTGCTGGGATTACAGGTGTGAGCCACTGCGCCCAGCCTAGAGTCTTCACCCCTGTGATCTTGGTTTCCCAGTAAGATGGGGACGAACGACTCTCCGGACCCGGTGCTCTGCACTGCCTTCCTGGGGGCTGTGATGGCTGCTTGGGATTGAGAGATCACCTGGCATTTGTGATGCAGCCTTCATTTTAAAAATTTCAAATGCACACTAGAAAATCCTACTAAAGATTTTCTTTTTTTTTCCTTTTCCAACCTGTTTCTTCCTCGTCCCCACTCTGCTTGAAAGACGAACTGTCTGTCACATTTTCTCAAAGTTTTCTCCTTACTAACTGTGGAAGGTAAATGCCTGGGTGCATGTCCCTCTGTCCCGCACCGCGTCACGGCATCTGGGTCTGTGTGCAGACTGGCCATCGTGCAGTGCGGGGCTCATCTGTCTCCGTGCCGAGGGTGTTAACTGCAGCACCATTGTCGTGAGGTCCTTTCTAGTCTGTCTCTCACCCCCCATGTGTCCTGAGCCGGGGCCCTTGGGTGAAGGACGTGGACGTCACTCAGTCTTGCAGGCTCTCCACTGTTACTGTTGCCTCGCCGTCATCTGTGCGTGCCGGAAGCCGTGGGCTGGTGGGTTGAGGACAGGTTGGAGCCAGCAGATGTGGAGGGAAATGTCAGCCCTGCTCTCTGATCCCACAGCCTGGCTGGGGCTCTCTCTAGATATGAGGACCCAGGGCTCTCTGAAGAGAATTACCCTCTCCCGGCGGGCACCCATCACTTCTGTCATCCCCCGGCAGGCGCCCATCAACCCCTGGCCGGCAGCCATCGTCCCCTATCACCTCCTGGTGGGCAGCCATCACCCCCCGGCAGGCACCTATCACCTCCTGGTGGGCACCCGTCACCCCCCGGTGGGCACCCGTCACCCCCCAGTGGGCACCCGTCACCTCCCGGTGGGCACCCGCCACCTGAGTTCCTGAGTCCGGCCCAGGCCTGGGCAATAGCTCTGATGCTGCCCAGCCCCGTGACTTTCCTCCCTGTGGATGGCTTCAGCCTTGGACCCCCAGTTCTGTGTGGGGTAGGCATGGGCCGTGGTGGCCCTGCATGCCTGGGCTCTCTCCCACCCTCTTTAGAGCAGTCCAGGTGGAGACACTTAGGATTGGAGAGAATAGCTTTAAACATTGTGTGTTTTCTTGTTTTTTGAGGCGTGGGTGAAGCAGGTCGGGGAAGGAGGCCTGCTGTGCCGTGGCTGCAGTCAGCCGTGTTCCTCGCTGATTTTGGAACATGTTTTTGGTGGGGGGTGGAGGGGGTTTGGTACTGGCCAGTGCCTTAGGGGTAGAACTCCCTGCGAGGGCCACTGTGATCAGAAGCGGGGCAGGGCTTTAGCAACAGCCCCCTCTGCCTGGCTCCCCGCCTGGGCCTCCCCACCAAGTCCAGCCATTCCATGTATCACCTGTGTTCTGCCTGTCAAACTGTGTTCCCCGAATCTGGATGCAGTAGCTGGGAGTGTGGCTCTGTTTTGAGCTGAGTGGAGAGGAGGGGCCCTGTGTGTCCTTGGAGGCCCCGGGCTCGTCCTCTGCCTGGCTGTGGCCGGTGAGGCTCTGTGTGTGGGGTTTCTATGGGGTCGTGAGCATGAGGCTCTGTAGTTACTGGTGCCCAGTGCCACGCAGCTCACAGTCCTCCCGGAGCCACACGGCCCCCACCAGGCGGGCTCCAGGCCTGGTGCCCAGCCCCTTCTCTGAGACTCTGGGGTTATCTTCCGTCATGTTCTGGGGCCCGCCTGGGCTCCCTTCCACCTGTGGGGTTGGCAGCACCTTTCTTGGATCATGTTCTTTGTCTGGGATGGAGGGAGGGAGGGAAGAATTCTCCGTTGCATGGCTCAGGGTCTTCTGCTTTAGAAGCCAGCCAGCTACAAATCCTAACTCCCTCCCCGCCTCTTTTCTCCTGAAAACAGAACGTGAAAGGCTCCCGGAGCAGCGCTGACTCCTCCAGGAAACACTGAAGCAGACGTGTTGGTTCCATTCCATTTCCATTTCTGCAGCTTAGCTTGTGTCCTGCCCTCCGCCCGAGGCAAAACGTATCCTGAGGACTTGTTTCGGAGAGGGTGGGGTGGAGCAGCGGGGGAGACTTGGCCGAAGAGAACCGTGCTTGACACCCTCTGTGTCCCCTCGGCTGCTGGACACCAGAAAGCCACGTGGGTCCCTGGCGCCCTGCCTTTAGCCGCGGGGCCCCCACCTCCACCCTCTGGGTTTCCTAGGAGCGTCCAGCCTCGGAGACCTTCACAAAGCCTGGGGAGGGCGATGAGTGCTGGTCCTGACAAGAGGCCACTGGGGACACTGTGCCGTTTTGTTTTGTTTCTATGATCTCCTGGCACGTTTGGAGCTGGGAAGACCACACTGGTGGCAGAATCCTAAAATTAAATGAGGCAGGCTCCTAGTTGCTGAAGGTCAAGGAATGTGTAAAAACTTCCACGTGGCTGTTTGGTGCATCTTGACCTGGGAAGACGCCTCATGAGAACGAACTTGGACAGGTGTTGGGGCCTCTTCTGCAAGAAGTCCCTGAGCTGAGACACAAGCTGTCTGGGTGGTCCACACACCTTCCGGGCCTGCGTTCTGCCTCCAAAGATGTTCAAGGGCAGGCTGGCTGCACGGGGAGAGGGAAGTATTTTGCTGAAATATGAGAACTGAGGCCTCCCGCTCCCAGGGAGCTGCAGGGCCCCTCTCTCCTCCGACCTGGACTTGGGGGGAACTGAGAAACACTTTGCCGGAGCTGATGGCTTTTGCACTTTTTTGATGGCAGAGGTGTGACCTGAGAGTCACACCTTCTCTTCAGGAACGTAGATGTTGGGGTGTTTTGTCCTGGGGGGCTTGGAGCCTCTGAAGGTGGGGAGCGGAACACCTGGCATCCTTCCCCAGCACTTGCATTACTGTCCCTGCTTTTCCCAGGTGGGGACAGTGGCCCAAGCAAGGCCTCACTCCCAGCCACTTCTTCAAGAGCTGCCTGCACGCTGTCTTGGAGCATCTGCCTTGTGCCTGGCACTCTGCCGGTGCCTTGGGAAATTCGGAAGAGTGGACTTTGTCCTGGCCTTCCCTTCATGGCGTCTGTGACATTTTTGTCTGTGACATGGCGTCTGTGACATTTTGTCACATTCATGTCACATGAAAGCATGGGACCTGTCGTCACAGCCTGTTGGTTTCTCCTTATTGCCTCAAACCCTGGGGTAGGTTGGACGGGGGCAGTCTCGTGCCCAGATGAAACCATTTGGAAACTCGGCAGCAGAGTTTGTCCAAATGACCCTTTTCAGGACATCTTAAAGCTCGTGCCAAAGGTCACTTTTCTTTCCTGCGTTCTGCTGTGAGCCCTGAGATCCTCCTCCCAGCTCAAGGGACAGGTCCTGGGTGAGGGTGGGGGATTTAGACACCTGAAAGTGGGCATGGAGAGAAGAGCCGTTGCTGTTTGTTTTTCGAGAAGCGCTTTTAAAGAATGCATGTTTTTTTCCTGGTTGGAATTGAGTAGGAACTGAGGCTCTGCTTCAGATATGGTACAATCAAGTGGGGGATTTTCATGCTGACCCATGCAAGCCCTCCCCGCCCATTGCACCCGCTTTGGCTGGCGTCTGCTGGAGAGGATGTCTCTGTCTGCATTGCCGTGCAACTCCAGACTCGCGCAGTTTTCTCTCTCTCCCTGGTTGTTGAGTCTCATCAGAATGTGTGGGCACGGGGTGGGCATGCACGGGTGCATGATTGTGCTTCACTTGGTTGTATTTTTCAATTTGACATGTAAGGCCTTTTGCTTTGCTCTTGAGAATAGTTTCTTGTGTCCCCCTTGCAGGCCTCATTCTTTGGACATCGACTCTGAAGTTTGATACAGATGGGGCTTGATAAAGCTGTGGTCCCCTCTCCCCTCTGACTACCTAAAATCAATACCTAAATCCAGAAGCCTTGGCCTAACACAGGACTTTAGTTTGGGAAGGGCCTAGATAGGGAGAGAGGGAACATGAATCTGGACAGGGAGGGAGATACTACGGAAGGGAGAACACTGCCTACTTTGGAAGCCAGTGACCTACCTTTTGAGGGGACATTGGACGGGGCGGGGTGGGTTTGAGCTACAGTCATGAACTTTTGGCGTCTACTGATTCTTACCAACTCTCCACCCCACAAAATAACGGGGACCAATATTTTTAACTTTTGCCTATTTGTTTTTGGGTGAGTTTCCCCCTCCTTATTCTGTCCTGAGACCACGGGCAAAGCTCTTCATTTTGGGAGAGAAGAAAAACTGTTTGGAACCACACCAATGATATTTTCGTTTGTAATACTTGAAATTTATTTTTTTATTATTTTGATAGCAGATGTGCTATTTATTTATTTAATATGTATAAGGAGCCTAAACAATAGAAAGCTGTAGAGATTGGGCTTCGTTGTTAATTGGTTTGGGAGCCTCCTATATGTGACTTAGGACTTCTCTGTGTTCTGTGTATTTGTCTGAATTAATGACCTGGAATATAAAGCTATGCTAGCTTTCAAACAGGAGATGCCTTTCAGAAATTTGTATATTTTGCAGTTGCCAGACCAATAAAATACCTGGTTGAAATACATGGACGAAGTGAACCTCTGGTCTTTTCGTGGGGGAAAGAAGAGTCTTTAATTGATGTTTACGGCAGATGCACCGTGGAGCTGCCAACTCCCCACTTCATTATCTTCCTTTCAACAGGATGTGCACGTACAGAGTGTCTAGTGCCTGCATTTGGGGAGAGTGAGCTGGCTCAGTTTTTCTTCTAATTGATAGACTTCATGTTTTATTTTTATTTTTAATTTAATTTTTTTCTTTCTTTTTTTTTTTTTTTTGCTTGAGACTGAGTTTCTCACTGTCGCCCAGGCTGGAGTGCGGTGGCGTGATCTCAGCTCACTGCAACCTCCTCCTACCAGGTCCAAGCAATTCTCGTGCCTTAGCCTCCCAAGTAGCTGGGATTACAGGTGTGCACCACCATGCCCAGCTAATTTTTGTATTTTTATTAGAGACAGGGTTTTGCCATGTTGGCCAGGCTGATCTTGAACTCCTGGCCTCAGGTGATCTGCCTCCCTCGGCTTCCCAAAGTGCTGGGATTACAGGCGTGAGCCACTGTGCCTGGCCCCATGTCGCTTTTACTCCGTTCCTTCTATACCCCTTCCTCACGCCCTTTTAAACTGCAGCAGTTCTTGCCCCAGCAGCACTACAGAAGGTGTCTTTCATTTTAGGTTGCTTTCACCTGCGCTTCCCCATCTCCTGGCTTCTTCCAAGTTTCTACAGGGGATAAAACTCAAGCTTCTATGACTTCTTTGCCACTCATTGGCTGCCAGAGGTTGAGCCAGTTATTTCACTTCCAGCCTCAGCATCTGCATCTCTGCAGATGGGGCATGGTTTAGGGTTTAGCGTGGCATACACACTCAGTGGAGGAAGCCCTGGAACGGTTCCTTCTGCAGCTGGTATGTGTGACCAGCATCTTGCTTGGTCTTGTTTTTCCGGAGCCCCCCACTGGTGCACTCCAGAAATAGCCTTGACTCCCCAGTGAGTCTTCATCCCTCACGCGCCTGCCGCCCACGCTGTGAAGAGAACAGGTGGCAGAGACTTGGCACCTCCGTTGCGAGATGACTCCTAGGGTTGTGATCTGGCTGCAGCGTGGTGGGGCAGAGCATTTTGGGGAACCTGAGGCCACCTCCTCAAGCTCTGAACCACGTTTGATGGCGTGAGATATGTCAGGTGCAGGGATGGAGCAGTGGCCTTGACGGAAATCTGGCCTAGCCTTTCAGGCTGACTACCCAGAAAATTAAAAGACTACCCAAAGAGGATGTCTATGTATCGTAAGGTCCTGGGCTGGCCGGGCTGTGGGGATCCACAGGGGCTCTGTGACCTTTCAGGCCAGCTCTGAGATTCATCTGAGAGATGGGCTGGGTCCACAGTCACTGACTAAATACAGAAGATTCAGGAACCGGGTGGACGCTGTCGGGGAGAGGAGGGCCGGGGCCGGAGAGGGGTGGACGTTGCACACACCAGTCGTTTCCATTCGCTGCTTGGGCTTGGTTCCTTCCACTTCTCACTCCCTCAGCTCCGGCCACACTGGCCTCCTGCAGGTCCTCGAACTTGCCAATGTGCACCCACCGCAGGGCCTTCGACAGTGCCGTTCCCTCCCTTGGGAGATCTTCCCAGCTATCCAGGGTTCTCCCCGACACTTCCTCCCCATCCCCATTCAGTTATCAAAGCCTACGCCAAAAACGGCTCCCCTGTCTCCTGGGTCCCTGCACACCTTTCACAGTGTGTGTGGACTGCCTTGCCCTCTGTCTCCTGAACCTGGGCCTAAGATCCCTGAGAGCAGGGCAACTACCTGTGCCCCGTCATCATCCATAAGGACCTGGCCCGCAGTGAGCTCTGTCGCTAAATGGATAACCAGTGCTAGGGAGAAGACCCAGGTGATGTGCTGGTGAAGAGTGAGGCATTCATGCAGCTTGCAGAGGAGGCTTAGGAAGACCTTATAGAAGAAAGGAAATGTGAGCAAACATGTCATTGAAAGTAACTTTTTTTGAATTAAAAATATTATATTAGCAAAAATAAATTCAAAGCCTTCTGTGAGTTTTCAAAATCTGAATTTCACAATACTTGTGAGTTCTAAAGTTTGTTTGTTTTTTGAGACAGGATTTTGCTCTGTCTCCCAGGCTGGAGTGCAGAGGTGTGACCTCAGCTCACTGCAACCTCCGTCTCCAGGGTTCAAGTCATCCTCCCACCTCTGCCTCCCGAGTAGCTGGGACTACAGGCGTGTGCCACCATGCCCAACTAATTTTTGTATTTTTTGTCAAGATGAGGTTTTGCCATGTTGCCCAGGCTGGTCTTGAACTCCTGAGCTCAGGTGAACTGCCTGCCTTGGCCTCCCGAAGTGCTGGGATTACAGGCATGCGCCACCACGCCCAGCTAAAGACTGTTATATAAACTTCATTTTAAGCTCATATTTTGCAAGACAACATAAGAGAGTTTGGATTCAGTTGTTCTCGGTGTGTGAGCCGGTCTTTCCAGTCAATTCATTGATGGTCTAGATAATCTGAAGGTGCTGGGTTCAACCTACAGTTTCTGACACACTCCTAAGACCAGGTGAAAGGAGAACCCCCATAAAGACACCAGAATCACCTCAAAACATGGCACTTCAGCCCTTGGGACTAAAGAGGACCCCTGGCGCAGTCCCTTAGAAATGTCTTCGGAGAAATTTTGGTTTGTTTGTTTGTTTATTTATTTGTTTGTTTGTTTTTTGAGACAGTTTGGCTCTGTTGCCCAGGCTGGAGTGCAGTGATGCAATCTCAGCTCACTGCAACCTCCACCTCCCAGGTTCAAGTGATCCTCCCGCCTCAGCCTCCTGAGTAGCTGGGATTACAGGTGCACGCTACTAAGCCCGGCTAAATTTTATATTTTTAGTAGAGATGGGGTTTTGCCATGTTGGTCAGGCTGGTCTTGAACTCCTGAACTGGGGTGATCTACCTGCCTTGGCCTCCCAAAGTGCTGGGTTTACAGGTGTGAGCCACCGAGCCTGGCTGAGATGTCATCTCAAAAAAAAAAAAAGATGTGAAGGAATGCCATAGTTCTCAGGCTTATTGGGAGAACTAAATCTTTTTTTTTTTTTTTTTTTTTTTTTTTACTTTTAAGTTCAGGAGTACACGTGCAGGATGTGTAGGCTTGTTAAATAGGTAAACTTGTGTCATGGGGATTGGTTGTACAGATTATTTCATCACTCAGGCATTAAGCCTGGTACCCATTAGTTATTTTTCCTGATCCTCTCCCTCCTCCCACCCTCCACCCTCTGATAGGCCCCAGCGTGTGTTGTTCCCCTCTATGTGTCTATGTGTTCTTATTATTTAGCTCCCACTTGTATGTAAGAACGTGTGGTATCTGGTTTTCTGTTCCTGCGTTAGTTTGCTGAGGATAATGGCCTCCAGCTCCTTCCATGTCCCTGCAAAGGATAGGATCTCATTCCTTTTTATGACGGTATCGTATTCCGTGGTGTGTATGTACTGCATTTTCTTTATCCAGTCTATTATTGATGGGCATTTGGGTTGATTCCATGTCTTTGCTATTGTGAATAGTGCTGCAATGAACATACGCGTGCATGTGTCTTTATGGTGGAACAACTTGTATTCCTTTGGGTATATAGCCAGAAATGGGATTGCTGGATCGGATGGTATTTCTGACTTCAGGGGTTGAGAATTGCCCCACTGGGGAGGACAAAACATGAATGAAACACGCCTGACAGTTCCTGGCACAGAGAGAGCACCGCTGCGGTAGTTATTCATCTGAGCATGCATGCCTGGCGTTTCAAATGCAAGGTAGACACTGTTATCCCCACTTTTCAGATATGGAACTGTAGCCAGGAGAACTTAAGGACGCTGCTTGATTTTGCTCAGCCATAACTGAGATAAACCAGGTCTGTCAGACTCCTGGAAGGCGCTGTTAGCCACATCACAGCCTAAGGGCTCCACAGACCGCCAGGATGCTCCTGCATGACTCAGCAGACCACAGGAAAGGCAGTTGAGTCGCATATTAATTAGCAAGCAGGGTTTCCTGTCCCTGGGGCTGTGGAGAGGTTTGTCAGTGTCCAGACGAACAACAGATTTTCTGGAGTGGGTCATGACTCAGGATGCTCACATAACCTTGGGGACCAGAGGTCCATTCTATAAGGCTGTGTGTTTTTCCCTCCCTACCTCTTCCAGACAGCATCTTTGGGGATTTCCTATTCCTGGAGAACATGAAGACTTTCTAATATTTTTTTTTTTTGAGACAGGGTCTTGCTCTGTTGCCCAGGCTGGAGTGCAGGGGCATGATGTTGACTCACTGCAGCCTTGAACTCCCAGGCTCAAGCCATTCTCCTACCTCAGCCTCCTGAGTAGCTGGGACTTCAGGTGTGCGCCACCATGCCTGGCTAATGTTTGTATTTTTAGTAGAGATGGGGTTTCACCATGTTGGCTAGGCTGATCTCGAACTCCTGGACTCAAGCGATCTGCCTCACTGGGCCTCCCAAAGTTGTGGGATTACAGGCACGAGCCACCGTGCCTGACAATGGAGACTTTCTAAGGGGTATATTTGCATAGATAATTTTAAAGGAATGTTTTTGGATCCCCAACTTCCACATTCACCCTTTTCTAAAACAGACTGAGAAGTTTGCTTACGTTCACAATAGTCTTTTTCTGCTTTGCAAACAACAGGCCAAGCTCCTACTTATCACATGCTCAGTGCTAGGGTCAGGACGTTTGCAAGTTAGCGTTCCTAGATTTCTTACATGTACAAGAAAGGGCTTAGACTAGATGGTTTTTGGAAAACTTTTTATTTTGAAATAATTTATTTTATTTTATGTATGTATGTATGTATATTTGAGATGGAGTTTCGCTTTGTCCCCCAGCTGGACTGCGGTGGCACCATCTCGGCTCACTGGAACCTCTGCCTCCTGGGTTCAAAGATTCTTGTGTCTCAGCCTCCCTAGTAGGTGGGATTACAGGTGCCCGCCACCACACCCAGATAATTTTCGCATTTTTTAGTAGAGATGGGGTTTCACTGTATTGGCCAGGCTGATCTCAAACTCCAACCTCAGGTGATCCACCTGCCTCAGCCTCACCATGTGCTGGGATTACAGACGTGAGCCACTGCGCCTGGCCTGAAATAATTTTAGATTTACAGAAGAGTTGAAAAGACAGTACAGAGTTCCTGTCTGTGTTTCACCCAGCTGCCTGTAATAGAAACATCTTACAACAACATGGTGCCCTTGTCAAAACTAAGAGTTAACATGATTAGTACAGTACTAGTAACAAAACTACAGACCTCATTCAGGTCTCACCAGTTTTTCCACTAATGCCGTTTTTCTGTTTCAGGATCCAGAGTCCAGGATGTCACCTTATCTCCTTGGACTCCTTCAATCTGTGACAATTTCTCACTCTTTCCTTTTTATTTTTATTACCTTGATGCTTTTGCAGAGTACTAGTCAGGTATGTTGTAGAATGTTTTTTTTTTTTGAGACGGATTCTCACTCTGTCGCCCAGGCTGGAGTGCAATGGCATGATCTCAGCTCACTGCAACCTCCAACTCCCAGGTTCAAGTGATTCTCCTGCCTCAGCCCCCCAAGTAGCCGGGATTACAGGCGTGCACCACCATGCCTGGTTAATTTTTTTTTTGTATTTTTAGTAGAGACAGGGTTTCTCCATGTGGGCCAGGCTGGTCTCGAACTCCTGACCTCATGATCCGCCCACCTCGGCCTCCCAAAGTGCTGGAATTACAGCTGTGAGCCACCGTGCCTGGCCATAGAATGTTCTTTAGTTTGGCTTTGTCTCATGTTTTCTCATGATGGGACTGAGTCTGGTTAGGGATTTTGGGAAGAATCCCACCGAGGTGAAGCGCCCTTCTCATGACATCCTCTCTGAGGGGACACGGCCACACAAGACTTCCTTCTGGGGATGTTAACTTCGATCTTTGGTGAAGCTGGTGTCTGCCCACTCTTGCCAGGCTGGTCTTTTTCCCCTTCAACTTTCAATTTTTTAGGAATGAGTCACTTAGTCCAGCTCCCTTTCAAGGGGAGGGCAATGAGCTCCACCTCCTGAAGGGAGCAGTATCCAAGAATCTGTGGCCATGTGTTAAAACCACCACCAGGCCAGGTCCCATGGCTCACGCCTGTAATCCCAGTGCTTCGGGAGGCCAAGGTGGGAGGATCGCTTGAGCCCAGGAGTCCGAGACCAGCATGAGCAACATAGTGAGACCCCATCTCCACACACAAAAACCAGCAGTGAAGGAGATGTTTTGAGGGTATGTAAATACCCTGTTTCTCCTTAAAATTTCACTTTCTAATTTTAGCATCCGTTAGTGTATTTTCCTTGCAGCAGATATTATTTGTATTGTGGTGTTCTAATGGTGGTTTTCTTTTTTTTTCTTTTTCTTTGCTTTCTTTTTTTTTCGAGACGGAGTCTTGCTCTGCCACCCAGGCTGGAGTGCAGTGGCGCAATCTCGGCTCACTGCAAGCTCCGCCTCCCGGGTTCACGCCATTCTCCTGCCTCAGCCTCTGCAAGTAGCTGGGACTACAGGCGCCCGCCACCACGCCCGGCTAATATTTTTTTTTTTTTTTTTTTGAGACGGAGTCTTTCTCTGTCCCCCAGGCTGGAGTGCGGTGGCGCGATCTCGGCTCACCGCAACCTCCACCTCCTGGGTTCACGCCATTCTCCTGCCTCAGCCTCCCGAGTAGCTGGGACCACAGGCGCCCGCCAGCACGCCCGGCTAATTTTTTTGTATTTTTTGGTAGAGACGGGGTTTCACCGTGTTAGCCAGGATGGTCTCGATCTCCTGACCTCGTGATCCACCCGCCTCGGCCTCCCAAAGTGCTGGGATTACAGGCTTGAGCCACCGCGCCCGGCCTGCCCGGCTAATTTTTTTGTATTTTTAGTAGAGACGGCATTTCACTGTGGTCTCGATCTTCTGACCTCGTGATCCGCCCGCCTCGGCCTCCCAAAGTGCTGGGATTACAAGCGTGAGCCACCGCGCCCGGCTCTTTTTTTTTTTTTTTTTTAAGAGATGGGGTCTTACTCCATCACCCAGGCTGGAGTGCAGTGGCACAATTATAGCTCACTGCAGCCTCTAACACCTGGGCTCAAGCAGTCCTCCCACCTCAGCCTCCCAAGTAGCTGGGATTACAGGTATGAACCACCATGTCCTGCTTAATTTTTAAATTTTTTGTGGAGTTGGGTCTCACTATTTTGCCCAGGCTGGTCTTGAACTGGCCTCAAGTGATTCTTCCCACCTCAGCCTCTCAAAGTGCAGGGATTATAGGCATATGCTACCTTGCCAGGCCCTTAATAGTGAGTTTCAATTTTCCTTATTCCTTTTACACTTATTTATAATTCTTTCATAAGGAAAATCTGTTCCGTCTCCCCATTTATTTACTTATTCAGTCATTTATTTATATGATTGTGGACTCATGATCATTCCTTTGTAGATGGGTTCTTAAGTCTCTGAACTAAGTCTGTGCAAGCTCTGATTTCCATGAACTCCTTGCTTCCCACTCTTCAGAATATTTAACACTTAATATTCCTGCCCAGGACGGGCCTGGGCAGGGCACACCATCACCGCTATCTACAGAAGCAGGTCCCTCGTTTTCCACCCTGATGGCAGCCCAGTCACATCCTCACTTCGTTTGCCTCATGCACCTTAACTATTATGCACGGTCTCTAACGTGTGCAGGCGAACCTGTGGGGTGAAACTGTTCCCACTGTAGTGCCCTGAAGCAGTGTTCTGTAAACATTATTTTTTTTTTGAGACGGAGTCTCGCTCTGTTGCCCAGGCTGGAGTGCAATGGTGTGGTCTCAGCTCACTGCAGCCTCCACCTCCTGGGTTCAAGCGATTCTCCTGCCTCAGCTTCCCGGGTAGCTGGAATTACAGGTGCACACTACCACACCCAGCTAATTTTTGTATTTTTAGTGGAGACGGGGTTTCACCATTTTGGCCAGGCTGGTTTCGAACTCTTGACCTCAGGTGATTCTCCCACCTCGGCTTCTCAAAGTGTTGGGATTACAGGCATGAGCCACCATGCCCGGCCTAAACATTTTATTTCTATAATTTACTTTATAGTAGATTCAGTTACTGACCAGCCCAAAGGAGCTCGTTTTAGTTTTTCCAGTGAGACTTTTATAATATGACTTGGAGGAGGCTGTCTATACCAGCAAGTATCTGTTGAATGCCTGTTATATGCAAGACACTGTTCTAAGTATTAGGGATAAAAAAAATACTGGAAGACTTGGCAATACCCTACCAGAGTTAACGTCTAATTGATTGTCTAGGAATGCTCAGGTCCTTCAAGTTCCAAGACAACCAAGAGAGCTGTGAAGAAAGCCAGTGCTCCAGAGAGCGTTTCATTAGAGAAAAAAAGAGAGATCCCTTTAACAACCGCGTTGTAATCCTCGGAAATGGAACTGCTGAACATCCCAAGCGGCTGGTCCTGGGACAACATATTGAGAATATTTTGTCAGTTCTGAGATTTGAAGGAAACTCAACCAAGGTTATCTTTACTTAGTTATCAAATCCCAGAAGGCATCATGGATGAAGTTAGTCAGGAATGACAAGCATAGAGAGAGGAGAAAGAAAGAAAAGGACGCCCGCGGTGTTCGCTTTGGAGACACCCTTTCTTCCCCCGGGAAGGGAACTGGGACGCTGCCCCGGGCAGGCTCTGGGTGCTGTCACCCTAGTCCCATCAGTGGAGGCAGCCGCTTCCTGCAACGCTCCTCATAGAGACTGAGACGTTTTCCTTCTGGGGCCGGTTCTCTTTCCCTAATTCAACTTTGCAGAACTCCTCGAATGGAGTGGGGAAGGTGTGAGAGAAATTATTATTCTGTCATTTTATAACTGCCGGGCCTTAGGAGTGCAACATGTCAGCTATTTCTTTCCTTTTCTTTTTTCCGAGACAGCGTCTTGCTAGGTCACCCAAGGCTGAAGTGCGGTGGCACGATCATAGCTCATTGCAACCTTCAACTCCTGGGTTCAAGCGATCCTCCCACCTCAGCCCCCCAAATAGCTGGGATTACTTAGTGTGTGCCATCATGCCCAGCTAATTTTTTTATTTTTTGTAGAGATAGGGCCTCACTATGTTGCCCAGGCTGGTCTCGAACTCCTGGGCTCAAGCAATCCTTCGACCTCAACCTCCCGAGTAGCTGAGACTACAGGTACATACTATCACGCCCAGCTAATATTTTTATTTTTTGTAGAAATGGGGCCTCACTCTGTTGCCCAGGCTAGTCTCGAAGTCCTGGGCTCAAGCAGTCCTTCCACAGCCTCTCCAGTGTTGGGGTGACAGGTGTGAGCCACTGCACCCGAAGCTGTTGTCAGTGATTTCTTCTCATCCCATTGAGGGGAGAGCGTGGCCTTGACTCAGCTGTTTGGATGTCAGATGAAGAGCAGACATCAACTCGCTTGCCAGGGCTGAGAATGTACCACACACACAGGGAACACGAAGTGAAAGCCATGTAGTGAAGACCAAACTTCCTGTTTCCCAGGGAGCTTAACCACCATAGGCCACAGGAATATTAGCGAAGCCCATGGGGAAGGGAATTTCTGGAGGGACCGTGGTCTTTCTGGACCAACTTGGCTGCTCATTCTTTTTGAGGAAAACACTAACCGTATTCCAATTCGGGGCAGGCCTGAGAATTTGGGCGCAGCATCCAGAAAAGCTGTATTTAGCAGGTGCTCTGGGGCAGGTCCCCTTACAAAGCCCAGTGGAGAATCTGGGCTAAGATTCTGTTGCTCTTCTCCTACACGGTAATAAATTAGTTCTATTGCAAGCAGATTAGACCTGGACAAGTAATTCTTGGTCTTCTAAATCCACAGCTCATAAAGGATTAGGGGGGGATGAGAAGCTGGAAAGGGCAGCTAAGGATATAGGCAAGTTGGATGACTGGAAATGCCGTCATCACCCAGAGGGTGTTATGTAAAAGTGAGAAAGGCTGGGTTAAATCAGGTTCGTTCGTTCATTCATAATTTAGAGGGAGAGTTCCTATTAATGGCCCAAGATTGTGCTAAAAGCCAGGGGTTCATTTTATATGAGATGAATGAGAGAAACAGTTCCTAGCATACACTCACCATAAAATGAGATTTTTAGTCTTAGAAGCCCAGATGGCTTGAGCTGGGACCTTCGAGATCTGCAAGTTTAAACTCCACCACTTTACAGGCGGGGAAACTGAGGCTCACAGAGGGAAAGCGAGGTCAGGTGTCACAGCTGCTGGGACTAAACAACTTGTGGTCTAGCTCTCTTTTTATTTAGAGACGGAGTCTTGCTCTGTTGCCCAGGCTGGAATGCAGTGGCACGATCTCAGCTCACTGCAACCTTTGTCTCCTGAGTTCAAGCAATTCTCCTGCCTCAGCCTCCTGAGTAGGTGGGATTACAGGCATACGTCACCATGCCTGGCTAATTTTTATATTTTTAGTAGAGACGGGGTTTCACCATGTTGGCCAGACTGGTCTCGAACTCCTGACCTTGTGATCTGCCCGCCTTGGCCTCCCAAAGTGCTAGGATGACTGGCGTGAGCTACTGCACCCGGCCTATTTGATTTATTATTATTATTATTATTATTTTTGAAACAGGGTCTGGCTCTGTCGCCCAGGCTGGAGTGCAGTGGTGCAATCAGGGCTCACTGCAGTCTCAACTTCCTAGGTTCAAGGGATCCTCCCTCCTCAGCCTCCCCTGTAGCTGGGACTACAGGTGTGCACCACCACACCCAGCTAATTTTTGTATTTTTAGTAGAGACTAAATTTCTGCTCCATGTTGCTCCACGTTGTCCAGGCTGGTCTCAAACTCCTGGGGTCAAGTGATCCGCTCACCTTGGCCTCCCAAAATGCTGGGATTTCAAGTGTGAGCCTTATTTTTTATTTTTAAAGGCTAGTCAAGTGAAGCAATGGGAGTGGAGAGGAACAAAGTAATCTGTAATGAATTGTGATCAATTAGTTGTAAGCACCACTGCACTCAGACCAGCCTGATGTAGCTCTCTTTTCAGTTAAAACTACTTACCTGGAAAGAATGAGAGGGCAAACAGTGCCCTGGGAGGTGTCAGAAGCTCTAAGTAGCATTAGGGAGAATGCTCTAGGATGCCGGATATGGCAGCTACTACTAACTGATAAGAAGACAAGTTCCTTCTCCCTCCTGAAAGCCCCCTCCTCTTCCTTCTTCTCGAAGACCCTCCACACAACCCCTTCAGCCTCTCACTTCCTCCCCATGGCCTGGGTGCCCTGGGTTGATTTCTGGTGATGGCCATTCACCCGGCTGGGCCCAGGCTTCCTGAGGGTCTCCCGTTTACACAGTGAATTTGCCATGTGACTTGCACAAGGAAATTTGGACAGAATTTCCCAAAGAAAGGACTAGAGCAGTTTACACTCAGATTAAAAGCACAGAACACAACCCTTTAATCTGGTAACAATCACTTGATTTATTTATTTTTTTCTTGATGTACATTTTTATTTTTATTTATTTTATTATTATTATTATTAATTTTTTTGAGATGGAATCTCACTCTGTTTACCAGGATTGAGTGCAGTGGTGCAATCTCGGCTCACTGCAACCTCCACATCCTGGGTTCAAGTGATTCTTCCTGCCCCAGCCTCCTGCGTAGCTGGGACTGCAGGTGCCTGCCACACCTGGCTAATTTTAAAAAAATTTTTAGTAGAGTTGGGGTTTCACTATGTTGGTCAGGCTGGTCTTGAACTCCTGACCTCGGGTGATCTGCCTGCCTTGGCCTCCCCAAGTGCTGAGATTACAGGCATGAGCCACCGTGCCCGGCCTATTTTATTTATTATTTATATATTAATATTTTTAAAATTTTAGATTCAGAGGGGAGATGTGCAGTTTTGTTACGTGGGTATATTGCATGATGCTGAAGTTTGGACTTCTAATGATCCTGTCTCCCAAGAAGTGAACTAAGTGCCCTTGATTCCCACGCCTTCTCCTCTGCTTTTGGAATCCCCAGTGTCTACTATTCCCACCATAAACAATTGCTTTAGACAGCAGCTCTAGAATGCTGGAGAAAAATGTCCATTTTACAAGTTGGGTGCCGAAGAAGCCACCTGAGATGCAACAGCTTGCATCCCTAACCCGAGGCTGGCGAGGCGCCCTTGCCCTGTGGGTCTGTTGCCCAGACCCGGACATGCAACAAGTCCCAAACGAAGTCAGATGAAGGGCCAAGGCCATTATGTAGATAAACCAAGGGCAGCATTGGCTTCCTTCATTCACTGGAAGCAGAAGCAAGATGTCTAAACGGCTGTCTTCATTCTCGGCTTGGCTACCAGGGATCTCACCTCCTGGTATTTGGATGTTAGGATATGTCACGGTGGGACCAGTGTTTCTTTTGGGTAGAAAACTTCGGTTCAGGCTCTGAGGGAGGAAACAGTGTCAGCTAAATGAAATAGAGCCAATATTTCTTTTATGTTTGGAGCCAAACCTTGATCAAAAATGGAAAGGCTTTGCCTCTGAGACAGCCTGATTTAATTGTTGAACAAAGCCCTCTTCTTGTGGGGAAGAAAGATGAGGACTCTAACAATTAGCCTTCTAAAATGTAGGCCTGTAAAAACAACTGGGAGGAAATAGGCAGTGACATCCATCCGCCCACTGCTTCTTGGCCAGTTCAGGCCAAGGCCAAACAAAGGAAAAATACATCCAATCGGTTCAAGAGTTCAGCTCTCCCTTCATTAAGCGAAAAGCTCAGCTCCCCTCTCCCTGCCAGCCCAGAGCCCTGTCCCATTCCACTTCCGTGATGGAGTATCCTCCAGACCCCTCCTAAGGAACCCTTCCTCGTCTCCACAGGGCTCTCTCATATGAACTTGATTTTCCTACTAGGGAATGAATAAATCAATAGTCTCAAAGAAGAAACAAGGGTCCTATTAGAATACCTGCTGTGGGTTTTAGTCTTACAGCATTGCATGAAATCTTCCCCACCACTTTATGAGCTGGTTATTTATTTTTTCGTATTTAATACATGAAAAAACTCAGGCTGAGAGGTTTAAAAATGTAGGAGGTTAAAATATTTGCCCCAGATCACGCAGGTCATCATGGGTAGAGCAGGCAATAAATCAGGTAACAATGGTTGCCAAGTGGCCATCAAGCCAATACCTTTATTTCCCTGGACTCACCTTGATTAGAGAAAAGTCAATCAGTTTCCAAAAAGGTAAGAGACCCAGTGGAGCAGGGCCTTTTGAGAATGAAAACTGGCCTTTTCTTTCATTGCTATTGATGTGATTTCCCTGGAAATATATTCACCCCCAGTTTTCCTGGGCCAATATAAAGTTGTTCATTTTGCTGGCTTGGAAATGTTATTCTCTCTCCTTGTTTTGAAGTGTTAAATGTGTGGTTTTTCAAAATGCATTTCTCAAACCACTCTACAGAAAGAAAGCAAATAATCTGATTTAAAAATGGGCAAGGACGCCTGTAATCCCAGCACTTTGGGAGGGAGGCGGAGGTGGGCAGATGGCTTGAGGTCAGGAGTTTGGGACAAGCCTGGCCAACATAGTGAAACCCTGTCTCTACTAAAAATACAAAAATTAGCTGGGCGTGGTGGCGCATGTCTGTAATCCCAGCTACTCAGGAGGCTGAGGCATGAGAATCACTTGAACCTGGGAGGCAGAGGCTGCAGTGAGCTGAGATTGTGCCACTGGATTCCAGCCTGGGCAACAGAGTGAGACTCCATCTCAAAAAAAAGAAAAAAAAAGGGCAGGGGATCTGAATAGATGTTTCTCAAAAGAAGACATGCAAATGGCCAACAGATACATAAAAATATGTTCAATATTACTAATGTTGATTAATGCATCATTAATGCATTCATGTGGATTAGGAAAATGAAAATTAAAACCACAATGAGATTTTTAGTTCACACCTGTCAAAATGGCTATTGTCAAAAAGACAACTGATAACAAGTGTTGGTGAGGATGTGGAGAAAAGGAAACCCTTAGGCCGGGAACAGTGGCTCATGCCTGTAATCCCAGCACCTTGGGAGGCCAAGGCAGGTGGATCACCTGAAGTCAGGAGTTCGAGACCAGCTTGACCAACATGGAGAAACTCCATCTCTACTGCAAAATACAAAATTAGCCGGGCATGGTGGCACATGCCTGTCATCCTAGCTACTCAGGAGGCTGAGGCAGGAGAATCGCTTGAACCCAGAAGGCGGCGGTTGTGGTGAGCTGAGATTGTGCCATTGCACTCCAGCCTGGTCAACAAGAGCAAAACTCTGTCTCAATTAAAAAAAAAAAAAAAAAAAAAAAGAAAAGAAAAGGTAACCCTTGTACACTGTTGGTGGGAATGTAAATTAGTACAGCCACTATGAAAAATTGTATAGAAGTTCTTCAAAATATGGAAAATAGAATTACTATTAATATATGATCCAGCAATCTCACTTCTGGGTATTTACTGAAAATATTTGAAATCACTGCGTTGAAGAGATGTGTGCTCTTCCATGTTCATCACAGCACTATTGACAATAGCCAAGTTATGGAACCAACATAAGTGTTCATCAGCTTATGAGTGGATAGAGAAGATACGGCATCTATACAAAATGGGGTACTATTCAACCATAAAAATAAACTTTGTCATTTGCAACAACATGGATGGAATTGGAAAACATTTAAATACATTAAATAATCAAGGCACAGAAAGAAAAATACCGCATGTCCTCACTTATGTGTGGAATCCAAAACAGTCAACTCAAAGACTCAAAGAAGCAGAGAGAAGAATGGTGTTTACAGAGGCTGGAGTATGGGAGAAATGGGTAGCCGATGGTCAAAGGGTACAAAATCTCAGGCAGGTGGAATATTTGTGTGTGTGTGTGTGTGTGATATTGTACAGCGTGGTGACTCTAGAAAATAATAATGTACATTTCAAAATTGCCAAGAGAGTAAATTTTAAATATTCTCACCACAAAAATGATAAGTATTTGAGGTGATATATATGTTAATTAGCTTGATTTAGTTATTCCACATTGTATTCGTAAATCTAAACAACACTTTGTACCCTATCCATATATAAATATTATTTGCCAATTTACAATTTAAAAATATGAACATTTATAAAAGCATTTTGTTCCTGATGCTGCATTTCTAAAGGCTAAATCTCCTGGGAGCACATTGCATCAACCACCTCACAAACAATTATTACTGGGCTCCTACTACAGGGAAAGTGTTATGTTGGGTGCTGTGGAAGAGACAAGGGTGACCCAAAGAATAGCCTGAGCCCTCAGGAGGTAAAAGGCTATGATATAAAATAGTTTAACACATAAAATATAAGAGATGTGCTATGGTTTGAATGTGTCTTCTCCAAATTTCAGGTGTTGCCAATGTGACAGTATTAAGAGGCGGGGTTGGCCAGGCGCGGTGGCTCACACCTGTAGTCCCAGCACTTTGGGAGGCCAAGGCTGGTAGATCACGAGGTCAGGCGATGGAGACCATCCTGGCTAACACGGTGAAACCCCGTCTCTACTAAAAATACAAAAAAAAATTAGCCAGGCATGGTGGCGGGCGCCTGTAGTCCTAGCTAATCAGGAGGCTGAGGCAGGAGAATGGCATGAACCCGGGAGGCGGAGCTTGCAGTGAGCCGAGATCACGCCACTGCACTCCAGCCTGGGTGACAGAGCAAGACTCGGTCTCAAAAAAAAAAAAAAAAGAGGTGGGGTCTTTGAGAGGTGTTTAGGCCCTGAGGGCTCCTCCCTTGTGAATGGGATTAGGCACCCTATAAAGGGCCTTGATGGAGAGATTGGCTCTCTCTTCCCCTTTCCCACCTTCTGTGATCTGAGGACACAGCAGGAAGGCCCTCACTGGATGCTGGCACCTTGATCTTGGACTTCCAAGCCTCCAGAAGTGTGAGAAAATACATTTTTGTTTTAATAAATTACCCAGTCCCAGGAATCTTGTTATAACCGGCCCAAATGGCAAATGGACTAAGGGACTAAAACCTGTCTTAGTCAGGATGGTATGAGTAGGTTGAACTAAGCCAGCGCTTCTTAATTTAGCTGCACACCAGAATCATCTTGTGACCTTTCACAAGTGCTAAGGTCTGAGCCTCACCCCACAGAGATTCTGTTTTAATTGGTTTGAATACTGCTTTGTCCCCCATCCCCATGGGTATTTTTAGAGGTTCTGTAGGCTATTCTAATCTGCAGCCTAGGCTGAAACCATTGAACTAGGAAAACCCAAAATATATCTTCCAGCTCAAATATTTCGCAAGTTGAAATCAATGTAAATAGACTTTGGATATTCAGAAGGCAAGGATGGGGTGGAAAGAGAGTACTAGACTGATATCTTTTTATCTCATTGAATCTTCAAAAAGTCCCTGCATCTCCCTTAGTCTGTGGCAGAACCAGCCACCCACCTCCCCATCCAGACTCAGCCGTCATCTCCAGGGAATGGTGCCTGTCTCCATTCACCCAGGAAGAGTCCTTGCTCTCTCAAGAGTTTTTTGAATTAATAGTTCCCCAATAGCTTTTTGAAAAATATGTCTTTGTTAGCTTATCCAGTTTCCTTTTTCTTTTTTCAGTTGTTGTAGCTGTGGATGTGATGGTTTGTTATAACCTTGTACATTTCAGTTGGAAGCAAAACTATTCCTATTAGCATTGGGAAGCCTCGCAAGAAGAGAGAGATGAATTGGTGTGTGGGGAAGATGAATCTGGTGGCTAAGGCAGGAAAAGTTAAATTTAGGAGAACAGTAATGTGTGCAGAGAGGAGGGCAGCGTCAGATTGGGATGGAAAGAGACAAGAGAGGCCTTGGCCGGGTGCAGTGGCTCATGCCTGTAATCCCAGCATTTTGGGAGGCCAAGGAGAGTGGATCATGAGGTCAGGAGTTCAAGACCAGCACGACCAACATAGTGAAACCCCATCTCTCTAAAAATACAAAAATTAGCCAGGCATGGTGGCGGGTGCCTATAATCCCAGCTACTCAGGAGGCTGAGGCAGGAGAATCACTTGAACCCTGAAGGTGGAAGTTGCAGTAAGCCAAGATTGCGCCACCGCACTCCAGCCTGGGTGACAGAGTGAGACTCTGTCTCAAAAAATAAATAAATAAATAAATAAAATAAAGGCCTTATGAGAGAATAAATTTCAATTTGTAGGGATAGATTCAAATTCATGCCTGTCCATCTTTAAAGCCTGGACGCTTTGTCTACACCATCTGTGTAACTGGCTGCAAGAACCCGCTGCGCCTACGGAGTGGCTAATACAGAAGTAAAACTCTTTGGCTTAAGTTGTTATCTTCGTGTATTTATGGGAGAGCCTTTTGGCTTTTGTGACTGCTACATCCAACTCTATTTTATCTGAGAATGGCTGAGATGGTTCATGCCAAACTCATGGTATAATTGGTAATAGATACCCAGAACTTTCTCTGTAAGTTTCCTTTGCGATTTTTTTCTTTTGATGTAGTTTGGGATTAATAATAGTGTATACTTTTGGGTTAGTAATTGGATAATTAAGCATGTAAGTGTTTCATTTTAACAAGTTCATCTCTCTTGATTCATCGATTCAGTTTCTAGACATCTCTCCCAAGGTATACATGCAGACAAAGGCTTATAAAGAAAGTTATTTATAATAAGGACAAACTCAGAAATGATTGAAATGCCTTATTTGCCTAGAAGAATGATATATATATAATATGCACATTTAGAAACATATGTGATTATAAAAATATCTGATATAGCTCAAATGGCCATCAATATGGAATTGGTTAAAAGATATAATATAACACTATGGAAAACTATGTGATAATTAAAAATAATGAGGTCGTATATATGCAGAGATTTGAAAATATCTCTAGTACATATTGTTGTATCATATAATTCCATTCATGTCTCTCTCTCTATGTGTATATATGCCAGTGCATAGAAAAACACTAGAAGGATACATAGCACACTGTTAATAGAGGTAAATAGTTTTGGAGAAGTAGGGGAGAGGGATGATAAAAGGACCTTTGTGTTTTACTCCATAAACTTTTATATTTGGATCTTTTTTTTTTTTTTGAGACAGAGTCTCGCCCTGTCACCCAGGCTGGAGTGCAATGGTGCGATGTCAGCTCACTGCAACCTCCACCTCTTGGGTTCAAGCAATTCTCTGCCTCAGCCTCCTGAGTAGCTGGGATTACAGGTGCCCACCACCACGCCCAGCTAATTTTTTTGTATTTTTAGTAGAGACGGAGTTTCATCATCTTCGCCAGGCTGGTCTTGAACTCCTGACCTTGTGATCCACACGCCTCGGCCTCCCAAAGTGCTGGGATTATAGGCATGAGCCACCGTGCCCGGCCTACATTTGGATCTTTTACAACGAGAACATTTACATCGATTGCCCTTGTAATGAAAAATCATAAAATCGTAACTGCTCCTTTTGAAAAGGCTTGACTGTTAGTCTTCTTCCTAGGTGGCTTCTCATAAGCTCGGCTGCCTTTTGAAGGATGAAAAACAAATTACTCTGTCCACTAAAGTGCTCTCCGAAAATTTAACAAATTGGGCAATTGCTTTGAGGTGAACGAGCTACCAGGCCAGGTCGCAGACACGCTTGGCTAAAGTCACTGGCCATGCGTCAGGGAAGTGTTACCCCAAAGGAGCTGGATTTGTCCCAGGCCAGGGTGCCAGCGGGGGAGGTGTGTTCTGTGACATGAGCTCAGAAATGTCTTCCCACCATCTTTGATTCCAACATTCTCCTGCCTCAGCTGCTGGTGCAGAGAGGAGAAAGAAAAAAAAAAAAAGATGCGGTCATAGCCTGGTGGTGGGGGATGAGGGATGGGGGGCAGTTTGGACTTCACCTAGACAAGAGAAAGCATAGTGTGCAGGAAGCCTTCACTGAAAGGTGTTATGCTGGCCGGGCACGGTGGCTCACGCCTGTAATCCCAGCACTTTGGGAGGCCGAAGTGGGGAGATCACTTGAGGTCAGGGGTTTGAGATCAGCCTAGCCAACATGGCGAAACCGTGTCTCTACTAAAAAATATACAAAAATTAGCAAGGCATGGTGGTGCACACCTGTAGTCCCAGCTACTTGGGAGGCTGAGGCAGGAGGATCACTTGAACCCAGGAGGAAGAGGTTGCAGTGAGCCGAGATCGTGCCACTGCACTCCAGCCTGGGCGACAGTGAGACTCCATCTCAAAAAAATAAAAAATAAAAATGGTGATGAGGAATGGAGGGTCTTTTTCATCCACGTACTTTCAGATGGCTCTTTTTTTTTCTCTCTCTCTTTAGCCCTTTCTGAGGTATCCACTCAATCTAATCCACAATGTACTCCTTCCTGTTTAGGAGTTAAAGAGTAGAATTCCTGGAAGGGACCTGGAAGGGACCCTGGGCCACCAGTGCAGCCCCCTGAAGGGCAGAGCTCTGGATACCCAGAGAGGTGACCCTGGCGTCCAGGAGTGGACCCGGGGCTGCACCAAGCATTCGGGAGCCCGGACTGGTACTGCTTCCTCACCTTTCTGGCTCTGCGGCAAGCAGCTCCTAACGATACCTGGCTGAGAGAGACCACGTTAACCTGAGCTGCTGAGGACGCTGAGAAGCTTCCCTTAGGCTGTGGTTATGTGGGATTTCCCAGGTCAGTGTCAGTTGTGTAAAATATAGAGGTCTCCAATGGATGATGGGTCAGTTTATGACACTTCCACTTTACAATGATGCGAAAGAGATACGCATTTCGTAGAAGTGGAAAGAGTGCTTCGAGTTCCCATATGACCACTCTGTTTTTCACTTTCAGTACAATGTTCAATATATTACATGAGATATTCAACACTTATTATAAGATAGACTTTGATGATTTTACCCAACTATAGACTAATGTAAGTGTGCTCAGTATGTTTAAGAGAGGCCAGGTTAAGCCATGATGTTTGGTAGGTTAGGTGTTCTCAATTGCATCTTTGACTTATGATTTTTTTTATTTTTTTCTTTTCATATATATATATATATATATTTTTTTTTTTTTTTTTTTTTTTTTTTTTTTTTTTTTTTTTTTTTTTTTGAGAAAGAATCTCGCTCTGTCACCCAGGCTGGAGTGCAGTGTCACAATCTTAGCTCATTGCAGCCTACCAACTCCTGGGTTCCAGTGATTCTGCTGCCTCAGCCTCCCGAGTAGCTGCGATTACAGGCATGTGCCACCATGCCTGGCTAATTTTTGTATTTTTAGTAGAGACATGGTTTCACCACATTGGCCAGGCTGGTCTCGAACTCCTGATCTCAAGTGATCGGCCCACCTCGGTCTCCCAAAGTGCTGGGGTTACAGGCGTGAGCCACTGGACCTGGCCAATCTCTGTTTCTTTTCTTCTTCTTCTTCTTCTTCTTCTTCTTCTTCTTCTTCTTCTTCTTCTTCTTCTTCTTCTTCCTCTTCCTCTTCCTCTTCCTCTTCCTCTTCTTCTCCTCCTCTTCTTCTTCTTCTTCTTCTTCTCTTTCTTCTTCTTTCTTCTTCTTCTTTTTCTTCTTCTTCTTCTTTTTTTTTTTTCTGAGACGGAGTCTTGCCCAGGCTGGAGTACAGTGCCTTGATTTCGGCTCACTGCAACCTCTGCCTCCCGGGTTCAAGCGATTCTCCTGCCTCAGCCTCCTGAGTAGCTGGGATTACAGGCACATGCCACCATGCCCAGCTAATTTTGTGTTTTTAGTAGAGACGAGGTTTCTCCATGTTGGTCAGGCTGGTCTTAAACTCCTGACCTCAGGTGATCTGCCCACCTTGGCCTCCCAAAGAGCTGGGATTACAGGCATGAGCCATCGCAACCAGCCCAACCTCTGTTTCTTTCTAGTCCCCATGTAAGTGAAGCAAAATTTAATACGTTTGTTTTTTAATTAATCCATAATAATGCAAAAATGCAAGATATATTTTCGGGGAGGAGTACTTCAATGGGTGTGTCTCCCTTATCTGACTGTGTACACCCAGGAGGAATAGAGTGTACTTTTCTGTTTTGTTTGTTTAGTAGCCAGAACTCTGCCAGGCCAAACAAACGATGTGCTTGATGGGACAGAATTTGCCAGGGCCGTTGGCTGTGTGAAGGTGTGAGCGGGAACTCCATGTTCTGAACAACAGCAGTCGGGCGGGCTGGGGAAGCTCCAATGTCCAGGCTCAGAGAAGCGGACTGGGTAGGCGGGGTACGAAGCTGATGGAAAAGTACCCAGCTGCCTCCTCTTCAGTTCTTCAGCCTTGCCGTGTGCGGGAGACGTGTCACAGCAGCATTCTATCATCGTTATCCTGGAAGGGAGCGTTGGCGGGGTGGGAGGGCAGCCCTGACATTCACCCGGTTCCTCCTGGGCTCGCCGTGGTTCTAATAGCATTTGCCGCGTGCTTCAGCGGGAAGAGCCCCAGGCCAGGAACAAGGGGCGTAGGCTGCAGCCTCTGACTTGCCACTAATGAGCTGTTTGGGATAAGCCACGTAAACTCAGAAAAATAGTCATTCCGCCCCCGGCCCCGTCAGAGTCTGATCTCTAGGTTCTTTTCTAACCCTGAGAGTTTAGGGTCTGTGCCCTTTGAACCCACTCTATCTTCTGTTCTCAGCATCCAGACTGGTACTTTTCTGGAGAAGGTTTAAATCTTTCCTGGGTGGCTTGATGTAGTACTCCTAAACCAGAGGACATGAATTCCCAGGGACTAAGCAGGATTTTGTTTTGGGATAGGAAGTGGCAGGTCACTCGAGGACTTGGGGGGTGTAGGTAACCGAACCTACCTTCAGTTTTGTCATCCCTCATGGAAAAAGAAAAAAGGATGGAGTCTGTTCTTCCAAGGATGTGCATGACAGTACCCGGAGGGGACGAGGCTCTACATGGTCCCCAGCTGGTCCCAGGGTTGTGCCAATAAAATTCAGGTCTGTAGCGCCTTCTTCACATACTTCATCTCCAGCCAGGCTGCCATGCGCACGGAGATGGCAGCCACCACACCTCTCTTTTCACAAGGTGGCTGTTGTCAGTGGTCTGACTTCATTCATTGCCCTGGAAAGCTTTAAAAATGAGGCGTGGCTCCTCCCAGGCGTATTTAACGTGACGAAGCTTCTGCATTTTGCAATCCTGAAACTTCACGTAGAAACTATTCAGTAAGTAGAAACCTGTAGGCAGAGATGGGAGGGCCTTTCAGACCTGGATAGGATGTTCAAATTGACCCATGGGAGGAAGAAAGGATTCAGATGATTGCTGTGGTGGGTTCTGTGCAAAGGGAACGGTGCGAAGGGAGACTCCACTTTGCTGCTTCCCCAGAGAGCGAGAGTTCTGCTTATTTTCAGAGGTTTCCTAGACAAAAGCATTCCAAATAGATTTCTATATGTCTTAGCTTCACGTTTCAAAAAGAAATATTCAACCTACTTGAGCTCTTTCTTTTCTAAAATTCCCAGGAAGCATCACAGCAGCATCATATTTAAAATTTTTTTTTCTTTCTTTTCCTTTCACTGTCCTCACAATTCGTTCCCAACAGCAGCATCATAAATGAAGTTTTTCCATCATCACAATTTCATCTTTAGTTGGGGCCATCCGAGGAGTTGGGAAGAGACAGGCACTGCTGTGTGAGACCCCAGATTCTCATACAAAGAACCCTTTCTGAGTCCTGGATCTGAAAATACACCAGCAGGTTCCAGCCTATTGTATCTAGGCTGTGTGACAACAACCACTGATTACCTGGGAGTCTGAGCTCAAGGGGGTTCAAGAAGTTGTGTGGGCCGAACTTTTTGATGCTAACTCAACTCTGGGAAAAATAAACAAGCACACTGAGTCATTTATATTCACGGTCACTAATAAAGGTGGTGGGTTCCTTGCAGCCATGTTTACGTTCTTCTTTTTAAATCATGACGATGGGAGGTCAGACAGGTGACATGACCATGGAAGGGACTTGTAAGAGTGGCCAGGATGGAGGGCAGTTGAGGACCCTGTTGTGGGGTTAGCGTGCTAGCCCGTGTCCAGAATGGTCTGTGATGGGAAAAATTGGAGACAACATTACAGTCCACTAATAGGAGATTGGTTAGGTAAATGATGACATGTCCTGTGCCATGGAGTATTGCATGCTGTGGGTCACCTTCCCCAGACACACCCTGCAATGAGGGTTCCTGTGCATGGGATTTATTATGGAAGAGTTCCTAGGACAACCTCGTGAAGGAGTAGGGAAGCTGGGGAGGGAGGTGGAAGGAACAAGGCAGGATGTGATTTCACATCGGGTCTGGCACCCACCTGATCCCCATGTGGGACTCTGGAGTGTAGATTACACCCACTGGAGACAAGGAGCCAGGTGTTCGTAATCCTTCAGCCCCTCCTAGCACAATGGCTCTTGGAGCCCAAGGACAGGTCTCAGAAGAGAGTTATAGGGGTCGACACCTAAAGCAAAAGCTCACCTAAGCCCAGGCATGAACACTCCAAAATGAGGAAGGGACTGGCGGGTAGAAGCAGAGGGCCTGCTTTACTATGCAACCATCCATAAGAAGGAAGTAGAGTTCAAAGTACATCGACAGAAATTTCTTTATGATAAGCACTGAGTGAGAAAAGCAGGCTACTGAGCAGCATATATATTTTGACCTTATTTTTTTTTTTTTTTGAAAAAGAAATGTGCGTGTGCACATAAAGAAAAAAGTCTGGAAGGAAACGGACCCAACTCTTAATTGTGTTACTATAAGAGAGTTTCAGATTGGGGAAGAGGGGTGAAGGGATCATGGAGACATTCAGATTTTATGAGCAGGCATGTCCTGCTTTATAACAGGAATAAAAAAGACAGAAATGCACAAGGCCTCTGCCATACAGCAGGAGCATGTGCCTGTGCAGTTAGTGGACTTCTCTGTTTCCAGTGCTAAGGACCAGACAGGCCACACTAAGTAGACCATAGGGACCACTTGGTAATTTAGGGATGTTTCCCTTGAATGAACAACACTCTGAAGTCTGCAATTAAACATAATACTGGACTGGAAATTGTGGCCTCAGTGGTCCTCATTTCGGATGACTGATTGTCATTTTAGGCTGTCTTAGGAAAACATGCTCTTAGCCTAGTGTCTTCTCTTCCTGTTTGAATATCCACTGGATGTTCATTAACTTAGCCTCTGCTCCCTGTAGGGGATTGTCTGAGTGGAAAAATTACTCTCATGCTTTGCCCACAGCCTGGATTGATGGCCTTGGCAGAACATTAAATTCGTAGGTGAAATAAACTCTCTTCCCACTTGGTGGTGGGTTAGAGATCCAGGCTGACATAATTCTTTCCCCTGGCCAGTAAACAGCCAGGAATGACCATGGAAAGGCCTACAAAAAATGGCCGCCAATTTTCCTGTTACCACAAAGCCTAAAATTACACTGTATCATATATGGTGTTGTGTTTAGCTCTGGGCAGAGAGAAAACTGCATGGAGGAAGTATTTACACCCTTGGGGTTGCAAGATTTTCATCAAAACCACTCTTGTTTCAGTTCATCTATCCATACACTCATCCATCCATACACTCATCCACCCACCCATTCATTCATTCATCCATCCATCCATCTATATCCATCCATCCAATCCACCCACCCATCCATTTATTCATTCATCCCATCCATCTATCCATCTATCCAACCATCTATCCATCTACATCCATCCATCCATCCATCCACCTACCCACCCATCAATTTATTCATTCATCCCATCCATTCATCTAGCCATCCATCCACCCAACCATCCATCCATCCACGCAACCATCCATCCATCCATCCATCCATCCGTCCATCTACATCCATCCATCTACTCATCCACCCATCCATCCACCCATCCAACCATCCATCCATCCATTCACCAACTCATCCATTCATCTGCTCACCCATCCACCCATCCATCTACTCATCCATCCATCCATCCATCAATCCATTCATAAATCCATCCACTCATCCATTCATTCATCCATCCATTTGTTCATCAGCCCATAATTCCATTCATCCATCCACCTACCCATCCATCTGCTCATCCATCCATCCTTCCATCCATATTTCTAGTAATTATTGAGTGACTCTCATGTGCCAAGCATTGTGGTAGTCACCTTGTCTCCTGGCATTTACCTGTGGCAAACACACTTAAATCTTACCTCCAGCCTCTACCTGCGATTTTTGAGAATATACTAGAAACAATTTTAAGTCCTCTCATGAGAGTTTGCTGTCTCCTAGCCCAGCATTAATAGTTATTTTCATTGCTCAGTAGTGGAACATCAGATAATAATATCCATTATGTGATGAGTGCTGGCTGAATGGCAGGCACTTAGCAAAGCCTTCTGTACACCCTGGCTCATTTAATTCTAATTCTAATGGTCATCCTAAGAAATGTGTATTATTGTCTACATTGTAATCTTTTTATGGTGAAGTACAACATACATGAAAAAAAGCATGGAAAATGTAAAGTATGGCTCTACAATTTATCGCCAAACAAAGATGTATACAATGACGTTAAAAAATTCAAACATTGGCCGGGCGCGGTGGCTCATGGTTGTAATCCCAGCACTTTGGGAGGCCGAGGCAGGCGGATCACGAGGTCAGGAGATCGAGACCATCCTGGCTAACACGGTGAAACCCCGTCTCTACTAAAAATACAAAAAATTAGCTGGGTGTGGTGGCGGGCGCCTGTAGTCCCAGCTACTCGGAGAGGCTGAGGCAGGAGAATGGCATGAACCCGGGAGGCAGAGCTTGCAGTGAGCCGAGATTGTGCCACTGCACTCCAGCCTGGGGGACAGAGCAAGACTCCGTCTCAAAAAAAAAAATTCCAACATTGCCAGCATCCAGAAGGCTCCTTCATGCCCTCTTTTAATTGCCACCCGCTTTCTGTCCCTGGAAGTAACCAGCATCCTGATATATGTGGTAGTGGCTTCTCTGCTTCTTTTTATAGTTTTACCATTTAAGCGTGTATCCCCAAGTGCTATAGTTTCCTTTCGCCTGTTTGTTTTACTTTAAACTTTACATAAATCACATTGTATGAATATACTTTCAGTGACTTTATTTTCCTCAACATTAAATTCTGAAATTCATACTTCCTGTTTCATTAGGTAGCGATCGATTCTTATTTCTGTATAGTATTTTATTGTATGAATATACTACAGTTTATTTTCCATTCTACTGTATTTGATCATGTGTGTTTTTCCAGTTTTTTTGCTATTATGATTCTTGCACACATCTTCCACTGAAAAAGGGCAGTCATTTCATTGGATATGTAAATGGGAGTGAGATTACATTGGATATGTAAATGGGAGGTGGTAGGCATGTGTTCAATTTTGGTAGCTAGTACTGAACAACTTTCCTAAACAGTGGCACTAATTTATCTTCCCACCTGTAGTGGACAAGAGGTCAGTTCCCTGCATCTTCACCATCACTTGGTACCACCAGTCTTTCTAATTTCAGCTTATCTGATGGTATGTAGTAGTGGTATCTCTTCACGATTTTAATTTGCATTCCATCTATGACAAATGAGGTTGAGTGTCTTTTCACATGTTTACTAGACATTTGGATACCATCTTTTGTGAAGTACATTTTGAAGTCTTACTCATTTTTTAAAACTGAATTTTTAAAAACTGCCCTTGTTTGTAGGATGTTTTCTGGATGCAAGTTCTTTCTTTTGTTGTTGTTTTTTTTTTTTTTTTTTGAGACGGAGTCTCGCTCTGTTGCCCAGGCTGGAGTGCAGTGGCGCGATCTCGGCTCACTGCAAGCTCTGGCTCCCGGGTTCACGCCATTCTCCTGCCTCAGCCTCCCGAGTAGCTGGGACTACAGGTGCCCGCCAACACGCCCGGCTAATTTTTTGTATTTTTAGTAGAGACGGGGTTTCACCGTGTTAGCCAGGATGGTCTCGATCTCCTGACCTCGTGATCCGCCCACCTCGGCCTCCCAAAGTGCTGGGATTACAGGCTTGAGCCACCGCGCCCGGCTCTTTTGTTGTTAAATGAGTAGCAAATGGCTTTTTCTAATCTGTCACTTGCCTTTTAATCCCTTAAAAGCTGTCTTTGGAATGAGATCGTGTCTTTTGCAGGAACATAGATGGAGCTGGAGACTATTATCCTTAGCAAACTAATGCAGGAACAGAAAACCAAATACTGCATGTTCTCACTTACAAATGGGAGCTAAAATGATGAGAATGCATGGACACAAAGAAGGGAACTGCAGACACTGGGTCCTTCTTGACAGAGGAGAGTGGGAGGAGGGAAAGGACCAGAAAAGATAACTATTTGGGGCTGGGCACAGTGGCTCACACCTATAATCCCAGCACTTTGGGAGGCTGAGGCGGGCAAATCACCTGAGGTTGGGAGTTTGAGACCAGCTTGGCCAACATGGTAAAACCCCATCTCTATTAAAAATACAAAAATTAGGCCAGGCGTGATGGCTCACACCTGTAATCCCAGCACTTTGGGAGGTCGAGGCAGGCGGATCACTTGAGGTCAGGAATTCAAGACCAGCCTGGCCAACATGGCAAAACTCCATCTCTACTAAAAATACAAAAATTAGCCAGGCATTGTGGCGCACATCGGTAGTCCCAGCTATACTCAGGAAGCTGAGGCAGGAGAATCACTTGAACTTGGGACACGGAAGTTGCAGTGAGCTGAGATCATGCCACTGCACACTCCAGCCTTGGGGACAGTGCGTGACTCTGTCTCAAAAACAAAAAAACAAACAAACAAAAAAACCACAAAAAACTCTTAGATACTAGACTTAATACCTGGGCGATGAAATAATCTGTACAACAAACTCCCATGACATGAGTTTACCTATGTAACAAACCTTCACATGTACCCACAAACCTAAAATAAAAGTAAAATCAAAGCTGTCGGCTGGGCGCGGTGGCTCACGCCTGTAGTCCCAGCACTTTGGGAGGCTGAGGCGGGTGGATCACGAGGTCAGGAGATCGAGACCATCCTGGCTAACACGGTGAAACCCCGTCTCTACTAAAAATACAAAAAAATTAGCCAGGCGGGGTGGGGGGCGCCTGTAGTCCCAGCTGCTCCAGTGGCTGAGGCAGGAGAATGATGTGAACCCGGGAGGCAGAGCCTGCAGTGAGCAGAGATCGCACCAGTGCACTCCAGCCTGGGCAACAGAGCAAGACTCAATCTCAAACCAAACCAAAACAAAACAAAAAAAACAAAGCTGTCTTTGGATATTTTCAATGTAATCTAACTTATCAACCATTCCCTTTATGGTTAGTGCTTTTTGTGTCTTGCTTAAGAAACCTTTCCCTGCCCTAAGGCCATAAGGATATTCGTGTATGTCATGGTCAAGTTAGGAAAACAGAAATTACACTATAAATTTCAAGGGAGAGAATCTAATAAAGAGAAATGGCCACATAGGTTTCAGAGTCTGAAAACCAAAACAGAAGCCCTAAGGTAACAGAGACAATAGCTTCAGAAATGGGTACTGCCTCAAAGACTAGAGGAGCAATGGCAAGAGGGTGGTGTTATCAAAACCTAGTAGCTCAGAGAAGGGATCCCTCACAGCGAGGAGACTCAGACTTCCAAGGGGGAGCTGCTGTCCAGCAGTGCTGATAGCTCTGAGGGGCTGTGATGAGATTTGTTCCAGAGGAGTTGAAAGAAGCTGAAGGCTGGAACCAAAATGCTGGCCTGCAGAGACCATCTTGGTCGGGGAGACCCTAACCCAGTGGCGCTAGAAGAATTAAAGACACACACACAGAAATATAGAGGTGTGAAGTGGGAAATCAGGGGTCTCACAGCCTTCAGAGCTGAAAGCCCCGAACAGAGATTTACCCAGGTATTTATTAACAGCAAGCCAGTCCTTAGCATTGTTTCTATAGATATTAAATTCACTAAAAGTATCCCTTATGGGAAATGAAGGGATGGGCTGAATTAAAGGAATAGGTTGGGCTAGTTAACTGCAGCAGGAGCATGTCCTTAAGGCACAGATTACTCATGCTATTGTTTGTGGTTTAAGAATGCCTTTAAGCGGTTTTCCGCCCTGGGCGGGCCAGGTGTTCCTTGCCCTCATTCCGGTAAATCCACATCCTTCCAGCTTGGGCTTTATGGCCATCATGAACATGTCACAGTGCTGCAGAGATTTTGTTTATGGCCAGTTTTGGGGCCAGTTTATGGCCAGATTTTGGGGGGCTTGTTCCCAACACTGCCCAGGTGATGGTAACAGTGCAGAGGACATCTCTACTTCACTCCTCCTGAATTTCCATCCCTTTCTAGCAGCTCCTATTGCAAATTCTAGCAGGAAGCTGACCAGCAAGGGGGAAATGAAGAGTCCTGGCCCCAGAATTACAAAGCAGGACCAAGAAGTGTGGGTATGGAGCTGAGAGACAAGAACTTAATAATGGTTATTTTCTTCTTTTTTTGAGACAGAGTCTTGCTCTGTCGCCCAGGTTGGAGTGCAATGGTGCGATCTCGGCTCACTGCAACCCCTGCCTCCTGGGCTTAAACGATTCTTGTGCCTTGGCCTCCCGAGTAGCTAGTATTACAGGCATGTGCCACCATGCCCGGCTAAGTTTTGTATTTTTAGTAGAGATGAGGTTTTGCCATGTTGGCCAGGCTGGTCTTGAACTTCTGGCCTCAAGTGATTCTCTGGCGTTGGCCTCCCAAAGTGCTAGGATTACAGGCATGAGCCACCATGTCCGGCCACAGTTATCTTCTCGAGAAGCCTTGTGGTTTTGCCTTTTAGCTGTACCTAAAACCTGCCTGGAATTGGTCTTTGTGAATGATGACAAGGGTTTGGTGTCAATTTTTCCCCATATCGAATTGACTTGGCACCACTCGTTGGAAGATTGCCTTTTCCCATTGCACTTGAGTGCCATCTTTGTCATTAATCAAGAGGGCCTGCTTCTAGATGTTCCATTATATATTCGTCTAAACTTGCACCAATATCACACTCCCTTAACGTAGATTTAAAATCAAGTTTGACGTCTGGTAGAGTAAGTCATCTTACTCTGTTCTCATTCAAGATTGTCTTGGCTATTCTTGGCCCATTGGGTTTCCATTTGATTCTAGAATAAGCTTTTTAATTTCCATGAAAATTTTGCTAGGATTTTAATTTAAATCACATTAATTCTATAGGTAACTTTGGGAAGAACTGATATCTTTACAATATTGACTTTTTCAATCTAAGAATATGGCTTATTCCTTCATATATTTAGGGTTTTTTGTTTGTTTTAATATTTATGTCTTCTGTGTAGATGTCTTACACATATTTTATCAATTTATTCTTAGGTATTTGATTTTTTAACTTTTTATTATGAAATAATTTCCAAATTAAAGAAAGGCTGTAAGAATAGTAAGAGAAATCCCTTGTTCCCTTTACTCAAAATGTTTTTCAATGTTTAACAAAACATTTTGCCACATTCGCTTGTTTATTCTGTTTCCCTCTTTCTTTTTCATTCTCTCTATATGTGTATGTTATTTTTATTTTCCATCTTTTCCGTAATAATCTGGGAGTAGATTGCATAAATCAGGCTCCTTTACAACCCTTTATATTTCAATGTGTGTTTTGTAAGAGCAAAGAGAGTCTCTCATATAACCATGGTACAGTTATCAAATTCAGAAAATTTGACCTTGATAGAATACTTGTATATAATGTAGTCTATCTTCCAAGTCATCGATCATCTTAATGATGTCCTTTCTAGCATTGTTTCCCTGGAGGTACACGGTGTCGTTCAGAGACACCTACTGCATTTAGTTGTCAATTTGTGTTAGTTTTCTTTAATTTGGCATCGTTTCTTTTTCTTTTTCTTTCTTTTTTTTTTTTTTTGAGACAGAGTCTAACTCTGTCACCCAGGCTGGAGTGCAGTGGCGCAATCTTAGCTCACTGCAACCTCTGCCTCCTGGGTTCAAGAGATTCTCCTGCCTCAGCCTCCCGAGTAGCTGGGACTGCAGGCACGTGCCACCACGCCCGGCTAATTTTTGTATTTTTAGTAGAGACGGGGTTTCACCATGTTGGCCAGTCTGGTCTCAAACTCCTGACCTCAGGTAATCTGCCTGCCTCGGCCTCCCAAAGTGCTGGGATTACAGGCATGAGCCACCGTGCCTCATCTAATTTGACATAGTTTCTTAAGCTTTTTGTTTTTCATGATATTGACAGTTTTGAAGAATACAAGTCAGTTTACTTTATCAAATGTTTCTCAATTTGATTTTGTCTCATGTTTCCCCATTATTATGTTTAGGCTATAGATCCCTGGCTAGAATATTATGGAAGTCATGTTGTGTCTCTTGGGGTATCACCTATGAAGGCCTGTCACCCCACCTGCCTCTTGCGGGTAATAATTTTGACCACCTGCCCAAGGTATTGTTCAGTTTTTCCACCATATATTTACTATTTTCTCCCTTGGAGCTAATAAGCAATCTGTGGGGAAACGCTGGGGCCATGAAGACATCCTACTCCTCATCCAAATTTCCTTTTAATTTTAGCTTTCATTGATGATTCTTGTCTCAACCAATCTTTGCTATAATGATTGCCGAAACATGATTTTCCAGCTCCACCCCTCCTTCTGTGTTTATCATTCAGGATTCTGCTGTCAGGAGGAGACTTCTCTTGTCCTTCTTTTTTTTTTTTTTTTTCCTATTTATTATTATCATTTTTTAGAGACTGGGTCTAGTTCTGTTACGTAGGTGGGAGTGCAGTGGCATGATCATAGCTCACTGCAGCCTTGACCTCCTGCACTCAAGCAATCCTCCTGCCTTAGCCTCCTGAGTAGCTAGGACTATAGGCTTTTGCCCTGTGCCTGGTTAATTTTAAATTTTTTTGTAGAGACAAGGCCTCACTATGTTGCCCAGGCTGGTCTCAAACTCTTGGGCTCAAGTGATCCTCCTGCCTCGGCCTCTCAAAGTGTTGGGATTACAGGCATGAGCCACTACTCTTGAGACTGTTTATTTTATGGATTCATGGATTCCTATTATATTTAATGAGTTACAATCCATACTGTCCTTATTTATTTTGACACTCAAATTGTCCCAGATTTGGGTCATAGGAGCATCTTCAGGCTGGTTCCTGTGTCCTTCGGCATGCTGTCCGCTTCTGCTTTGAGGATGTTGTTGATTTCTAGGCCTGTACAGTACTCCAGGCTCATCTTGTGCCTTCCCTGTCTCAGCTCTAAGACTGTCGATGTCTCTAACAAGCCCTCTGTCCTAGATCTGGTTGTAGTTGTGTTATTGCCAGTGGGCGTCATTGCTTCTAGGGTGTTTCAGTGGCCAGAGCTAGGATAAATATGTGTGTGTGTTCACATATGCATAAATAAAACCATACAATAACTATAATATGTATGTGTGTGTATCTATATCTTTATATGGTTGTATTATTAAAAATATACGTTCATATTGAGATCTCCAATTCTAATACAGTGCAAATGTTCTTCTTTCACCCAGGACTGCCCACATATTTTGCAGAGTCCAAGTACAATGTACTTGCAGAGTCCATTTTCAAAATTTATTCAGTATTTCAAAACAGCAACAGCAGAGCATTAACCCAAACAAAGGGCAAGGGGTCCTGCCAAACCTGGGGCCCCGCATGATGGCCTTGGTCTCATGCGTGTGAAGCAGGCCTTGCCTCCATTATTCTCACAGGGAGGATGCTGGCTCACAGCATTAACACCATAACGCAAGATTGTCTGCAGAATTTGGGGACTATGTGAAAAATAAAAAGCAGAATTTAGAGGTGCTAAATTATAAATCTTTCACCTTTTTTCTCTTGTCGTGTTGTTTTTTAAAATTTGCTATTTAATGTTATTCAAAATAAATAAACATTTATTAGCATGAATTCTACAGTTCATCCTTATATTGTGCAGTGACAATTTTACATGCAAACATAAGAGCGTTTAACTCATAAGACGATTCACCACAGTCACACAATTGGTATTTCCCAGCTTGTACAGGCATATGTATCTTGTTCTTATGAGAACAGTGGAAATATTGTACAAAACAAACTCGACTGCTTTTATTCACCGCTTGATACGCTCATGTTCTGCCAGTGCTGGCTACCCTGGACGTATGCACTCATGAGTGAGGAAGGTCTGAAAGGAGAAGGAACTGTGGGTCTCACTGGCTTTCCCTTTCCTCACTTCAGCATGTGTACTTGGCTAATACAGGGAAGTACGAGGTCAGGATGAGGCTCCTTGGTGGTTAGCGTTTCTTAGAACGTCATTGCCTTCTTTCTGCAGTCAGGGCAAGTTCTGCGTCAAACAGAAAGTGCGGTCTCTCGGGGCTGTCAGTGTCCTTACTTACCCATTTGTAGACATAGCACGGTTCCTTTCAGCGCCTTCTACTCACTTGCTGAATTCCCAGCCATCATGGCAGCAAGCTTCACTTCTCAAGCATCAGTTCAAAGATCAAATTACTGGCCGGGCGCGGTGGCTCATGCCTGTAATCTCAGCACTTTGAGAGGCCGAGGTGGGCGGATCACCTGAAGTCAGGAGTTCGAGAGCAGCCTGGCCAACATGGCAAAACCCCGTCTCTACAAAAAATACAAAAATTAGCCAGGCATGGTGGCGGGTGCCTGTAGTCCCAGCTACTCGGGAGGCTGAAGCAGGAGAATCGCTTGAACCTGGGAGGCGGAGCTTGCAGTGAGCCGAGATGGTGCCACTGCACTCCAGCATGGGTGACAGAGCGAGACTCTATCTCAAAAAAAAAAAAAAAAAAATCAAATTACTAAGAATTTCAAGCTGGCAATGACAGTGTTAAACCACGTGTAGTGTCCTGAGCATGGGGCCCTGTGCGAAGGAGCAGTTCTCATGTCCCCTGCTTTTCAAGGATTTTCCTGTCTCCCCTCCCCCACACCACTTCCATGGTCTGGAAGCCACAGGCAGAGCCCCCAAGGTGGTTATGTTGAGATTAGGTGTGAAATTCTTGGCATCATTTGAAGTTACTCTGTATCCCAGTAATGCTGAAAGCATGTGTGTCTTATTTGTACTTCTTGATAAACTTCTTTTTGGAGATTGGTTTTTAATTCAAGTGGCTGCTATTATGCCTCGTGCTAGGAACCTTTTTTGGGGTGCTTTTCTATACTATTATAAAAATTATATAAGGCTGGGCACGGTGGCTCATGCCTGTAATCCCAGCACTTGAGGTCAGGAGTTCGAGACCAGCCTGGCCAACGTGGAAAAACCCCATCTCTACTAAAAATACAAAAATTAGCCAGAGATATTTGCGTGCACCTGTAATCCCAGCTACTCAGGAGGCTGAGGCAGGAGAATCACTTGAACCCAGGAGGCGGAGGTTGCAGTGAGCCCAGATTGTGCCATTGCACTCCAGCCTGGGTGACAGAATGATAGTCTGTCTCCAAATAAATAAATAAATAGAAATTATATAAATATATTTCATAAAAAAGACTAGTTAATAACTTTTTTTTTTTGTACTGGATCATACATTCACAAAATTCAAACATAAAGGGTTAAAGAGGCTGGGTGAGGTGGCTCATGCCTATAATCCCAGCACTTTGAGAGGCTGAGACAGGCCAATTGCTTGAGCCCAGGAGTTCGAAACCAGCCTGGGCAACTTGGCGTAACCCAGTCTTTACTAAAAATACAAAAAACTAGCTGAGCATGGTGGTGCGTGCCTGTAGTCTCAGCTATTTGGGAGACTGAGGTGGGAGGATCACCTGAGCCCAGGAAGTCGAGGCTGCAGTAAGCTGAGATCATACCACTGTACTCCAGCCTGGGAGACAAGAGTAAGATCCTGTCTCAAAAAAAAAAAAAAGAGGTTAAAGATTTTTAAAAATTCATTGTTTAATTATTTACCGCTAATATGTAGAAATGACAATTGCTTTTTAAAAAAGTAGTTCTGAACATGGCCTCTCCTCCCTGGGTCTTCATCTTCCCTGAATGGCAATTCTTCACTATGTTTTTACTTCCCAATATGCCCAAGCAGATTATTTTACGTTTTTTTTTTTTTTTTCAGCTGTTAGATGAAGATACTGAGATACCAAGAACATAAATAACTTTTCCTAAACAAATTTAAGACTGAATTATAGACTCAGTGATCTAGGATGATTTATGTATGTAATTATTTTTAGAGATGGTTGTCCTGCTATGTTGCCCAGGCTGGTCTTGAACTCCTGTCCCCAAGCAATCCTCTTGTCTCAGCCTCCTGAGCAGCCAGGACTACAGGTATGCACCACTACACCTGGACAGGATGATTTAGTCTTGTCTTATGGAGCAACACATACATATATTTTTTTTCCCTTTTCCAGATTCCAGGGTCTGTTTTATCTGTGTGATGAGGCCATGGGGAAAACGCAGGGAATATAGACTTTGCCATAGGTAAGACGTTGCCATTAGGAAGGTGGAAGTGACTTAGGGTGGAGAAATGGGAGGAGAAATTGGTTTAGCGTGTGGAGAGAGGAGGCAGTAAGACTTAATTCTTCCCAGGGGTGGACATTAAATGGCTCATATTTCTGGTCACTGACTGAGTCATTTTGTACCTGGACAACTTCAGAAGTCAGCATGTCAGAATGCATAAATGAAGAGGGCCATATGATGTGACTCTATCTGACACATTTTTATCTATTTATTTTGAAAATGGGGCCAGGTGTAGTGGCTCACGCTTGTAATCCCAGCACTTTGGGAGGCTGAGGCAGGTGGATCACCTGAGGTCAGGAGTTTGAGACCAGCCTGGCCAACATGGTGAGACCTCCCTCTCTACTAAAAATACAAAAATTAGCTGGGTGTGGTGGTGTGCACGTGTAGTCCCAGCCACTTGGGAGGCTGAGGCAAGAGAATTGCTTGAACCCGGAAGGCGGAGGTTGCAGCGAGCCAAGATTGTGCCATTGCACTCCAGCCTGGGCAACAAGAGCAAAACTCCATCTCAAAAACAAACAAACGGCCGGGCGCGGTGGCTCACGCCTGTAATCCCAGCACTTTGGGAGGCCGAGGCGGGCGGATCACGAGGTCAGGAGATCGAGACCATCCTGGCTAACACGGTGAAACCCCATCTCTACTAAAAATACAAAAAATTAGCCGGGCGAGGTGGCAGGCGCCTGTAGTCCCAGCTACTTGGGAGGCTGAGGCAGGAGAATGGCGTGAACCCCGGGGGGCGGAGCCTGCAGCGAGCCGAGATCGCGCCACTGCACTCCAGCCTGGGTGAAACAGCGAGACTCTGTCTCAAAAAAAAAAAAAAAAAAAAAAAAAAAAAAAAAAAAAAAAAAAAAAAAAATACAAACAAACAAACAAACAAAACAACGACAACAACAAAAGAAAATTGGTGTTTAGAGACTTGGGAACATGGGACAAGAATCCTGTGCTCTACCTTCTGGCAAGCTACGACCCAGAACCAGTTGCTTTTCCTCTCCACAAATCTCTCATGGAGATAATGTTGCCTTCTTTTTCCCATTTCATATGAGAAGTATAAGTTACCTAATATTACTCATTCTTCTACCACGAAACTAGAGGAATAGTTTTGAGGTAACTGATTGTGTCATGCAAGGTTTAAAAGCCCTTCAATGGTTTCCTGTTGCTCTTGCGTTTAATGACACATGCCGAACCACAGCTCACTGGGTCCTGGGGCATCTGGTTCTTGCCCGTCTCTTTAGCCTCCGCTCACCCACACTCCTCGGCCACAGAAGCTTTCTTGAACTCTTGTTTTTGCACACTCCCTCCCATGTAACACCTTTGTCTTGCTGTTCCCTCTGGCTAGTTAGGGTCTGGTCCCCTCTTTACCAGGTGGTTTCTAATGCATCAGATGGTGTCATGGCGCCAAGGAGTCTTCCCGCTGTCCGGGCTAGATTAGGCCCTATGACTTGCGCTCATGGGACCACATGCCTCCTTTGTAGGACACCCAGAGTTGCAGTTTAACCTCTACTGGTGTAATTATTTGCTTCATGCCCGTCCTCTCACTAGACTTAAGCACCTTGAGAGTAGGAACTCGGCCAGTTTTGACTCATCACTCTCTCCCCAAGATCTAGCCCCCTGCCTGGGATAGTAAGCACCCACTAAATATTTGCCAAATAAATGAAGGAAGGAAAGACATTTTTATTCATTTCATCCTAACTGTAGATTTTCCCAGTTCTTAAACTTGTTTTCTGAAACGTGGGTTTGGGTAAGAAGCATTCAGGAGCAGATTATTGAAATTGGGAAAAAAAGTGAAAGATGCTGTTCCAATGTCCTTGCTACAAGTAATTAGTATTCAACCACTTCCCCCGTCTGGAACCTAGTTTCAAGTGCCAAGAGAAAATGTGTTTAGCATTTAAATGGATTCTTCCGGAACACCAGTGTCCGTGCGATTGCTGAAGTAGCCAAGCTCCTGTGCACTGTAAATGTCAGCCTTGTTCCAACACCTCTAATAAGGTAAGGACGAGAACCGACGAAGAGCGTTACCTTTTAATTTACGATTTCCTGGTGCGTGTGTGATGCCTGGGAGGCCCAGGCTACGTTCCTTTAGCCACTGAAGGACTCTGACAGCTGCCTTCTGGGGGTGTGGGGGCCAAGAGGCAGGAAGTCAAACTTCAGATGTGTCTATTGAATGGCAGGATGAAGAGCCTGGTAGCAGTGCTTGCGGAAGGGCTGGGAAGCTGAATTCTTTGAGAGTAATGAAGCCACTTCCGGGCAGACAGCACACGGAGGTGATGAAGCCCAGTGTTTGAATCAGACCTCTTTTAGCTCCAGTCCTGGTTCAGTACTCTCTAGGTGTGTGATCTTGGACAAGATGTTCAAGCCCCAAGCCTATGAGTCTCTAACTAAGGTTGTGTAGAATAAATGAGGCAGTGTACATCAGACCTTTGATAAAAAGTGAATGTTCAATAAAGGTAACAGGATACTGTGACCCCAAATAGCCACAGCGCCTTCTCCCGTGGGTGGAAGTTACCTGTGGGTATCTGTGTGTGCTTTCTTCCCCACACTGTGGGCATGTATTTATATTTTTACAGCTAAATTGAAATGAATCCTAGTTCAACCTTGAATGGGAAGAAGTATTGCAAAAGGGCAATAGGCTATCAGAGGGTGGGTGTGGAAGTGGGAGAGGCAGGTACCTATTTACTTAGGGAATGTTTAGCAATCTCTACCATGTGTGGGAATCTGTGCACTGAGGATAGAGCAGAGGGTGGGATAGACAGTTGCCCCTGCCCCGAAGGTGGCCGCCATCCAGCAGGGAGGGCAGATGTGAAGCATTACATATGTGCTTACTTGCCATTATGATGTATGTTGTAGGTTATGAACAAGTGCAAAGCACCCCGAGTTCATGGACAGGGGCTGTAACTATCTGGTTTGGTGAATGGCTGATGAAGGCAGTGCTGGGAGATGATAAATGTCCCTCCTGTCCCTTAGGACTTGCAGGTAATTGTCTCCCATGTCCCTCCCTTGACTCCAGGCTGTCTAGAGAGGGTGATCATTCCAATTGCCCCATTAGGACATTGGGTTTCTTAACTAAACCCTGAATGATGCCTTGGATTTATGGATTCTGGCGAACGTGTTGAATAGGTCAATCTGGCTGGGCATGGTGGCTCACGCCTGTAATCCCAGCACTTTGGGAGGCCAAGGCGGGCTGATCACCTGAGGTCAGGAGTTTGAGACCAGCCTGACCAACATGGTGAACCCCATCTCTACTAAAAATACAAAAATTAGCTGGGCGTGGTGGTGGCTGCCTGTAGTCCCAGCTACTTGGGAGGCTGAGGCAGGAAAATTGTTTGAACCTGGGAGGCAGAGATTGCAGTGAGCCCAGATCGTGCCATTGAACTCCAGCCTGGGTGACAGAGGGAGACTCTGTCTCAAAAAAAAAAAAAAAAAAGAAAAAAGAAATAGGTCAATCTGGGCCCCACCCAACCACTCTGTGCTTTCATGAGTTTCCATCAACCCTGTTCCATATCCTGGATCTGTGCATGCCAAGGGCTACGTGGGAAGATTTCGTTTCAGGTCTTTTGAGAACAGGGTCAGATGGAGGAGGCAGGCTCTATTTCAGATTTGGACAATAGGCCTGAGGGCTTGATTTATAAAGTCTCAGAGGAAAATAAAGGAAAATAGAGGAAAATAAAGGAAAAGAAAATACTTCCCATTTTCCTAAAGTGTTCACATGTCTCCTGTGCAGTGAGTGGGGCTGAGATTGCAGGCTTTTCTTTTTTTTTTTTTTTTTGAGATGGAGCCTCACTCTGTTGCCCAGACTGGAGTGCAGTGGCATGATTTCAGCTCAGGGCAACCTCTGCCTCCCGGGTTCAAGCAATTCTCCTGTCTCAGCCTCCCAAGTAGCTGGGATTACAGGCATCTGCCACCATGCATGGCTAATTTTTTTGTATTTTTAGTAGAGACAGGGTTTGCTGGGCCCACCTCACAGATGTGATCCATATTCTCATGATGGCTGTGAAATTAGAGATGTGACTAGAAGCAGCTGCCGACCAAAAGTAAAACAAACAAAAAGGAAGCCTGGAGTTTTCCCCGTTCCTCTTCTGGGGCCTGAAGAGCTTGCTACCTGTGGGTGAAAAGCTTCGCCTTCCCGAGAAAGCCTGCTCCGCCAGGGCCTACAATCGCATGGCCCTTTACAGTGTATAAAGCCCTTCAAACCTTGAGTGGGGTGTTGGGAAACCTGTCTTCTGTTAACAGTTCTGTCAGTCACTCTGGGCTTGAGGGTCCTCTAAGGAAAGCATGGAGATTGGACTGGAGTACGTTAAGGACTGAATTGCATCCCTGCCAAAAATAGCACGTTGGAGTCCTACTCGCCAGCACCTCAGGGTGTGACCTTATTTGGAGAAAAGTCTTTCCAGAGGCAATCAAGTTAAAATGAGGTCATTAGGTTGGGCCTTAATCCAGTATGGCTGATGTCCTTATAAAAAAGGGAAATTTGGAGACAGGCACATGCAGAGAGAAGGTGATGAGAAGAGAGAGTGAAGACAGCTGACTACAGGTCAAGGACAGACGCCTGGATAGATCCTTCCCACAGCCTCAGAAGGACCCAGTCCTGCCGACACCTTGGTCTTGGACTCCCAGCTTCCAGAATCAGGAGAAAATAAATTTCTGTTGCGGGCTGGTGCGACAGCTCATTCCCGTAATCTCAACACTTTGGGAAGCCGAGGCAGGAGGATCACTTGAGCCCAGGAGACTAAGAGCAGCCTGGGCAGCATAGGGAGACCTGTCTCTACAAAAAATAAAATAGCTGAGCCCGTTGGCACTTACCTGTGGTCCCAGTTACTTGCAAGGCTGAAGGGGAAGACCGCTTGAGCCCAGGAGGTTGAGGCTGCGGTAGGCTATGCTAGCACCACTGTACTCCAGCCTAGGTGACAGGGCGAGATCCTATCTCTAAAAAAAAAAATTAAAAAACTGTTGTGTAAGTCCCCTCGTCTGAAGTACTTTGTTGCGACGTCCTCAGCACACTAATACAGTGTCCTGAAGCTTTTTTGTGTGTGCTGTAGCCCCTCTGATCCTCCAGGGTTGATCCTCAGCCCCTTCTTAGAATAATGTTTACATTTGAAAAATAGCACACTTTGGATTATGAAGGAGGGAACTATTGAAATACTGATATCAAAATGCCAAACATAAACATTTATGATGTAGAAATATCTGTGCCACTTTATAATGCATTCAGTAGTGGCAAGTCTGAAAACAACCGTAGTTTCACAGCAGAGATGAAGGGTAAATACTCTTTCGAGACATCTGCAACAGGCTGGGTGTGGTGGCTCATGCCTGTAACCCCAGCACTTTGGGAGGCCAATGTAGGAGGATTGCTTAAGCCCAGGAGTTTGAGACTAGCCAGGGCAACATAGTGAGACCCCATCTAAAAAGAATTAGCTGGGTGTGGTGGCATACGCCTATAGTCCCAGCTACTTGGAGGCTGAGGTGGGAGGATCCCTCGAGCCCGGGTGGTGGAGGTTGCAGTGAGCTGTGATGATACCACTGCACTCCAGGTTGGGTGACAGAGCCAGACTGTCTCAAAAAAACAAAAAAAAAAACAAAAAAAAACCACCTGCAATAACCATCATGTGCCATGAATATATTATGATTTTTATTGGTGACCGACACAGAGGCTGCTCATGTGGTATGCTGCCTATCTTCATAATGAAAATGCTAAATATCAGTTCCTGGTTAGTGGAGGAAAAGTCTTTTTTCCCCACCCAAGTTTACATATTCCTGAATTTGATCTGTTCCTGGACTGGGTGGTGTCCACTAGGGGACTTTTGGGGTCTGTGGTTAGGCGACTCTGGGTTGATTGCCCCATGAGGCTGATGCCTCTTGCTCTTTGCTTAAGATTCAATGACCCTTCAGCACTTGGGGGCCTTGTCACGGCCCCTCCCCTCTGTTGTCATGGCGACAAACCTATGTGGCCTCTGGAAGCTGCTCCCTTCTCCCTCCTCTGTCCAGAGCCTTGCTGTGGCTCCGGTAGATTTCTGTGCATAGCTTGTCTGTGACTCAGCGAAGGAGGTGTGTGGAGAAGGTGCCAGTTCCCTCCGCGGAGCCGCCCTCGGGGCCTGCGCCTGACTCAGGCAGGAAGTAGCTGACACTCCATGCCGGGAACGCCGTCCCCAGCCTTGTGATGGAGTCAGGCCTCTGCCGGTGACTCACCACCGTCACCCAGGCGCTGCTCTTGCTGAGAATTTTCTCATGAGCTCATCTGGCCAGTGCAAAGAACCACACAATCGTTCCCCACACGCGTTCTTATGGTGCAGAAGGGAAACCTTGGTTCAGATCTTGTGGGTTTTTTTTTTTTTTTTTGAGATGGAGTCTCGCTCTGTCACCCAGGCTGGAGTGTAGTGGCACGATCTTGGCTCACTGCAACCTCCGCTTCCTGGGATTCTCCTGCCTCAGCCTCCTGAGTAGCTGGGATTACAGGCATGGGCCACCACCCCCAGCTAATTTTTGTATTTTTCGTAGAGAGGATTACATCATCAAGAATGAAACTTTTTTTTTTTGTTTTAATGGCTTAAGGGGTATATGGCTCTTCAAATACACGCAGGGGTTATACCTTCTCCATCTGGAGGGTGGTGCTCCTCCTGCAGCCCACTGATTTGGAGACAGGCTTTCTTCATGCTGGAGTATCTCATTCATCGAAATATGCTTGATATTTCATGCTTGAAATCAAGATGTCTCCCAATTCATGGCACCTTGTATTTGACAAATAGACTGCATAAAGACAGAGTCTGTCTTTAGGGAATGAGAGGATTTTTGGTAAAAACAGGACCAAAACTTCTACTGACCCAAGAGAAGGCTTTGTTTGCTTGGAGTGGATTATCAGCCAAATGCTACCTTTATTTTGTGGGATTTTGGCCTTTGAATCAGGTTCATGGGTGGCATGCTATAGAAATAGGATAACAAATGGGATAATTCTTCAAAAAGAAATGTGGCGTAGAATGGGAGGGGTTGTTGTTTATTTATATGTATGTGTCATAAAAATCTTTTAGGTCATAACTTAGCAAATGTATGAAAGTGGAAAATGTGTTTATGGATCTATTTAATAAAAGGGCCATGCTTCAGAAAAAAAAAAAATCCCAAGAAACAAACCAAAAAATGCGAAGAGTAGAATTCTCTGTATGGGAGACTATCATTTAGCTGCAGACAGGATAGTTACAGATTAATTGCTGGTTTTATCTAACTGCTAGCTACAATAACTCCAATTTGGGGTCGGCCAAGTACCAATGAACTTCGCTTTCTCCGGGCAACAGCTGAGATGTTGCAGCTGCAAGTGGGGTTAAATAGCCTCCAATAAAGGAAAAAACTTGAGGAGTAATTCAATTAAAAAACATTGACATAATTATAGATTCAAGGATGATGCAAACAAAAAGTGTGCAGGAAGGTCCTTGTCCCCTTCCCTCAGTTTCTCCCAATGTGACATGTTACATAGCTACAGTACAATATCACAACCATGATATTGAGACTGGGTCACAGAACCTACCTAGATTTCCCATTTTATATGTATTTATGTGTGTGTGTGTGTGTGTGTGTGTGTGTAGTTCTAGGCAGGTTTATCACATGTGTGGATTCTTAAAACCATCACCCAAATCAAGATATATCTTGATTTTGCTCCAGCACCAGGAGGCTCCCTCATGCTACCCCTTTAGAGCCTCAAGTCACCTTCTCTCCTTTCCCCTCCCTACCTGCTGGCAACCACTAACCTGTTCTCCATCGCCGTAATTTTGTCATTTCAGAATGTTGCATAAATGGAATCATATTGTATGTGATACACTTTGGATCTGTGTCCCCGCCCAAATCTCATAGTGAAATGTAATCCCCAATGCTGCAGGTGGGGCCTGGTAGAAGCTGATTGGATCATGGGGATGGTTTCTTTCTCTTTCTTTCTTTTCTTTTCTTTTTTTTTTTTTTTTTGAGACAGAGTATCGCTCTTTCACCCAGGCTGGAGTGCAGTGGGGAGATCTGGACTCACTGCAACCTCCACCTTCTGGGTTCCAGTGATTCTCCTGCCTCAGCCTCCTGAGTAGCTGGGATTACAGGTGCACACCAACACGCCCAGCTAATTTTTGTATTTTTAGTAGAGACGGGGTTTCATCATATTGGCCAGGCTGGTCTTGAACTCCTGTCCTCAAGTGATCCGCCCGCCTCGGCCTCCCGAAGTGCTGGGATTACAGGTGTGAGCCACCGTGCCTGGCCAGCCACTGTTGATTTTTAACCAGGTGTCCTCCGAAGACCATTTGGGTTGTTTCCAGTTTGAGGTTATTTCAAATAAAATAGCCATCTGCATAGCCATTTTAAAGCTAAAGTGGATACTAACTTCTAGAGCAGAGGTTTGCGGAGGGCAGACTTTTATACATATTTCTATCCTCTGGGACTCAGCCTAGTGCTTGCATGCAGATGCTCAATAAATGCTCGTTTAAGGAATGAATAGACACATAGGAGCCATTTAAGGAGACAGTGTGCTGGGTGGTTAAAATAATAGGTTTTAGACTTAGACAGACTCGAATGCTGGGCCTGACTCTATTACTTTCTTCCTGAGAAGTCCCATGCAGGCCTCTGCTCCTCCTCTGTAAAATGAGATAGGAACAGGACTACTGTTATAGGGCTGCGGCGAGAATTCACTGAGGCAATGCATAAAGCCCTTAGTGTAGTGTCTGCCACACAGCAATTGCTCACTAAACTTCAGTTGTTATGATTACTATGAATAGATCATTGATGTGCACAAGATCATCATAATGCAATAGCTACAAACTTATTATGGCTTTTATTCTGAATGCTTTTATCCCTCCAATGAGGACACATCATTCATATAGTCTATATTCATGCATGGTTAAATTTTTAAGTCATGTAAATGTGAATTTTTAAGATGTCTCAACTGACTTCTTTTTTAAATAACAACTCTTTCTTAGTGTTATTATCTTAGGAACATTAGTGGTCAACTATCTAACATCATGTGCATATTTTTAGAAATTTGGAAGGACTGAAGTGTTCTTTTCTGTGCCGCCAATCAGGAGTTTCTATCAACCTTGGGAAAGGGCATCTGCTCTTATAAAAATGGGCTGAGCAGATTTTATTTTTCCTGTTTATCATATTATAAATTCATCTGGAGGAACAGCAAGGATCTTGGTTCTTTGGTTGATGTATGAGCATGTAGAAGGGAGAAAGTCTCTTTTCCTGCTTCCTGCTGTGTCTGCTGTCTGTGTGCCTGGGGTCACGTTTGGGGGAACATCTCTCCAGTGACCTCCTGGAATGTCAGCAGAGCCCTGAGTCATTCAGAACCTTCCGCCAGACAGCACGAGGCGGCAATCAGAAACTAACCATTAACTAGCTCCGGGGGCACCAGGAGGTGAACAAAATTTCCAGCCATTTGACAAAGACCAGTGCTATTTACTATTAATAAATGAGGCTGGAGTCATCGATCTTGACTTCTCAAGGCGCTCCTATGCAGAAGGTGCTGGGCTACTCTCTGCTGGGTTCTAGGGATTAATTAGACATCGGCCTGACGCTGGCCGGATGCTGTGTGTGTAGGAAAGGCTGTGAAGGAAGGCCTCTTGGATGACTCTGAGCTTTGCATGTGGATGGGACATCAGTAGGCAGATAGGACCAGATAGCTTTGGGAGACAGGGTTCCAGGGCTTTCCACGCTGTCTGTGTCACACAGCGGACACACCTGGCTCCTTACCTTTGAGCTGTGACATCTTTGCTCAGCTGCCCCCTCTGCCTAAAACCCCTTCTCTGGAGACATTCTCTTCATCAATCAAGACCCAGTGCTGGCGTCTCTTCCTCCAGGATAACTGCCTCACTTCTACCAGGCAGAACGAATTGGATTTTTCCCTCTGTGGTGACATAGGCCTTTATTAAGCTGTATATAGTACTTGCCACCTTATTTTATTTGGATATGTAGACCATCCATCTTCCTCCTTTGGGCAGATAGTGCCTTGATGGTATGATTGGGCATGGGCCACGTCATGTCCCTAGAAACATGTGCATGGCCCCAGCCTGTGGAAGGCATCAGCCAGTGTTTGTGAACCTGGCTGGCCTGATGGTGGGAGGAAGTGGGACAGGGCAGTGGCTCTCAGTGCTCACCAATATCCTGTGTTCCTCATCCTTCTGGACACACTCTTAGATCGTGTTATTGTCTTTTGTCACCGCCTTTGTGTTAGATGTGAGCATAGCATCGATCCTGGCCATGGAATTTGTCACTTTTAGCCCAGTCTAGAAAAACCTTCTGTGCAGAAGCCCTGCTGTCTTCTCCATCTGCTCACTGAATAGAGAGGGGCAGGAGGCTCTCTGGGAGGACAGAGCCACAGATAGCAGAAGTCAACGTCACTGGTTAGAAACAAGGGGGACTGTTCCTTGATTGGGAACACTGAATTGGGCTTTACGAGAGTGAGGCACAGGATTTTTTTGTTTGTTTTAAATTTTTTATATTTCCGTAGTTTTTTGGGGTAACAGGTGTGTTTGGTTACATAAGCAGGTTCTTTAGTGATGATTTGTGAGATTTTGGTGCACCCATCTCCTGAGCAGTATGCACTGAGCCCAATTTGTAGTCTTTTATCCCTCACCCCCTTCCCACCCTTTCCCCCTGAGTCCCCAAAATCCATTGTATCATTCTTATGCCTTTGCATCCTCATAGCTTACCTCCCACTTATGAGTGAGAACATACGATATTTGGTTTTCCATTCCTGAGTTACTTCACTTAGAATAATACTCTCGGCCAGGCGCGGTGGCTCACGCCTGTAATCCCAGCACTTTGGGAGGCCGAGGTGGGCGGATCACAAGGTCAGGAGATCGAGACCATCCTGGCTAACACGGTGAAACCCCGTCTCTACTAAAAATACAAAAAATTAGCCGGGCGAGGTGGCAGGCGCCTGTAGTCCCAGCTACTCGGGAGGCTGAGGCAGGAGAATGGCGTGAACCCCGGGGGGCGGAGCCTGCAGTGAGCCGAGAACGCGCCACTGCACTCCAGCCTGGGTGAAAGAGCGAGACTCCGTCTCAAAAAAAAAAAAAAAAAAAAAAATACTCTCCAGTCCCATCCAGGTTGCCGTGAATGCCATGTATTCATTCCTTTTTATGGCTGAGTAGTATTCCATCATACATATATATACCACAGTTTCTTTATCCACTCATTGACTGATGGGCCTTTGGTTGGTTCCACATTTTTGCAGTTGTGAATTGGTGAGGCAGAAGCGTTTAATTGGGAATGTTCCTGAAAGTTTGGGATTGCCTTGTTACAGCAGCCAGCCTCACTCAGTTTAACTTGACTTACTAACACAGAGATGGAGACTGCATCCTAGGGCATACAGAAACAGCTCCATCTAGCTGCAAGTGAAGCCCAGACTGTGTAGTTTTGATTCTGGACAACCACATGCCCAGCTAAAAATTTGGCATTGATAGAAGAAGAGAATAACAGGTATTGGGGCTCCCATAACAGTATCTTCCATAGAGGCTCAGACAGCTCTTTGAGGTTTTAAAAAGTGCCACTTCTCCTAACTGAGACATCCCACTCTTTTCCCCCCACCCTCCAATTAAACCAAGCAGGGCTCATCTCACTGAAAAGCTGTTGAATCATGATTTTCTTTCTTTTCTATCCTTCTTTAAAAAAAAGTTATACTGGGGCAAACTTTGAGGTATTAACTAAAGTTTCCCTAATCTCCCTCTGTCTCTATTACTTGGCACTGCCCTCCAGGATCCTCCTAGGGAACTAGACCCACAAGGCTGAAGCAGGCTTCACTTTAGTACAGCAAAGATCAATTGAATCTCTAAGTAGATTTTAAAACAAATTCATGAACTTGAAATCTAAGGAAATTAAAATGGAAAGATTTTTGAACCCAAGGAATAAATCCTGAAGGACTCAGAGCATGAATTTTTTTTTTTTTTTTTTAAGAGATGAAATCTCACTGTGTTGCTCAGGCTGGAATGCAGTGACTATTCACAGGCACCATCATTGCACACTACAGGTTCGAACTCCTGGGCTCAAGTGATCCTCCTGCCTCAGGCTCCCGTATAGCCGGGGCTACAGGCACACACCACCATGCCCGGCTGAATTTTATCATGAAAATGGTCACAATGGAGATGATTGTGTGATGATGTAAAATCTGTTTTCCTGCTAGAGAGAAAGCATGGACTAGTTGAGGGCATGGAAAAGAATTGGTGGTGACCGGATTCAGGCTCAGATCCCTGGCTCCTCCTCTTTGGGTCAGATTCTCAAGAGACAGGATCATAAAAGCCTCTCCACTGGCTCTCAAATTCTCTGTGCATAAGACACCCTTGGGGGGCTCAATGTATGTTTCCAGGTTCCTGCTGCATGGTCTGATTCGGTGTGTCTGTTGGGAACATGGCAACTTAATTTTAAAATTACTATTCTGATGATGATAGCACCACTGCCTCAGTAAATTTAGAGGGATTCTGGAGGAGCTGTGGCCATAGCAGCAGATGTAGTGAGGCTGGGGCTTAGCCCCACCATCCAATGGGCCAGGCTACCCTTCAGGAAAGACAAGCACAGACCTAAGGCCGCTCTAGGCCAAATGTCTCTCTTTCTCTGAGGACAAGATAAAAGCTCCTTGAAACTCATGTCACCACCAAGAAGGTGAGAATAAGGGGGGAAGTGAGCCTTAAAGTAACCAAGCATTTACTCAGTAGAGGAGAAGATGATTCAGAGGTTAGTTTACCCTGACTTGGCAAAATTATGCCGTATTCTGCCATCAACAAACATAGGAGCCATGTTCAGCTCAGTGAGAAAAGGGTACAGAAAGTTCCTTTGTCTTTGTATGTCTGAATGGTTTTTAGACCTACTAGGTATGGGGTTTAATCTGGAATTTCTATGGAGTGATTTATTTTTCTCACTCACCCCATATTTTCCTGCTGTGCTAGTTGTTCTGTTTACTTATTTGAGACAGAGTTTGGCTCTTCTTGCCCAGGATGAAGTGCAATGGCACGATCTTGGCTCACTGCAACCTCCGCCTCCCGGGTTCAAGCGATTCTCCTGCCTCAGCCTCCTGAGTAGCTGGGATTACAGACACCTGCCACCACACCCAGCTAATTCTTTTGTATTTTTGGTAGAAACAGGGTTTCACCATGTTGGCCGGGCTGGTGTCAAACTCCTGACATCAGGTGATCCCCCCACCTTGGCCTCCCAAAGTGCTGGGATTAGAGGAGTGAGCCACCGCACCCAGCCAAGTTGTTCTATTTAATCAAGACAATTCTGTGTCTATTGCCTTGGGAGGTGTGCATATGGGGGCAGGTGGATAGAACATGACTCAAAGCAGAAGTAAGTTTCTTTGGCTTTATTATTCCCAAAACCTATGTCCTTATGGGAATGGTGAGGAGGCCTGGCCATCTTGAGACAACAGGCTGCCCCACCTCCATCCCTTCTGTGCCTACTGAGTCCAAAAGCTGAAGAACTTGGAGTCCAGTGTTTGAAGGCAGGAAGCATCCAGCATGGGAGAAAGATGGAGGCCAGAAGACTCAGCCCACTGATGGAGGCTGGAATACTCAGCCCTGAATGAGAGGAAAGAGCAGAGGGTGGTCTAGTGAGAAATAAAGCAAGGCGGAGGCACTGGAGAGAGGAGCTGTAGCCATATCAGACCAACCTGGTTCAGTTGTTAGTGAACAAAGTTATAAGTTGTTTTTCAGTTGTCGTGGACCCCCAGATTGAAGTTCAAGTAACGTGAGCATGCCCAGGTGAACCAATCGTGCAACCACGGGTGGAACCTAAGTGCTCAGACTGAGCAGTGGGGACTGAATTAAGGAGCGAACACTGCAGGCAGGATCCAGGATCCAATCAGATTGGACCCTGGTGCCACCCCATGGCAGGATTCAGTCAGATCCATGCCTCCCAGCATCATCTCATTGCAAGATCCAATCAGATCATGCCCCATTACCCTATGCTTATAAAACCCATTGCAGCCCCCAGCTCATGGAGACGGAGCTGAGAGCTTCCTCCTCTCTCCTTGTCAGTTGACTCACAATACATCTTTCTCACTGCAAAAGTCCAGTGCTTCAGTGTTATATTTGTTAAGGTGTATTTTATGACCCAGGATATGATCTGTCTTGATGAATGTTCCATGTGAGCTTGAGAAGAATGTGGATTTTGCTGTTGTTGAAAGGATATTAATAAATGTCAATTAGATTCTGTTGACTGATGGTGCTGTTCAGTTCCACTGTGTTCTTACTGGTTTTCTGCCTGCTAGACCTATTTTTTATACAGGGGTGTTGAAGTCTTCAACTATAATTGGGAATTCATCTATTTTTCCTTGCAGTCCTTTCAGTTTTTGCCTCACATATTTTGATGCTCTGTTATTAGGTACATATACATTAAAAATTGCTATGTCTTCTTGGAGAATTGACCCCTTTATCACTTGTAATGCCCCTCTTTATTCTTGATAATTTTCTTTGCTCTGAAGTCTGCTTTGTCTGAAATTAATATAACTACTCCAGCTTCCTTTTTTTTTTTTTGAGATGGAGTCTCGCTCTGTCGCCCAGGCTGGAGTGCAGTGGCGCAATCTCGGCTCACTGCAAGCTCTGCCTCCCGGGTTCACGCCGTTCTCCTGCCTCAGCCTCTCCGAGTAGCTGGGACTACAGGCACCCGCCACCACGCCCGGCTAATTTTTTGTATTTTTTAGTAGAGACAGGGTTTCACCGTGGTCTCGATCTCCTGACCTCGTGATCCGCCTGCCTCAGCCTCCCAAAGTGGTGGGATTACAAGTGTGAGCCACCGCGCCTGGCCTTCCAGCTTCCTTTTGATTAGTGTTAGCATAGAATATTGATTAGTAACTTTCTTCATCCTTTTACTTCAAAAATTTTTATTATGGCATAATATACACAATGAAATTTACTGTTTTAACTATTTTAATGTGTACAGTTTAGTGGCCTTAGGAATATTCATAGTGTTTGGCAAGTATCACCACTGTCCATTCCCAGAACTTGGAAACAAGAACTCTGAACTCACTGAACTATAACTCCCAATTTCCCTCCCCTCCATCTCCAGCCCCTGGTCGCCTCTATGTTACATCCTTTCCCTATGAATTTCCTATTCTATCTACCTCACGTAAGTAGAATCATACACTATTTGTCCTTTTGTCTTTGGCTTATTTCACTTACAACAATGTTTTCAAGGTTTATCCATGTTACAGCATCAATCAGGATTTTTTCCCATTTTTAAGGTTGAATAATATTCCATTGCATGCATACCATGTGTTGTTTATTCATATACAGATGGACATTTGAGTTGTTTCTACCTTTTGGCTATTGTGAATAATGCTGCTATGAACATTGGTATACAAGTATCTGCTTAGCCTCCTGCTTTCATTTCTTTGGGGTATGAATCTGGAGGTGGAATAGATGGATCATACGGTAATTTTATGTCTAAAGTTTTGAGGAAATGCCAAACTATTCCACAGCAGCAGCACCCTTTTCATTTCTATCGGCAATGCACAAGCGTTACAATCTCTATTTTTGTTTTCTTTTTTTTTTTGAGATGGAGTTTCCCTCTTGTAGCCCAGGCTGGAGTGCAATGGTGTGATATCGGCTCACTGCAACCTCTGCCTCCTAGATTCAAGCAATTGTCCTGGCTAAGCCTCCTGAATAGCTGGGATTATAGGCATGTGCCACCATATCTGGCTAATTTTGTGTTTTTAGTAGAGATGGGGTTTTACCATGTTGGTCAGGCTGGTCTCAAACTCCTGACCTCAAGTGATCCACCTGCCTCAGCCTCCCAAAGTGCTGGGATTACAGGCATGAGCCACTGCACCCAGCTCAATCTCTTTACTTAAAAAAATTGTGGTAAGAACACTTTATGTGAGATCTACCCTCTTATCAAATTTTTCAGTGTACAATACATTATTGTTGACTCTGTGTACAGTGTTATACAGAAGATCTCTAGAGCTTGTTCATCTTGCTTGACTAAGACTTCATGCCTATTGATTAATGACTCCCTGTTTCCCCTTCCTCCCAACTCCTGGCAACCACCATTCCACTGTTTGATTCTATGAATTTAACTATTTTAGATACCTCGTGTAAGTGGAATCATGCAGTATTTGTCTTTCTGTGACTGGTTTATTTCACTTAGCATAATGTTCTCAAGTTTCATTCATATTGTCATACTGAATTTTCTTCTTTTTTAAGACTGAATAGTATTTCATTGTATTATGTACTACGTTTTAAAATCCATTCATCTGTTGACCATCCTTTCACTTTTTTTTTTTTTTTTTTTTTTTGAGACGGACTCTCACTCTGTCGCCCAGGCTGGAGTGCAGTGGCACAATCTCGGCTCACTACAAACTCCACCTCCCAGGTTCACACCATTCTCCTGCCTCAGCCTCCCGAGTAGCTGGGACTACAGGTGCCTGCCACCACGCCCAGCTAATTTTTTGTATTTTTAGTAGAGATGGGGTTTCACTGTGTTAGCCAGGATGGTCTCGATCTCCTGACCTCGTGATCCGCCCGCCTCGGCCTTCCAAAGTGCTGGGATTACAGGTGTGAGCTGCCACACCTGGCCCTTTCACTTTTAATCTATTTATGTCTTTAATTTGGGTCTCTTGTAGGCAACATATAGTTGGGTCTTGTTTTTAAATTCACTCTGACGGTCTTTTCTTTTATTATTTATTTATTTATTTTGAGATGGAGTCTCACTCTGTCACTCAGGCTGGAGTGGAGTGGCATGATCTTGGCTCACTGCAACCTCTGCCTCCTGGGTTCAAGCGATTCTCCTGCCTCAGCCTCCCAAATAGCTGGGATTACAGGCGTAGGCCACCGTGCCCAGTTAATTTTTGTATTTTTAGTAAAGACGAGGTCTCACCATGTTTGCCAGGCTGGTCTCGAACTTCTGGCCTCACGTGATCCACCCACCTCGGCCTCCCAAAGTGCTGGGATTATACATATGAGCCACTGTGCCCAGCCAGTCTTTGGTTTTAATTGGTGTATTTAAACCATTCACATTTAAAGTGATTATTTTTATAGTTGGTTTCATATGTACTGTATTCATAATTATTTTCTATTGATTGCCTCATTGTCCTTGCTGTTTTTTTTTTTCCACTCTTTTTTCTGCATTATCTAGTTTTAATTGAACATCTTATATGATTTCATTATCTTCCCTCTCTTCGCTTGTCAATTATACTTCTTCTTTAACCTTTTTAATTGGTTGCCCTAGAATTTGCAATATACATTTACAACTAATCTAGTTTTACTTGGAAATAACATTGAACCACTTCGCAGGTGGTGCAGGTATAGTTGTGCACTGTGTAATGATGTTGCAGTCAATGATAGACTGCATATACAATGGTGCTTCCATAAGAGATTATAACACTGTTTTTTTGTTTTGTTTTGGAGTCTCACTCTGTCACCCAGGCCACAGTGCAGTGGTGCAATCTCAGCTCACTGCAGCCTCCATCTTCTGGGTTCAAGCAATTATCTTGCCTCAGCCTCCTGGGTAGCTGGGATTACAGGCACCTGTCACCATCATGCCCATCTAACTTTTGTATTTTTAGTAGAGACGGGGTTTCACCATGTTGGCCGGGCTAGTCTTGAACTCCTGACCTCAAGTGACCTGCCTGCCTGGGCCTCTCAAAGTGCTGGGATTACAGGCATGAGCCACCGAACCTGGCTAAGACTATAATACTGTATTTTTACTGTACCTTTCTGATGTTGGCTGTCTATTTAGATAAACAAATATTTACCATAGTGTTACAATTGCCTACAGTATTTAGTACAGCAACATGCTGTACAGGATTGTAACCTAGGAACAATAGGCTGTACAATATAGCCTAGGTGTGCAGTAGGCTATACTGTCTAGGTTTGTATAAGTACACTCTATGATGTTTGCAGAAGGACAAAATCACCTGATCACACATATCTCAGAATACGTCCCTGCCATTAAGTGACACCTGACTGTGCTTTATAGCAGAGTACTCCCAATTCCTCCCTCTTGTCCCTTATATGATTGCTGTCATTAATTTCACTTATCTATAAGCTATAATCACCAAATACATTATAACTATTATTATTTTGAACAAACTGCTATCTGTTAGATCAATTAAGAATAAGAAAAATAAAAGATTTTATTTATCTTCATCCATTCTTTCTCCATCCTTTCTTTATGTAGATTTGAGCTTCTGACCAATATTGCTTTCCTTCTCTCTGAAAAACTTCTTTTAATATTTCTTGCAAGGCAGTTCTATTGGAGACAGATTTCCTCAATATTTTTCTGGGAGTGTCTTTATTTCTCCTTCACTTCCGAAAGATAATTTCACTGGGTACAATACTCTAGATGGATTATTTTTCTTCCAATACTTTAAATATCTCACTCCACTTTAGTCTTGCTTGCATTCATTTCAAAAAGAAGCCCAATATGCTTTTTAATCCTAGTTCCTTTGTAGGTAAGGTGTTTTTTTCTTTCATCTGGCTTCTTTCAAGATTTTCTTTTTGTCTTTGAATTTTTTTTTTTTTTTGAGACAGAGTCTTGCTCTATTGCCCAGGCTGGAGTGCAGTGGTGCAATCTCGGCTCACTACAACCTCCACCTCCTGCATACAAGTGATTCTTGTGCCTCAGCCTCCTGGATAGCTGGGATTACAGGCACCCACCACCACGCCCAGCTAACTATTTTTTTGTATTTTTAGTAGAGACGGGGTTTCGCCATGTTGGCTAGACTGGTTTCGAACTCCTGAGCTCGGGTGATCTGTCTGCCTCAGCCTCCCAAAGTGTTGGGATTACAGGCATGAGCCACCACGCCCGGCCTGTCTTTGATTTTCTAAATGTACATTTCTTTGGTATTTATCATGCTTGCTGTATTTATCCTCCTCTGAGCTTCCTGATTTTGTGGTTTGGTGTCTGTCATTAATTTTGGAAAAATTTCATCCATTATTACTTCAAATATTTTTTTCTGTCTCTTTCTCTTTTTTTCTGTGTGGTATTCCCATTACATGTTTGTTGCATACATGAGTTTTATCTTTTATTTTTATTTTTAACTTTATGTGTACATATTTAATTAAAATAGAATAGGCATAAATCAAAAACAAGAAAAAAAATCAGGATAAAGTGTCACTGTCATTTTGTTTGCAAGGAGGAATCAGGAAATGCAACAAATTACTAGAAAAATATTCTAAGACCATCTGAAGTGGCTAGGTTACATAATTTTCAGAGTCAAATGCCAAAGTGTTATACCACTTAATCCACAAATGAAAAAAAGAGGAGTCAAAAGTTTATCCTATTTAGGCTGGGCGTGGTGGCTCACGCCTATAATCCCAGCACTTTGGGAGGCCAAGGTGGGCGGATCACTTGAGGTCAGCCTGGTCAACATGGTGAAACCCGTCTCTACAAAAAATAAAAAAATTAGCTGGGCATGGTGGTGCACGTCTGCAATCCCAGCTACTCGAGATGCTGAGGCAGGAGAATTGCTCGAGCCCAGGAGGCAGAGGTTGCATTGAGCAGAGATTGCGCCTCTGCACTCCAGCCTGGGCAGTGGAATAAGTGAGATTCCGTCTCAAAAAAAAAAAAAAAAAATGTGTCCTGTTTACTATAATAATTTTTACATTCAATCTATAGTGCTACTGGCAACTTTTAGAAGAAAGAAGTTTCCATTATGCATTGACTAGAAAATCTCAAATACAACTAAGCAGCTAGGCTATGCTATAGCTCGTTAAGTATGATTAAACTGTTCTGGGCTAGTGTACATTTCAGATTAATAGAGAACCACATTTCGCGTTTTAGAAAGGCACAGTAATTATATTTCAGCTTTTAGTCTAGATGCTTAACACAGTTAAGGTGACAGTTCAAGCACATTAAGTGAAGGTAGTTAAGATTTCAGAACAATCATCACCATCTCTTACAAGCTACCGACACTGTTTAATGCTTACGTGGAAGGAAACCAGTGGTTTTTTTTTTTTTTTTTTTTTGAGACAAAGTCTCACTCTTTTGCTTAGGCTGGCATACAGTGGCTTGATCTTGGCTCACTGCAACCTCCACCTCCTAGGTTCAAGCAATTCTGCTGCCTCAGCCTCCCGAGTAGCTGGGATTACAGGCATGTGCCACCATGCCTGGCTAATTTTTGTATTTTTAGTAGAGACAGGTTTTCATCATGTTGGCCAGGCTGGTCTCAAACTCCTGACCTCAAGTGATCCTCCCACCTCGGCATCCCAAAGTGCTGGGATTACAAGTGTGAGCCACAGCACCCGGCCGAAACCAGTGTACTTTTTTTTTTTTTGAGATGGAGTCTCACTCTGTCGCCCAGGCTGGAGTGCAGTGGCTCGATCTTGGCTCACTGCAAGCTCCACCTCCTGGGTTCACACCATTCTCCTGCCTCAGCCTCCTGAGTAGCTGGGACTACAGGCGCCAGTCACCACATCTAGCTAATTTTTTGTATTTTTAGTAGAGACGGGGTTTCACCTTGTTAGCCAGGAAGGTCTCAATCGCCTGACCTCGTGATCTGCTCGCCTCGGCCTCCCAAAGTGCTGGGATTACAGGCATGAACCACTGTGCCCGGCCTGAAACCAGTGGTCTTAATTGGCATTTTATACACACATACACAGAATTAAAAAAAAAAAAAACTATCAAAGGCAATCATTCTAAGTGTACTCTGGTAGAATGTGTTAAAAATGCAAACGTGCCATAGAACTAAAGTAACATGAACAGCACTTCTCATGACCTAGGAGAAAGGTGACTGGTTCTCACATGAAGCTAAGCCTGTATCAGTCATCCTAATCACAACGGCTTGTAAAAGTATCAGGTTTCCGGAAGAGAAACTATTCCAGGAAAGTCAGTAAATCTCTTGAAAATTTCACCTCTATAAAACCAGGATAAGGCTATAGCTCTCTTGAAATCTGAACAGGGTATCCGATGAAACAGTAAGATGCCCAGCCATAATGTGAGATGGACAGATCCTCATGCAGCATATGCTCAATTGCTGGCCCCAGAAGGCTTCATGTGCAGAAGGCAGAAGTTGCCAAAGAAGGAAACTGGAGATGTTCAGCTACATTTCTGTCATGTGGTGAATTTTAAACCCTCAGGAATGGTGTGGTCTATTAGGCTTTTCATCATGCTTGGTGTCATCCACTTAATCTGTTCAAAGATAAAAGCAAACATGATTGTAATAGTAACTAGAGTCCCGGATGTTGACAGTATGTCTGCAATTTGAGAGTCCTTCAGTCCAGTAATCTTCTGTCTGTTGATTTCACAGATGTTATGTTCCGTGAGAAGACCATTTCTGGCTACAGAACTGTCTTTCACTATGGATGTTATTTTTTCTTTCTTTTTTTCTTTTGGAGATAGCGTCTCACTCTGTTGGCCAGGCTGGAGTGGAGTGGCTCAGTCTCAGCTCACTGCATCCCCTGCCTCCTGGATTCAAACAATTCTCCTTCCTCAGCCTCCTGATTGGCTGGGATTATAGGTGTGCACCACCATGCCTGGCTAATTTTTGTGTTTTTAGTAGAGATGGGGTTTCATCACATTGGCCAGGCTGGTCTCAAACTCCTGACATCAGGTGATCTGCCTGCCTTGGCCTCCCAAAGTGCTGGGATTACAGGTGTGAGACACCACATCTGGCCTATTTTTCCATTTTAAAAGATAAAACCAACATGTCCAGTGCTATCCTTATGCATGGTAATTGTCCATTCAAAGGGCCTGTCATGAATGGTCATAGAAATCTTCTCTTCAAAAGCATGCTTGAGCATCTTGTGCACTTTATCCGAGCTCCAGCCTGCAGTTTTCACCATTGATTTGGAGTACTTGGTTCCCAAATCTCAGACCAACCAAGAAGGTTGGAGAATTATCCTGACTTGCTGAACACATATACCATTATCTATTGATTTAAGCCTGAGTTCGATTTTTCCATCTTGATCCTTGTGGCTTCATAAATTTTCCGTCTTGATCCAATGGCTTCATGAATCCCTTGCTTAATTTCTCCTCTACAAATTCCAACATCATTACCAGTTACAGGAGCCGTTGTATAGTTCATACTGGAAGGTCTTGCTACCAACTGCCTCTGAATTGGCGCACCAGAAACCATGGTCATATTTGCGTGTGTTTCTTCTTTATTTAAACTCAGGCCCATGTGTTGAGAGAGCTCTGGATATAGTTTGGGATAGAGGTTTCCATCTTGAGAGATGTGAACAGAAGCTTCTGACAAAATTGCTGGGTTGGCAGGGTTTGCAGAAAAAGCAGTGTATTAATCTGTTCTCATACTGTTAGTAAAGACATACCTGAGACTTGGTAATTGATAAAGGAAAGAGATTTAATTGACTCACAGTTCCACATGGCTGGAGAGGCCTCACAATCATGGTGGAAGGCAAAGGAGGAGCAAAGTCATGTCTTATATGGCAGCAGGCAAGAGAGCGTGTGCAGGGAACCTCTCCTTTATAAATCCATCGGATCTCGTGAGACTTATTCACTATCACAAGAACAGCATGGGGAAGACCCGCCCTCATGATTCAATTACCTCCCACCGGTCCCTCCCATGACACATGGGAATTATGGGAGCTACAATTTGAGATTTGGGTGGGGACATAGCCAAACCATATCAAGCAGTTTGAGCCTGAACTATTTAGTCTACCTTCAAGTCTTCAAGAGATGGAGAGAGAGATATTTTTGCAGGATTCTTCTAGACCACAAGGACCCACTTGCCATCACCGCCTCCAGTCACTCTGCATAAGTAAGTTTTAGATTTCAAGCCTCTCCTTTTGATTCTTTCTTAGAGTTTCCATCTCTCTGCCTCCATTTCCCATCTGCTCTTGGATGTTGTCCAACTTTTCCATTAGAGCCTTTAGCATATTAATCAGTTATTTTACATTTCTGGACTGATAATCCCCAAATCTCTGCCATACCTGTGTTTGTGTATGATGTTTGCTTTATTTCTTCAGAATGTGTTTTTTTTTTTTTTTTTTTTTTTTATCATGCCTTGTAATTTTCTGTTGAAAGTCAGATATGATGTATTGGGTAAAAGGAAATGACATAGATTGATCTCTAGTGTGTTTATCTGGCTAGGAGTGAGGCTGTGTTCACTGTTTGCTGTAGCTGTGGTGTCAGAGATTAAAATTTTCTTGAAAAGGATTTTTTTTGTTTTTTTTTTTTTGAGAAGGAGTCTCGCTCTTGTTGCCCAGGCTGGAGTGCAATGGTACAATCTCAGTTCACTGCAACCTCTGCCTCCAGGGTTCAAGCCATTCTCCTGCCTCAGCCTCCCAAGTAGCTGGGATTACAGGCGCCCACCTCCACACCTGGCTAATTTTTTGTATTTTTAGTAGAGATGGGGTTTCACGATGTTGGCCAGGCTGGTCTTGAACTCTTGACTTCAGGTGATCCGCCCCCCTTGGCCTCCCAAAGTGCTAGGATTACAGCCATGAGCCACCGTGCCCAGCCAGATTTTTTTTTTTTTTTTTAAAGCTGAAATCTCGTTATTATACAGGGGCCATCTTGATGTGGTGTTGAGGTGTGGGGGTTAGGGAAGCATTCTTTACTTTTCTGATCAAGTCTTAGTCTTTTAGTGAGCCTGAGTTGGGTGTTTCTCTTCCCCCAGGTCAGCTGGGCCTTGGTAAAACCCCAGTAGGTTAGACTCTGGTAAAGTAGTTTCCCTTGAGGGCAGAACTTGTTAAAGAGATCAGAGAGCTCTGGGTGTATTACAGAACAGTTACTTTCCCCCTCCTCTGTGGAAGTTAGAGGGTATTTTTCTCTGATCTTCACAATGGAGACCTGGCAGAATTCCTCAAGGCAAAACTCACACAAGCGTGGGCACCTCCCTAAGACTGGGTCCCTTTAGAGTTTTCAATTCTCAAGCTAGTTTACACGGAGCCTCCAGCAACTAGTTGATGAGTTTCACACACTACAACAGATATTGGCTCCGGCTGTGAGCTTCTGCTCCCAGGAAGCTGTCATTCTTTGTATTTTTCTGTCTCTCCAGTTTTGGGTACAGAGATTGGCTCTGTGACCTCAATTCTCTGATGGATCTAAAAGTTGATGATCTTTAGTTTGTTCAGCTTTTTTTTCTCGCTGCAAGAATAGGAGAGATGACTTCCAAGTTCTTTACTGGAAGTTGGTATTTTCTTTCTCTTTTTTTTTTTCAAGTAAATCTAAGTTTGTGGATCGAGATGTGTACCCGCTATAGACTGATCTCTACAAATATCGTTGGAAACTTCTCAGCAGCCATTCAATTAAAAAAAAAGGACTCCCAGACCTAGTTTAGAGGAACGTTACTGGAAAGGGGCCCCAATCCAGACACCAAGAGAGGGTTCTTGGATCTCACTCAAGAAAGAATTTGAGGCAAATCCATAAAGTGAAAGCAAGTTTATTAAGAAAGTGAAGTAATGAAAGAGTGCCTACTCCATAGAGAGAGCAGTGGTGTGAGCTGCTCAGTTGCTTACACTTATTGTGACTTCTTGATCATATGCTAAACAAGGGGTGGATTATTCATGAGTTTTCTAGGAAAGAGGTGGGCAATTCCCGGAACGGAGGGTTCCTCCCCTTTTTAGACCATATAGGGTAACTTCCTGATGTTGTCATGGCATTTGTAAACTGTCATAGTGCTGGTAGGAGTGTCTCTTAGCATGGAAATGCATTATAATTAGCATATAATGAGCAGTGAGGATGACCAGAGGTCACTTTCTTCGCCATCTTGGTTTTGGTGGGCTTTGGCTGGCTTCTTTACTGCATCCTGTTTTATCAGCAAGGTCTTCGTGACCTGTATCTTGTGCCGACTTCCTATGACCTAGAGTGCCTAACTTCCTGGGAATGCAGCCCAGTAGGTTTCAGCCTTATTTAACCCAGCCCCTATTCAAGATGGAATCGCTCTGGTTTGAACACCTTTGACGGGAACCCAAGGTAAAGGGATAATTAAAGCTTGGACCTCACCTCTGTATGACCAACCATGCTGTAGGGAAAACAGCAGCACAATCTTGAAGTAGAATCTGGGTCTCCTGACACCAACCAGGCTTGCTTGGGCGTAATTGGGAAGTGGAATATTTTGGTGCCTATGACATTCCTTTGTGTCGCAGTGGAGCATAAACAGATTCAATGTTTGGCTAAGTGCTGGAAGAGCAGCCCAGGGTCCCCTGGCCCCTGCTATGCATCTGCCTTGATTGATGTGCACAGTGGAAGTGGCTTTCACAGGAGAAGCAATTTTGTGTAGGTTCTTGGGAGAAAAGGGAATGTGCCGCTTGTTCCCTGATTACGACACAGGCATGATGTCTGAACCCTAGGGAGACAGTAGGCAAAAGATGAAAAGGCCACATCCATGAGCACTTTGTGTGGCCCAAGAGCAGGAGCAGGGTTGCTTCAGAGCCCAGGTGACAAAGTGCAGATGAGAATCAGGAGAGAGATGCCAGTGAGGTGTCCTTCCTTTTTTTTTGTAGGCATCTTGTGGTCATGGCACAGGTAGGGACAGGTAAGGAAGCACCGTTGGAGGGAAGCAAGACGTTTCCTGCTGTAGGAGCAAGATGTCCCCATGAGGGGTATGTGGAGGACGTTTCTGAGCTCCTGTGGGGACTGTCTCAGGAGTGTTTGCATTTGAGCTGGAAGCTTCTTGTCATGGATGAATTACAGTTCCTTGATGATGGCCCTGTGGAGGGTGTGTCAAGTGGTCGAGGATACTTTTGAGTAGGCTGACCTTTCCTTCTCTCCATATCCCAGAGGGGTCCTCTTTCCTATCTGTGGGTATTTCTACCTCTGCTCCACACATCTCTTGTCTTGTATAATACCTTGCCTTACAGGTGTTCCTAAAGACCCGTCTCTTCTGCTGATGACTTCCTGGGGGTATCAGTCTGTTCATCTGTCAAGAATGTGAATGAACAAACGTATACATTACACTTCAAGACTGAAGAGGCTCTTAATAACTGGGCTGGAACCATAATTCACTATGTTTATTTAGGTATGGAACTTACCAGAACAGAAAGAAGGGGAGAGGAAGGAGACATCTTGGCTAGCAGTCTGTTTATCTTATAAATCAGTCTGATCTCTTGAGCAAAAGTTAAAGGGAAAAAGTGGAGGCGACACTGTGACCTGGCCTAGGAAGTCTAGGTTTAGGCCAAGCCAAACACATTTCTCCTCTGTCTCTGCTCTGTGAGCTGTGAGTTCTGCTTCTCCTAGGGTAACCGGAGGTAACCCTAGGTTACCTTGGGCAATGCCCATGGAAACTGGCTCAAGAAAGGGAAGTAGGAGAATGGCAGAGTCCAGAGTCCACTTATTCTACGGTTCAGGGCACTCTTTTTTTTTTTTCTTTTTGAGACAAGGTCTTTCTCTTTGCCCAGGAATTCAGTGGTGTGATCATAGCTCATTACAGCCTTCTACTCCTGGGGTCAAGAGATCTTCTCATCTCAGCCTCCTTAGTAGCTAGGACTATAGGCACACTGCCTGGCTAATTTTTAAATATTTTTCAGAGATGGGGTCTTGCTATGTTGCCCAGGCTAGTGTTGAAATTCTGGCCTCAAACAATCCTCCTGCCTCGGCCTCCCAAAATGTTGGGATTACAGGTGTGAGCCACTGCACTTGGCCTTGTTCAATGCCTTTTCAGGGCATCCTGAAAGGCCAGGCCTGGATCTTGGGCAGCTGCTCAGGAGCATTCCAGCTGTGAATGGTCCTGAATGTCTTCGTGGCCTTCCAGATGGATCTCTAATGCACCCCAACGCAGGTGCTCCCCGAAGACATACTGGATCTGTCGGTGCCGAAAAAGAAGGCAGCATTTGGTGGCTGCAAGTGATGCCAATCATTTTGAAAAGCTTATAGTGCTGTGCCGACTATTGCTTAGGTAATTTATATGACATCTTATTTTCTCCACCTGATTCTAAGCTCCTTGAGGACATGTCTGGTTCATCTCTGTTGGCCGCATAGCCTAAAACCCATGCTGGTGCATCCTGATTTCATTTCCTTCTCGGATGTAGTGAAAGCACTCAAATTATATTGATTGCCTCCTCTTTAGGTTGACAAATAAAACCTTTAAATTCTGTTTTTCCTAGTGTTTCCTTTGTAGGTTTGGAAACGATGGTCTTGATAGCGCTGTGGTTAGCAAAGCATTAATGGCGCACTCTCCTAGGGGAGACACGTCAGTTGATACCATGTGCTCTGCATGCAATTTTCAGAAATGGTATTTGCTTTTTTCAATGTTGGTTGTGTTGCTGCTCTAGACGAACCAGCTTCTATTCCTGTCTTTACTCAGAGGTAGGTAGGATTCTTCCCCAGGCACCTACAGCCCTGACTAGGATTTACAGGCAGGGGTGAGTCAGCTGACCCAGGAGGGTGGCATCCCATAGTCAGGACAGAGAGAGACTCACTGGCACGTGCTGGGTCCCTGCGTTGTCCTAACGTGCCTCCTTGCAGGTAGCATGGCTGAGTCAATGTGCCGTGAGTCACAGGCTGTGGGAGGTAAACTTGAGCCTCACTCCGGCATTGATCTTTCGCAGGGATATATTGTTAGTCTGTTAAGGCTGATAAAGGGTAATAATTTACTGGCCTCAAGTTTGTCTTCTCTTTGATTTCACCACTTCTGCTCCTTATACAGGAATTGCTTGACCATGACTTTTCAGGAATTTACCCAATTTTATACCCTTGGTGTCTCTGGGCTTAGAACCCCTTACCTCCAACCTTGCTCCCTGGCTAACTTCTACCCTTCCTTCAAAACTCAGCAGAGATGGCAGTCCCCTGTTTCAGAAAGTGAATGCCTGAAGCTGTGTTGAGGGTGGCACTTAGTCCCCGGTTTGGAGCTCCTTGTTTCCTTCACTGTCTGCTAAACATTTGAAGGCATCGATTTGCACTTTCCTAGCTTGCATTCCCAGAGCCTAGTGCAGTACCTGTTCACAATATTCCACTGAGACTTTTTTTTTTGTGTGTGTGTGTGTGTGTGTGTGAAGAGGGAGGAATGTTAAGCCTCACCAAGTCTGATTATACTAAGAGCACTTAAATTTTTTCTGCCTTTTCAGAATACCCACTGTATTTAGGGTTAGTACCCATGGTTTGGCACTTACTGGTTCTGTGGTTGTTGGGTGCCTTGTTTGTCTCTTCGGGTGGGATGCGAGTCACTCCAGGGCAGCACCTGTTCCTCATATTCCTCTCACATCCTTTAAAACCTCCCTGTGTGCACTCAAGCCACACAATGAACCTTCCTGCCTTTGCCCATAAGCCTGAGAACTCTTCAAAGTGAGACTGTGTCTTACGCATTTTCACTTCCTCCATCATTTGACACAGGGCCTGGCACATAACAGATGTTTAATAAATACTTGTATTTATTGAATAGGAATAGGTAGTAGATTCTAGAGACATAGTGAGCTCAGCTCAAGTTCAGTTGCATCAGGGAAGGCTCCCCCACGCCCCCGGCAGCTCCCTTTCTCTGTGCCTGTGCAACCTTCAGCAGCATGAGCTGCCTTGAAAAGTCAAACCCGGCTTTTCCAGAAAGCAACTCAGCAACTCTCTCCTGGGGCCAGAGCTGCTCCGAAACGGGAACAGCTGTGCATATTCTTTGATCATTAGCAGGAAACGATGTGTCGTGTCTCAAAGCACCTTTTCATGCTGCTTTCTTATGAACTCCACCCCCAGAAGCCCTTGCCTTAGCAAAGCCGGTCTCACGAGGCACCGTGGAAGTCCAGAGTTGAGTGCAGCTGGGTTTGATTCATTCCTGGGCTTGATTTCTGGAATCCTCCTAGATTCCTTCCTGGGTTTGAGTTCTGGAAGCCTTGGTTTCCTGAGGCGATTATGCTGTAGGTACTAGAGAGAAGCTACTGCCTTTGAGAGAAGGGTAATTACTCAGGATTTGAAAGGAGACAGGAAGCTGTGGGTGCCAGAAATAGAGGAATCTTGTTCTTTTATTTTGGGCAACATCCAGCAAGGTGGGAAGACTCCTGAGGGGAATGCCTTTCTGGTGCACCATGGAGGCTGGTCCCTAACAGTGGAAGCTGCCATCTTGCGGAAGATTCCTCTGCCCAAGCTTGGCATGGCCAGACTTGGTGGGCCATGTGAACATGAGATGATGTCTTGCTCTGTGTGCCTTCTTATAATTTGGGGGGCGATGTTGACTAGGAGGAGGCATCCACCATTGGGCTTTTCGTTATCTCGATGGAATGGTGACTCGGAGTTGACTTTGACACAAGGAAATAAAGTAAGATGAGGATTTACACCTACCTAGATTAGGAAACTAACCTTTATACCTAGTACCTATGCACACGTGTAAGGCATCTGGTACAGTCCCTGGGTGCTTCAGGGACTTCATAAAGGTGCATTTCCTTCACCCTTACTTATGAATAATGGTCAATGCATATTCTTAAATCATTTGAGATACATCCTTAAAAACTGTTGAGCATTGATCAAAATTTGTTTTGGAAATAAACTTGTTTTTAGTGCCCCAGAGAAGCACATTGCTTCTTAAAGTGAAGAATCCTTGTTGAAGATGAATTGTGCTAATCTGGATTTTCAGGTTTTTTACTTATTGCAATAACAGTTAGATTGAGGAAAGCACCCTTTTATTTTCTCTGGAAGGCACTGATGGATGTAACTGATGACAACTTGACCCAGCAGGGCAGTTAGTCTGCCCTCAAGAGCAGCTCAGCTCAAAGGGTGGTGTGGGAATCGCCAAGTGTGATGGAGGCAAGTCCCAGGTGACAGGGAGCTCTAATTCATCAGAATTCCTCTATCTTTATAAGAGAAGGTAATTTCAAATCACTTCCCTCGTTTTGACTAAATTTCAGGAAATGAGGATCACATTATTCCAGTGCAGAGAACTGGGCTGAGAGCCACATGCTTTATTATCTGCTCTGATTAATGACTAACCAACCTCGTAAGTTCCCCATGACACAGGTTAGTGACTGGATGATCATTCTGCTTTATCCACTTCCTAACAGGAGGCAACAGAGAAGTGAGCTAACTTTGTTATTTATACAAAGGTAACATATTGTGATTTTTCTTTTCTTTTCTTTTTCTTTTTCTTTTTTTGAGACAGAGTCTTGCTCTGTCACCCAGGCTGGAGTGCAGTGGCATGATCTTGGCTCACTGCAACTTCTGCCTCCCAGGATCAAGCGATTCTCCTGCCTCAGCCTCTTGAATAGCTGGGATTACAGGTATGTGCCACCACATCCAGCTAATTTTTGTATTTGTAGTAGAGGCGGGGTTTCACCATGTTGGTCAGGCTGGTCTCGAACTCCTGACCTCAGGCGATCCACCTGCCTCGGCCTCCCAAAGTGCTGGGATTACAGGTATAAGCCACTGCCACTGTGCCCGGCCAGTTTTTTTTTTTTTTTTTTTTTTTGAGACGGAGTCTTGCTCTGTTGCCCAGGCTGGAGTGCAGTGGTGCAATCTTGGCTCACTGCAACCTCTGCCTCCTGGGTTCAAGCAATTCTCCTGCCTCAGCCTCCCAAGTAGCTGGGATTACAGGTGCCTGCCACCACGCCCAGCTAATTTTTGTATTTTAGTAGAGACGGGGTTTCACCATGTTGGCCAGGCTGGTCTTGAACTCTTGACCTCAGGCAATCCACCTGCCTCGGCCTCCCAAAGTGCTGGGATTACAGGCGTGAGCCACTGTGCCCGGCCCATACTTGTGGTTTTTCTATACCTATCTTCCTTTCAGGTGGGAGCCCAAAACAAAAATAGTGTGTGTGTGTGTTTTATGTGATCTTTCTTGGCTTTTGCATTGAGAAAGTCATCTTTGAAATTTAGAAAAACTGTCAGACTGTTGGAAGGCACCTTAAACATGGTATCTCCCCAGTGCCTTCTTTATGCATAGAAAGGGCACTCGAGGTAACGGGATATCACGACTCTTGTGAGATAACAGAGGAGCAGAGCAGAGATGAGAACTTAGGCCTCCTGTCATCTGTCCAGGGCATGTGGATAAGATCAAGCATAGGACTGGCTTTATAAAGCACAAATATTTATTTGTCAGCAACTGTTTGTTTATTACTTCATTTTTGTTTTTCTCTTCTAAAATTCAACCTAAACTGTCTTATGATTTATGGCCTGCTCTAAGCTTACAAGACTGATAAATATGTGTATGCTGTGTGAGGAATACATTGATTTATTTACAAAGGTAGCAGAATCCTAATGCAAAAACAAACAAGAAAAAGAAAAAGAAAGAAAGGTGTAGACTGGTTTTATTCATAAATAGAGAAGTGAAAATTCTAATAAAAACATGAGCACATGGTGCAATGTAGCAACATCCTACCATGACAAAGTAAGGTTTATTCAAAGAGTGCAATGATGGTTTCATATTACAATTTTTATTAGTTTAAGTATTACATAAGTGGGTCCAGTAAAAAAAAAAAAAAAACAAAAAAACGACATCAATGAATGCTGAAATAGCATTTATTTACTCTTGATGAAAATACAGAAATCAAGGCCGGGCATGGTGGCTCACGCCTGTAATCCCAGCACTTTGGGAGGTAGAAGTGGGTGGATTACGAGGTCAGGAGTTCGAGACCACCCTGGCCAACATAGTGAAACCCCGTCTCTACAAAATATACAAAAATTAGCCAGGCGTGGTGGTGGGCGCCTGTAGTCCCAGCTACTCGGGAGGCTGCAGCAGGAGAATCACTTGAATCCCAGAGGCAGAGCTTGCAGTGAGCCGAGTTCGTGCCACTGCACTCCAGCCTGGGCGGCAGAGTGAGATTCCATCTCATAAAAAAAAAAAAAAAAAAAAAGAAAATACAAAAATCAAGAAAATTAAAAATAAGTGTTGATAGTGAGTTCCAGCCAATAGAACAGAATAGGAGTGAAGTGTCCCATCTCTTAGCTGAAGCTTCTACAACATGGGTGCGCCCCACAGTCTCACCTGTGGCTGGCTGGACCCAAATGAAAATGGAGTGCGGGGGACGGCAGAGACACAAGATGAAAGGATCCTGGGTCCCTGAGTCACCACGTGGAGAAGCCATCAACACAGAGTGCTGCTTTGATCTATTTTCTAAGCAAAGAGTTTTAGTGCCCCAGAGACCAGAGATGCACACTGTTTCTTAAAGTGAAGAATCCTTGTTAAAGACCAATTGTGCTCATCTGGATTTTCAGATTGTTTACTTACTGCAATAACAGACAGATTTACATATTTAGATAGAAAGCTCCCTTTTATTTTCTCTGGAAAGCACTAATGGATGTAATTGATGACAACTTGACCCGGCAGGGGAGTTAGTCTGCCCTTTAGGGAGCAGATCTAAACCTGTGTAACCTGAGACATGGTACATTTGGGGTCATGGGTCCCCACAGCTCAGCACACCCTAAGAATCCGTCTATCTTTCTGTACCACATCACATATCCCTTCTGCAGGCCTATATGCCAGTCCAGCCATCCTCTGCAGGCTACTACTACTGTTAGACATTAAATGTATCTAATATGTTCTTTTTATCTCTTAGCCACCACACCTGGCTAATTTTTTGTAGTTTTAGAAGAGACAGAGTTTCACCATGTTGACCAGGCTGATCTCAAACTCCTGATCTCAAGTGATCTGCCCTCCTCGACCTCCCAAAGTGCTGGGATTACAGGCATGAGCCACCGTCTCTTACTATTCTAAATTAAAAATATTAGGAACTTTTTTTTTTTTTTTAGTAGAGATGACATCTCACTATGTTGCCCAGGCTGGCCTTAAACTCCTGAGCTCAAGCTATCCTCCTGCCTCGCCCTTGCAAAGTGTTGGGATTACAGTCGTGAGCCACCATCTCTTACTATTTTAAATTAAAAATATTAGGAACATTTTTTTTTAGTAGAGATGACATCTCACTATGTTGCCCAGGCTGGCCTTGAACTCCTGAGCTCAAGCTATGCTCCTGCCTCGGCCTTGCAAAGTGTTGGGATTCCAGGCGTGAGCCACCACGTCCAGCCGATTATTAGGTATTCCTACATTTATGAAATTTGTTTTCTTTTCAAGCATGCTTAGCCGTTCCTTGCACTCTCTGATTCCTCATTCTTGCTTTTAAGCTTCTATTTCCTTAAGTGCTGAAGTATTGGCAAGTAGGATTCTGGGATCTGAGGTTTCTGTTTGCTTGCACACAGAGGGCTTTTCTTTCTTTTGTGTTTAAAGATCCTTTTACTGTGAGCTGCTGACTTTCCTGGTTACTTTATCTGTGGGACTTCTTTAAGGCCTGGTTGAAGCACCGTAATCTCTCCAGAGAATATCTGCTTCTGTCAGTTGCCTAGGAGGACTACTATCCCTGAACACTTTAAACGTAAATATCCAAATGGGTCTTTTCAGATCACATAGGTAAAGTGAATTCAGACTGGAAATCTGCCTGGAATCTGGTTTGAGGTAACAACTTCTAAGGGCAGGCTTTTTTCCCCTTCTCCCCAGAGTGCCGAGGTCAAGACAAGCAGGTTTTGTTTCCTTTATTTTTTTGTTATTTACATTGGGTTAATTTCTCCTTCCTCTTTTTTATTTTTAGAGACAGGGTCTTGCTATGTTGCCCAGGCTGGAGAGCAGCGGCTATTCACAGGTGTGATCAGTGCTCATGGCAGCCTCAAACTCCTGGGCTTAAGTGATCCTCCCGCCTGGGCCTCATGAGTGGCTGGCACTCCAGGTGCGCACCACTGCACTTGGCCTTCTCATTCCTCTTATTCTGAGGATTTGCCCTTTGGGCAAAGGGGGTTCCAGTTTTCTATGATGATTCTAGGCCTTGTCTCCTGTCCCTGGGCCCTATGCATCTATCAAAGCAGAAACTCAGGATGCAAGCTGGCTTGGATATTGCATTACCTCTCAGAGATGCATTTGAAAATATCTGTGGAATGGTTAAGTGGCATTTTGGGGGCATTTAGTCCTCAGATGGCTGGAAACAGGCTGTGTCTTCAGCTTCTCTCTGGGTTTGTGGGATAGGCCAGAGACCATCATCACAATGTGGTGGAGGGCCGTGGGCTCAGATCAACAAGTAGCTGAAGTTAGGCTTGCTTTTCAAAAATGTAACAGATTTCCCTACATATTACATATTAAAAAAAGAAACATGAAAACCCAGAAAGATGAATTAAGATTTGAGATAGTGGAGGAAGGAGATAACACCTTTATTCCAGACACAGAGCCTCTATTCAACATAATAACTATTCATCACGACTTCCCCCATGGAAGGCCCTGTCCTGGGCCCTGCAAAGGATAGCAGGTCTCAGGGACCTGCCAAAGATGTAGACACACTCATGTCTCCTTCATGAGGCTCTTCCAATAGGATGTGAGACACCCGAGTTACGGGGTCATAAGTAGTGACAGGGCAACTTTCTCAGTTCATCAGTGTAATGGTTAGTTTTATGTATTAACTTCATTGGGCCAGTGTGCCCAGATATTTGGTCGAACATTATGCTGAGTGTTTCTGTGAGGGTGTTTTTGGGTGAGATTAACGTTTCAATTAGTAGACTTTGAGTAAAGCAGGCCACCCTCTATGATGTGGGTGGGCCTTGTCCAATCAGTTGAAGACCTCGCTATAATAGAACAAAAGACTGACCTCCCCTGAGCAAGAGGGAATCCTCCAGCAGGCGGCCTCCAGGCTCCATCCACAGCATCAGCTCTTCCTGCTTCTACAGCAATGGCCTCGAACCTGAGCTGCAATGTCAGCTATGCTGGGTCTCTAGACTGCGGCTCACATTGCAGATTTTGGACTTGCCAGCCCCCAGAATCTCATGAGCCAGTTCATTATAATAAACCACATACACACACACATGTGTGCATGCAGACACACACATGCATGCATACTACACACACACACACACACACACTCACCCTACTGGTTCTGTTTCTCTGGAGAACACAATCAGGATGTAGATGGCTACCAGCCATGGCCCCAAAGAAAGGAAAATTTCTATGTACTGAGAATAAATTAGGACTATAGACTGGTTTAAAATATCTCCTCCTTTTCCTTCCTTCCTTCCTTCCTTCCTTCCTTCCTTCCTTCCTTCCTTCCTTCCTTCCTTCCTCCTTCTCTCCCTCTCCCACCCTTTCTCCCTTTCTTTCTTTCTTTCTGCCACAATGCCATACTTGCATCACTGTGGCATGATGGTTGCCTGTATTGTCCCGATTGAGAATCTGAGGCTCCACAGTCTGGTGCCACAGCCTGAGGTGATGAAAATCCTTGCAGATGCATCCAGTGGAAAAGGTATTGAGGAGTGCCGTGGTTTGAATGGGTCACCCAAAGTTCATGTGTTGGAAACAGTCCTTAATGCAACAGTGTTGAGAGATGGGACCTTTAAGATGTGATTAGGTTATGAGGGCTGTGTCTCATGAATGGATTAATGCCATTATTCCAGGAATGGGTTAGTTGTCATGGGAGTGATTTTCTTATTAAATAACGAGTTCTGCCCCCTTCCCCATTCCTTTCTCTCATGCTCTTGCTTTCTGCTATGGGATAACACGGAGAAAACCCTCACCAGATGCTGGCACCTTCATATGGGTCTTCATAGCCTCCAGAATTACATCTCCTTTCTTTATGAATTAGCCATTTTTGGGTATTCTGTTATAGCAGTTTAAAATGGATCAAGACAAGGAGAAAGCATCATTGTTTGATTTGGAAGCCACTGACTTCAAAACAGCCTTTTCAATACATTTCACCCACTTCTCTCTAAAATGCAGGAAAGGCCAGGTGTGGTGGCTCATGCCCATAATCCCAACACTTAGGGAGGCCGAGGCAGGAGGATCACCTGAGGTCAGGAGTTCAAGACCAGCCTGGCCAACATGGCAAAACCCCATCTCTACCAAAAATACAAAAATTAGCTGGGCATGGTGGTGGTGTGTGCCTATATTCCCAGCTACTTGGGAGGCTGAGGCAGGAGAATAGCTTGAACCTGGGAGACAGAGGTTACAATGAGCCAAGATCATGCCACTGTACTCCAGCCTGGGTGACTGAGAGAGACTCTGTCTCAAAAAATAAAAAAAAAAGTAAAATAAAATGCAGGGAAGAAAACAGCTTGAATGTACCTCATTATAGTTAAGACCAGCAAGTGCATTTAGACTCCTTTAATTTATTCAGATAATAAAAACAGGTGCTAAACATGTGTTCTCTTTTTAAAAAACATTTGCTGCCTACAGTTAGGCTTAATTCTAAACTTCCTATTTACTATGCTGTAAGTTAATCTGTTACACCCATGACAGCAAGCGTTATTATTAAATCATCACCATGCATCAGCCAGGACCATGTCTTTGCCTTCTTGATCAGTGTAAATCTTTCTTGTTTCTGGAATCCCCTGGAAAGTCATTTTATAAACATCATTTTAAAGATGTCAATAGGCCACCCCATAAAATAGTCTTGCCAAAATGAAACTAGCAATTTATGAGACACACAAAGAATAGAAGAACAAGTTAAAAGGCACACGGGAATGTGCCAGCAAGTCCATGGGACTTATGGGATGCTCTACAGGACAAACAACCTGATTTCAACAAAATACTGCACATATAAATAAAAGAGGGCGGGTGGGATGTCCAGTCTCCATACAGGGACTTGAGGCAGATCCCCAATGACTATGTGAGAAACCTAGCTGGATTCTGATTCAAAAAATTTGTAAAAAATGAAAACCTAAATCTACACATTTGTGACATTTATGAGACAAACTAGAAAATTGCACACCAACTGGATTTTTGATGACGGTAAGGCATTATTGGCCATTTTTGGGGTGTAATAAGAGTATTATAATTTTTTGGCTGGGCGTGGTGGCTCATGCCTGTAATCTCAGCACTTTGGGAGGCCGAAGTGTGTGGCATGTGCCTGTAATCCCAGCTACTTGGGAGACTGAGGCAGGAGAATAGCTTGAACCTGGGAGGCAGAGGTCAGGAGTTTGAGACCAGCCTGGGCAACATGGCGAAACCCCAGCTCTACTAAATATAGAAAAATTAGCCAGGCATGGTGGTGCATGCCTGTAATCCCAGCTACTTGGGAAGCTGAGGCAGGAGAATCTCTTGAACCCAGGAGGTGGAGGTTGCAGTGAGCTGAGATTGTGCCACTGCCCTCCAGCCTGGGCGACAGAGCAAGATTCCATCCCCGCCCCCCGCCCTCCTGGCCACCAGCCAAAAGAGTATTATAATTTTTTTTAAAGAATAACTTTTTAGACATATTGCCATATTTATGGATGAAATCATAGGCTGTCTTGGATTTTTGCTTCAAAATAATCAGGAATGGGGGAGAGGACAGTGTAGAAAGAGCCACATTAGTCATGAGGTGCTGATTGCAGAGCCTGGGTGATGGGTACACCAGCCCATGATACTGTGCTGTTTCCTTAAATGTTTCACTTTCCTTAATACAACATTTAAAAAAAAAATCAGTTCTCACAATCTACTGATGCAGGAAATGAATTTCTTTATATGACTCTATTCACTTTTATAGATCTAAACTAATATATTCTGAACTTTGGATTGCCAGGCATTAGCTGTTTTCATATAAATCATGGAATTTCATCTTCTTAGAAACAGATATTGAAATTAAGATTAAAAGAAAGCTAAGTTTTCTGCCTCACTCTCCACTAATGGGAATGAACAGAGACAGAACTGAAGTGCACACTTTGTGGTTTCACAGCCTCTCCAGTCATATCACAACTGCTTTTCATCCTGCCCTTGACAGAAAAGGGACATTCACAGCCCTTTCTCAGATAGGAAAATGACATTATCAACACAGGAATGTGATTTCCCATGCTCCCCTATCTCCCTGCATGGGCCGCCATGGAAAATCACCAAAAGCACTCCTCTGATCCCAGGTAGCTCTGTTCCTGCTGCCTGTGGCCTTTTGCTCTCCCTAATTCCTCCTTGTCTGGCAGAACCTCTGAGGTTCCCTGTGGAAGACCCACCAGCAAGCCACTACAAATTATAGTCAAGAAAATGCTTTGTTGGCTGGGCACAGTGGCTCACACCTGTAATCCCCGCACTCTGGGAAGCTGAAGCAGGCGAATCACTTGAGGTCAGGAGGTCGAGACCAGCCTGGCAAACATGGCGAAACCCCGTGTAACTAAAAATACAAAATTAGCTGAGCGTGGTGGCGGGCGCCTGCAATCCCAGCTATTCGGAAGACTGAGGCAGGAGTATCACTTGAACCTGGGAGGTGGAGGTTGCAGTGGGCCAAATTGCGCCACTGCACATCAGCGTGGGTGACAAAAAGAGACTCTGTCTCAAAAAAAGGAAAAATGAAAGAAAGAAAATGCTTTGTAAAGGCAAACACACCATGGTGTGCAGTAGTAATACCACTGGGGTCGCCTGAATGTGTCGAAGTCAGGCATTCCCTGAGCTGGGAACACTGCATTCCTCTTCATCCGTCCCTATAAGGTATAAAGGCTGCAATGTCAAACCAGGTCCCTGAAATAGCTCCAAGAATTGCACGTTTCTGCAAGTAGAGGCACAGACTACATTTAAAGAGGACCTTGTTCATAAGAAACGGGGGCAGGAATAAGCGCCAAATGATGCGGGGAAAATGACAACGTAGCCAAGTAGCAGGTTACAGGAAAGCTCTGGGGGTTGATCCCGGGGGTGGCAAGTGGGCTGTGCGTAGCTCTGGCCTGTGGGACTGTCTTGGCTGCCTGTCACCATCTCTTGGAGGGGTCCTGATTAGGCGGACGGGCTTCTGTGTGGAGGGCTGAACTTTTCGGTAAAGAACACAGAGGTAGGATTGAAAGCTCCTTTTCTATCTGCCAGGATAATTTGTATCTTGGAAGAAGAAAATATGTTTTTTTCCAATTTGTTTTAGCTTGGGCTCTTTCTACCTGTCCTCTTCTCTCACCACTGTCTCTCCATCTCGGCTCCAATCTTATCTGAAGTTTCAGCTCTAATGAAATACCTACTGTCAGCGGCGTGCCAAGAATGGGGCCGTGTGAGCCATCTGCCCAGGGCGCAGACAATAACAGGGACATTGCCCACGGAGAAATTTAAAAACAATCGTCAGATAGGCTAAAATCTACTTTTGCCATGTGCTGGCAATTCTAAACAATGTCAGCTATTAAACGCACCTTCCGGACAAAAAGATCTCTGGTTGGTATGAGTTCTAAACAACTGCTGGGGTGCTGGCTGAGTTTTAGTGATATGTTAAGATTTCACATTAGCAGATTTTTATTAGTCATTTGTTTGTAAATATTGTTTTCTACATGGAAGTAAATTTGGAGACCTGCTACCTGCTCCCAGTCAGCTTCCAACACATGTCAACTTAGCTACATGCCCTGGTTTCAAGAACAAGCCATTAATAGTTCAGAATCCTTCTAGCTGACTTTGGACATAGTGAGAGCTGCATATTCCTCTGTTTAAACAGTGGAATCAAATGAACAATGATTACCAGTGACTGGAAAAGACCAAGAAACAGAACTTGAGTTATTTCGCTTTGTCATCCTATGTGACCACTTGGAATTTCTAAATCAGTGTTTAAAATTTAAACCGGTGAAACTGTATGAACTGGGAGGTAGAATACTTTTGTTTGGCAAGAGCAAGTTTTAGCTTGCAGGTGAAATCTCTTACTAAATGTGATGATAGCTTTAACATGAAACTGCTTTTTAATTATTGCTTGTTTGAAAACAAAAGGACAAATCAAGAAATTAAATGTCCGTGACATGATTTCATAGCTGCCTACCTTTTACCTTTTGCAAATGTTTTGATTTTATTGCCATTTACTGGTAATTTTTGTAACTGTCTGATTTGACACTAGACACACAAAGTTTGATAAAAGGAAAATGCCACGATCGGCAGTTTTACTCTGGCTATTATGATCATTCATTTAATTTCATAATTATCACTATAAGTAGTTTATGGAGGGAGATGGTATTAAAAACGACCTGCCCCAGGTGCCGAACACGCTGGGTGCTGGTTGCTCAGTGTGGCCGGTTGTCTGCTGCTGAGCTGCTGTTCCTTCAAGCACGATGCTTTTCCCCTTGTTAGTTCCTGCTCCCACTTTGAGACTCAGTTCACACAGCCCCTCCTCAACGAGACTCTTCCGATTCCATCTCGCCTAAATGATCGGTTTTAATTTCCCTTCTTGCCTTCGCGCATTAGTTTATCCTTGCATTGGCTGTGCTGCGGTTTCATGATTTATTTGTTGGTCTCTTTCTGCCTCTAGATGATGAGCTAATGGAGAGCAGAGATCACAGCTCATTCATCTCAGTGTCTCCAGTTCCCAGCCTAATCCCTGGCACATAGTGGGTGCTAAATCATCACTCTTGGAACGAAAGAAGAACGATGTGGCTCTCAATAGCTATTAAATTAGGCTTGGCTTGAAGACTGTTCTTTACGCTAAGTTTTTTCTGTTTCGTCAGCTCAGCGGCTAACACCCTCTCCGCAGGTGCTCCCCCCGCCGCTGCCTTGCACACCTCAACACTCACCCTAGCGCCAAGGCGGTGGGCAGAGGAGGCAGGCAGGGGACAGGTATGGGTGAGGATACAGAGGAATGGGACGCGAAATCCAGACTTCTAGAAATTGTGCAGCGTCCCTTGACATCCAAGCAAGGGCAGTCACTGTTTCCTGAGAAGTAAAGCTTAGGATGAATTTACATTGCCTATGAAGAGAGTATTCCCACTCCCCAAACCATTCCATATGTGGGAATAATCTAGAAGCAAAAAGACCAGAACGATTTCCTCTTTTTACCCATTCCATTGACTTTGGTTTAATTGAATACCTACTGTGGTCTAGCACCACTCTAGGGTCTATGGAAAAAACCAGGAAAGGGGCACATGTTCATTGCAAAAAAATCAGAAAATGGAAATAAGCAGAAAGAAATTTTTTCAAAATGCCCATAATCCCATCACCCACAGGTAATTGCCATTAGGATTTAGGTAGAGATCTTTTCTTTGTCTGTGTCTGTGCATGTGTGTGTGATCTATCAAAAGGAACCATAATATACATTCTATTTTGTGATGTCATTTTCTCCTAATAACATATCATGGCATCTTTCCATAATCCTATGTGCTCTTTACAGTATTACATTTAGCAGTTAATATTGCCCTGTGCCATTATATGATGACTTCTTCAACCCCCACTCTGTTATTGGATATTTAAGTTGGTTTTAAACTGGCTTTGACTGTTAAGAACCCTACCTGTGCTGTTTACAGTCATGAATCATTCACTGAGCAAATGCTGAACTGTTTCCTCAAGATAAGTGTCTGGAAGGGGAATGGCTGGGTTGAAGGGTAGGAACTAACGAGCTGCCCCTTCCAGACAGCCCGACGGGAAGGGCTCAGCGGAGTTTGTGATGATCCCATAATGAGAAGCTGATGTGGAACTAGGGATCTCCTGGGCAGGGTCCTACCCTAGGAAGTCTCTTCTCTCCACTCTGCATTTTTATTCATCCCAGGAAATGACTGATGCCACAGCTCAAAGGGGGCATGGCCTTGAATAGCAGATTCCAGGCAGGAAGCATGGCCAGAAGCCCTGCAGGGACTCTCCCTCACGTTGCCTGCTCTGGGGTTAAGGAGGAAAAGCCTCCCTAGAGGCTACCAGTGGACTCTCTAAGTGGCATTCACCAGACCCAGCCCACCTGCCCACCCCTAGACCAAACAGCAGTGAAAATGAATGAAACTGCCCTGACTGGTTGACTTTAACCCTGGCTCATTTCTAGGGACTTGGCATGAACTGCCTGAATCCAGTCAGGCTCCTTAAACAAACAGGGGAGGGAGAGGGGCTGCCCAGCGGTGAATGCCATCCCAGAGTGTGCATGAAACTGTTACAGAAAAAGGTCCAGATCCAGACCCCAAGAGAGGGTTCTTGGATCTTGTGCAAGAAAGAATTCAGGGCGAGTCTGTAAAGCGAAAGCAAGTTTATTAAGAACGTAAAGGCCAGTTGCCTTATAGAATGTCCCACATTCTAGAGCTGCATGATTATTCTTGGAGGTGTCACTTAATTTGTTCCTCTGTCCCCGAGTATTTTCTTTTTTTCTTTTTTTTGAGATGGAGTCTCTGTTGTCCAGGCTGGAGTGCAATGGTGCGATCTAGGCTCACTGCAACCTCCATCTCCTGGGTTCAAGCAATTCTTCTGCCTCAGCCTCCTGAGTAGCTGAGATTATAGACATGCACCACCATGCCTGGCTAATTTTTCTGTATTTTAAGTAGAGACGGAGTTTCATCATGCTGACCAGGCTGGTCTCGAACTCCTGACCTCAGGTGATCCTCCTGCCTTGGGCTCCCAAAGTGTTGGGATTATAGGCGTGAACCACCGCGCCTGGCCCTGTCCCTAGTACATTCTGATTAGATTCAGATGAAAGGCTCTTGGGACAATAGGTGATACTATATAATACATATTGTATTATACCAGGTGGCTCATAATGTCAAGCTGTTTTACTGTTGATGATGGTATACTTGATACATTTGATCCTTTAAGAATGGAATCCAGAATAGTTTCTTTCTCTTTCATTCCAAAAAGAACCATCACTACAAATCCTTTTATATATAAGAGACTTTTCCTGAAAATGTGGGCATAATAGCATGGCTTATAGTGGAATACAGAAAAAGGAAGAGATTAAAACTGAGTATTCCTTCTGTAAGGTGGTGTATGTGTATGGAGACGTGGATCTGTGAGGTTCATGAGGTGGACTGTGATAGACACAGACACCCACCTTGGATCCCCCTTCAGGAAAGGAATCACTGCCCAGCTGTGAAGAGTGTGGTTGGCTGAAAACCTCTATGAGCTCCTTCCGGATCTGCCTGGGCTGTTGAGCTAAGGACACACTCTTCTCAGGGGCACCTCGACCAATGTCAGAGCCACGTGGAGGTAGCCGAGGGCATGCCTTCACCAGGGTGGCCACCAGTGATCAATGACTTCAAAAGGCAATGGCGCAAGAGCTTTTCTGTTTCTGCCTGACACAGGACATCCTGGATTCAGGAAAAGTTATAATTTAAATATGCATTCAAGCTTTTTCTTTTCTTTTCTTTTCTTTTTTTCTTTTTTTTTTTTTTCCAGAGTCTTGCTTTGTCATCCAGGCTGGAGTGCAGTGGCATGATCTTGGCTCACTGCAACCTCTGCCTCCCAGGTTCAAGGGATCCTGTGCCTCAACCTCCCAAGTAGCTGGGATTACAGGCATGCACCACCACACCTAGCTAGTTTTTGTATTTTCAGTAGAGTCAGAGTTTCGCCATGTTGGCCAGGCTGGTCTTGAACTACTGACCTCAAGTGATCTGCCTGCCTTGGCCTCCCAAAGTGCTGGGATTACAGGCATGAGCCACTGTACCTGGCCAAGCTTTTTCTTACTGTAGAGTGGGAGTGGCATCCTCTCCAGCCTTCTGCATATGAGGTACAGGCCACCTTCGCTCTGGAGCTCCCTGCTAGGCTGGAAGACTTTTGGCCAGGTCTGCATCATGGTGTGACCCTCCCCCTGCCCAACTGCGTTTTGCAAGTATGACTCCCCAGTCCACTTTTTATACTCCAGACATTGCTGCAGTCTTCTCCACGAAGAACTCAACTGGCACACAGACTGTATGGAGAATCTAACTAAAATTCTGGCTCATTTGCCCAGAAAAAACCAACCAGGCGTGGAAGCCCCAAATCCTGAATACAAGTTCAAGGTATTCATGGATGCCTTGAAGCCCATGGACCCCACCTGAAGAGCCCTGGGATTCGACTCTCCACCTGCACTTCATACTCCCGTGGGGGACGTGCTCTTGATAATGTCAAGAGTTATAACTCTAGCAAGGGGCAATGGTTGCAATCTGGGCAGGACAACCATGAGAGGCAGTGCAGTGATGCATCTCACTGGGTGGCAGGCATTCTCTCTCGTTATCCTTCCTCATTGAATTTGGTAATGAACCTTCATAAGGAGAAGATAAATTCTCCTGGGACCTTTGGGTACCTGAGAAGTAGGAGAGCTGACATTGGAATAGAGAAAAGCTGGCATCTTAGGCTGAATGATGACTGAAAAGGGTGTAGGCAATTTTCAGGTTTCTTCCTAGATTGTCCAACTCAATCAGGGCAAAGGAGGGAGCAGGAATTCCAGAAAATCATCATGTTCATGAAGAAAGAGTATGCATTTGTAGAAAGTTGTTCATGAGTTTGAGCTCTCAGAGGAGCTGGTGGAGCGGAAGGCATTGGATGGGCTATCGTAGCAGGAAAAGGGGCATTTCAAGATCCTAAGGTCTAGAATTCAGGAAATTCAATCAATCAACACCTCATTATCTGTTTCTCTCTCACCTTCTTCCATAAAGAATGATGATGTGTCCCTGCGTGGTCATGTAAAATGGATTACAATTTGGAGGCAGAGGCTGAGGGTGGAAAGACTGAAGAAGCCATGAAGAAATTGTGTCTGTGACCTGCAGGAGGGGCAGACAGAAGAGGCAATTGTGTGCAAAGACTGCGTATTCTCAATAGCCAGTGATTTAAGTTTGGTGTGATGGATATAGCATCTTTGGGAAGCAACTTGGTAATTCTTAGGATGAACAGGGCTTTTTAACCAAATCAGTGTTACAGAAGCAGCATGTGGTTGTGACACCAGTTCAGAAAACTATACATACATAACCTGAAAAGCGAAAGTTCCTTTTCATGACACCATGCCCCCTCCACCCTAAATTCAGTTCCCGGGAAATAGCTACTGTTAGCAGGGATGTGTCTTTTGGATTTGCAGTGCACTCTTCTTTCTGGGAAGGCACGGGTGCAGGGCTCCTCCTGTGGGGAGGACCACTTGCCCATCCATGCACCCATAGGGCCACCTGCTCCTTCTCAAGCTGCCCCTGGGAGCAGATGCATCTTGGATCACCCTAACTGGCTCCTCTGTGATGAGGACAACCATCGGAGTGGGGAGCTTGCAGCGTACACCACCAGCTTCCTTCTGTTGTTAGGAGCCCCATGATGGGCTTGCGTTCTAAGGACAACCTGATTGGCTGATGGTTTTATCCCTTGGAAACTCAGATACGGATGGAAAGTTGAGAGGTGAGCTCTCCTTCTTCTCCAGGGGGTAGAGGAGATCCTGCCCATTCCCGGAGCTGTGCTCCAGCCTCTGCCTGCACGCCCGAGGCTGGCCCCACCTCTGCCAATATCCACTGCCCTGTTTTGACTTGCAACAGAGACGCTCATTTTGCGCTTTTGCCTGACCACAAAGATTTGTCTGCTGCGTCCTTCTCGTGACTGATGTTATTTGCTCCACTGTGGAAAAATCCCAGGAGACTCACAGATCAAGGGCCTAAAGGGAATCACGTGGGAGGCCTCTGACACTTTGTGTAAAGGGAAAAATATTCCCAGGAGGCAATCAGTCCTCAGGGCAGTGAACTCTGGCCACGGGACCAGCTCCATCTCTGCGACGAAATGAGGATGTGTCATGTTGAAACATGAGTGGGACTTGCGAAGGTCTGGAGGCCAAGTCAGAATTTCCAGGCTGCTTCCATGGGTCCCACGGTCACCCTGGTGTCTGGTCCGAAGCCTGCTGTTTTCCCATTTGAGACTCACATTTCCCCATACCCTAACAGGGAGGCTAGCACAGTGTCTGATACTTTGTGGACCCTTGATCAACATTCTTGGGAGGAAGACTTTGATAAATATTCTAAAAGTGCCTTATCTGTTCTAGATGCTAGGGATTCAGCAGTAAACAAAATGAACTAAAAATAGAACTACCATTTGATCACCAAGCCTGCTATGGAGTATCCACCCAAAAGAAAAGAAACCACTCTATAAAAGAGATACCTGCACTCTTATGTTCATTGTGGCACTATTCACAATAGCAAAGATAAGAAATTAACCTACGTGTCCATCAGTGGATGACTGGTCAAAGAAAATTTGATACATATACACAATGGAATAGTACTCAGCCATGAAAAAGAATCATGTCTTTTGCAGCAACATGGATGGAGCTGGAGGACATCAACTGAAGTGCACTAACTCAGAAACAGAAAGTCAGATACCACACATTCTTATTTATAAGTGGGAGCTAAATAATGTGCACACATGGACATAGAGAGTAAAATAATAGACGTTGGAGACTTGGAAAGGTGGGAGGAGGGTGAGGGATGAGAAATTATCATTGGGTGCAATATTCACCATTTGGGTGATGGGTACCCTAACAGCCCAGACTTCACCACTATGCCAAATATCCATGTAACATGTAAAAAAAACTATAAAAATAATTGTAAAAATTATTTTTAAAATTGCAAAAAATTGTCAAATTGTAAAAAAATCCCCTAAATCTATAAAAATTAAAAAATGGACAAAAATTCTTGTTCTAATGACTCCTAAAAAATTACCTCCCTTGATACATTCTCTTTCTCTCTGATACATTCTATTATCTTTCTTTATTTCTACCAATTAATTTTATTTCCCTTCAAGAAATAAACAACAAAACGTCTTGTTAAAGGGACCATTCTTGCTCAGGTCAATAAACATAGATGAACCTGGCCAGGCGCAGTGGCACATGCCTGTAATCCTAGCACTTTGGGAGGCTGAGGCAGGAGGATCACTTGAGCCCAAGAGTTGGAGACCAGCCTGGGCAACATGGTAAAACCCTGTCTCCACCGAAAAAAGACGAAAAATTAGCTGGGGTGGTGGCATGCGCCTGTGATCTCAGCTACTTGGGAGACTGAGGTGGGAGGATTGCTTGAGCCCAAGAGGTTGAGGCTGCAGTGAGCTGTGATCATGTCACTGCACTCCAGCCTGGGTGACAGAGTGAGACCATGTCTCAAAATAAAATAAAATAAAATAAAATTACTGAAGAATGCATCTTCTAAGAGACACAGCCTACGGTGGATAAATGAGGAATATGAAGCTGTAGTTCTCAGGAAGCTCAAAGTCATTCCTTGGATGCTTTTGGCTCAACCTGGTTTTAAAAAAATGAAAAAATGAAGAAATGTATGAGCTTATAGAAGAGAAAATCCAGAGGTTGGGCTGAACTTCAAAGTAGCAGCAGCGGCTCACGGATGTCATGAAGAAACAGCTTCTTCTTCTTCTTCTTCCTCTTCTTCTTCTTCCGCTTCCTCTTCCTCTTCTTCTTCTTCTTTCTTCTTTCTTCTCTTTTTTTTTTTTGAGACAGGATCTCTGTTACCTAGGTGAAAGGGCAGTGGCATGTTCACGACTCACTGCTCAGCCTCCTGGGATCAATTGAGCTTAGACCACAGGTGCATACCATCATGCCTGGCTAATTTTTACATTTTTTCAGTAGAGATGAGGTCTCCCTATGTTGTCCAGGCTGGTCTTGAACTCCTGGGCTTAAGGGATCCTCCTGCCTCAGTCGCCCAAAGTGCTGCGATTACAGGCGTGAGCCACCACGCCTGGCCAAAAGCAGCAGCTTCTGTCTGTGTTCTTCACCCTGCCTGCTGCAGTGTTGATTTTAACCTAAAACTGGCTCTCATCACAGTTCTGGAACAGCTGCTAGTAGCTCTCAGAGCCACATGTTCCCTCATCTGTGCCTAATGGGAGAGAGGCTGGCTTTCCACGGCCTTCAGAGTGAGAAATCACCTTGCTGGAGGCCTCCAGTAAATTTCTGCCCAGTTCTAAATGGTGAGCATTGGATTCTGTGTCCATTTCTGAACCAACCACTGTCCACGGAAATAGAATGCCTTTTTACCCTGCAGTGGACATCAGTTCCCCAACTCATAAGGGAGGGATAGAACAGAAGTCATTCTGTACAATTTAAATCTAAAGTTGACCTTTATCCATCTTCTCAAAGCCTTTCCTCTGGGTCTGGTGGTCTCTGTGGGGCAAATGTTTTCCTTCTTCTCATTTCCCAGGAAGTAGAAGTAGGGTGTGTGTCCTCTCTCCTCCCAACTGCTGATTCCGAACCTTTTTGTTTTGCAAAACCCCATGCTCCTTTGAAACTGATGCCTTTATTCCTCCCTCAGCCATGTCTTCGTCACCTAGTAAGTTCCTTGTCATGCCCACTCTCTGTTGTTTTTTTAAGTTCTCGGTTTTTCTTTGTATCTTTTCTTCTAATTTCATTCTCTTTTAATTCAGTAAACAATCAAACAAAAAAAAAAATGTGACCCAACATTCTGCTTCTCAGTTTTTTCCTTTGTTTACTTTTTAAACTTCCCTTCTCCGAAGTGATCCTCTCCTGCCCTAAACCCCAGCCACTGACTCTCATCGTCTTATTCTGTGTCTGTCATCAGCAGAAACTGCATCTCTTTTGGAATCTTGATTTTAAATGCCCTATGTCCTGGCTACTACCTTCTCTCCTTCTTGCTAACTTCCTGCTCTCCTTTGCACTCACCCGGCAAAAATCACTCACTCACCCAACCCTGGTTGAACCCAATGATCTACTTTCTTTGTGATTGAACTGAACTGCTGAATATTGTTTGAGAAACTCACACTAACTGGCTTCACAATGAATTGCAAACCTGACTAAGGGCTCAACTCTATGTAGAAATTCTGCAGTGCCTCCCTGTAGGCATCCCAGCATCCAAGATGGCCTCATTACTGGCTGCTCCTTCTCCTTTGCCGATTCCGCCTCCACTTCATGGCTTCTAAACAGACATTCCCAGGGCTTCCGCTCAAGCCCTCTTCTCTTCTCTACCATTCGTCCTGCTCTTTCCACCTCTATTCATTTCCATAACTTTGAAACACCATCCATGTAATTGTGACTTCTAAATATCTCTCTTTAATCCAGCGCTTTCCGCTGGGTGCTAGTCTGGTGAGTTGTCTGTTGACATATTCAGTTGCTGACTCACAGGTGACTCAACGGAACAGATCCCACGTGAATTTCAAATCTCCCTTTCTGCTTCATCTAATATTTCACTTCCAGTGCTCTCTGTTTCTGTAGATTGACCCTGTCACCGTCTACTCCCTCACTACAGCCCCAGACCCTCAATGTCTCCATTTTCCTCACCAGTCTTTGTCCTTCACACATTCAGCATTCGGCGAGCTCCATGGATTCCACCTTCAAAAGAGCCATATCTCAAATCCATCTACCACTTTTCACCTCTGTCACCATCCCCAGGACAGTCCATCATCATCTCACCTGGCTCATGATAATACAGTCCTAAATGGCTTCCCTGCAGCCACTCTTGACCACTGTAGCCCACTCTTCATCCAGCAGCCTGAATGATCTTTGAACAATGTCAATCACATTATCTCACTTCCTTGCTTAAAACTTGTCAATGGCTTCCCACCATGCCTCAAGTTCCAGTGCAATATTCCCTTACCTCCCTCTCAAGCCACACTGGCTCCCATCCTCCCTTGCTCGTGATGCTCCAGTAACGCTGATATCCTTTTCATTTCTTAGAACATGTTGAACTCTTTGAACCTCAAGGTCTTTAATGGACTTTCCTTTCACCTGGATTAGTCTTCCTTGGTCTTTTCTCATAGCAGAAATTTCTCATCTCTTGAAACTCAGCTTGAGTGTCGTCTGAAAGATGCCTTGCTGTCCACCTCCTCTAATGTGTGTCTGACTCATTATTCTATGTCGTGACTCTTTTTTCCCTTTGAATGCAACTTCTCATAATCCTAGTTATTTTATTTACTTGTTTATTGTCAGTCTTTGCCATTAGAATGTAAGTTCCATGGGGACAGACCCTGGTGAGTCAGGTTCACTGTTGCGTCCCCAGGCCCTAAGACCATCTGTTACATAGTAGGTACTTAACAGGTGCCTGTTGAGTGAAACAGATAGTGAATGTGAATCCCTCTGTGGATCATTCATCATGATCTCGGAGGCCTTCGAAGCCTCGCACAGGATATGCCCTTGGCCTTCCTGTCCCTTCGTCACTTAGCTCAGGTATTAGAGTTCTCCAGAGAAGCAGAACCCATTGAATATATCTGTATCTATATCCATAGCTATATCAGAGATTTACTATGGGAATTGGCTTATGCAATTATGGAGGCCGAGAAGTCTAAAGATCTGTTGTCTGCAAACTGGAGAATCAGAAAAGCCAGTGGTGACATTCAGTTCAAGTACGAAGGCCTGAGGACCAGGAAAGCTGATGTTGTAACTCCCATCTGGGGCTGAAGCCTCGAGAAGGAAGAGTTTCAATGTCCATAGGCAGAAAGAGACGGATGTCTCAGCTCAGGAAAAGAGAACAAGTTCTCCTTTCCTCTGCCTTTTTGTTCTATCCAGGCCCTCAATGGATTGGGTGATGGCTGTCTTCACTGGGGAGAATGATCTTCACCAGGACAGTCTACTGATTCAAGTGCTAATCTCTTCCAGAAATACCCTCATAGACACATCCAGAGATAATGTTTTGTCAGCTATCTGGGCACCCCTTAGCCCAGTCAAATGACACATGAAGTGAACCATTACAACTCATATCATTAAGATTTGGCTCCTGAGATCGCACCACTGCACTCCAGCCTGGGTGACAGAGTGAGACTCTGTCTCAAAAAAAAAAAAAAAAAAGATTTGGCTCAAACATCAGTTCCCCTATCCCCATTGCAGGCCGACTTGGGAACTTCTATGGTTCTGGAGCTTAACTTGATCACAGCACTTTCCATATTGTATGGTAACTGTGGGTTTGGCGGTCTCTCCTGTAAACCATGCATTTCATATCTACACGAAGCAACTGACAACCAGCACTCTGAAACAACAATTCTTTGTTGACTTAAAGGATGATTCAATTAAGTTAGACATGGTCACTGATTTCAACAATATGTTACCTGCACTGGGATCTTTAGTGTTCAAAGGCAGTCTTTAATTGTAATGAAGTGGAAGCGTTGATAAAGTTTCCTGAGTTACTTCATGGAATGATATTGGCTTCTGGCCAGGTGTGGTGGCTCACACCTGTAATCCCATCACTTTGGGAGGCTGAGGCATGAGAACCGCTTGAACTTGGGAGGCAGAGGTTTCAATGATAAGAGTTTGCACCACTGTACTCCAGCTTTGGTGACAGAGTGAGACTCTCTCTCTCAAACAAACAAAAAAAAACCCACAGAAAAGCAAAAAATAATTGGTTTCCATGTTGGCAGGACTCCCTCATCTTAGAGACGTCAGGAGAAAATTCCCAAACCCAGTGATATTTAAGCCTAATGAGATTAATTCTAAGTGTGAAAACATGTCTGGCTCCATCCAAGAGGTGGGTTAACAGAGGTGGCTCCCAGAAGACAGTCCTTCCTATAAACTGACAAAACAAAAATGCCCAAAGTGTGTTAAAAGCAGAAGTAGTAAAACAACCTTTCTATAAAACAACCCACATTTATAAAGGGATTGTTTTGCTACCTCTGCTTTTAACACACTTTGGCCACTTAGGACTTGTTTATTCCTTACTAGACACCAAAATTAATGAAAATACACAGATAGAACCATGGTCAGACAGGCTGAAATTGTCTGAACTTCCCTCTGCACCCCTCTCCTCCAAAAGATCAAATTTAACACCACTCTAAAAAGATAATCATACCTGTAAGTTAGCAGAAAAATTGGAAGTGTATTATTTTACATTATCTACTTTTAACATATATGTGCACTTCTAAATACTTACGCTACATGATTCAGAGATGATGGAAGAAGTTCATCCACATTAACTGCACACATGCAACAAAGGCTGTGTCCTGAAAGCATCTTCTACATAGGAACATGCTGGCCTAGAACCCTTCCCCTTCTCACACCTATCAACCCCGTGGGCAAATCTACACATGTGCAATGCTTAGAGGTGATGTTCACGATATCCACAAGTCATTTTTAGAAGACAGTCTTTCCTATGAATTTTAACACAAAACTTACAAAATTGCATACTAATTGGACTTTGGTCAAACACTGGCAACCTCTTTAACATCTAGAAAGAGTAGGTGCTATAAAATTAGGACCTGTTTGCTGATCATATACACTACACGCACAGCACAGTGAGACAGAACGCAGCCCTGCGAGACACTGGTTAATCCAGCCTCACCCCAGGGAGCCCACGGGCATTTGCTCCTTTCTGCTCTTCCCTAGACCAGGACACAAATACAACGTGTCCTGTCCAAAAAGGTGGTTTGGCCATTCCATTGCCCAAAGACAATGTTTTATGTGGATTTTAACAAAAAGATATTTGGAAAATGTGTCCCTTTACAGCATCTACTTTTAATATATACCAACCAGTGCTTCAGAACATCAAGAAAAATTACGTTATCTCAAAAAGGAACATGGTGAGGCCAACTGCATCTACATTGGTCAAGAATAGAAAATGCAGGCAGGACAATAGTTGGGAAATGAAAATGTCCTCTAAACATGACCGATTGGGCATAGAACCCTTGTTATGAACTCGACCCAAACTCAGCTTCTGCATAAATTCAGGGTGTGCACAGACGTCCTAGAGCTTATTCATGATCCTCTAGAATAGCCTATGGAGTCTAAGTTAAGAACCCCTCTACTTAGGAATTTTCTGTCTTTTCCTGATTCCACAGTTACTTCGCTGAAGAAAAGAGGGCTTTGTTGAAGTCTTCCCATGCTTTCTGCACAGGGCTCTGGCCTTGGAGAAAGGATTTCCAGTTACTGAAGTGTCACTTGGCCCTGGGTCTCCTCCGGGGAGAGAGAAGTGTATTGCTCCCAAGGTTCCTGGCAGTTTTGAAAGAGCTCTCAGCCACAGCCAGCTTTACTTTGGCAAGTGAGGCCATCCCCTTTCTTTCCTCCTTTCCTTTCCCATGGAACCTACTCCTTCCATCTGTCTTTCAAGCCCTGCCTCAGAAATGGCAATTCAAGCCTGATTTTCTCCTTGAATGCACTCTGTCTGTGAAAGAGCCTTTTCACCAAGAATGTGGTGCTGGTGTTTCTCTTGCCAATGGGCTAAACAAAGACCTCTGCACCGGGTAACATTTGGGCAGGCCTCTTCACACATGCCTGTCCTTCTCCGTTGCACTTGGCTAAAGCCAACAACCTATGTGTGAAAAGTATAAAGAGATGGAAAAATTCCCATGAAAAATCCTTCCGCAAAGCAATTGCGAGACAACTGTGGCGTCATCTGATAACATGATTTCTATTTTGCATCTGTTCCATTGTTGGAGGGCACTCATAGTTGCAAGCCTTGCATGTACATATGTAAAAATTATAAATGAATGCATCTTCTCAGGTTATTAGCCACTGATTGTGAAATAATCTGAAGTTTGAGAGTCTCAGTTAATAACCTATAGGTGCTGAGAGCATTCAAAGACCCAATAGCATAAGTATTAATCACCTCTTTTCTCCAGAGTAGCAAATAAGAAACCAGGAAGAGCTCAGTTTCACTTCCAACTTTAAGGGCCTAGAGTTGATAGTTGTCCTTATCTGGGCTCCCTAATGCCATGACTAATCAACGAGAAAGGAAATATGCCCCAAATCAGCACCCAAACACGCTGGTGCCAGCATGTGTCCACGCTCCTGCAACAGCTGCTGCCCATGGGGTAGGACTGAGCCAGGTCTAAGATTAGCAGCATCCCAGCTCCTCAGGTTCCTGCACATTGACTCACAACGGAATCAAAACTCAGGAGCTCAACCCTCTGGGTTCTTCTGCTTTCTCTTCTGCAATTTTCTTTCTTTCTTTTTTTTTTAACTTTATTGGCAACCATGAAAAAGATATTTACAACAAGACTCAGAGCAAGGTCAGAGACCCCTAAACAGATGGTTTTCCCTTAACTTATCAGGCTGGAGCAGAGTTTAAACCAAGCTGGAGGAATCCCTCCAGCTCTGGGCACAATGTAATCTCTACATCCTGGCCTTCATCGCATTGGCTGGAAGCTGGTTCGCTTCATCCAAGGGCCTACTTCGTGGGGATTCATGCTTCTGCAAGTCTGAGCATCCCTCGCTCCTGGCGCTGGCGGTGCCACTCGGCCATGGACTGGAGCATCCACTTGGTCTGGAGCTTGTACAGATAGTAGCCATAAACCATGACTTTGGTGAGGTCTGAAGACTCCAGAGCCTTCAGCTCGAGCATGGCCTTGCTCACCACCTCAATGCAAGGGATTCCTCCCTCCCCGACCTCCAGAAAGTCAGAGACAGCTCTACCACCCGGTGGAGAAGAAAGCTGACCACTGGTGTGCTTCCAGAATGTGAGAAGCTATTGAAGCCCAGCATTCCCTTTCAGTGATGTCACTGACGTTTTCCCAAAGCTGTGTTCTTCAGAGTCGCACATGGCATTGTTAACAACTATTTTTTTAAAAACATTTCTTTTAGAGACGGGATTTTGCCATGTTGGCAGGTTGGTCTCAAACTTTTGGGCTCAAGCGGTCCACCCTCCTCAGCTTTCCCAAAGTGCTGGGATTAACAGGCCTGAGCCCAGCACAACTATTGAAACCCTTGTGAGTTAATTGGATAATTTTGCCTTTTTCTAAACCTTTGAGTTGAGACTCCTTTATCACTCTCATTTCCAGCACCTCAGTCTTCCTTTTTCCTTCCCATCACTTAATCTTTTTTTTTTTTTTTTTTGAGACAAGGTCTCGCTCTGTCACCCAGGCTGTAGTGCAATGGTGTGCAATCACTGTTCACGGCAGCCTCGACCCCCTGGGCTCAAGGGCTCCTCCCCCGTTCAGCCTTCCCAGTAGCTGGGACCACAGGCGAGCCCACCACGCCCGGCTAATTTTTGTAATTTTTTGTTGAGATGGGGTTTCATCATGTTGCTCAGGTTGAATCAACTAACTTTTTATAGAAAGGCTCCAGAAGGCCGGGCGCGGTGGCTCACGCTTGTAATCCCAGCACTTTGGGAGGCCGAGGCGGGTGGATCCCGAGGTCAGGAGATCGAGACCGCGGTGAAACCCCGTCTCTACTAAAAATACAAAAAATTAGCCGGGCGTGGTGGCGGGCGCCTGTAGTCCCAGCTACTCGGAGAGGCTGAGGCAGGAGAATGGCGTGAACCCGGGAGGCGGAGCTTGCAGTGAGCCGAGATCGCGCCACTGCACTCCAGCCTGGGTGACAGAGCGAGACTCCGTCTCAAAAAAAAAAAAAAAAAAAAAAAAAAAAGAAAGGCTCCAGAACTTCTCCAGGTTCTGGAACCTACATTTGATTTGAGGGTGAATGGCCTTTGACTCTTGGGAGAAAGTTAATGATGCAGAAATGCACTGGGGAAAATTGAAAACAGACCGGAGGAACGTGTGTGTGGAGGCTGCGCGTACCCCGCTGGGACGGGTGAGACACGCTGGAGGGCAGCGTGGGCGGCGGGAGCACCGGTGGAGGGAGCAGCTGCTCAGGCGGGAGCCCTGTGGAACGTGACCCTCTGTGCACTGGAGAGTAGGAGGCTTTGAGGTATTCTTTCTTTTCTTGAGATGGAGTCTCGCTCTGTCGCCCCAGCTGGAGTGCAGTGGCGCGATCTCGGCTCACTGCAAGCTCCGCCTCCCGGGTTCACGCCATTCTCCTGCCTCAGCCTCCCGAGTAGCTGGGACTACAGGCGCCCGCCACCACGCCCGGCTAATTTTTTTTTTTTTTTTTTTAAGTAGAGACGGGGTTTCACCGTGTTAGCCAGAATGGTCTCGATCTCCTGAACTCGTGACCCGCCCGCCTCAGCCTCCCAAAGGGCTGCGATTACAGGCGTGAGCCACCGTGCCCGGCCAAGGTGTTCTTTCTATGCCAGTGGTTCTCAACCTTGACCGCATGTTAGAATTGTTAGAGGGGCTTAAAATGTCCAGACTGTGCCCCAGAGCAGAATCCCTCGGGATAGGGTCCATGGATTAGGACTTTTTTTGAGCTGATAATTATATATATATATATAAGATCTTCTGTTTCCTGAACTTCGTGTGAACAGGTCAGGCCCCTGTTGGACTCCTGGAGCCTGGTTAATGGGAACAACCACAGTGGGCATCAAGTGGGTAGAGGCCAGGGAGGCTGCTATATATATACAGAGAGAGAGAGAGAGAGAGAGAGAGTCTCTGTCACCCAGGGTGGAGTGCGGTGGTGTGATCATATAAGGTGATAATTTTTAAACAGGTAACTTCAGTACGCCAGCACAGTTAAGAACTATTGTTCAACACAAACTTAACATATGAAGCCCCTCCCATGTGTCAGGCACAGTGTCAGGTGCTGTTATGGACTGAATGTTTATGTCTCCCAAAATTTATATGTTGAAGTCACACCCTCAGTGTGATGGTATTGGGAGGTGGGGACTCGGGCAGGTCTGAGGTCGTGAGGATGGATCCTCATGACAGGATGAGAGCCCTTACAAGAAGAGACACAAGAGAGATGATCTCTTTCCGTCTCCTCTCTGCCATGTGAGGACAGCAAGAAGGTGGCCTTCTGCAAATGGGGAAGAGTCCTCACCAAGTGTGGGATCTGCCAGCACCTGGATCTTGGGCTTCCCAGCCTCACAACTGTAAGAAATAAGTGTTTGTTGTTTAAGCCACCCCATGTAATATAATTTTGTTATAGCAGCCTACATTGATTAAGACAGATGCTAAGAGTATAAAGGTGAAGAAATGTCCCAGTACTTCATGGGAACACATCCCAGTGGCTTTACAGAATCAAAGATGAAAGAGAGATGGATACACGTGGTTGCTGGCTCTCCCCTGCTGCTCAGATGCCTGGACCACTTGACTGCCTTCTCTATCAATGGTTGATGTTTGCTTTCGCTTTGTTAGAAACAGGAATGATTGGCTGGATGCAGTGGCTCTTGCCTGTAATCCCAGCACTTTGGAAGGCCGAGGCGGGTGGATCGCTTGAGATCAGGAGTTCGAGACCAGCCTGGCCAACATGGTGAAACCCCATCTCTACTAAAAATACAAAAATTAGCCAGGTGTGGTGGTGTGCACCTGTAACCCCAGCTATTGAGGAGGCTGAGTTAGGAGAATCGCTTGAGCCCAGGAGGCAGTGGTTGCAGTGAGCCGAGATCAAGCCACTGCACTCCAGCCTGGGTGACAGAGCGAGACTGCATCTCGAAACAAAACAAAACCAAAAAACACAAATGATCAGGGCTTCAATCCTGCAATGCAACGATCACTAAACATTTCTATAGAGAATCCTAATGGCTTTTACATTTTCAGTGCCACTGTTCTCTTGCAAATAATATGATATAACCAATCAATATTTGGAAAGATCTCTGAGATTGCTTTAAAATTATTGCATGTTAATAAGTATGAACATTTGGGTAATGCTTTTTGATTTTACAAAATGTCTTTTTATATAAGTACTGGTTCTCAACCAGGGGCAACTACCTCCCCCAGGGGACATTTGGCAATGTTGGGAGACATTTTTGGTTGTCCCAGCTGGGGAGAGTGTTACTGGCATCCAGTGGGTAGAGGCTGGGGAGGCTGCTAAACATCCGACAATGCACAGGACAGCCTCTGACAACAAACTATTATCCCATCTAAATGTCAATAATGTTGAGGTTGAGAAACTCTCATACACAAGATCTCGTGGAAATGTTTGCAATTTTTGCAGTTATTGCACGAGTTAGATATTTTTACAGTTCTTTTACAAATCAGGATCCCGAGGGTCAAAGATGATGAGTTAGTCATTCTAGATTGTAAGTGACAAAGCCAGGTGTATCATGCTGAGCCTGTTTAACTGCAGGCTAGCATCATGTAGAACCAGTGTGGTAAGAGTGGGCAAGCAATTTATTGTGCATCTCTGCTTAGAAGTGAAGCAGAAAGTCATGTGGAGCCACCTCAGCTGAACAAAATAATTTTCTTGACCTTGTTTGATTCCTTGGTCTTGAACAGGTTTTGGGCTTAAGGCATGGAAAGTTTGTTCCTTGCCTGTGCTATTTGGCTCTTTTCATTTTTGTTGTTATTATGGTCAAGACTATTTTGGCTGGTGCAGACAAAGCCAACGGAGATTAATCTCTGACCTTGTCCTTGAAAATCCCCTACCAGGAGCCAGACCACTTGAGAGCATAATGCCTCATGAACGCAGCAGCTCCTTGGAAGGCAGATGCTCCCTTCCTTGAACTTCATGTGGCAAGGTCAGACCCCTGTTAGATCCCTGGAGCCTGGCTAAGGGAAGCAACCACAGGCAACAAAGCCCAACTGGTCCACGCTGCCCTGGGCTGGGGTGGAGGGGGATGCTGGCAACTTCATGGAGCATGGCAGTCCCTCTGCACTGCTGTGGGCTCTGGGTGAGCTGGGAATTCCAGTCTGGAATCCAGAAACTCTGCTTGTGGTCAGACCCAAGAAAAGGCTTATTTCTTTCAATCAGAGATTTGCCATCTGTACAGAAGGAAGATTTTCTGGTCTCTTTGTGTGAGTCAGAGTTTTCCAGAAAAAGAGAACCAGTAAGAGATTCTACATTGTATTAGTCCGTTTTCATGCTGCTGATAAAGATATACCCAAGACTGGGGAACTTACAAAAGAAAGAGGCCTAATGGACTCACAGTTCCACATGGCTGGGGAGGCCTCACAATCATGGCGGAAGGTGGAAGGCACATCTCACATGGTGGCAGACAAGAGAAAAGAGCTTGTGCAGGGAAACTCCCCTTTATAAAACCATCAGATCTCATGACCCTATCACGATAATCACATGGGAAAGATTTGCCCCCATGATTCAATTTCCTCCCACTGGGTCCATCCCACAACATGTGAGAACTGTGGGAGCTACAATTCAAGATGAGATTTGGGTGGGGACACAGCCAAACCATATAATACATATATAGAGACAGAAAGAGAAAGAGAGAGAAAGAATTTTTCATCTGTATTTGTGTTGTGTGAAATGATATATATATAGAGAGAGGCTTATTATAAGGAATTGGCTCCTGTGATCATGGAGGCTGAGAAACCCCAAAATCTGCAATCAGTGAGCTGGAGACTCAGGAGAGCCGATGGTATAAGTTCAGTCTGAGTCCACGTCCTAAGGTAGAAGAAGACAACTGTCCCAGCTTGAAGACAGGTGAGGGACAACAGATTCTCCTTTACTCAGCCTTTTTGTTCCCTTCAGACCCTCAACTGATTAGATGCGGCCCACCCACATTGATTAGATGTTTTACTCAATCCACCAAATCAAATGTTAATCTCACCCAGAAACACCCCCACAGAGACATGCAGGCTAATGTTTGACCAAATATCTGAGCATCTGTGGTCCAATCAAGTTGACACATAAGGTTAACCTTCCCCCTCTTCTTCCCAGATGTATTTTGAGATGTTTGTGAAGCACCTTGGATAGGTGCTTACAGCCTCAAGAAGTATCAGAGGACGCCATGGTAGTATGCCTTTTTCCATAAAAATGAATTTCTATGTAGTAGCGAATTTTCTATCTACATTTGCACTGTCTGAAATGATAGTCGCTAACCACATGTGGTTATTGGCACTTGAAATGGGACCAGTGCAACTGAGGAACAGAATTTTAAAATGTTGTTTAAACATTTTAGTTAATGTAAATTGAAATAGCCGCATATCACCAGTGGCTACCATATTGGGCAGTTCCACTGTAGATGCTCTCTGAGCATCAGTCTGGAGTAGTATCCAATAAGACACTTACAGCTGCTGCAGGATACAGGACACAGCACATGAAGAAACCCGTAATATTCACATCTATGGAATATCAGGTCTCAAGTAGGCTCATTTGGTCTCAGGAGCTCCCATCAGATATACAGCTGACATTCATCATGTACTTGTTACTAAAAGGAAATGTGCTATGCATGTTGTCTTTGTTAATTCATTTATTGGACAAATATTTATTGAGAGCATTATCTGTGCCAGGCAGTGGAATAGGTGCTGGGAATACAGAGGTAAGCCACATAGACACAGCCCCTGCCCTGGAACCATTTGACCAGGAAGAAAAGCGAGCAACCAGCTAAACACCTGGGTCCTAGGTCGCAAGCTTGTTCACATCTTCACTCAACAAATACTGACCAGGTATTGCCCTTCTCCTGGGACCTAGCAGTGAACAAAACAGAGACTCTGCTCCCATGTCATTTGCATTTACTGGTCAGTTACAAGTCACGTGGTCTACCAATGGAGTTATCCGGAATCTTGTTTAAATGTTGATATTTACAGCAACCTTATGAAGTAAGTGTTGGTTTTCTTTTCTTTTCTTTTTTTTTTTTTTTTTTTGACAGAGTTTCGCTCTTTCGCCCAGGCTGGAGTGCAGTGGCATGATCTTGGCTCACTTCAACCTCTGCCTTCTGGTTTCAAGTGATTCTACTGCCTCAGCCTCCCAAGTAGCTGGGATTATAGGCACCCGCCACCATGCCTGGCTAATTTTTTTGTATTTTCAATAGTGACAGAGTTTCACCATATTGGCCAGGCTGGTGTCGAACTCCTGACCTCACGATCTGCCCACCTCAGCCTCCCAAAGTGCTGGGATTACAGGTGTGAACCATCGCGCCTAGCCCATAAGTTTTAGTGCCTTTTTTTCATAGATGCTGAAACTGAAAAAGGGTGTGGTTAAATAATTTGCCCAAGCCAGTCTCTGGCAGAGATGGGATTCATATCCAGCTACTGATGACCAAACATGGTGAACAGGTATCCTACATCCCAAGGAACCCCATTCCACCTGAGCCTTGGATGGGAGGGATATTGCAGTCACCCCCATGCATGATGGACGGGTCTAGGAGCATTGGACGCTCAATGGAAACTCATGCCCCCTGTCAGAAATTGGCAATTGCCACTGCCATGGCACTTGCAAAGTTTGCACACGGTCCAGATATGGCCTGGCTTGTCACTGTCATGGTAGCAATAGTAATTACTTAGGGGATTTCTGCAGATCTTGCTCATATTGTGCATAATAGGGTATAAAATATGGAAAATTTGCCTCTAAAATAAAGTGTTGCTGGCAAACTCAATGTTTCTGAAGCTGTTTAAATTAAGCTCAGTCCACACGAGAAAATTATGGGAGATTTGAATAAGCAGAGTGGAGTAGATTAGAGGAAAATGGAATGAAGCTCCCAGACAAACAGGAGCTCATTGTAGGGACAGTACTGATGAGAAGAGGAGACGCTGGGTGATCACCAAACAGCTAAGGAGCCAGGCAGAGGCAGCCCTGTTGAACCAATCACTCCAAAGAGTGAGACGGAACAACAAGCTGCCATGCCAGAAAAGCACTCCACACGCTGGCAGAGAGCTCGAGTGAGGATTCAGGGTCAAGACCCAGTGGAGAAAATACCACTCCCTCCCTTTTTCCCTCTCTTCCTTCCTTCCTTCCTTCCTTCCTTCCTTCCTTTTTCTTTCTTTCTTTCTTTCTTTCTTTCTTTCTTTCTTTCTTTCTTTCTTTCTTTCTTTCTTTCTTTCTCTTTTTCTTTCTTTCTCTTCTTTCTTTCTTCCTTTCTTTCCCTTTCTTTCTTTCTTTCTTTCTTTCTTTCTTTCTTTCTTTCTTTCTTTCTTTCTTTCTTTCCTCCTTCCTTCCTTCCTTCCTTCCTTCCTTCCTTCCTTCCTTCCTTCCTTCTTTCCTCCTCCCCTCCCCTCCCCTCCCCTCCCCTCGCCTCCCCTCCCCTCGCCTCGCCTCGCCTCCCCTCCCTTCCCCTCCCCTCCCCTCCCCTCCCCTCCCCTCCTCTCCTCTCCTCTCCCTCTCTCATGGGTTTACTCTGTCACCCAGGCTGGAGTGCAGTGGTGCAATCACAGCTCACTGCAGTCTCTACCTCCTGGGCTCAAGCAATCCTCTCACTTCAGCCTCCTAGGGAGGTGAGACCACAGGTGCACAGCACCACGCCAGGCTATTTTATTTTATTTTTTTTGTATTTTTTGTAAAGATGGAGTTTTGTCATGTTACCCAGGCTGGTCTTGAACTCCTGGACTCAAGAGATCCGTCTGCCTTGGACTCACAAAGTGTTAGGATTATAGGCGTGAGCCACCACACCCAGCCTTTTTATCTTTTTCTTTTCTTTCTTCATTGAGACAGGGTGAAGTGTCTGTTGTCCAGGCTGGAGTGCAGCCTCAACCTCCTGGACTCAGGCGATCCTGACATGTAAGCCTAACAAGTTGCCAGGACTATAGATGCGCGCCACCATGCCTGGCTAATTTTTTTGTAGAGACAAGGTCTCTTTATGTTGGCCAGGCTGGTCTCAAACTCCCTTGGCTCAAGCAATCCCTTGCCTTGGCCTCCCGAAGTGTTGGGATTACAGTCAGGAGTCACTGCACCCGACCCGAAACTGTTTCTAATCTTTGAGTTAATGCCTGTTACTCAGGAAATACAGTGTATACATAGAAAATTCTGTATTTGAATTTTGGAAAATTTTGAAAAATTTTATTCTATTTATATGGTTGTGTTTATTAAAAAGGCCTCCATTTCATATACCTTAACAAAGAAAGGTATATGAGTTCTGAGTTCTAAATTCTTAGATTAAATGGCTTTTTAATTTAAAAAAAAGTAATTTTCATGGTGTTCTGTTGGGAATAGCACAGTGCTGTGGGTTTGTGAGATAAGGAGCAAGAGTGTTCCTGCTGGGTTAGAATCATTTGCTTCCTCCACAGGGAAAGAGAATTCTATAATGGACTATAGTGAGTTGTGACTTACTTTGGCCAACGGAGCCATTTTTTGATGGGTTTTCTCCATCTCCTGTTTCCTTTCTGTCTCAAGATCAGCAATGCTTCCTATAGAGGCTGCCACTCAGTTCCGGGTGTGGAGCGGAAGCTGAGCTGGCCTTCCATGGACACCAAAGTGAACTAGAAATCAACGCTTTATTGTTGTGGGTCATTGTGATTTTGAGGTTGTTTCTTACTGTGGTGTGGCCCAGCCTGTCCTGACTCTTACAGCAACGGATGTTTTCCCTGCACTGCAATCTCAGCCCTCAGGGATGCGTCCCCGCCTTGAGAAATAAGATTCATTAAGAGGATGTGGTTGTTTTCTTTCTCACTGAGGGTGCAGGGAAGAAGGAAATGGGCTTTGCAAGAATTTTAGTGAAGATAAAGCCAACTCATTATCCATGAAAAATACACAGACCACAGGATTTGAAGTCAGATAGTCCTGAGTTTAAATCAGAGCTACTACTTATGTGCTGTGTAGCCTTCAGGGAATTATTCAATCTTTCCAAAAATCAAGTTTTTGTTCTATAAACCTGGGATAAAAAGACTTATATTACAGCATTTCATTGCATACTGATTAAATTTTATATATGAAGATATATACATATATGTATAGCCCTTAGCAGAGTATGACAGACCAACATATGGATTTACAAGATGTATATATTTATATATATAAGTTATATATATGAATACATATTAATATATATGTATATGCCATATATAAACCCATAATGTTGGTCTGTTATACTCTGCTAAGGGCTATATATATATATATATATATACATATCTTCATATATATGTATATACATGTATATTCATGTATTCATATATATGAAGCCGTATATATGTATATATTCCTATATATTCATATATATAGTTTATATATATGAATATATATGATATGAATATACATGGAGGAATTATATATATATATATATATGTATATGAATCCCTTGGCATAGTGTAAGAGCCTAACACTGCAGGTTTAAGAGATGTAGGAGCTCAGTAAACGGTAGTTCTTATGAACATTCATATACACGCACATAGAGGCATTTAAATGACTTACGTACACAGTCTGAATGCTGATACAACATCCACAAATTTAAGGAGAAATGCGATCATAGAAACCACTCATGAGTTGGCATAGCTGATGCATCATATGTTTGCTCTAATTGCAATATGGCTAGACAGCAATTTAAAAGATTCAACAATTATTTAACATTTGAGAAGCCAAGTTGATTTGAGGCTGTTTTTAGAAATAGAATATGTTCATACATGGTAAAATTTCGACAGTCGTATTCAAACCAAGCCACCAAATCATTTCAGTCACCTTTCAAAGACGCACCTACTGATGGCATGGTTCCAGATGTGTCAATGACAAGTGAGGTTAAAAAAAAAATCACATGTTCTTCCTACTCACAACTAGCTTTAAGTCTGGTGATACAAACAGGTGTGTGAGCAATGAATTATATTAGGAGACAAACAGCAGCCTAAATAACATGCTCAGGCTACACCAGTCAAATGTAATATGCTGAATCTGGGGTGCCCAGTGAGGCCCACGACGAGGGCACTAGCACCAATGGGAGAAGCTCCACCATCATTTAATGAAGACAAGTCCTGCCTTGCTGGCATATAATAAGCTTTAGTCTTGCTCCAAAACTACAGCAACGGCAGTAACAACAACCCGTAACATAGCAGAGCTCTCCATTCATCCCTCCATGTGCTGGATGCTGAGGGGAGTAGTGAGACGGGAGTGTGAGCACCACCCGCATGAACCTACGCCGACCAACCCAGAGATGAAGCTCCATCAAGGCAGCAGGTTTAGGCTGGGGCAGGACGCCAGACTCCCCTGAGAATGTAATATTCAGATGGAGACCAGAAGGAGAGTAGAATATGTGAAAGTGGTGATTTGGGGAAGAGCTTTGATCCTTGAGCTGTGGCAGTGTGTCTGGAATTGGTGGGTTCTTGGTCTCACTGACTTCAAGAATGAAGCCGTGGACCCTCGCGGTGAGTGTTACAGCTCTTAAGGTAGCACGTCTGGAGTTGTTCCTTCCTTTTGATGTTCGGATGTGTTCGGAGTTTCTTCCTTCTGGTGGGTTCGTGGTCTCACTGGCTCAGGAGTGAAGCCACAGACCTTCGCGGTGAGTGTTACAGCACATAAAAGCAGTGTGGACCCAAAGAGTGAGCAGTAGCAAGATTTATTGCAAAGAGCGAAAGAACAAAGCTTCCACAGTGTGGAAGGGGACCCCAACAGGTTGCTACTGCGGGCTCGGGCAGCCTGCTTTTATTCTCTTATCTGGCCCCACCCACGTCCTGCTGATTGGTAGAGCCCAGTGGTCTGTTTTGACAGGGCGCTGATTGGTGCGTTTACAATCCCTGAGATAGACATAAAGGTTCTCCACGTCCCCATCAGATCAGTTAGATACAGAGTATCCACACAAAGGTTCTCCAAGGCCCCACCAGAGCAGCTAGATACAGAGTGTGGATTGGTGCATCCACAAACCTCCAGCTAGACACAGGGTGCTGATTGGTGTGTTTACAATCCCTGAGCTAGACATAAAGGTTCTCCACGTCTCCACCAGACTCAGGAGCCCAGCTGGCTTCACCCAGTGGATCCCGCACAGGGGCTGCAGGTGGAGCTGCCTGCCAGTCCCGCGCGGTGCGCTCGCACTCCTCAGCCCTTGGGTGATTGATGGGACTGGGCGCCGTGGAGCAGGGGGCGGCGCTCGTCGGGGAGGCTCGGGCCGCACAGGAGCCCACGGCGGTGTGGGCGGGGCTCAGGCATGGCGGGCTGCAGGTCCCGAGCCCTGCCCCGCGGGAAGGCAGCTAAGGTCCGGTGAGAAATCGAGCACAGCGCCGGTGGGCTGCCACTGCTGGGGGACCCAGTACACCCTCCGCAGCCGCTGGCCCGGGTGCTAAGTCCCTCATTGCCCGGGGCCGGCAGGGCCGGCCGGCTGCTCCGAGTGCAAGACCCGCCAAGCCCACGCCCACCCCGAACGCCAGCAGGTCCGCAAGCGCCGCGCGCAGCCGCGGTTCCCGCTCGCGCCTCTCCCTCCACACCTCCCTGCAAGCTGAGGGAGCCGGTTCCCGCCTTGGCCAGCCCGGAAAGGGGCTCCCACAGTGCAGCGGTGGCTGAAGGGCTCCTCAAGTGCCGCCAAAGTGGGAGCCCAGGCAGAGGAGGCCCGGAGAGCCAGTGAGGGCTGTGAGGATTGCCAGCATGCTGTCACCTCTCAGGAGGAAGGCCCATGAGGCTGGAATAAGGCAAGAAAGGTGCAGAGTGATGGGGGAGAAGGCTGGAACAGCCATGGCGGGCCAGGCAGAACCCAGTGGCTGTGCACCTGCTGACCATATGCCATGGGAGGTCATTGGAGGGCTTTATGAAGGGGAAAGATATCATCTTACTAATGTTTTCAAAAGTTTTTAATGCTTCCTCAACATATTAAACATGGAATTACCATGTGATCCAGCAGTTCTACTTCTGGGTATATACCAAAAAGAATGAAAAGTAGGGACTCAAACATATTTATACCCTAGCGTTCATGACAGTGTTATTCACAATAGCCAAAAGGTGGAAGTGAAGTAACCCCGGTGTCTATTGATGGAGAATGGATAGGTAAGGGATGGTCTGTCCACACAGTGGAATATTATTCAGCCTTAAAAAAGGAAGGAAATTCCGGCTCATGCTATAGCGTGGATGAACCTTGAAGACAACACGCTGAGTGAAATAAGCCAGACGTAAAAGGACAAATACTGTGTGATACCACTCCCATGAGGTCCCTAGAATAGTCCAATTCAAGGAGACAGAGAGTAGAAAGGTGGTTGCCAGGGGCTGGGGGAGATGGGAGAATGGGGAGTTATGTTTCCTGGGGACAGAGTTTCAGTCTGGGAAGAAGTAAAAGTTCTGGGGGTGGATGGTGGGATGTTTGCACAACAATTTGAATGTACTTAATGCCACTGAACTGCACAGTTAAATATGGTTAAAGTGGGCCAGGTGCAGTGACTCATGCCCATAATCCCAGCATTTTGGGAGGCCGAGGTGGGCAGATCACTTGAGGTCAGGAGTTTGGGACCAGCCTGACCAACATGGCGAAACCCTGTCTCTACTAAAAAAAAAAAAAAAAAAAAAAAAATTAGCCAGACATGGTGATGCATGCCTGTAATCCCAGCTACTCAGGAGGTTGAGACAGAAGAATCAGCTGAACCCGGGAGGCGAAGGTTGCAGCGAGCTGAGACTGCGCCACTGCACTCTAGCCTGGGTGACAGAGCAAGACTCCGTCTCAAAAAAAAAAAAAAAACTCTATCTATATCTATATAGTTAAAGTGGTAAGTTTTCTGTTATGTATATTTTAACACATTAAAACAAAGCTTGTTATGGGCACTTTATGGGGAGCTGGGGGTGGGGGATGAGGGTGGGAAGGGAAACCAGTGTTGGGGGGACCAGCCTCCTGGCTCTTGCAGTAGCCCCAGGAGGAGCCCAGGATGGCTGGGGCAGGAGCAGCAGAGATGAAGGGAGTGGGTGGGTTCTCTGCTCACAGGTGAGGTGAGCTGTGCTGGGCTGGGTGATGAACCAGATGGGAGGATGTGGTGAGACAGGTGGAGAGCCAGGTGCCAGGGATAGCTGCTCCCTGTTCTGGCACCAGCAATGAGAAAATAAAAACACCACTGAGTGTGGCAGCAATCGCTGGGGGAGGGACACACTTGGTGGTGCATTGGAGGTGGGATGGTGGGAGTTCAAGTGTTCAGGTTGGACACACACCACCTTTGAGATGACAATGAAAGACCCAAGGGCAGGCATTAAATAGGGGGCTGGACACACAGGTCTGGAGCTCAGCAGGACACACCAGGAAGGAAATGGGAGATGATAGGATGGAAATGTCATGGAAACCACAGGGAGAGAGGGGACTGCTCAGGCGGAGGGTGAAGGGCAGTAGGAAAAATGCAGGCCAGGAGGTGCGACAAGCCTATACCAGGCCTGACTGGTCAGCCTTGAATCGCAGCAAATTAGCCTTTTCTCTTTAACCAGAGACGTGAGCACTTGGATGAGAGTTGCCAGTCGCTAGATATTTAAAAATGCTAAGGGAAATAAACTGGGCACAGAGAGACAAACAATGCATGATCTCACTTTCATGTGGAATTTAAAACAATTTTTCGTTTTCTTTTTTTTTGAGATGGAGTCTTGCTCTGTTGCCCAGGCTGGAGTGCAGTGGCACAACCTCGGCTCACTGCAACCTCCGTCTCCCAGATTCAAAATTCTCCTGCCTCAGCCTCCCAAGTAGCTGAGATTACAGGAGCCCATCACCATGCCCGGCTAATTTATTTTTTATTTTTTATTTTTAGTAGAGATGGGGCTTCACCATTTAAAACGATTTGAATTCATAGAAGTAGAGGGTAGAATGATGGCTACCAGAGGCTCCGGGAGAGGGAGGAATGGGGAGTTATTGGTCAAAGAATACATGTTTCATCTAGACAGGAAAAATAGGTTTTGAGATCTATTGCACAGCAGAGTAACTACAGTCAATGATGCATATTTCAAAATAACTAAGTTATATATAACAAAATAACTAAATGTATCATCACAGAAAATGTCAAGCAAGTGAGGTGAGAGATTTGTTCATTAGCTTGATTTAATCACCCCACAATGTGTACATATATCAAAATATCTCATTGCATGCCATAAATGTAATGCAGTTATGATCTGTCAGTTAAAAATAATATAAAAATGCATGGAAACGAAGTACACAGGACAGGCCTGCTGGTCCCACAGACCTCTGGTTCTCCAAGCTGCAAAATGCAGATGACTGGCTCCCTTGGTGGCAGGAGACAGGGTCAGGTTGGAACCTGGGTAGGCATTGAGTATCAGATCTTACTAAACCAACTCTATCAAACCCTCTCTGCTTGGAGAGGCCCAGCATGAGAGACAGCGAGACATAAAGGAAAAACAGTGATGGCTAGGAGGGAGAGGAGGTATAGAGCAGCAAGGTCCGCAGGGCTAGGAGGGAGAGGAGGTATAGAGCAGCAAGGTCCGCAGTCTACCTGAAATATGAAGGCTCTGTGTTTGTATGCTGTCTATTTTGTTTGCATAGCAATCCTCCTTTTCCTTCAATTAGTCTGACAGAGGCTTTGCTGATCGCAGGCAAGAGAGTGAAGAAATGCCCGCACAGCAAGTGTTCTCATCTTCAGGCAAGAAGCAATGCCAGTCTCCTATTATAATGGTCATAAAATGTCAGTTACTGTACCATGTATGTATGTTGAAAGAGAAATTCCTTCTTGCTCTGTCCTGGTCTCTCTTTTTTAATTGCAGGAGACTCCTTTTGGAGCTTAGAATTAGTATTAGTTTGCGTTTTCTGGACACGCTCCAGCTTGCCCCAAAGTGGGTAGCAGAGAGGAGCTAGTTGTAGAATAATGGAGATTTTCCTCAGTATGTAAGAACTTCCCTAGCCTGGGCACGGTGGCTCATGCCTGTAATCCCAACACTTTGGGAGGCCGAGGTGGGCGGATCACTGAAGGTCAGGAGTTGGAGACCAGCCTGGCCAACATAGTGAAACCCCAACTTTACCACAAATACAAAACTTAGCCGGGTGTGGTGACAGACACCTGTAATCTCAGCTACTCGGGAGGCTGAGGCAGGAGAATTGCTTGAACCTGGGAGGCAGAGGTTGCAGTGAGCCGAGATCGTGCTACTGTACTCCAGCCTGGGCGACCAAGCAAGACTCTCAAAAAAAAAAAAAAAAAAAAAAAAAAAGAACTTCCCAAGAGTAAACACTACTAAAATTTTGTACTTCAGCTGGGGAGAGTTTACCAGCCACACACTTAGGTTAGGATGGGGTTACCATAATCTATGCTGGCACAAGTGAGAAGTGGATGTCTGCTGGGGGCTGTCAGAAAAATCGGTGGGGAAAGAGCTCAGCTGCAGGTACCAGCGAGCCTTGAGATGTTGTGGACTGTGGGCAAGTTTCCAGGCCTAGGAATTTAGGCTGGGTTTTGAAGCTTGGCATCACCATGGCCTGGAGGGCAAAGGAGAAGGACTTTGGACCCAAATCCAAAAGAATGAAGTAGGAAGAGGAGGCCAGGTGGAGTTGGAGGGGTGGACAGGGGCTATGCATGTCTCTGGAACCAGGTTCAGGGCACCTAGAGTTTTGTGATGGAGCACCAGGTGTAGGAGGGACATGGTAGACCCAGAGGTGCTGCATCCTGAGAGCCTCCTGCCTCCTTGGGCAGATACACAGGATGGGAAGGCTGATGGTCCTGATGCTGGCGCCAGGCCTTCTGTGGCAGAGGATTCTGCTCTGCTTCCTGCCCAGCCCTGCATCTGAGGCCAGGATGTAGGCAGGCTCAAAGCAGGGTGAGGACATGTATATATGCATATGTGTGCATGCCTGAGTGTGCACATTTGTTCACATACGTGCACACATCTGCATGCATATTTGTGTATGTGCATGTGCATTTTGTGTGTGTGCACATGTGTGTGTTGCTTCCAATAATATCCCCATGTCTGGCCTTCCTACTGCACGTAGCCACATCTGGAGGCAGGCAGCTGAGCCAGGTGAACTGTCAATACCCATCTGGCTTTATTACAATGTGATTCGGGGACTCTGCAGAGAGCACTCTGCGGCAAAGTATGACATGGGATCTTTTTCAGCTATGGACTTGCCAGCGGTCTTCTGCAGCCATGTCTTCTGGGCCAGCCTTGTAGGGAATTGCTCCTCCCTATTCCTGCCCAGCCTGGTTCCATCTGGTTGCTGTCAGGCTCCCGGCTGCTGGGTGGAGAACTGCAGTGGCAGAGTTTGCTTATCTGGATGCTTAATAAGCAGGCACCCTCTCTATGCCAAAGCAAAGCCTGCAAGAGAGGACTCTGACGGGTTGTGGGCAAGAGCAGCATCGGCTTTGCCATTCCCAATCTCATCGTGACTTCCTGGGTAGGGGAAAGGGAGCCCCTGGCAGAGGCTGTGGCCTCCTTTTCACTGGCAAGATGTGGACTTTTCCTCCTAGTTATGAAAGGGCCATGGGGCGTGTCACACATTGAGCGAGGTCTAAGAAAAGGAAACTGCCACCCATGTTTGACTGTGATGACATTGGTAGAAATACCATCCAAGGAGCAAGGATAGAGACCGCCTTCTCCCTCCCCTTGCATTTGTTTACATGTGCTTGTTCCCATTGGGAGTGGGAGGATGAGTTTAGAGAGTATTGAGATGATGCCTTTATTTAGGTGAAGCAGAGCTTGGCCAAATCTAAAGTCAAGCTCCATAGATGGAGCCTCACTAGAGAGCCGCCTCTGAGGAGCTAGGATTGCTTATAAGAACCAGGGAGAAGGAAAGAAAGTGGGAAGGAGTAGGCAGGGATGCAGGCTGCCCATGGAGCAAGGTGGAGAACCTGTCGCAGGGTACCCGGACTTTTACAAGGGCTTTTCGGGGAAGGAACTGTATCAGAGGCTGTTACTTGCCTCTTCAATATCCATTCTTCCCTTCTGTTGCTATCACAGGAAGGTGAACACATGCCCAGCTAAAAGCCTATATTTCAGTGTCCCTTGCTGGAATCGTGGCCAAGGAGATGTAAGTGGAAGTCACTGGATGGGATTCTGGGAAGGCTTTGTGAAGGGGGCTGACCCAGCTGGAAAAAGTGACCTTTTGTACTTCTGTCTTCTTCTTTTTTGTATCTGCAAATAAGTGGGATGACTGGAGCTCCAGCAACCATCTTGTGCCTATGAGGTGACTTCTGAAGAACAAAATCCCACAGCCGAAGGTGGTGGAGCAGAATGATATAGGATACCTGGTTCCTGCTGACAATGTGGAGCCCTCCTATGCTCCCTGGTCATCTCTCCTCAGACCATGACATGTGATAGAAAGTCATCCCATAATGTGATGAAGCCATGCTTACTTTGGGTCTCTGCTTATAGCAGACAAAAGCCATTTCTAGATAATTCAGGAGACTAGGCAATACAGACTAGCCTGCTTGCAAGACAAGCTTTCTTAGTCAAGCCTAGGTCTTCACATAGGACTCTTATTCAGGGAATTAGACTGAGAAAAAAGGCAAAGAGGAATCTAGATGAAAGAGTGTATTGTGGTGAAAGTTAAACAGTCAAAAATAAACAGCAGTTAACAAAATGCCCTTCTTCAGTGTGCTCAAACACTTCAGAGTCCTGTTTTCTCAGAATCAGGGGATTGAAAATGATCTTAAATATCATTTAATTTGTTTAGCCCCACTCCCCTTTTTTCTTTTCTCTTTTCCCCTTTTCTCACCCACAGAAAGTCAGTGTCCTTTTGTTTGTGCCTGCTGGCCTTTTGCTGCCAATATCTGAGCAAAGTTGCTCCATATGACCCTGTGATATTGGCAGATCACAAGATTTGTCTCAAGTCATTCAGTATCAGATCCCAGAAGTAGCGACTCTTCTTTTGCTGATGCCTATCCATCTATTTGTCTATCTCTCCATCCATCTATCTACTTATCCATCCATCTGTCCATCCATCCATCCATCCATCCATCCATCCATCCATCCATCCATCGATTCATCTATCTACTTATCCATCCATCTGTTCATCCATCCATTCATCCATCCATCCATCCATTCATCCATCCATCCATGCATCCATCCATCCATCCATTCATCCATCCATCCATCCATCCATCCATCCATCCATCCATCCATCCATTTGTCCATCTGCCCATCCATCCATCTGTCTTCTCTCTCTCTCTCAATCGTCTATTTATTGATTGTTTCAGGCACGGCAGCTACACAATTTAAATACAGAATCTTCACAACAACCCTATCAGCCTTGTTATCTCCATTCCACAAATTAAGAGATGAGGCTGAAGATAATAAAGTAATTTGCCTAAGGTCAAAGAGCTAAATGCAGGATAAGGTTTGGAAGTGTCTGTGTGGTCCCAAAGAACCTGACACACTGAACCACTTTGCTAGGCTGGCTTGTCATGGGTTATACTTCCACGTGACAAGCAAATAGAGAATTCATTCCAGCCAGCACACACTGATGGCACAGACATAAAACAGATCTTATAAAAATATACATTTGATGGCCTTCCAGGTAAAGACTTTGCGTACAGCCTATCATGATTTACTCTGGCCTCAAAAACTTGCTTTAAAAGCCCAGAAAAAAAAGGTGCGATGTTAAAAGTCTTTGGGTCAGTTGAGTAAGAGGACATCATCAGAGTGGCAAATCCTAATGAAATGGAAGCTCCATGGCCAATAGAAATGGACCCTTGTTAGACTGTGGCTTATTGTAGCAATTCAAATATATTCACCTTTCAAATCATGTCTTTTCCAGGTATTATAACCACACAGGGGAAAGCCAGGTTAGCCCCTGTCTTAGATGACGGTCCTTTTCTGGATCCCTAGGTTATAAATTTGTCCTACGACATAGGTTAGTGTATACTCTTGGCCCTTCAAAGGATGTGGTATTTTGGTGTTGACCTTCAACTCAACCCTGACGTTCCATAGTACGTAGTCATTTTAATTTTGCAGAGGTACAAGTTCAAGGGATATCTGAGATGAGATATTTAGCTAGTGAGGAGGCAAGGGGGTTAGCATACCCTGTAAAGCTCTTCAGGTGAGGAAACGTTGTTAAAAGTATAGATAGCAATTTGGTAAGAGACAAAAACTTAATGAAATTTGAAAAGACCATTATCTTGTGGGATGGGGATATTTATAGGAAGGGCGACTCAGTGGGCAGGGACTTCTGGGAAAAGCCAGGAACCTGTAGAATCACTAGGATCCAGTCATTTGGAGGTTCCTCCGGGTCTGGGAAGACATTCTTTCCCAGTTCCCAAGGGCCATTGCACTCTGATTTGGAAAAAAATAATTTAGGATGAGTATAAAAATGATAAAACTTGTTCATCAAAGTGACATTTTAGACATAGCTAAATATTACCACATACCATATTATACTGTCATAATTTCCCACCAGTTTTTGTTCCTTGGAATAAGGCAACTTATAAATACTCTATATTATGGTTTTTTTGTTTGTTTGTTTGTTTTGTTTTGAGACAGGGTCTCGCTGTCACCCAGGCTGGAATGCAGTAGTGCAATCATGGCTCACTGCAGTCTTGACCTCCTGGCCTCAAGTGATCCTCCCCCCTCAGCCTCCCAAGGCATAAGTTACTGGTGTGAGCTGCTGCGCTGGCCTATATTATATGTTTTTGCTGCTTCTGTTGGGGAAGAATTTGGTGTTTTTTTCTGAGAGAGATGACAGGAACCTTGGCCAGATGCCACCCCCAGAAACTCAGTGTCCTTCTGTTGGTACCTGCTTGCCTTTTTGCTGCCCATATCAGAGCAGAGTTGCTCATTTGCTTCTCTGGCACATCTTGTATGGAATCTAGGGCCCCAGACAGCAGGGCTGCAAATTACATACTCAGCTGCAAGGCAGCAGTGATCTGTGGACGGGATTCAAATCCAGAGAAAAAACGGCAGCCTCGAACTGCATCTGAAAATCAGCAAGAAAGAAGCAAATTCCTGTGAAATGGCACAGCCATCACTTCAGCGTTGACTCATTCTGCTCAAACCTGTCACCGCTCATACAGCAGTGGTCATTGGAATAAGGGATTTCTCCTCAGGTGAATGACAAAGAAACACAGATTTGGATTTGCCCAGGTGTCTGGAGAGGAGGCTGCCCCTGGATGCCGCGCCCCGCTGTGCAGAAAGGGGGTGCCTGGGGCACTGTCACCGCAGCGAGTCTGCACCTACCATCCTCCGGCCCCTTTCTGCCACCTCTGCAGCCTCTCTAATTAAATTTAAAAAAAGTAAAAGTGGGGACAAGAATCATCTGCCTGCCTGTGTTTGGCCCTCCTTCCAAGTTTTTGTGTTCTGTTTGAAATCAAACTTATGTTTTCTTCCAAAATGAATGACAGAGAGAGAAAAAAGAAAAAGCCACCCAGGCTTGAAAAGTGGTAGCTTCTTGCCGCCGACTTCCTGCCGGTGCCAAGTCAGAGGGAGCTCTGCGTGTCCTCAGTTCACCCTCGCCAGGCCACGCCGCATGCAAATAAGAAGCTGTTTCAGTGTCTGCCCATCTGAGACGCTGACATAAAAAAGGAAGAAAGAAAGGAAAAAAACCACCGTCACCATCAACAAAAAAACCCAAGACTGATTAATTCTCGTAGATTGCAGCAGAGCAGGGGGCCTGGTGGTGACACATCCTGTTTTGCTGTTTAAGTTGCCATCCCCCAAGCCAATAAGCTCCCTCATGAACGGCACCAGTTATGAGGGGTGACAAAGAATTCAAAACACTCACAGGACAATTTTCCTAACCCTTGGTCTCTCAGAATGCTATTTTTTAGGCTAATTTGTTTTGATGAGACGACTATGCCTGCTAGGCCTATGTTTAAGCCAGATTTGAAGTCAACGCAGCTGGTATTTGATCTTGCAAGAACGACAGAGGTGTCAGCAGCAGCTCTGCCATTTAAGAGCTGTAGCCTGGTGGGACGCCGTCCTGCAACCAGGGCCCCAGCGCAAGAAGTAGCTCTGTTGTTATTTGCTTCTCTTCTTTGAGATCCATATTTGAGTTGACAAATCACCACTTGAGCAGCAGCTGGTGATTATGTGACCATTCAACTCTGTGTTTTATCCTAGGGCTTAGGTAAGAAATGGAAAATCCAGCCTGAAATAATTAGTTTAGCTGCAGACAGGGTATATTAAACAGACTCAATTTAATAGAGTTAGAACCATAAGATGAATGTATTTATCTTCAATCAAAGATGACATGTTGGACAGATTCCTTCATTCATCACTTTTCTGTTATGTTTAGCCCTAAGGAAAGTCTTTTTTAGATACATAAGATGCACTTTCAGGGTTAAATCATCTAGTCCAGTCTGAATAAAACATCAAAAGCACCTACAATCCCAAGCTCCTTCAAGAACTTTGCAGGCAGTCTTCAGGTGAGATTGGTAAGACTATTAATTGGAGTAATGAAATAAAGTATTATCACATCTATTTATTTTTCTCATTTTCTTTTAACTTTTTCTTTTGTGTATCTTCTAAAATACACATAATTTTTGGTTCAGTAGGGCATTTTCCACTTGTAAGTAAATATGAATATATTTCAGAGTGAGCTCAAAGTTTTACTTTATATTTAGGTAGGCATTTTTTTTTTTAAGATGGAGTTTCACTCTGTCACCCAGGCTGGAGTGCGGTGGCTCGATCTTGGCTCACTGCAACCTCCGCCTCCTGGGTTCAAGCGATTCTCCTGCCTCAGCCTCCTGAGTAGCTGGGATTACAGGCACCCACCACCACACCCGGCTAATTTTTGAATTTTTAGTAAAGCTAGGGTTTCACCATGTTGGCCAGGCTGGTCTAGAGCCCCTGATCTCAGGTGATCCATCCACCTCGGCTTCCCAAAGTGCTGGGATTACAGGCATGAGCCGACAAGGTAGGCAAAAGTTAAAAACAAAAAAACAACAAAAAAATTTGGAGTAGTCTGTAACAGAGGAGGGCTTGAAGGGAAGCGAGGTGATTTGCAGAAGCATCAGCCGAGAGGCATTCCTCCAGGAGAAAAATTTTTACTTAAAGGAGAGAGCTTAGTGATGGAGAAGGAAAAGACCTCTATAGATATTCAAGATTAGAATCATAAGTTGGCCATTGATTGGGTGTGGCTCTGGGAAGTGGAGCTGCTGTGGGCAGGGGCTGGCTTGGGCAATGCGAAAATGGTGTTGCTTTTGTGCCCACTGTGTCCCGGGACTCAGCTGTGAGTGCTTCCAAATTCACCACATTTATCAAACCTCAGTGCTCCGAGACAACATATGATGGCCTAGCAGGATGTCCATTCTTTTCCTGGAACCACCCATCCAGTTATCTCCTTGAGTCGCCTGGGCGGTGAAAGGTGGTCTCATGAACAGTCGATGTGGTGTGATCCCCCTGCTATGTCACGCATGGCGTCTGCCCTCTTCCCTGGCACCTCTGCCACTCCAGGTTATGACTGTGCTGCTGCCCATTCTATGCCCACCTGGAAAGCCTGAAACCTTCTCCTGCCTTCTACTGCAGCTGGGGAGCTTCTTCCACGTTTCATAGCCAGCTTCTCCAGAGGAAACTCCCAGAGCTGACTGTACTTTCCTACCTCAGCCTCTTCTTCCTGGGACGGTGTCAAAATATGAACAGTCACAGTTTCATGCTTTCAGGAAACCACCTTCTCTTCCATCTTCTCCTTTGGCCTACTCGGACAGCCAGACTTCTTAAAAATATTTTTCCCACAGGCTCATGCAAATTAAGGGATGTGGCTGAGCATCTGCTTCAGTGTCCTCAAACAGGTCATGAATGTTGCAAAGCCCAGAATTGTGCTAACCTGGTAGAAGGCTGGTTTAGCCAGAACACACAGAGAGGACCTTCTCATGATGGTGTGGCTGAATTCCACATGTTACTAACAGTATCTTGCCCTGACCCGACTCCAAGTACTGATCCCCAAGGAAGGCTTCCCCAAGGAAGCCCATCTTGGGAACGGATGATGACTTCATGTGCAAACAAGTCAAATTCAGGATGTGTGTTGTGGGCAGAGATGGCAATGCCCAGTCATCTGTTAGGTATACAGGTCCGCTGTACAGGAGAAAAATCAGAACAGAATTTCTATTTGTAGTGTTTCTTTTAGAGGCTGGGGAATTGAAACCACAGGTGAATAAGAATGTATAAGGAACCAGGCCTTCTTGAAGAAATAGCTGATCCAGATTGGTGTCAGGAGCTGTACAAGGGGATCCAAGAATATCTTGTCATACAAACCGGACAGCTATTAAAGACAACTGGAGTCATGGCAAAAGGGACCAGGCTTCTACTGGCCAACAATGAGACAATTTGAGCATCCCAAAGAATAATGACTTTAGTGGACTGAAACACATCAACATGTATACATCCATGAATTCATAATACTCAAAACGGTAAAACCAAACTCATTTGTTATCTTTGGAGGAGTCTGTCACCTCTGATTATTCTGAAAACTGGTAAATAAAAGGGGAAAATTCAAGCATTTATTCTGTTTTTCTTGCATAAACTGTACCTCACAGTTACTAAAGAGCTGATAAGGGAAATGTCTTCTTTATTGAAAAATTCAGCTGATACATTTGGAAGGAATGAGAGAATTAGAGTATCACCATTTGGTGACAATGAGGGTCCAGTTTTTTATTTTTCTTTTGCTGGGTGCTGGGAACATAGTGATAACAAAAAGAGCCACGGTGTTCTGGCCCTTGTGGAGTTTTGATTCTAGCACATTAGTCAGATAATCCCAGAGCAAAAATAAAATGTCAACTATGATAAGTGTAGAGAAGGGAAAATACACAGAACTTTTAACAGCTTAGATCCGAGGAAGCTGACCAGCCTGCAAAAAGGGACAGCTTCCCTAGGGAAGTGACTTTGGAGCTGCGATGATGGATGACTAAGAGTTAACCAAGGAATAGGAGGAGGGAGGAGGAGCAAGATAAGGCTTTCCAGGCAGAAGCCAGAGCATGTGCAAAGATCCTGTGGCAAGAAGGAGCCTGGTGCAGGGGAGGAACGAAAAGACATGCAAGCTGGCTGGAGTGTAGAGAGGGAGACGGGCAGGCAGGTGGTTGGATGGGGAGGCAAGGATCAGATCATGAGTCCCTTGGAGAAGCAGGAAGGCATCATGATGACTAATGTCAGAGGCAGGGGAGGACAGGTAGGGATAGACAGGGAAGCAGTGCTGGGAAGATGCTAAAATGCTGCAGTTTGTGCTTGGAAAGATCACGGCCTGGTTCTTCCATTGTCATGATGGGTTGTTCTCTTTCTGATTGTTTTTCGAATTTGTCTTGACTAATGGAGAAGATCAGGAGCTCAAAAGATAGAGGTTGTTTACAGCACTCAGTTTGGCTGCTGTAGGTTAATGGGTTTAGACTCTTTAAGGGGATTAAGCTTTGCTCAGAGACCGGTGGAGCGTTCTAGCCAGGCTGTCTTGTGAAGGTGGTATGTTAAGAACTAGGTTTGTCTGATTTATCAAATTAAAATGTGGTACATCAAATTAAATTTGAATTTCAGATAAATAACAACTAATTTCAGATATGTCAGATAAAGAATGAATATGGCTCTAGCACAATATGGGATAATGAATATTTTCAGATAAATAGATGCCCTGTATTCTGTGTAGCAAGCATAACTAGGGAATCAATGCTAGTGCTCAAACTAAGAAGACTTTTGAGAAATTATCAGAGGTAAATACAAATATACATTTCCATCCATCCATCCATCCATCCATCCATCCATCCATCCATCCCTGTTGAGTGCCAACTATGTGTCAGACACTTTTGGGGGATTGAGGGTATTGTGATCAGTAAGACAAACTCTCTGGCTTTATAGTGTTTACATTCTAGGAGAAAAATATTCATCTTAGAGAGATTATAAAAAACAAATCTGCCGCATAGCTACAACTATCTGATCTTTGACAAACCTGACAAAAACAAGAAATGGGGAAAGGATTCCCTATTTAATAAATGGTGCTGGGAAAACTGGCTAGCCATATATAGAAAGCTGCAACTGGATCCCTTCCTTACACCTTATACAAAAATTAATTCAAGATGGATTAAGGACTTATATGTTAGACCTAAAACCATTAAAATCCTACAAGAAAACCTAGGCAATACCATTCAGGACATAGGCGTGGGCAAGGACTTCATGTCTAAAACACCAAAAGCAATGGCAACAAAAGCCAAAATCGACAAATGGGATCTCATTAAACTAAAGAGCTTCTGCACAGCAAAAGAAACTATCATCAGAGTGAACAGGCAACCTACACAATGGGAGAAAATTTTTGCAACCTACTCATCTGACAAAGGGCTAATATCCAGAATCTACAATGAACTCAAACAAATTTACAAGAAAAAAACAAACAACCCCATCAAAAAGTGGGCAGAGGACATGAACAGACACTTCTCAAAAGAAGACATTTATGCAGCCAAAAAACACATGAAGAAATGCTCCTCATCACTGGCCATCAGAGAAATGCAAATCAAAACCACAGTGAGATACCATCTCACACCAGTTAGAATGGCCATCATTAAAAAATCAGGAAACAACAGGTGCTGGAGAGGATGTGGAGAAATAGGAACACTTTTACACTGTTGGTGGGACTGTAAACTAGTTCAACCATTGTGGAAGTCAGTGTGGCGATTCCTCAGGGATCTAGAACTAGAAATACCATTTGACCCAGCCATCCCATTACTGGGTATATACCCAAAGGACTATAAATCATGCTGCTATAAAGACACATGCACACGTATGTTTATTGCGGCACTATTCACAATAGCAAAGAGTTGGAACCAACCCAAATGTCCAACAACGATAGACTGGATTAAGAAAATGTGGCACATATACACCATGGAATACTATGCAGCCATAAAAAATGATGAGTTCGTGTCCTTTGTAGGGACATGGATGAAACTGGAAAACATCATTCTCAGTAAACTATCGCAAGGACAAAAAACCAAACACCACATGTTCTCACTCATAGGTGGGAATTGAACAATGAGAACTCATGGACACAGGAAGGGGAACATCACACTCCGGGGACTGTTGTGGGGTGGGGGCAGGGGGGAGGGACAGCATTAGGTGATACATCTAATGCTAAATGACGAATTAATGGGTGCAGGAAATCAACATGGCACATGGATACATATGTAACAAACCTGCACATTGTGCACATGTACCCTAAAACCCTAAAGTATAATAAAAAAAAAAAAAAAAAATTAGTAATACAAAAAAAAAAAAAAAGAAAGTAATGGCAAAACAGCAATTGCTTTTGCACCAACCTGATAGTAAGTGGCGTATCTGGAGTTGAATTCAGGCAGCCTGATTCCAGAGTCTGTGCTCTCAAACATTTTCTGGGAAGGACTAACTCACTCTCCTGAATCATCCTCTGTTAAAGAAGTACCATGCTTGGCTTCCCAAGGACACTTCTCGCTCTTCCATGTGTTGTCTCTTGGTTTTATTTACCAACCCCACTAAGTAGGAATTAAGAGCCAAAGCAGGACTACACAAATGATAAAAGGATGCTTGGGACTCTCTGGGACCAAGAGCTCATTCTCTGGAAAAAATAACAATATAAAAAGAAGAAAGTTCTGGTAATTTTGAAGAAAGGGGAAAAAAGATAACCAAAATATTCATTAGGAACTAAGCTGTGTCCTCCCAAAATTCATATGTTGAAGCTCTAACTCCCAGTACAGCTGTAATTTGGAGATGGAACCCTTCAAGAGGTAATTAAGATTAATTGAGTCATAATGATGGGCTGTAATCCAATGGGATGGGTGTCCCTATCAGAGAAAGAGACACTAGAAATGCACGTGCACAGAGAAAAGGCCACGTGAGGATACAACAAAAGCCCATATACGACCCAAGGAGAGAGGCCTCAGGAGAAACCAAAGCTGCCAACACCTTGATCTTGAACTTCTACCCTCTGAAACTGTGAGCAAATACATTTCTGCTGTTTAAGCCACCCAGTGTGTGGTATTTTGTTATGGCAGCTCTAGCAGACTAATATAATATTAATGAGAAAATATGATTAACTTTTAATGCAGAGCATATCAAGAAAATAATAATATAGATAACCCCATGCTAATAAAGTTTAAAATTTTAATAAAAAAAAAAAAAAAAAAAAAAAAAACAAATCTTCAGAAATAGTAACTGTTACATCCAAAATAGAGGACTGTATAAGTAAATGTTAATATGATGGACTAACATGCAGCCATTACAAAAATCCTGTTTTGAAGGCTATTAAATGTCATGGTGAATTGATTCCAATATAAAACCAAATGAAATAAAAGCAGTTCACAAAACCACGCATGAGGTATGTAAATTTTGTAAACCAAAATTACAAGGTCACCTCAGTATCTAGAAAAATACACCAATGGTGGCTGTATCTGAGTGCTGCTAGAATTATTACTAACATTTTATTATTTACATTTATATTTTCTTTTTCACAGTTTCTACAAAGAATTATGGATGATTTTTATATTTAGAAAACCTTTTTTTATTTGTAGACATCTATTCCCTGTGGGCCCCACAGCAGCATGGAAAAGATTAAAGATTTGTGTCAGCTTTGACGCCGCCATTAATTATCAGGACAACCTACAGCAAGCCATGCCATTTATCTGGGCCTCACTTTCTTTGGATTTAATTATGGACTAAGCTGTGATTTTCTGTGTAATTAAGAACCACACTAAAGTTTAAAAAATATGCCTTTGTTTTATGGAAGAGTCCAGAGACACCATCATTATACTGTGTGTCTTTATAAAACCCATATACCTTATTCTTTTGTTTTATCTAGCTATTATATTGTCTATAACTTACTTTTAAATATTCTAGTATAGACAGGTGTGTGTGTGTGTGTGTGTGCATGTGTGTGTGTGTATTCTTAATCCTCTATAAGGTTGCAGCTAAAATTTAAAATACTTTAACTGGACACACATCTTTTAGGAGTGGTTGGTAGTGTTTGAAGGACTACTATAAGGCCTTAATGATCTTTAGAGAGTTCTAGAAGGTTCCCTAATTAGCCTAATAAATAAAAGAAGTTATTTTGCACTGGAAAATTAAGGAGTGTTGGAGATATATGATTTGGCTAGAGCTATTTAAAGACACCCCTGTCCTGGCATAAATAGGGTTTAGGAATCTAGTAATCCTGGATTAGAAACTTTGTTTGGAGTGATGCCTAAACCAGGTATGCCAATCTGTCTTGTGTCCACATACTAACAGAGGGTTCTAGCAACTTAATCCCATTAGCACGTTAGCTGAAGACTACTGCTAGAATGCTGTTATGTTTGTTTAGAGTTAATATTTCATGGAAATGTCTGAACCCTGGTACTGTATTAAACTCATAGAAATGGCTTTGTGCCTGTTTGCTAATAAATATTTCTTTGCGTGGCAGAATTTGGTCTGGGGTTTGCTGTCTAGCTGTCTAAATCACATATCTCTTAGTATTGCAGTAATGGGTGAAGAGATATGTAGTTCTTCTCATCTTTAATTGTTGGATGTGCAAAGAACCTGGTAATTTTGAATGAATGGATTGAGATCAGTTGGCATATTAACGATAAACTTTATTTTACAGAAATCTTTTATTTACCTGAGGTTTTAAAATTATTATAAAACTAATAACGTATAAAATATCTCCCAAACTAACACAGATTCCTACTACTTGGATGTATTATGTTTCTATTACCTGTCTTTTATTTTTAGAATAGAGCTGTGTTCCACAACCTCTCAGTTTAGGCTTATAGGTGCAATAATTCATTAAAAATGAATGCTAGGTTTGAAAAGTGTCACCCGAATGCTAAATATTCAACAGGCAGCCTAGTTCTGGCTCTCTGGAGAGAGTAAAGAGAGGTTTTGGCAAAAAGTCTTGGAAATAAACAGCTGATCTTACTGCCTTCATTTTGATGAGATAATTTGTGTTTATGCACATATTGAATTACGCTTAAATACATGGAAAATTTTAAATGCCAAAGGCAGGGGAAAAATGCTACATAGCACACATTTTAAGTGTTTTTTTTTTTTTTTTTTTTTTTTTTTTCTGCTAAACTCAAACCACTTGAAAGCTAGGAAGAGTCACTGCTGGAAGATCCAGTGCTGGAATTGACAGTAGTTGCTCATAGTCATCACGGGAGCTGAGCTCTATAACTGTACGCAGCCCAGGGCCTGTACGTACACTGGTTCCTACAAGCGTGGTGATGTGAAGTGAATGCTTGGGAACTGGGACTGGGATGTCAATTTCCCGTTTGCCAGGGGCCAGCTCTGGGACCTCAGGTGAATGTGACACTTCTCTGGGTAGTCAAGTCATCACCTACAGAATGCAGGACATGTCAAACGACTTCATTTGATGCACAATAAGCAAAAATCAGCAAAGTCTCAGGGAATTTTGTAAAGACACGGGCAGTTTGAGGAGGTAATGTGGCAGAGTGGGAAGAGTGAGAATTTGGTAATAACCAAATAAACAAAGAAACAAAATAAAGAGACAACAGATAATGTTTTCTGAACATTTACTATGTATGGTGGAATATAATATCTTCGACAGATCTTTTGACTGAGTGTTTTTATAGGTAAGCTGATTCCTCAGTCTGAATCTTATTTGCCATTAAGACTGCCCCATGCAGTGCAGTTGGGAAGGCAGGAGATTAGATACAGGTGAAATCCTAGTCCTAAAGGAAGGGGAGGTAAAAGAGAAAAGCTAGACTTTTTCTGTTCTTGGATACGTTATAGTATCAGGAGTAGCACAGGATGGAGGCAGAGTGAGCAGGTAATAGAGTGTGAGTGTGACCTTGAGCAAGTCATTTATTTTCTAAGCCTTGTACCTCAGCAAAACTGAACTAAGAAAGAATGAATTACTTTGCAGGTTGCTGTGAGCATTGTAAGTATACAGTCAATTCACTCATTTATTTGAGATGATATTCTGAGCAGAGTAGACTTATACCTGTATGAGACACGGTTTCTATCTTTGAGGAGTTTATAGTGGAAAATGACATCTGTAAAAAAGCAAACACAATAAGGTGTGACAAGTCCTCCCCTAGTCAGCCTAGAAAAGAGTTTTTGTTTTGTTTTGTTTTGTTTTGAGACGGAGTCTCGCTGTCTCCCAGGCTGGAGTGCAGTGGCGTGATCTCGGCTCACTGCAAGCTCCGCCCCACCCCACGCCGGGTTCGCGCCATTCTCCTGCCTCAGCCTCCCGAGTAGCTGGGACTACAGGCACCTGCCACCACACCCGGCTAATTTTTTTTTTTTTTTTGTATTTTGAGTAGGGACGGGGTTTCACCTTGTTCGCCAGGATGATCTCGATTTCCTGACCTCGTGATCCGCCCGCCTCGGCCTCCCAAAGTGCTGGGATTACAGACGTGAGCCACCGCGCCCGGCCGAAAAGAGTTTTAAGAGCAGGTGAAGCACAAGCTGACTCTTTAAGGATATGTGTCAGGTGGACAAAAGGGCAAGGAAGACCCAGGTGTGAAGGTATGTATGCATACGTATTACAGAACTGCTCAGCAGTGTTAGTTTATTATTGTTGGTGCTACTGTTGTCTTTGCCTTTGAGGGCTTATAACATCATTGGGAAAATGTGATGATTAAACATGGAAAATGCCACAGAAACAGCAATAGCAACAACTCCAAGCTGTGCACTTGAGGGCTAGGGGCCTGTTAGGAAATAATAATAAAGAGACAACAGATAATGTTTTCTGAACATTTACTATGTATGGTGGAATATAATATCTTCTACAGATCTTTTGACTGAGTGTTTTTATAGGTAAGCTGATGCCTCAGTCTGAATCTTATTTGCCATTAAGACTGCCCCATGCAGTGCAGTTGGGAAGGCAGAAGATTAGATGCAGGTGAAATCCTAGTCCTAAAGGAAGGGGAGGTAAAAGAGAAAAGCTAGACTTTTTCTGTTCCTGGATACGTTATAGTATCAGGAGTAGGACAGGATGGAGGCAGAGTGAGCAGGTAATAGATATTTAATTCATTTATATTTAATGTACTAATATTTACTTCTACCATCTAATTTTATGCTCTTTAATTGTCCTGAAATTCCTTTGTCCTTTTTGTTATGTTTAAGGGGAAGAATTAGTTTTTTTCATTCTACTTTTTTTCCCCTCCGGTAGTTAGAAAGTCATATATTTCTATTCACTTACTGCTTACACTAGAAATTATAATACTCATACTGAGTATATCAAATTCTGTTAATCTATATCTTTGTCCTCTGGTATACTAGATTATATTTCCTTTTGTAATTATTAGGATTTGTCAGACGTACTGAATCTGTAGATTGACGTCTATCATCATGACAAAAAATTCAGAGACAGTCTTTTTAAATACCTCTGTGATATTTTCTCTCTTTTCCTCCTGTTGACTGTTCAATTCTCTTTTCTTTTAGAACTATGATTAGATTAATGCTTTACTTATTTTACGTGACACTTGTTCTCTTTTTCACATTTTCATCCTCTTTAACTCTCTGGATTATCTTCTGCAAAATTTCTTCAGAGAAACTCTCCAATTTGTTAATTCTCTTTTCAGATTATTCACTTTGCTTTAAAATATTTTAGTTTTTGTTTCTAGAAATTTCTTCCCCCATAGCTTCATGTTGGTTTTGTGTCCTGCAACTTTATTGAAATCATTTATTAATTGGTTCTAATAGTTTTTAGGTGAAGTCTTTAGAGTTTTCTATATATAAGATCGTGCTGATCTGAAAATAGGTACAATTTAACTTCTTTTCCATTTTGGATGACTGTTATTTCTTTCCCTTGCGTACTTGCTCTGGCTAGGACTTCCAGTACTATGCTGAGCAGAACAGGGCTTGTTCTTGACTTGTTCCAAATCTTAGAGGAAAAGCTTTCAACTTTCCCCCATCAGGGATGATGTTAGCTGTGGGTTTTTCCATATATGAACTTCGTTGTGTACATTCCTTCTGTAACTAATTTGTTGAACATTTTTTATCATTAAAGAATGAATTTTGTCAATTTTTTATGCGTCTATTGAAATGATTAATTTCATTGATTCATTAGCTTATGTTGAACCATCCTTACACACATGGAATGAATCTCACTTGATCATAGTGAATGATTTTAATTTGCTGTTGAATTTGATTTTGTTGAGAATTTTTGTACGTATGTTCAGATACATTGGCGTGTAGTTTTTAATTTTTTGTGGTGTCTTTGTCTGGCTCTGGTACTGGGATAATGTTACTCTTGTAAAATGAGTTTGGACGTATTCCCTCCTCTTCAATTTTTGGAAGAGTTTGAGAAGAATTAATATTTTTAAAGATTTGGTAGTATTCCGCAGTGAAGCCAGTAGTTCCTGGGCTTTTTTTTCTAAGTTATCCAACTTGTTAGTGTATAATTGTTCATAATAGTCTCTTGTGATCTTTTGTATTTCTGTTGTAATGTCTTCCTTTTTTTCTGATTTTGTTTTTTCTCTTTTTTTCTTAGCCTAACTAAAGGTTTGTTGATTTGTGTTTCTCTTTTGAGAAAGCCAACCCATAGTTTTGCTGGTCTTATTCCTGTTTCTGTTTTTGTTTTTTTAGTTCATTGAGGTGAGTTGTTTATTTGAGATCATTATTCTGTTTTCACATAGACATTTATTGCTATAAACTTCCCTCTTAGGGTTGCTTCTGTTGTATTATATAAGTTTTGGTATATTGTATTTCAATTTTCATTTTTCTCAAAAAATTAAAAAATTAAAAAATTTTTTTTCATTGATCCATTTGTTCTTCAGGAGCATGTTGTTTAATTTCCATGTATTTGTGAATTTTCCAAAGCTTCTCCTGTTACTAATTTCTAGTTTTATACCATTGTGGTCATAAAAGATAGTTGATATGATTTCAATCTGCTTTTTTTTTTTTAAATGAATGAAATATTTATTGCTCTTGTTAAGGATAAGTAAAACATAGTGCCTGTTACACATGCTGACAACATCAGAAAAACCTAAAGGCCAGACTTACAGGGGAATTGAGTGTATTTAGAAAGGTACTTGTAGCAGAAACCTCTGATTATAGTGAAATGCTTTAGTTTTCAAAGGGCACTCTGCAAACAGAGGAATCTATAATTGCTTTCTAGAGTGGTTAAAACTGCTGAGACAACTTTGCAAATTCAGTATAAAACTGCATAACACTTTATGGAATGAAATAGTACCAGATTGATTGTTAACACAAACTGGCCTTGGAAACAATACTAAAATTCTGAGAACCGTGATGACCATAGCAAGCCATAAGGGAAATAACTCTCACAGTGTTTTTATTTTTCTCACATATAAATCTGTTTGAAATTCAAGAGTATTGTAAGCATATATTATTTTGAATTGCAGTTAATCTAATTCACTGATTCTCACTTGCAAATGTACATAAAAACCGACTGGAGAGACTGCTACAATTTGAATTTCTTTTTTTTTCTTTATTTTATTTTATTTTATTATTATACTTTAAGTTTTAGGGTACATGTGCACAATGTGCAAGTTTGTTACATAATTTATACATGTGCCATGTTGGTGTGCTGTATCCATTAAGTCGTCATTTACCATTAGGTATATCTCCTAATGCTGTCCCTCCCCCCACCCCAACCTCAAAACAGTCCCAAGAGTGTGATGTTCCCCTTCCTGTGTCCATGTGTTCTCATTGTTCAATTCCCACCTATGAGTAAGAATATGTGGTGTTTGGTTTTTTGTCCTTGCGATAGTTTACTGAGAATGATGATTTCCAGTTTCATCCATGTCTCTACAAAGGACATGACCTCATCATTCTTTATGGCTGCATAGTATTCCGTGGTGTATATGTGCCACATTTTCTTAATCCAGTCTATCGTTGTTGGACATTTGGGTTGGTTCCAAGTCTTTGCTATTGTGAATAGTGCCGCAATAAACATACGTGTGCATGTGTCTTTATAGCAGCATGTTTTATAATCCTTTGGGTATATACCCAGTAAAGGGATGGCTGGGTCAAATGGTGTTTCTAGTTCTAGATCCCTGAGGAATCGCCACACTGACTTCCACAATGGTTGAACTACTTTACAGTCCCACCAACAATGTAAGTGTTCCTATTTCTCCACATCCTCTCCAGCACCTGTTGTTTCCTGACTTTTTAATGATGGCCATTCTAACTGGTGTGAGATGGTATCTCATTGTGGTTTTGATTTGCATTTCTCTGATGGCCAGTGATGATGAGCATTTTTTCATGTGTTTTTTGGCTGCATAAATGTCTTCTTTTGAGAAGTGTCTGTTCATATCCTTCTTCCTAAATTTGTTAAGATTTGTTTTGTGGCCTAACATATAATCTATCCCAGAGAATGTTCCATGTGCAGTTGAGAAGAATGTGTATTATGTAGCTGTTGAATGGAATGTTTTCTGTATGTCTGTTAGGTCCATTTGTTCTAGAGTGTACTTTAAATTCAATGTTTCTTGATTTATTTTCTTTCTTTCCATTGCTGTCAGCGGGGTATTTTCCTCTACTACTACTGTATTGAAATTTATCTCCCTTAAGATCTGTTAATACTTGCTTTATATATTTAGGTGCTCCAACATTGGGACTGGGTGTGTTTATATATATATATTTGTTATATCCTGTGGCTGAATTGACTCTTTTATCATTTGCATAATGACCTTCTTGATTTCTTTGTACAATTTTGACTTAAATTCTATTTTATCTGATATAAATATAGCTATTCCTTCTCTCTTTTGGGTTTAATTTGCATGGAATATCTTTTTCCATGAAATCACTTTGCATGCATGTGTCCTTACAGGTGAAGTGAGTCTCTTGTAGACAGCACATAATTGGTTTGTTTTAAAAAATTACTCAGCTACTCTATGGTTTTTGTTGGAGAATTTAATCAATTTATATTCAAGGTAAGTATTGATAGGTAAGAACTTACTAATTGCATTTTGTTAATTGTTTTCTAGTTGTTTTGTAAATCCTTTGTTCTTTTTTTTGCTATATTCCTTTGTATTTTTTTTCTAGTGGTATGTTTTGATTTCTTGCATTTTTGTGGTTACCATGAAACTTACAAAAAACATCTTGAAGGGCCAGGCGCAGTGGCTCACGCCTGTAATCCCAGCACTTTGGGAGGCCGAGGCGGGCGGATCACGAGGTCAGGGGATCGAGACCACGGTGAAACCCCGTCTCTACTAAAAATACAAAAAATTAGCTGGGCGCGGTGGCAGGCGCCTGTAGTCCCAGCTACTCCGCAGGCTGAGGCAGGAGAATGGCGTGAACCCGGGAGGTGGAGCTTGCAGTGAGCCGAGATTGCGCCACTGCACTACAGCCTGGGTGACAGAGCGAGACTCTGTCTCAAAAAAAAAAAAAAAAAAAAAAACATCTTGAAGTATAAAAGTTATTTTAAGCAGATAACTTAACTTTGACTGCAAAAAAAAAACAAAATAGAAAATAAAACTGTACACTTTTAGTCCAACTCTTGCCCAACATTTTGAATTTTTGATGTAATTAATTTAAATTTAAATTTAATTTGAATTTTTGATGGCATAATCTTTATATGGCATGTCTCTCAACAAATTATTGTAGCTATTATTAGTGTTAATAGTTTTGCCTCTAAACCTTCATACTAATGATATGAATGTTTTACATACAGTCATTACAGTATTAGAGTATTCAGAATTTGACTGTGTACTTAGTTTTACCAGTGATTTTTATTGTTTTTGTATTACTCATTAGCATCATTTTCTTTCAGCTTGAAGAACTCGCTTTAACATTTCTTATGTGACAGGTTTAGTGGGGATGAACTTTTAACCTTTTGTTTGGAAAAATCTTTATCTCCATCTACTTCATTTCTGAAGGACAGCTTTGCTGGGTACAGTGTTCTTGGTCAACAGGTGTTTTGTTTGTTTGTTTTTCCCCCCTTCAGCACTTTGAATATATCACTATATGATTCTGGTCTTTCTTGGCCTGTAAGCCTTCTGCCGAGATATCGGTTGATAGCTGTATTGGAACTTCCTTATATATTATTTGCTTCTTTTACCTTGATGTTTTTAGAATCCTCTCTTTGATTTGGTTTTCAAAAGTTTGATTATGTCTTGAGGTAGTCTTGTTTGGATTAAATCTGATTGGAGATCTTTGACTTTTCTACACTTGCATATTTACATCTTTCTTCAGGTTTGGAAAGTGTCCTGTGGTTATTTTTTAAAATGAGCTTTCTACCTCTTTATCTTTTTCTTCTCTTAAATTCTTATGACGTGAATTTTGGTCTTCTGATGTTGTCCCATAAGTACCAGGAGCTTTTCTTATTTTTCATTCTTTTTTCTCCTCTGACAATGTTTTCAAATAACTTGTCTTTGGGCTCATAGATCCTTTTCTTCTGCTTGATAAATTCTATTGTTGATACTCTCTATTGCATTTTACATTTCACTTACTGTATTTTTTCAGCTCCAGGATTTCTGTTTCTTTAAAAAATTACTTCACTCTCTCTGTAGACTTCTTGTTCTGATAACTTATTATTTTCCTTATTTTATTGAATTGTTTATCTGTGTTTTCAGGAATACACTGAGCTTCCTTAAAAGAGCTATTTTCAATTCTTTCTCAAGCAGTTCATACATTTCCATTTCTTTAGGGCCAGTCACCAGCACTTTATTTTATCTCTTTGGTGATGTCATGTTTTCCTGATTGTGCTTGATCCCAGTGATTGTGCATTGATGTCTGCAAATTTGAAGTAGGTACTTATTTCATTCTTTGCCCAGACACTTCGTCTGGGAAAGCCTTTCAACAATCAGTTCATCCAAAGATTCTGGACAGGCTATCTGGCATGGTTCTAAAGCTTGGGGATACTGGGGCTGGTGCATCACTGGAACAGGCCAGAAACCTGGGGTCACTAAGGCTTGCCTGTCACTGAGGGCAGTCTGGATCACAGGGCCGCTGAAGTTGGCTTGCCCTGTGTCCTGCCTGGTGCCTGAGTGGGTATAAAGGCTCAGTCTGCAGGTACCAGTCTGGGGTCTGGGGCTAAGTGGGCCTGTCCAATACTGAGTTTTATTGTGGCAGGGCCAGTGTTGGAGACCAAGGCAAAGTCCTGTACTCACTTTTCTCTCTTTTCACCAAATGAATGACATCTCTCTTCATACTGTGCTGCCTGGGTTTGGGGAAGGAATGATGTGGGAAATGTAAAACTATCCTTCCTACCCCCTTTAGTGTATTTTTTCTTATTGTGCTATGCCAGGTGTTGCAATCTCTCATCTGGTTTCCTCGGCTCTTGTAAAATTATTTTTGTGTGTGAATAGTTGTTCAAATTGATGTTTCTGCAGAGAGATAATCACTGGAGAGTTTTCTTCCACCATCTTGCTCTGTCCCTGTCTTCTTAACAGATATATTTCTAATGGAAACTTTCAGGAAATACATAACAAGGAACACAGCATTGATGTTCCAGAGGAAATCAGGCTTAATTGCCTTCAGGGTAAACAGATCAATATCCTACTCTAGGACTAGAGTCTGGGAGTACAAACCAGAGGGACATTAGTATTTTTACAATATCTACACTTTCTTGGATTTTTCCCACAGAGTACTAACTTTAGGAACTTTACACTCAAGAGAAAATAGGCTAACTCTAAGAAAATCCAGGCTAGAACATTACTTGACTAAGGCTTTCTCTCCATTAATGGGCTAAATAAGTTCAAGTGTGCACATCCATCCCAGGACTTCAGAGACTGCCTGTCTCAGACTGTAGTGAGAGGAATAAGAGAGAATGGAAGAACTTTATATAAGACATAGAGGCCATTGTTGGAAATAAGCATTTGGATGGCAAAGAATTGAATCAGACAAATTAGAAATGAAGAAAGAGGACACAGAGTACTAGGTTAATATTTTTATAAGCTTAAGATGATAACATTTCAGGTCCTCATAGTAAAACATTACACCTCTTCCCTCCCTATGATACTTTTAACTTTTTACTTTTATTATAATTTTTTATATCAATTTCTCTCTGTCAGGTTCTAAGCACCTCACAGGTAAGATAAACATAATTACAGTGTTAATTTAAATTCAAGTGGACATCCATGCTACCAATTATTAACACACACGAACTATATAGCCAACAGGTATACTCGTTAATGTTCATGGTCTGGTAACTACTACTGAGGACTCTGAGTGGTTCAAAAAAAAAAGGGCTTAAGGCTCAAACTCTCATGAAAATGTCTGAAATGATTCCTGTAGAAAAGGAATTGAAGTGGATAGGGTTATTTTGTGGCAACTGACCAGTGAAATTCAATTGATTTCAATTTAACAATCCTATTATATTTCAGAAAAGACAGTATAAAAATATACTCTCCAGCTGTATTGGAAGAGAATTTTAAAGGACTACTTTTGGTACACAGCTGGTATTCTTAAGAAATCATGCCAGAGGAACAACAACAGAGGTAGCACCTCAACTCTTGTTGGGCTATGCAGCTGATTCCAGGAGATTTCAGACCCTTGGCAGCTGTTCTGCTTACTGTTTCAGGTCACTCTGAACTCTAGAAGAGTCTTAAACCTTTTCACTTCAAGCACTGTTCTCGCTTTTTGTTCAAAGTGGTAATATCAGGGGAATATGTAGCAGCCAGTTAAAATTAATTTATCCATGTTAAAAGCATATTTGCTTGGAAGAAAGCTACAGGCTAATTTCCTGCCAGTTCAATCTTATCCATTGCCGAAACCAGAAATCTCCACACTATCCTCAAAAACATCCATCTTTTTATTCTTGACTGTCGGTTTTACTTGCAAAATGCCTATCGTGTCTGTGCCCACAGATCCATTTTTTGCTGCCACTATGTATTTCAAAGCTCTGTCACCTCTGCAAAATGCCTATCGTGTCTGTGCCCACAGATCCATTTTTTGCTGCCACTATGTATTTCAAAGCTCTGTCATCTCTGCAAAATGCCTATCGTGTCTGTGCCCACAGATCCATTTTTTGCTGCCACTATGTATTTCAAAGCTCTGTCACCTCTTACATGGACTCTTGCAGGAAACATCTGAAGTTAGCTATCCCTTCCTTTAATTCACGTGCTGCGCTTGACCATAGCTTGTGTCAGATCACAGCCCCAAGGAATACCTTCAATGGTTGCCCAGAGGATCAAGTGTTGTCAAGTGTCTTAGCATGATTTTCAAGGCATTGAGCAATCCGAGACCAATGTACTTTGCTGACTTTTCCTCCTGGGAGGTCCTGATGACCTTATGTCCTGGTCACACTTGATATTGCACCAGTTCCTTCCTATGTCATGTACATTCATGCTTCTGTGACTTTGTTCAACCTGTTTCCTCCGCCCAGATTATTGTTCTCATTCTCCTTGCCTGGTGGAAGTCCATTCATCCTTTAAGACCCAGCCAGGTGGAATGGAACTTGCACAAGCTCCCTTATCTAACATGGTAGACACCAGCAATCAGCTGATTAATCAAAAGAGTCAGTCAGTCAGTTAAAGAAGGAAATAAAAAAATAAATAAAACCAACAGAGTAAAACGTTCTCACTTAAAACATAAGAACATTCATTTATTGACCCTTTGGTGGAAGACTTTTTGAGTGGGGTTTCTCTGATTGAAGTTCTTCAGACTTTCTTCATAGAGTACTGTCAGAATGTTTATTTCCTTTTCCAGTTTGGGTTCCTCATAAAGGAATGAGAATTTAAAGGTGCTTGAAAAGCAATCCAAATGCAGAGGTTTAGGCTTTTATGATTTCATCCCCCATCTTTTACAATGGTCTTATTTACCTCTAGTTAAACAGCATTAAAAAGTCAATTTTGCACACCAATGGTAACGTACTTAATACCCTGAACTGCATACTTAAACATGATTAAGATGGTGTTTTAGTCAGCTCTGACTGCCATAACAAAATAGCACAGACTGGGTGGCCTAAACAACAAGACATTTATTTTCTCACAGTTCTGGAGGCTAGAAGTGACACATCAAGTTGCTGGTCAAGTCAATTTCAGGTGAGGCCTCTCTTTTTGGCTTGCAGGTAGTGCATTTTCTCTGTTCTCACATGGCAGGGTGGAGTCGGGGAGCACTCTCAGATGTCACTTCTCATAAGGACACTAATCCTATTGGATCAGGGCCCCACCCTTAGTACCTCATTGAACCTTAATTACTTCCTTAGAGGTTGCAGCTTCAAATACAGCCACCCTGGGGGTTAGGCTTCTACATAGGGATTTTGGAAAGACACAAACATTCAGTCTGTAACAGGTGGTAAATTTTATGTTATAAGTATTTTACCATCATTCAAAAAAAAAGCTGCCAATTGTTTTCTGAATATATATATATATATATACACACACATATATATGTATATATATGCACATGTATACATATATATACACACATATATACGTGTATATATACACATATATAGGTATATATACGTATATATGTGTATATATACACACACATATATATGTATATCGCTTTGCCTAACTGGGTCGTTTCAAAGCTTAGTTTTTACGGAAGCAACTCTCTTTTGTGTTCATATTTCATTCATCGTGGAAGGTTTTGCTAAAATAGCCTGCATAGGTTTGAGAACCACTGTCATTGTCTCTGGTAGAGACAGTGGCTCAGTGTGTGCCTCTGAAGATAAGCTTCCTGGCAGTGAACTGCCAGTGTGCTCCGGACACGACTGAGTCTATTTTACAGAGGCCATGGAGAGCTGTCATTAATCTGTGAGTCTGTGAAGTGGAGGCCACTTGACAGTTTCTGCTGAGATACTTCCGATGCCCTCAGTGTGTGCATGATCCACAAATAGCTTGCAGTCAGTGTTTTCCTGATGAGGGATGACTTTGTATTGCATCTCGTGTGTGTGCTCGACATCCTGAAGATACTGTGAAGTTTTGGAGGAAAGTCTAATTTTAAAAGTTGGGTTAGGTTTTGGCTATATTGATGTTATACAACAAATGACTGAAATCTCCGAGGTTTTTAACGGTAGTCATTTATTTCACACTCATTGGTCAGCTGGTCATTATTTGGCTGACCGTGGAACCAGAACAAAGCCAAAGTGGCGTTCTCCAGGGGTGCTCTTTTTAGGCCACAGTGGGAGCCCAGCCAATGCCCTCCTTCAGTGATTGGTAAAAATTTCTCCCTGAGATCCCATGCTGTTCTATCCTGAACAGCTTTGGATGTTTATTTTTCTGACTCTATCTCTGTTTTCTCTCTTCTGTTGACGCATTCCTAACATGAAGACATTGCAGCCCTGGCAGGGGAGAACAAATATTTCCCATTCCACCCTCCTAGGTTCAATGACTTGGGCCCAAGAATCAAACTGATAAAAGGCAGATTAACAGGAAAAAAAAACAATTTAAATTATGTATGTATGTACAAAAGCTTACAAGGAAAAACATGGCTCAAGGAGGCGGCCAGTTGATTGAGGCTTATGTATCATCTTAGACTAAACAGAGTAAAAAGGGGTCTTGGGATTCTGAGTAGGGAGGCAAGTTATGAGAAGGGGCGGGGAGGAGACGTAGGGTAAATAAATTTGCCTTGTTATGCAGGTAAGTCAGGTGATGACAGTTGTCGTCTTGGAGAGTAGCTCTCTTCCTGGTATGGGAACATCTTTACAAGTGGAGATTTCCATTATAAAAGTAAATTTCCTTTACAGGAGGGGAAATTTATACACTCCAGTTTTAGGGAGTAAGGGAAGAGGTAAAGGCCTTGTCCTGCAATCAATATGGTTGTTTTAGCTCAAAACAATCCATATGCCTGTTAAAGCAAACTAAATATGGCCGGAGAAGGACTCCATACTTCTATATTTGAGTCCTCATGGATGAACTGCAACCTGGCTTAACAGTCAGAAAAAATGGAAAACCTAGCTTAATAGTATGCACCTGTAATAATGGCTGAGTGTTGGCCACTCCTAGTGGCTATGCTTCAACCACTCATAGACTGCTGAATGTTCAAACTGTGTTCAAATAAGGCAAATGCCGAGCTGTAACCAATCTCACTGTTTCTGTACCTTGCTTCTGATTCCTGTACATCACTTTACTTCTTTTGTCTATAAATTTGTTTTGACCATGAGGCACCCCTTGAGTCTCTGCAAATCTGCTATGATTCTGGGGGCTGCCCAATTCGCGAATCATTCATTCCTCAATTGAACTCCTTTAAATTTAATTCTGCTGAAGTTTTTCTTTTATCAGGTCAATGAGGCCTAATTTCCCATGGCATTTCTGGTGCCCTTCTCCCTCTGCATAAGGTGCAATGTGGAGTGCATAAGGTGCAATGTGGAGTGCACAAGGCTGATTTAATTCCTTCTTTCTTGAGTGCTATCTCTGCCAATGCATTATGTGCTTCTTATATGTATATAGCACAGAGTGAGGGGTTACTTATCAGTCTCTGCAGCGATGCACCAAAAAAGACCCATCTCATAGAAAAATAAAAGTTAAGAGAGAGAAATAATTCTTTAATACCCCTCTATAACTTGTCTAAAATGAACACCTCCCTTTTCATACATGGGCTAAATGCAAATGCCTTAGGAGGGGTTACACACTGATTTAAATTCACCCTAAAATATAAATGATATGTTTCAGATTTTAGTTTTGATCAGTGTGTTAGTGCATTCTCACATTGCTATAAAGAAATACCTGGGACCAGGTAATTTATAAAAAAAGGAATTTAATTGGCTTACGGTTCTGCAGGCTATGCTTCCTGTACAGCCTGCGCCAGCACCAGCATCTGCTCGGCTTCTGGGGAGGCCTCAGGAAGCTACAATCACAGCAGAAGGCAAAGGGAAGCAGACACATCACATGGAGAAAGCAGGAGCAAGAGCGAGGGGGAAGGTGCCACACACTTTTAACAACCAGATCGTTCGAGAACTCACTATCATGAGAACAGCACCCAAAGGATGGTGCTAGACCATTCGTGAGAAATCCACCCCCATGATCCAATCACCTCCCACCAGGCCCCACCTTCACCATTGGGGATTACATTTTGACATGAGATTTGGTGGGGGACAACATCTAAACTCAATCAGTAACTAAAAATGGGAGAATGAGGTGTTAGGACACTCAAAGATGAAAAGAAGTAACTTGTTAGAAGTGGCACACTGGCCACTGAGCTCTTACTGTATGCAGGGATGGTACAGGGGTCCTGTAAGAGAAGGTGGGCAATAAGGGAGAAGAGAACGGTGCAGGATTGAGCAGCTGTGGCTCCTAAATTGTCGTCATCATTTTCATAGCTATGGTAATCACCAACCCTGTTGAATAAAAGCCATCTTGTCCAAGAGGTATATAGTCCAAGCAATTCAAAGACCCTGAGACAGTCCTGCCATTGAAGCCCAGATTTTTTTCAGGTGGTCCTGAAAATACTCATCGGTCTAGACCTTTGCTGTTTTCAAGTCTTGGGTACATAGCAACCCCTGTATCCCCAGTAGGTATAGCTGGTTTCTTTGTATTTTGCCATTGTATTCTGTATTGTGTAGTATATATGACCAAGCATTAGCACTAGAAGAAAGAAGCGTTAGAGATGTTGAACGCTTCCCTTTACAGTTGAAAAAGGTTAAGCTGGGGGGTTAAGTGATTTGTCCCAAATACCCCAACCAGTTAATGGCTGTGGAAGGATGAGAATTATTGCCTGTCTTACTAACACCTTCTAAGGAAACTGGCTTATCTGCAGGTAGCTATCTTGGGAAACTCGTGACCCCAATTCCCTCTGACAGTCCATTCAACCAGCATGGTCATCTGACCCATGTACAGTTGATCATTTGATTTGTTCACAACCTTTGACACATGACCTTGGCCAATCAGATTTCCCCCCTTAGAAATGTGAACCAGGAAATGGAAGCTGAAATTGCTAATGTCATAATATGGAGGGCATTTGCATGGCTATGGTGAAGCATGCAGTTGAGAATGGGAGGGAGCCTGAATTGTAAAGGAGAGAGTAAAGGGAACAGGGCACATTCAGCAAGCAAAAGTCCTCGAAGGAGCCACCACGTGGCCCATGTGAGAGAGGAATTAGCCTGGGTTTCTTCAGAGGCGTTCGAACCAGAGCAACTTCATCTTGAGTGAGAGCTGGGAAAATGGGGCTGAGACTTGCTGGGCTGCACTCCCAGAAAGTTAGGTATTCCTGGCCTCTAGATGTTTATGGTTAAGGGAACAGATGGATAACATTTACTAAACAGACCTAGACTTAGGAGTGTCCTTGTATCCTGATATCTTGAGAACAGAAGCATTCCTAATTTTGCCTTAAAGAAAATAATATCGATTCTTGCAAAATACAATAATTAAGAAAATTAATGCTTTATCACAAATCCTTATAGCAGAACACATCTCCCCATAATCTATTTTTTTATCCTATATATAAACAAATATTGTATCTAGGGTGAACATATCCTTCTTCTTGCTTTCAGGAACACCGTAATCTGCCTATGGATGAGCTATTCTTTCACCACTTTACTTTCTTAATAAACTTGCTTTCACTTTACAGACTCACGCTGAATTCTTTCTTGTGTGAGATCAAGAACCCTCTCTTGGGGTCTGGATCAGGACCCTTTTTCCTGTAACACTTCCATGGTTCCTGGGGCAGCTCTGGTTCCAGCTCCAGTTCCAGCAAAAGCCCATTTGCACCCAGCCATCCTGCTTCTTAAGTGAAAAACAATTTTGGCATCTATTTCTTGCTACGAGCAGATGCCGATTGGGACATGACAGAGCCAGGACTAGCTGCTAGGTCTCCTGGCTCCCAGCTTGCGTTTTTTTCCACTATACTTTACTATGTCCTGCATGCCTCCTGGAGTTTTTTAAACCTGTTCAGGGCCAGGAATAGTTTATTTAACTTGGTATGCCTTTAACTACCTGGACTTCACTCCATAAAAATTGATTGACTTGAATATAATTATCGGTAATTCCAAAATTATGAGTAGTGTCTTTTCTGAATTTATTTTTCTAGAATATAAGCTTTTTTCCTTGCTAAAAGTACTAACACTTTACAATATTTTCAAGTGAACAATTTATGCTCTAGAAGAAATTGTTGGCTGTAGGGTAGGTGCCCCTGGCCAAAGGAAGAGCACTCTTTTCTGGCTGTGCTCAGCCATCCTGGGCTGTGAATGATGGGAAAGTTGCTCTGTTCTCAATCACAAATTCACGGCTTTCCTTCATGCAGTTCTCAACTCACAGGCTTCTTCATCTTGCAAATTAACTACAACTATCTACCTGTGAGAGTTTCAGGGAAAGTTCATGAAAGTTGTGATGCTTACAATTTTATAATTCAGCAAATCATTTTGCTAAAAGAGACTTCTTCAGGAGATAGATTCTCTCGTTATTATACTGTCTCAGTTATCTATTGCTGTATAATAAATCGTCCCAAAGCTTAGTGGCTTAAAACAACTCTTTATTACCTAACGCAAGTCTATAGCTGGCTGTGTTCAGCTGGGATAGTCTTCTGCTCCTCGTGGGCTCACCTGCACTGGAACATCCAGGAAGGCTCACTCACATGGCTGCACAGTGGCTGTCAGCCGAGAACCTCACCGTTGTGCCAAATGTCTTAGTTCTCATCCACAGTGCATCTCTGGGGGCTTCTCACAGTGTATTCACTGGGTCCCTCCAGGGAGTGTTCTAACAGGCAGAAGCCTCCGATCTCTTAAAGCCCAGCCCTGTGGGTGACACAGCATCAATGGCTGCCATAGTCTACTGATCAAAAGAAGTCACAGGCCAACCCAGATTTAAGGGGATAGGAGACAGACCCTATCTCCGAGTGGAAGAAGTGGTAACACTGCATGGCCATTTTTAACCAGCCACAGTTCTTGATGACAATTTCCTAATGGAAAAGATCTTTCTTCTGCAGGACTCTAGAATAGCGTTTCTCTGGTGTTAATGTGCAAAGAATCATCCCGTGATCCTGTTAAAACGTAGGTTCTGATTCAGTAGGTCTGGGGTGAGGCTTGAGAACCTGCATTTCTAACAAGTTCCCAGGGATGCAGCAGGCACCTACAGAGCTGTTAAACCAGACTCCTTCCACCCCTTCCCTCTGCTCTAGAAAAATGCTCCAAATCCTGAAAACATCTGGAGAGAAGCAAAAGGAGATGGTATAAGCTGAGGCCCCACAGTGGAGCAACTTTGATTTCCATTGATTTTACGAAGACGCTACCAAAAAGCAATGGCAAAATTAATGTTGGCAATTTACGTGGATAAAATGTAACTGTCAGGTGGAAAATAAAACCTGGGCAAACACTAAGTGTATCCCCTGAACCATCTTAAATGTGGTGTGTGTACACCTGACATTGGCAAACTTTTAACAGTGAGTCTTATGGTCTTCACCAATTTCAGGTGCTCCATTCCCCAACCCTACCCCAGTTCTTCAAGTCAGTTCAGTAAATAGTTACTGATCCCTTATTCAGCAGAAAGCACTGTATGGGATACTGTAGGTGCAGAGAGAAGACAGCCCAGCAGTCTTTCTCTATAGAACATTACACTTCGGTAGGGAGACAAGTGACATACGTAAGCCCCCATCAGTTCATTAAGTGTTTATTATTGCAACAAAACCCACATGACTTTTGGGGAATTCGATGATGGACAGGATCAGGGAATGGGCGTTCTGAAAGTTCTTAATTTATATATATATATATATATGTATGTATATTTAGAGACAGGGTCTTGCCCTGTGCGCAGGCTGGAGTGCAGTGGTGTGATGATAGCTCACTGCAGCCTCGACTTCCCGGGCTCAAGCAATCTTCCCACTTCTGCCTCCTGAGTAGCTGGGCCTACAAGCATGTGCCACCACACCTAGCTAATTTTTAAATGTTCCGTAGAGCTGGGGTCTTGCTATGTTGCCCAGCTGCCCTTCTGGGCTCAAGTGATCCTCCTGCCTTGGGCTCCCAAAGTACTGGCATTAGAGGTATGAGTCACTGCACCTGGCCAAATTTTTAAAAAAATTTTTAATTGATGCATAATAGATGTATGTAGTTTTGGGGTACATGTGACAATTTAATACATTCATATAATTTGTAAAGGTCAAATCAGTGTACTTGAGATATCCATCACCTTAGATATTTGTCTTTCATGTTAGAAACATTTGAATTATTCTCTTCTATTCTGAAACACACAACAGATTATTGTAAACTGTAATCACCCTACCAACCTATCTATCACTAGGTCTCGTTTCTCTTAACAAACTGTATATTTGTACCCATTAATCACCTTTTCTTCACCCCCTTTTTCCCCTACCCTTCCTTAGCTGGGTAACCACCAATCTACTTTGTATCTTCATGAGATCCCCTTTATAGCTCCCACTTATGAATGAAAACATGCAGTATTAGAAGAGTCATTTTAGAAGAGGTTTAGAGGCTGTGTAGGAGTTCTCCAGGAGCAGGTGGAGGATGGAAGAAGGGAATTACAGTAGGCAGAGAAAACCTGAGTAAGAAAGTAAAAGCCTGGGTCAGGAGGACAATGAATGGCCCAGGAGGGTAGGCCACGTGCTGGGGCTGGTGGGAGATGTGTGTGGAAACTGCAGGGCTTTGCAGGCCAGGCTAAGGAGTTTTCCCTTCATGTGGAAGCTGATGGGAGAGCTATCAAAGGGGTCAGAGAAAGAATGCTGCCAGTCTTCTCTACCCCACTGAGTTAAGCAGGCTAGTTCATGCTGTTCATGCTGATAGCCATGCTTGCTCCCCCTCTCGCAGCTCCTCTCCCACTGCCGCCCCCATCCGTCTACTGAAGATCTTGCGTATTAGTCCATTCTCACACTGCCATAAAGATACTACCTGAGACTTGGTAATTTATAAACAAAAGAGGTTTAATTGACTCACAGTTCTATATAGCTAGGGAGGCCTCAGGAAACTTACAATCATGGCAGAAAGTGAAGGGGAAGCAAGGCATGTCTTACATGGCAGCAGGAGAGTCAGAGAGTGAAGGGGGAACTGCCAAACACTTTTAAACTATCAGCTCTTGTGAAAACTCACTTACTATTACTAGAACAGCATGAGGGAGACCATCCCCGTGATCCAATCACCTCCTACCATGTCTCTCCCTCAATACCAGGGGATTAAAATTCGAGATAAGATTTGGGTGGAACGAAGAGCCAAACCATATCACCTTGCTAGTCTTTAGATACCAACTGGCCTTCCCCAGGCAGCACGACAACTGTAGTGCTTTCCTCCTCTGAATCCATAGAGGTTTTTCTGTTGTTGTTGTTTGTTTGTTTTTTTAATTTTGAAACTTCTATGGCTTTACTTTTCTTATTCTTCTTGGATTTTTTTTGTTCCTCTTTTGCTGCCTGGTAGAAGGCTACTCAACTTGAAATGTGCCACCAAGATGCCATCTCTTATGTAAAGCCTTATCCCACCATCTAAAAGCAGAAAAATATGCTCTCTGCTACAGCAGTTGAATCACTCTAATGTTGCAGACAGATGTGTGCTGGTAAAAAACCACCATCTCAAAAAAGAAACAAAGAAAAAGCCAACAAAACCCAACCCAAACCAACACCACCAAAATCCTGATTTGTGGTGTTTGCCAATTTCTGTAGTATAAATACTCCCACCATGCCTGCTTTCAAGCTACCAACTTGAGATTTCTGAACTTGCAGCTGGGAAGAGATATGTAATGTCAGTTCTCAAGAGTTGATACAAGCCAAGCATGGTGGTACACACCTGTAGTTCCAGCTACTTGGGAGGCTGAGGTGGGAGAATCACTTGAGCCTGAGAGTAAGCCATGATTGCACCACTGCATTCCATCCTGGGGAAAAAAAAGAGTTGGTACAAGCTGGCTCTAGCACATCACTGGACTTTATAGACCTGGCTTCACTGTGGTTCAATGTTCACATAGACTACAAGCATTTAGGAGAGAGAGACAGTGGGCCTGTCTTATTCATCTTTGTTGACTAGTGCATGTTCCAGTGTCTTGTATATCGCAAACACTCAATGTATATTTCTTCCCCAGGTATTTATTATTTGAATGAGTGGGTGGTTACCATGTTTATTAGTCCATTTTCATGCTGCTTATAAAGACATACCTGTGACTGGGAAGAAAAATGTTCAATGGACTTATAGTTCCACATGGCTGGGGAGTCCTCAGAATCATGGCAGAAGGCAAGGAGGAACAAGTCACATCTTACATGAATGGCAGCAGGCAAAGAGAGAAAGCTTGTGCAGGGAAACTCCTCCTTATAAAACTATCAGATCTCATGAGACTTATTTACCATCATGAGACCAGCACAAGAAAGATCTGCCCCCATGACTCAATTATCTTCCACCAGGCCCCTCTCACAACATGTGAGAATTCAAGATGAGATTTTGGTGGGGACACAGCCAAACCATATCATTCTGCCCCTAGCCCCCCACAAATTTCATGTCCTCACATTTCAAAACCAATCATGCCTTCCCAACAGTCCCCCAAAGCCTTAATTCATGTCAACATTAACTCAAAAGTCCACAGTTGAAAATTTCATCTGAGACAAGGCAGGTCCTTCTGCATATGAGCCTGTAAAATCAAAAGCAAGTTAGTAACTTCCTAGATACAATGGGGGTACAGGCATTGGGTAAATACAGCCATTCAAAATGGGAGACATTGGCCTAAACAAAGCGGCTACAGGCCCCGTGCAATTCTGAAACCCAGCGGGGCAGTCAATTCTTAAAACTCCAAAATGATCTCCTTTGACTCCATGTCTCACATCCAGGTCATGTTGATGCAAAAGGTGGGCTTCCATGGTCCTAGGCAGCTCCACCTCTGTAGCTTTGCAGAGTACAGCCTCCCTCCTGGCTGCTTTCATGGGCTGGTGTTGAGTGCCTGTGGCTTTTCAAGGTACATGGTGCAAGCTGTTGGTGGATCTACCATTCTGGGGTCTGGAGGACAGTGGCCTTCTTCTCACAGCTCCACTAGGCAGTGCCCTAGTAGGGACTCTGTGTGGGGACTCTGACCCTACATTTCCCTTCTGCACTGCCCTAGCAGAGGTTTTCAATGAGGGCCCCACCCCTGCAGCAAACTTCTGCTTGGGCATCCAGGCATTTCCATACATCCTCGGATATCTAGGTAAAGTCAAGCCTCAATTCTTGACTTCTGTGCACCTGCAGGCTCAACACCACGTGGAAGCTGGCAAGGCTTGGGGCTTCCACCCTCTGAAACAACAGCCTGAGCTGTACCTTGGCCCCTTTTAGTTATGGGTGGAGTGGCTGGGACACAGGGCACCAAGTTCCTGGACTGCGCACAGCGGAGGGACCCTGGGCCTGGCCCACGAAGCCATTTTTTCCTCCTAAACCTCCAGGCCTGTGATGGGAGGGGCTACCGCAAAGGTCTCTGACACGCCCTGGAGACATTTTCCCCATTGTCCTCGTGATTAACATTCAGATCTTCATTACTTATGCACATTTCTGCAGCCAGCTTTAATTTCTCCTCAGAGAATGGGATTTTCTTTTCTATCACGTTGTCAGGCTGCAAATTTTACAAACTTTTATGATCTGTTTCCCTTTTATAACTGAATCCATTTAACAGCATCCAACTCACATCTTAAATGCTTTGCTGCCTAGAAATAGAAATCTTCCACCAGATACCCTAAATCATCTCTCTCAAGTTCAAAGTTCCACAAATCTCTAGGGCTGGGGCAAAATGCTGCCAGTCTCTTTACTAAAACATAACAAGAGTTATCTTTGTTCCAATTCCCAACAAGTTCCTCATCTCCATCTGAGACCACCTCAGCCTGGATTTCATTGTCCATATCATTATCAGCATTTTGGTCAAAGCCATTCATCAAGTCTCTAGGAAGTTCCAAACTGTCCCACATTTTCCTATCTTCCTCTGAGTCCTCCAAACTGTTCCAACCTCTGCCTGTTACCCAGTTCCACATTTTTGTGTATCTTTTCAGCAGTGCCCCACTCTACTGGTACCAATTTATTGTATTAGTCTGTTTTCATGCTACTGATAAAGCCATATCTGAGACTGGGGGAAAAAAAGAGGTTTAATGGACTTATAGTTCCACATGGCTGGAGAGGCCTCACAATCGTGGCAGAAGGCAAGGAGGAGCAAGTCGCATCTTACATGGATGGTGGCAGGCAAACAGAGAGAGCTTGTGCAGGAACACGCCTCTTTATAAAACCATCAGATCTCATGAGACTAATTCACCATCACAAGAACAGCACGGGAAAGACCCGCCCCCATAACTCAGTTACCTCCCACCAGGTCCCTCTCACAACAGGTGGGAATTGAAGATGAGATTTGGGTGGGGACACAGCCAAACCATATCACCATGTCTCTCCATGGACTGATTTGATGGACAATTCTTTGGAGGTGGATAACTGTGATTGTCCTGTAAATCATAAAGCAGAGAGGGCACCCCAAGGAAAGCCACATTACCCAATTAGATGCTGGACTGTGTTAAATACATAGCTGCCTTCATTGTGGAAACAGGGGCAGGGATCTCAGGACTTCTATATCAAGACCCTTCCACTCCTCTACCAGTTTACTTCTCTGGGTCTACTGTTGACATTCATCTAAAATGCAACTCCAACAGAAATTGTGGGACAAGGATGTCCCGTTCACCTGGAGAAAGGCTATGCAAGGCAATACAGTGGCCATGTGCAGCAAAAGAATCAGATGTCTAGAAACACATTAGGCCAGAATTAAGCTGTAGCTCTCTGCACAGTTTATGAGACACTTCTCCGAAGTGCAGCTAAAAATGATGGGTGTGTGTGTTTTAAATCTGAAGGCCCTTGGGAATGGCATGTACACAAATGTCAGTGTTTGTGGGCATGAAAGGGAAGGAAACCAGACATGGGGCTGGTGGAGAAGACTTAACAGCTGCAGCCGGCGTGCTCTTGCCTTGTCTTTGATTCTTTGGATTCCTGTTTGGCTTTGGTCCCATGTTTCGGGCTGTGACTAAGGTTTTGTGTCTTTGGGGGCTAAGTAGACTTCGAAACAAGCAACGCCTCTCACGGTGCAGATGGCTTAGCCTGAAGTGCCACTGAAGAAGACAGGTTGGCATCAGGCTGGTGCTTTTCTGCTTCTACTTGGAGAGGATTTGTTCAAACTTGGTCCCTAGGACAAGGAGCTGTTTTGGACAAACGGTTTACAGAAGGTGAGGCTGGGCATTTTAAGAAGGGAGGTGAGAAGCGAGAGACCTGGAATCTGGTCCTTGTAATTGGTCATCTTGCAACATGGACTTGACTGTCGTAGAAATGGTCTACACCTCAGTTTCCTTTTTACCACAAGGCCCTTCCCTCCATCTCTGTCGACACATTTCCCTCCTCTTGCTCCAGCCTCTGCTTATTTCAGGGGCTCGGTTTTCTCAAGATGGCCCCATGAAACTTCCTTGCCACAGAATGCTTCTCTGGGTGCTATATCAATCAATTACCTGTTAGTATGAATTTAGCTAATATGCTACCTCCACATGTGACTCTACACTCAAAGTATCCCAGCAGAGGCACTCTCCCAGGTGCAGCAAGATGAAACAGTCAGTTTTGGGGTCTCTTATCATATCCCTATATAAACACAGGTGTGGGAGGGAAATATTTTGAGATGACTGCATGGAACTCTGTAGTCCTTTTCCATATAATGAGTATATTATTCTCCAATGTCTCTCCATTGCTCAGAAACACTAATACCTCCTCTCTTGAAAAAGTGACAGTGTGAGGACTGGGAAGCTGAAATTTTAGCTCAGAAGTCTACAACTAGAACCAAGTTTCTAAAAATGTGCTGTGTTATATAATCCAGGAGGAGGCAATGGAAAAGTACCAGCTGGTGTGGGACTGGAGGCTTTCCTGCCTCTGACTCACTCAGGCAAAAGGTCTTGAATTAAGATGCTTCTCAGAAAATCCAAATAAAACCCATTCATTCTCCAAGGCTTCACATTCGTTGTGGGAGTCAAAATGTAACCATGGGACTGAGACTGCCTGGGCACAGTTGGGAAAGTTTACAAAGTTTGTTCTTGTGCCCCTCGAGGCCAGCTTCCAGAGCCTCCCGACTCCCTTCCAGATGCCCGATGCCATCCTGCCTTATCTATGGCACCACAGACAGCCCTATCGGGAAGATGGCCCAAATGGCTTTTCCCGTCAAAACTTGACTTCTCTATCCTGTGGCCTCAGGCCCTGCTCTGGGTTGTCCTTAATTAAACAGTTAGATGGATCCTTGCTGTGGTGTTGGCTAACTAAATAGAGCACCTTTGAAAAAATAACATAATAGGCCTACCACGGTGGCTCATGCCCGTAATCCTGGCACCTTGGGAGGCTGATGGGGGAGGGTTGCTTGAGCCCAGGAGTTTAAGACTAGCCTAGGTAACATAGCAAGCCATTGTCTCTACAAAAAATGTAAAAATTAGTCAGGTGTGGTGGTGCCTGCCTGTGGTCCCAGCTACTTGGGAGGCTGAGGTGGGAGGCTTAAGGGGGTTGAGGCTACAGTGAGCTGTGTTTGCACCACTGCACTCCAGCCTGGGTGACAGAGTGGGACCCTGCCTCAAAAACAAAACAAAACAAAAATGAAACATAATGTCTTAACTCAAAAGACAGCATGGCTACTTGTGCAGTGACAAAAGTGGCTGGCATTATCAGGAATGATGACCCTGGCCTAGGAAGATGTTTGGGACCGGTGGAACCTTTGGATTTGCAGTCCCTCGAATCACACTCGAATCTGGCTGCCTTCTCCACGAAGAGATTTCTGTGTGGAAGGTCCAGGCATCTGTATTTTTGCAGCTCCCCAGAAGGTTTCGAGGCCTGTGGGAAATGATGGGGGACTGCGGCACTTCTATGCTGTGATGTCAGAAGAATAACAGCCAGCGCTCCGGCAGCATTAAGGCTTTATGGACTTGCAGACTGCCACTCATTCCTAGGCTTTTTCCCTCTCTCTCTCTCTCTTTTTTTTTTTTTTTTTGGCCACAGTTGACATCTGTACGCCCCACGTCACATGAGGTTAGTGTCTGAGCAGGGACTAGGAGGAGCCAACAATCCTGACTTCCGGTCTACCTTTCCCCTAAGTACCTACAGTCTCCCTAATGTCCAAATCCCCACGTAACTTTATGCAATGAAACATATCAAACTTTACACAGCATTGCCCAGCCTGTGCACGTTGAGGTATTTCAAAGCAAAAAGCATTATAAAGTCTTTGTGAACCTCTCCCCACAAGAATGTAAAGGCTTTGGGAACAGACCAGGAACCACCTGCCTTGGCATACCATAGTGCTGTGACCATTGCAATCATATTTTCCAGATAAAATTCTTGGGGCATGCAGTCTGAGAATGCTTTGCCTCTGAATGGAGCCCACAGTTTTTGGATAGGGAAATGTTGACCTACAGATGTATGAAGGCTATGGTGGTGGTGAGGGTGCCGTAATAGGATAACTTGAGTCTGAATGTGTGAAGTGATGTTACAAATACAGCTGATTTTGGAAGTGATTGTAGCTGGCACTGGGAGATGAGGAGGCATGATGAGGGTGAGAATAATTCAGTGTGAATTTTCAAGAGGTAGGCTCTTGAACTGTAAGAATGTAAACCTCAGGTCACTTTACTAAGATGGGTTATATTGGGCCAAATGTCTGCATACGCCTCCCACATTCATTCACCCGGCCCCACCTGCCTGCCCCCAGGTGCCCTGTATCTGGCTCAGGGCTGAGAACCACAGCAGCCTGGCACCCACTCCCGAGTCCTGGCCTTGTGGTCTCACGTGGTCTTGGCTGCTCCCACCACATCCTGACTCAGGTGAAGTGTGGATCTGAGCTCAAAGCTGCAAAGTGCAGGGCCTGGGGCCTTGACCTGGAAGTGCAGGTGAGTTCACGTACCTGTACAGGGTGAAGACAGCCGGAAGGAGGTGTGGGCAGGAGGGGGCTTCATGCCCCACACAAGGAGGTTTGACCATTGAGACAGGAGGTGGAGGCAGTTGTGAATTTGTCTCCCTTCCCTGCCCACCTCCCTCCTGCTCCCACCCACACTCAGATTGCTCCAGGTATGGTGATGCCTTTGGCCTGCCCTGAACGTCCCATATGCCTGGACAGCCAGCTGTGTCTTCTGAGGCCATGAGCAACTGGCAGCACATCCCTTGCATCTGCTTTCCCCACTCCCGCTTTGCTTCCTGCCCTTACTCTTGCTGCCCCGGGATTGCACCCATCTCCTCACAAAGCAGGAGCTGGAGAAGATTTGCCTCAAGCTTTGCTCTCAAAGGAGGCCAGGTCATTAGGGGCTGGTTGTAAAGCTGCACATAGAAAGCTATGCACATGCTTCACCGGTTTCTTTTGACGCAGTCATAGGAGAGGTAAATACCTTGGTTTTCCTTATCATGGAGGTATCTGTTTATATGTGTTTGCTTTGGCCTCCTTTTCTTCTCAATTCGCCAATTTATTTCCATATTTTTAATGCCAAGCCTCATAAGGGGCCCAGTGAATTGTCATATCCAATGAAGATTGCAGTTGCTGGGCAAATATTTTGTGTTGTGTAAGGTCAGTTCATGGGTAGCTGACCAGCTTACTGATGAGCAATCCTTGGATTCATGGCCCTTTCAGGAGCAAGAGCAGCTGGCCCGATGTCCTTAAGTTAGAGTCTGTTGGTGGGCAGGGCCAGCTGGGTATGGCGTGGTCAGTGGAAGTTCCAGCAGGATGAAGAAGGTGAGTTTTCAGCTCCTGTGGACTGGCTATCTGGCTGGCAATGTTTGTCCTGGGCTACTTAGGACTCCCACATAGGTTCCCTCCTGGCTGTCGTCCTGTATGTAGCTCAGCCTCCGTTCCCAGGCATCATTTAGGCCCTTGGACAGGGATCAGTAAAGTTGTCCACTAAGCGATGGCTAAGGTGTGCTGTTGTGCAGAAGACGGTGTAAACGCAGGTGAGAATTCCATCTGTTCTATTTCTCAGGGGCACGGTAGCAAGTCAAGGGACAGCTTGCACTCTCTGAAGAACTAATCGAGATGTTGTAGGGAAGATGTGACCTGGAGGTCATTTGGAGAGTTTCGTGGCTGGTGAACGAGAAGTGATCCCAGAACTAGGAGACAAAACAGAAAAGACAAACTGGAAAAGGTCAAGCATCGGCAGGTTGAACAGGGAAGGATGACACAAAGAGGAAGCGAAGGCCAAGGGAGCTGGTCAGCTCAGAGCCCTGTGACTGCCATGGCCCTTGGCCCCAGGTTCTCCGTGCTCATCAGTGTCAGCCTGGTGCTGGTCTCACAGGGCTCAGTGTTGAGCCAGACAGCCATGGTCCCTCCTGAGGGCTGAAGTGGGGTCCTAGCCCTGGGCCTTCCCCGTCCTCACCCAGCCTCCTCTGCTGCTGCGCTGCCCGGGCCTGGGGTGGGAGGTGTGCATGGCAAGGAGGCTCAGGCTGCCTAAACAGAGTGCCTGCCATGTGCCAGCCACTGCTGGATGTGGATGCTTCAGAGTCCACTGTGGGGCTCCCTCTCTGGTAAGGAAAATGTGGACAAGACCCGGCAGTGTGGCACGGCCACGTGTGCACGCACATACAGATACACACACACAGACACATATATACACACAGACACATACATATACACCCACATACAGGCACATACACAGTTACACACACATACACATACAGACACACACATACACAGACACACATATAGACATACAGATGCACATATACACACAGATACATATGCACACACAAACACACACATACACACAGTTACACGTACACATATAGACACACACATACACAGACACATACACATGCGTACTATCCACAGACACAAGCATACACATACACATACACACATATACACATACACACACATACACATGCAGACACACAGACACATATACACACAAACACACACATACACACATGCACACATATATGCACACACATATAGACACACGCAGCCACACATACACAGACACATACACACAGATACACACACACACATACAAACTCATATGCAAAAAAAATGTAGACACACACATGTACACATATACACACACCTACACACACAGACACATACACAGACAGACATATACACACACAAGGGAAAGACAAAAGAGACTAAAGAATTAGGGATTTAGGGAAGCAGAAGCTTTGATACAGAGTGAAAATGTTTGGCTGGGTGTGGCAGCTCAAGCCTGTAATCCCAGTACTTTGGGAGGCCAAGGCAGGCAGATCACCAAAGGTCAGGAGTTTGAGTTCAGCCTGGACAACATGGTGAAACCCTGTCTCTACTAAAATTACAAAAATTAGCTGGGCATGGTGATGTGCACCTGTAATCCCAGCTACTCGGGAGGCTGAGAAAGGAGAATCACTTGAACCTGAGAGGCAGAGGTTGCAGTGAGCTGAGATCACGCCACTGCACTCCAGCCTGGGTGATAGAGCCAGACTCCGTCTCAAAAAAAAAAAAAAAAGAAAAAAGAAAAAAAAAAAGCAAAACAACTCAGGTCTTTTATCTTTGAAAGAAATGAAAAAGCAATTTAGATTGGACAAAAGAATCACATCTGAGATGCGTGAAAGAATCACGTCTGGACTGGGTGTGGAAGTCTCTTCTAAGTTTAAATTTTTATCAAAGGTATACATGTCCACATGTAAAGAGTCGCCTAGCTTTACAAGGGTCAGGATAGAAAACAGTGTTTCCTCCCCCTCCCCACTTCTCCTACCCTCCTCGAAGGGTAACCACCTTTACTGTTCTCACTTTTATTGCTACCTCTCCATTTTATTTTTAGTCTTTGACACCCTTCTTTGACTTCCCTCCATGGAAATGAAGGCTTCCCTTTTCCCCCACTACCTTCCCACCACGCACTTACAATTTTCCCATCTCTTATTCCCCCAAGTTTCGGTCAGATTAGTTTTTAGCATTTACTTTGGGAGGACTATAGGAAGGTCATTCAAAGCTGAGTCATGTAGTCTACTGTGTTAGTTATTGATTTCTGTGTAGCAAATTACCCCATAATTTAGCTGCTTAAGGCAATAAGCATTTATTATCTCAAGGTCCTGGCCAGGAGACTAGGTGTGGCTTAGCCGGGATCTCTGGCTCAGTGTCTGTTACGAGGCTACTGTGAAGGCTGCTGGCCAGGGCTGCCATGTCCCCAGGATCAGCAGTGGGAGACTCCTTTTCCAAGCTAACTCATGTAGGGTTTGCAGGTCATGAGTCCTTGCTGGCTGTTGTCCAGAGATACCACCAACTCCTGGCTGCTCGGGTCTTTCCATCAGTAGCCCACAGTGTGGCAGCTGGCTCCCCTCAGAGCTAGAAGAAAAACAAGAAGAGAACAAGATGGAAGCAGGTCTTTTTGCCACCTAATCTCAGAAGTGAGACTCCATCACCTTTACTGTATTCCATTCACTAGACACGACTCATTAGGTCCAACCCACACTTAAGCCTAGAAGATTTGCATTAGTTATCTACTGAGCATAACAATATTACCAAAAACTTAGCAGCTTAAAACAACACACATTGATTATTTCATGGTTTCTGTGGGTTGTTGAGTCGGGCCATTGCTGAGCTGTGCCTTCTGTTCAGGGTCTCACAAAGCTGCAGCGAAGGTGTTGGCCACGGCTGCATTCTCATCTGAGGCTTGTCTGGGGAAGAGTCCATGTCCATGCTCATGCACATTGCTGGCAGAATGCGGCTCCCTGTGGTTGTGTGACTGAGCACTTTGGTTTCTTCCTAGCTCCCTGATGGAGGCCTCTCTTGGCTCTGGAGGGTCTCTTGGCTCTGGACAGTTCACTGTCATGGGGGGCTCTCCCAAGGTGGCAGCTTGCTTCTTCAAAGCCAGCAGAGGAGAGAGAGCCTCAGCAACCCTTATGTAATGGAATCACATGTGTTCATCATCTTTGTCATATTCCATTGATTAGAAGCATGTCACAGTTTCCACATGTTCTCAAGGGGAGGAGCACTGCAAGAGTGTGAATTTCAGGAGGTGGGGGTTATTGGAGACCATTTTAGAGACTGTCTACCACATACACTATGATTGCTTTTTCTTTTGAAATGGTTTTAGACACATGACAAAGTGGCTAAATAGCACAGAGAGTCCACATATGCCCTTCTCTTACTGTTAAATTGTGCATACTTTTCCTTTGTGACACAGCTTTGTGTTTTCTTTGGAGTGAAACCAAGCTTGATATTTCATTTTCTTTGTTTTCTATATACCTGTTGCTAATAAAACTCCCAATTCTTTCATCTAAATCTCTTCTTAAGACATGTAGGGACTTCAGGTGTTCCAGCAATTTCATCTCCCTGAAGATGTCTCCCCTGGAGCCTTCTGACCTGTTCCATGTGGGCCAGCTAAACTCCATGCCCTCTGCACAGCTGTCATCTTGGGATTTCTCCTTTTTGCCATCTTGGGGTCCCTCATTCTTCTGTTTCTTACTCTTCCTGTTTTCCTCTTTCTCAGTTATTCTCTCATTTTGGTGGAGTTTTCTCTCATTTCTTAAGATGGTGCATGGGCAGTACATTTTTTTCTTTTTGTGTCCTTATGTGTTAAAAATGTCTTTATCCTGATACTTCCTTGATGTTTTATCTGGATATACTTGTGTAGGGTGAGAATGCTTTTCCATCAGGAATTTGAAGACATTGCTCCATTCCCTTTTAGCTTCCAGTGCTGTTATTAACAGATCTGGTGTCATTCTTATTCCTGACCTTTGAAAATAACATTTTTCCTATCCCATTTTGCAGCCTGTAGGATCTTGTCTATATTCATGGTGTTCTGACATTTTGAGATATTAATTGGCCTGACACTATGTTTTCTTTTATTAAATAATTGGTGATACTTTTTAATCTTTAAATTCATGCCCTTTAATTCTGATGCATTTCTTGGGCTTATTTCACTGATGGTTCTCTCTCATCTATTTTCTTAGTTGTTGCTTTCTGTACTCTTATTACAGATATTCAACCCACTGGACAGGTTCTGTAATTTTCCAGTCTTTTCTTTCCTATTATTTCCTCTGTTTATTTTATTTATTCTACTTTATAGAATATTTCCTCAATTTTATGTTCTAATCCTTCCATTGCTTTTTATGTCTGAAATCATATTTTTAATTTTTAAGAATTTTTTTCTTTGAGTTATGTTTACATAGTACCTCTTCTTGTTTCTTCTTTTGTCTCTCTAAAGCTGTTAGTGATAGCTTCTCTTTAGAAAGTCTTTTTTTTTCCCCTTCATACATAGGCTTGTTTTCTCTAAATTGCCTGCCCCCTTATTTATTTGCATTAGCTTTTATCTTTCTTGTTAGAGATTTTCTTCAGTTATCTTGTAATTCATGATTGTTTCCTAATATTTTAGAGTAGGGAACTGAAACTGCCATTGCAAAATTATGACTGAGACAGTGAAAGAGATCTGACCTAACTGACTCCATCTTGCTTCTAACCTCCAAACTATCCTCATTCATTCTTGGGCATGGGCTGAACTAAGTTTGGGAGGAACTTAGTTTATAGTTAAAAACAAAGATAATAACAGCCTTTTCCCAAAACAAACCTCCTTCTTGTCTAGGATCTAGACTGCCTTTGTAGAACTAAGAAATTAGCGACAAGATTAGAAATTACGGTTTAGGAGTCATGCAGCTGGAGATTATAAGATTCTGACCCTCCCTAAACTGCTCCTAAGATCAGTGCTTGAGATATTTTGCAGACCCTGCACTTGATGGATCAGCTGGCACCACCCACATCGATAAACTGGCTCATCTGATCTTGTGGCCCCTACCCAGGAACTGTCCCAGTGCAAAAGGACAGCTTCAACTCCCTATGATTTCATCTCTGACCCAACCAATCAGCACTCTTGACTCACTAGCCTTCCCTCACCCACCAAATTATCCTTAAAAACTCTGACCCCCAAATGCTCAGGCAGGCTAGTTTGAGTAATAATAAAACTCCAGTCTCCTGCACAGCTGGCTCTGTGTGAACTACTCTTTCTCTATTGCAATTCCCCTGTCTTGGTAAATTAGCTCCATCTAGGCAGCGGGTAAGGGGACCCCCAGTGGGTGGTTACAGGACTATGAAGCAGATAGAGCTGTGTGCATGTAAGTGGAGTGTATTGACTATATACTTTAGAGAAGGGCTAATTGGCTACACCATTGAGCTTGAGAATTTCCTTGGCTGGGCTGCTCTCTTGTCCTCTCAGCCTGATCACGTCCCACAGAAAACTCAACTGAGAGCTCACCTGGGTTGAAAGCCTGACTCTGCATGCTGGGGGAGGGCATCTCAGCATATATACATTTAATCCCTTTCCTTCATCCCTTTAGTGTCCCTCAGACCAGAGACGCTCTCTGTTGTACCCTCCTCTGACTATAAACCTACTGTCTTTTGCAAAAGTAGGAAGAACTAGGAGCATAGTTGCTGAAAGGGGGAAGAGGACATGTGGCCCTGTTTCTTAAGCAAACTTTCAACACACTCTCTTTATTTTAGCCCTTCTTTTATTCCCACTTTTATCTAGATGTACAGAATTTCTGAGCTTCTGGGAAAGCCTGCCTCAGTTTGGTCCTAGGATTTCTCTCTACTTCCTGCTTGGTCTTTTTTCTACTCCTTAGCTGGTTTCTCTCCTTAAAATGTTGTTACAGTTGTAGATCCTTCCAGCTCCCCTATCTTTGAGGGTTTATGCTAAAAAAAAGTTATTTTGCTACTGTTTTAGTGCATTTTGTTTTTGAGGAAGAAGTGAAAATAGATGCACATGTTAAATCCACCATCTTTACCTAAAGGTTTTCTAATAGTATTCAATAATCCATCCTTTCCCCATGAAATTAAAATATCGCCTTTGGATTCCGTACCTTGTCAATATTATGTTAATTACCTCGTTAACATTGTGTTAATTTTATTACAGTGCCTTAAAGGTGTTTTTCGTAACTTCTAAAGCAAGTTCCCCTTTTCTCTTTTTACCAGAAAATTTTGGATTATACTTGGGCATGTATTTCACATAATATAAATGTTGATAATATGATTTAATGTTAAGCATAAAGCAAGCAATCAAAACAAAAAAAAATCAACAACAAAAACCCCCTAAACCTTATTGAGATACTAGTGAAATGGCTACATTGTCTGAGGTATATACCCTGGGGTTCGTCATCGCGCCAGGAAAATTTAGGACGCAGACACACAAAAGGAGTTTAGGAGCTGAGGTTTAATAGGAAGACGAGAAGAGAAAGAGAAACGGCTTAGAGATAGGAGTCTCCAAGTGGAAAAGACTGGATGGCAGCGAATGCAACGGATTTTATGGCCTGGTTTGAGGAGGTGGTGTCTGATTTATGTAGGCCTCACAGATTGGTTAGATTAGGTACGACTTTTACATAGCCTACAGGGAAGGCTGGTTGCCCCACCAGTCTTATTATGCAAATGGGCTTTCCAGTTGATCAGGGCCATCTTGCCTGCTCTTCACTGTACACGTGGCTGACAAAGAGAAGGAAAGATTGAGCCGCCACCTTGAACATGTCTACTCCCTAGGTCCTGCCCAGCGTTCACCTGAGCAAGCTCCCAGCTTGCTTGTCTGTGTTTGCAGCTCGACTTTAAGGCTGCTGTTCGTTAGCAAATGATTTGGGGCTGCTTTTCCTTAAAGAGGAAAAACCTTATCGAGGACTCCCATGCCCTTACTATCTGCCTTAGTGATTTCTTCTTAACTCCTATATCGCTAGTTGGAAAGACATTAAATTTGTATGTAATTTTTGGGAGAGTTTTTATATATATATGTGTATCTATATATATATAATTGTCTTTTCATCATAGAACATGCTTCCATTTACTTCAAACCTGTTTTTGGTGCTTTGATTTGATTTTATAGTTTTCTTTATGTGAACTCTTTGCTGTTAAATATATTGGATATGCTTTCCTTAGTAAAGTGTTTGGCTTTTTTTGTGAAGGGCCTGAGAGTGAATATTTTTCACCTTCACTTTTGTGAAGAGGCTGAGAGTAGATATTTTCACATGTGATCTCTTTTAAACAACCCAACTCTGCCACTATGGTAAAAGCAGCCATAGACAATACCTAAGTGCATGACTGTGGCTGTGTTCCAATAAAACTTTATTTATGAAAACAGGCAGTAGGCTGGACTGGTGTACATGGGCTGTAGTTTGCAGACTCCTGACATAGGAGGTCCTTCATAGAAGATCAATCCATTAATCTGAAAATGCAGGAGGAAGTGTGTGTTTTTAGTCAATTGTTTCAGAGACATTTCACAGAATCTGGGGTCTGAAAGTTCTTTTGCGGGGGAGTGCCTTATTGTCCCACAGTTTGATCACAGTGTTTTTTTGTTTGTTTTTTTTTTTTTTTTTTTTTTGGAGACTGAGTCTTGCTCTGTCACCCAGGCTGGAGTGCAGTGGCTCCATCTCGGCTCACTGCAACCTCTGTCTCCTGGGTTCAAGCGATTCTTCTGTGTCAGCCTCCCGTGTAGCTGTGATTACAGATGCCCCCCACAACACCTGGTTAATTTTTTTGTATTTTTTTCAGTAGAGACGGGATTTCACCATCTTGGCCAGCCTGGTCTTGAACTCCTGACCTCGTGATCCACCCTCCTCGGCCTCCCGAAGTGCTGGGATTACAGGTGTGAGCCACTGCGCCAGGCCAATCACAGTGTATTTTTAATTGTATCACACATTGCATCTTACCATGCATACTTGTGTTTAGGTCTGCCCTGCTCTTGGATTGTAAATACTTAGGTCTATGGTAGGGTCTGAGCTTTCCTTATCCTTGTAACTTTCTTAGCACACTGTCTGTCATGGGGTAGATAATCAATGCATGTTAAATTAATACATGAAGAGGTAGGAAGAAATGATTTCTTAGAATACATGTGAAAAGGAAGCTGCTATTGCCATTTATGTGTGATGTTAAATTCTGATTAGTTTATATGTGAAGGTGTCATTTCGTTCATTCCTTATCTTTGGTGATAAGGAGGGTGTAGCACTGGCCTTGTGATTATGACTTTGACACACGCTGGGTCCTCCCCCATCTGCCTTTGTTGTCGTAAGTGTAGTGGCCTGATCTCCAGAGACAGGACACCTGGTGCCTCTGCGGTCTGCTTGTGCATTCACAGGGCACACAGCACTCCACCGATGGTTGGGTTCTTGAACTAGGTCAGTCATTTTTCCAATCTGCCACTTGTCTCCTGGAGTAGAAGGGGGAATAATTAGAACACAAACATCTAAAAATGCAAGACAGACCAAAAAACAAAACATAAACACAAACGAAAAACAGCTTTCTGACTGTCAACTTCACTGAGCAGCACCACTCCTTCTTCTGACCTTAAGCACCATTTCGGAATGGGTAGTGTTAGGTGCCAGGGGCACCGGCTTTCTCAGATACGTGTTGTAAATACATACGCCAAATCGTCAGACCTGCAGTCCACGCTGGGCCAGCTGTTGAATTGATGAATTCAGCCCAGCAACTGACTGAGAAAAGAGCAAGTGACAGTTGAAAACCCAGGAGGAGAAAGAAAATCCATGCTGCTCCCAAGAAGCAGGGCAATTTTATAATCTATTTTCTCAAAAACAAATAGGGATTGTGTCAAATAAGAATGGTTGAGAGGAATAGCTTCCTTTTTCCAGACTCCATCATTCACTCCTTCTCTTCATGACTCTTTCCTGAAGGTCTTCCTTGTGCCAGAACAGTGAGACCTTTGTTGTTATTGTAACCACCCAATGGGTTCACCTTGCCCGCTGCCTAGACAGAGCCAATTTTTCAAGATGGGGGAATTGAAATAGAGAACAAATAATTTACACAGAGCCAGCTGTGCAGGAGGCTGGAGTTTTTTTTGTTTGTTTGTTTCATTTGTTTGTTTTTTTGTTTTGTTTTGTTTTTGAGACGGAGTCTTGCTGTCGCCCAGGCTGGAGTGCAGTGGCCGCGATCTCGGCTCACTGCAAGCTCCATCTCCTGGATTCACGCCATTCTCCTGCCTCAGCCTCCCGAGTAGCTGGGACTATAGGTGCCCGCCACTGTGCCCGGCTAATTTTTTGTATTTTTAGTAGAGACGGGGGTTTCACCGTGTTAGCCAGGATGGTCTCGATCTCCTGACCTCGTGATCCGCCCGCCTTGGCCTCCCAAAGTGCTGGGATTACAGGCGTGAGCCACCGCGCCCGGCCGGCTGGAGTTTTATTATTACTCAAACCAGTCTCCCTGAGCATTCGGGGATCAGAGTTTTTAAGAATAATTTGGTAAATGGGGGGAAGGCTCGTGAGGAGATACCAGCTGATCCATCAAGTGCAGGGTCTGCAAAATATCTCAAGCCCTGATCTTAGGAGCAGCTTAGGGAGGGTCAGAATCCTGTAGCCTCCAACTGCGTGACTCCTAAACCATAATTTCTAATCTTGTGGCTAATTTCTTAGTTCTACAAAGGCAGTCTAGTCCCCAGGTAAGAAGGAGGTTTGTTTTGGGAAAGGGCTATTATCGTCTTTGTTTTAAACTATAAACTAAGTCCCTCCCAAAGTTAGCTCAGCCCAGGAATAAACAAGGACAGCTTGGAGGTTAGAAGCAAGGCGGAGTCAGGTCAGATCTCTTTCACTGTCTCAGTCATTATTTTGCAATGGCGGTTTCATTACCAACATCACCGAGGTCCTGACCGTCAGTGCCCTGTACTGAGTATATTTTTCAGAGGCCAGCTTTTCCCTCTCTGCTCCCACTCTATTGAGCTGTCATGACGGGTCTGAATACACCATTGTAGTGTTCCCCCAATTTTCCCCATCAGTAAGATGCAGGCAGACTTAACGGACTCCTCAAGCAGTGAGGCCTCCTAGCTCTAGGGACTGAAAAACAGTAGATATTAAAACTTCCCAATAGCAAATGGCGATTGATAATGATATCATCTCTGTCCTGGGAACTTAGATGCTACTATTGTCATAGTTAAATAGATAATAAATGTAAAAAGTCACCCCTAAGTACTAGACTCCAGCATTTAATTCCCCTTGCCATTTGCTAGATGTTAGAAACTTGGCTAAAACTGTGCCTTTTTTTTGCCCTCAAGGGTTGATGTTTTTACTAAAACAAGTTTTATTGCGATACAATACAATTCACACAGCATAACATTTACCCTTTTAAAGTATGCAATTCAACGCTTCTCATACAGTTACAGAGTTGTGTAACTGCCATCACAGTCATATTTCAGGACATTTTCATTACTCCGCAAAGAGCCTCCGTACCCATAGAGGTCACTCCCCAGTCTCCCCATGTCAAGCCCTAGGCAAACACTAATTTACTTTCTGTCTCAATAGATTTGCTTCCATTAGATATTTCACATGAGTGGAATCATATACTACATGGTCTTTTGTGACTTGCTTCTTCCAGTTAGCTTAGTGCTCTTAAGGCTGACTTATATTGTACCATGTAAGAGCACCTGATTCCTTTTTATTGCTGAATAGCATTCTGTTGTGTGAGTATGGCACCACATTTGTCTATCCTTTCATCAGTTGATGCACATTTGGGTTGTTCATACTTTTTGGCTATTATGAATCATGTTACAGTGAAGCTTGGTGCACATATCTTTGACTAGGACATATGTTTTCACTTCTCTTGGATATATAACTAGGAGAGGAACTGCTAGGTCATATGGTAACGATGTGTTGAAAATTTAACTGCCAAACTATTTTTCAAACTCATTGCAACATTTTACATTCCCAGCAGCACTGTATGTTGGTTAATTTCCCCACATCCTTGTCAACACATGCGATTGCCCATCTTTTTTACTGTAGGCATCCTAGGGAGTGAAGTGCCAACTCATTGTGGTTTTATTTGCATTTCTCTAATGACTAACGACGTTGACCATCTTTATGTGTGCTTAATGGCCATCTGCACATGTTCTTCAGAAAAATGTCTATTCAAATTCTTTGCCTATTTTTTTTTTTTGAGTCTCACTTTGTTGCCCAGGCTGGAGTGCAGTGGCATGATGTCAGCCCACTGCAATTTCTGCCTCCCGGGTTCAAGTGATTCTCTTGCCTCAGCCTCCCAAGTAGCTGGGATTACAGGCATGCGCCAACTTGCCCATCTAATTTTGTATTTGTAGTAGAGACGGGGTTTCACCTGTTGGCCAAGCTGGTCTTGAACTTCTGGCATCAGGCAATCCACCCTCTTGGCCCCTCAAAGTGCTGAGATTACAGGCGCGAGCCACCATGTCCAACCCCTACGCCTATTTTTAAATTGAGTTTTTGTCATCATATTGTAGAGTTGTAATATTTATATATTTTGTATACTATTGCATTATCAGATATATTATTTGCAAATATTTTCTCCTAGTCTCTTGGCTGTCTCTTCACTTCCTTGATAGTGTTGTTTGAAGCGCAGACATTGTTTATTTTGATGAAAGTCCAATTTATCAACTTTTACCTCTAGCTTCCATATTTGTGATATTGTATCTAAGATACCCTTGCTGGCTGGGTGCGGTGGCTCATGCCTGTAATCCCAGCACTTTGGGAGGCCAAGGTGGGCGGATCACCTGAGGTCAGAGTTCAAGACCAGCCTGGCCAATGTGGTGAACCACCATCTCTACTAAAAGTACAAAAAATTAGGCGGGCACGGCAGTAGGTACCTGTAATCCCAGCTACTCAGCAGGCTGAGGCAGGAGAATCACTTGAACCTGGAAAATGGAGGTTGTAGTGAGCTGAGATCGTGCCATTGCACTCCAGCCTGGGCAACAAGCACGAGACTCCGTCTAAAAAAAAAAAAAGAAATCCTTGCCTAACCCAAAGTCAAGAAGATTTATCCCTATGTTTTATTTTAAGAATCTCATAAGTGTTACTTCTTACATTTAAGTCTATGATCCATTTTGAGCTGCTTTTTGTGCATGGTGTGAGATTGGGGTTCAAGCTCATTCTTTTGAATGTAGATATTCAGTTGTTCTTAGCATCATTTGTTGAAAAGCCTATTTTTTCTCCTTTTCATTCCCTTGGCACCTTTGTTGAAAGTCGATGGCCATAAATTTATAGGCTTATTTAGTATGAACTCTGTATTCTATTCCGTTGATTTTCATGTCTAGTCTTATGCCAGTACCACAATGTCTTGATTTCTGTCACTGTGTAGTAAGTTTTGAAATTAAGAAGTGTAAGTCTTTCAACTTAGTTCTTCAAAAGATTATGCTTATTTTAAAATAAAGGCCTGTTTGTCATATAATTTGACTGTGTGTTGGAAAATACTTTCAGATTTTGAGAGGCTTGCGTAAGTCAGTCAATATTCTTTCAGGGAAGGCAAAAGCTTTCTGTGCCCAGCTGTTCAACAACAGGAAAATTCTATAATATGTTTTCTCATTCATTTGGAGTGGGCATGTGAGTCAGCCTTTGGTTGGTTGGTGAAACCTTCTTGAAGAGCCTTATTTCAGAAGTTTGATTTGCTCAATGGATGTTTATCCATCATTTCCTCCATGTCATGGCCTGTGCTAGATGCTGGGAGAAAGAGAGAAAGGAGACATAATTGCTTTCAGGCTGCTCACAGTAGAGCAAGGAACGAGTCACAATTTTAGAGCTGAATTTTTCTTTTTTTTTTCTTTTCTCTTTTCTTTTTTGAGACACAGTCTGGCTCTGTCACCCAGGCTGGAGTGCAGTGGCGCGATTACAGCTCACTGCAACCTCTACCTCCTGGGCTCAAGCCATCCTCCCACCTTAGCTTCCCGAGTAGCTAGGACCACAGGTGCAAGTCACCACACCCAACTAATTAAAAAAATTTTTTTACAGAGTTTTCTGTAGGATTTCACCATGTTGCCCAGCCTGGTCTCGAACTTCTGAACTCAAGCAATCTGCCTGCCTCAGCCTCCCAAAGTGCTGAGATTACAGGCATATCGATACAATGATACAAGGATACAATGATACAATGGCTGAGCCACTGCACCCAGCCATTAAAGCTGAATTTCTAGAGACTGTCAATGTAAACTCCCTTGCTTTGTAGATATGAAAAGGCAGCCTAGAGAATGACAGCTTTGGGTGAAAGCCATAGTATCCACACAAGTAAATAATGGTGAGCAGAGTGCCTTGCATATAGTAGGTCATCAATAAATATTCACTACGATTTACTTACTAGATGGTGTGTAAGCTAGTGGCTGGAATATTTAAACATAAACACACAGACTCAGAATGTTGAGAATGTGCTCAATTCCTTTCTGCAGTGAGTTTTGAATTTAAAGATTCCTTTGTGCTCTCTGCCTAGCCTGGAGCTATTGCTGCACGCTTGGCAACATCCACCTGGCTAAGCCCAGCAGCCCTTGCCCTGGAGACAGAAATTGCCTCCTTTTTTTTTCCTTCTTTTTATTTTTTTTGGCACAGGGCGTCTTGAGACAGGTTGAATAGCCACCCTGGAGTTTTGCCAGTGTCACAAGATGAGGAAGGTCAAGAGGCAGAAGAGAGCAGGGTGAGGAGATGGGGGTGGGGGAGAGGAAGTTTGACATCATATGGTTTGAATGGCTCAAAATGCTGAAATGCCAGCATTAGTTCAAGCAATTTAGACTTTCAGGAAGCCTGGCCTTTCCCCCTAGAGTCATTTGTTTAGTCCTATCTGGTGGGCTTGGCTGGCCGATTCCACAAATTCATGATCAAAAAGTTCTCCAGGCAGAACAGAGATGTGGCCTCCATTCCTACAAGGTAGACAATCAGTTCCAGGGGCCCAGCATCTCCTGTGAACCCAGGGTCACCCAGATCAAGTCCCCAGGGTGGCAAATGTCTGGCATCAATCAGGGGTCGGGGCGGGGCGGGGGAGACACTGAGTTTAGTTCAAGGAAGTATTAAAAGGTTTTGTGTGTTCTTCTGTGCCACTGATGGAGAAAATGAATTTGAATATGCTGCATGGTTTGATGCACGTCAGAACTGAAAGAGAAGGCAGAGTCCAGGTGAAAAGCAGGAACGTGGCCAGATTGCCCAGGTTAGAATGGGGCTCTGTTACTAGCCAGCTGGAGATGTCGGCTGCTGACTCGGTGTTCTCTCCCTGAGTTTCCTCATTCAACACTGAATCCCCCAGCTCTGCCCTTCTTTCATCTGTAGCCGCAGTACCTTTTAGCAAACTTGTAATTCACTTGTTTGCTATGTTTGTGATTTACTGTCTGTCTTCCTCATCTCCTGCTCTGAAAGGACAGACATCTTGCTTGTTGTGTTTTGATGCATTCCAAGATTCTGGAAGACTTGGAAGACAGCAGGTGGTCAATACACATTTGTTGAATACGAGTAGTCACAGTACCAACCTCGCTGCATTGTTATGCCGGTGAAATGACTTAATACTGTCACATACTCAGGGCAGTCCCAGCCCTGAGCAGCATGCCATGAACTATATTTCAGCACACAGCGAGAGCTGGATCCGTCGAGCAATCCCATGTCCCGTGTCTCGGCAGGCCCAGGACAGTTCTGCTTTTAACCTGTTTCCTGGAGTAATTGCTAACAGTGCTTCCTTTCAGAAAAAAAAAAAAAAAAAAGAAAAAAGGCTCATTTTAGCTAGTAAATTATACGGTTTTGCTACATGTGTTTTTACTCATTCATTTAAGAAACTGAAAAAAAAAAATCTGCCAGCTGGCATGCACCTACAGTCCTAGGTGCTTGGCAGGCTGAGGTGGGGTGATGCTTGAGCCCAGGAGTTCAAATCCAGCCTGGGCAACATAGAAAGACCCCACTTCTACAAAAAGCAGAAGAAAGAAAAAAAATATTGAATAGGTACCATGTTAGATGCTAAGAGCAACGACCATAGTTCGTTCCCTTTTAGAGCTTACTGTCTTCTGGAGAACTTGCAAAATTAAATAATTCAAATTTAAAACTGTTGGAACTTTATTCTGAGCCTTGAGAGAAATGGACTGAGTCACATAGCATGCCGTTGCAACTTCTGCTTTTTCCTGTAAATGATTAGGAATGACTGAGTAGCACCAGAAATAAGACCCTCTGAGTGGTGACCCCTCAGAACATTGCTCTTTTCCTCACAGAATGTTACAGCCATCTTCCATGGAATGGAGCAAGCCACCCTAATCAAATTGCTGTGACATGTATCTAGCCTTGCGTGGAAAACCTTGCAACCTGCTGAAACCATCTCTGCCTATGGAAGCACAGCCTTAGCTTCCCCACTTTAGAGCATGTCCCTTTGGGGTCTGTGTTTTCTGGGTGACTGTTCTCAAGCTCTGTACTCAAATAAACCCCATACTTCATCATGTTTTCTGTATCACCTTATTTAAGGTCAACAAACTTGAAGGACATAATTAAGTAGACAACCTCATGACTTGAACACATGGTTAATAGTAATGATTAGATTGACATCCATATGGTTCTCCGCTGTTTTAGGAGAGGTTTTTTTAAAATATTGATCCCTTTTCATGCTTTGTATAGTAACCCAATGAGGTAGAAGTGATTACCGCCACCCTTTTACTGATTGCAACACCTGGGGTTCTGAGTGCCAGCCCTTTGGTGAGGATTGCCGAGCCGGGGCACTCTGGTCCCAAAGCTCTGATTCCCACAGGCTTTCCTGCTGAGTCACACTGTCTGCTGGGAGCTGTCGACCCGCCGTCTCTTTCTCTGACTTCCACCCGGTAATTCTACATGCCTCTGCAATAAGCAGCTTTTTTCTTATTATTTCCTACAAATACATAGGTTACACTCTGATTAAAGGCAGGATACACATCTTGAATTAAGGGGAAGGCTGAAGCCTGGAATTCTTCCGATCTCTAATCCAGCCCGGTCAACGAAGTTCCTGAGGCCTCAGCTCAGGTCTGAGGCAGCCCTGCCCAGCAGGGATGGAAACTGCAGCTTTTTCATGTTCCTCTGCCTCCCTCTATTGACTCAAGTCCAAAATAGTGCGGCTGGGAGCTATTGGAAGAACACAGACACTGCAAAGCTGGAAACCATCATTCTCAGCAAACCAACACAAGAACAGAAAACCAAACACCACATGTTCTCACTCATAAGTGGGAGTTGAACAATGAGAACGCATGGATGCAGGGAGGGGAACATCACACACTGGGGCCTGTCGGGGGATTGGGGACTAGGGGAGGGATAACATGAGGAGAAATACCTAACGTTGATGGGTGCAGCAAACCACCATGGCACGTGTATACCTATGTAACAAACCTGCATGTGCTGCACATCTACCCTAGAACTTAAAGTATAATTAAAAAAAAAAACCCAAAAGAGTGCAATTTCAATGCCAAAAAAAAAAAAAAAAAAAAGCTGAGCTTCATCTATCCCTTCCGCTCTTTCCTCCCTCACGCCTACCATGTGTGAAGCACTGTACCGAACATGGACACAGAGAGAAAAGCCTGACTCTGCATCTCCCTGCTCGGGTTGCCTTGGCAACTTCTCCCTGTACCCAAAGAAACAAAGGGGACTTAACAATTTCAAAGAAGAGTGGCAGTAACTACTTTTTCTGTTCTGAGCTTTCTTGTATAAAGTGAAGCACTGTGTGGCCTTTAAGAGTTCCATTAAGGGCCGGGCACGGTGGCTCATGTCCGTAAATCCCAGCACTTTGGGAGGCTGAAGTGGGCGGATCACTTGAGGTCAGGAGTTTGAGACCAGCCTGGCTAACATGGCAAAACCCCGTTTCTACTAAAAGTACAAAAATTAGCCAAGTGTGGTGGTGGGCACCTGTAGTCCCAGCTACTTGGGAGGCTGAGACAGGAGAATTACTTGAATCCAGGAGGCAGAGGTTGCAGTGAGCTGAGATTGTGTCACTGCACTCTAGCCTGGGCAACAGAACGAGACTCTGTCTCAAAACCAAATCGAAACTAAAAGAGTTCCATGAAGGGAATTAGGACCACTTTTAACTCAGTGTCTGCACACTATCTCCTGACCACCTGGCTGCTGCTTTTCCTCCCTGCTTCCTATCCTCCCTTCCTCTCTCCCTTGCTCTACTCTCCTATCCCTTCACTTGTGCTCTTTTTGTGTTTTATCTCCTCTGCCAGTCAACATGCAGGGCAAGGAAGCCAGGCATAGCACCGGGCACTGGCCGGCCCTGCTGGTCGCTCTCATGCCTGAAGCTCTGTGCTAAAACACCTAGTTTCCAGCAATGTGCAGATGGTGAACACTCAGAGGTGGGGTGGGGCAGGAGTCAGACTTCTCAAGGACACCATAGTGTGACAAACACTAAGGAGTTCGCTGCCAGTGTCTTAGTCAGAGCAGGGCAAGGCTATGGAGTAGGGTCCCTTCTATTTGGAATAGAGAAAAGCGCTTCTGATGTTATTTTTATATAAGGATCCAAGCAGCTTGGTTTGACCATCCAACACCTGCAGAGCCCAGCTCGGCATTCATGTCTTCATTCCCCTCTGCTATCCCTGGGGCATATCCAGTGTCCCTGAACCGTGAGTTCCCGGCTCGCTCTCAGGTTTCTGCCGACTTTGGTGGGTCTCAGATGAGACCTTTGGTAACCACAGAAACAAAGCTTCTCCCCATGCTCCTGGCCTGAGGAAACTTTGGAAAGGTGTTACATGGATGTTTCAAATGCTGTGTCAGACCATTTTAATCTACCCACCTCTTATGATTGTGTCTGAGCTCAACGTATTGCAATCCAGTGTTTATCTCGCCTATTGAAATGGAGACAGCTAAAGGGTCTGCATGATGCTAACTGAATTTTGTATTCCCAGTGCCTAAGACATGGTTGGTGCTCAATAATTGTTTGTTTCAGGGATAAATGGATGAAAAAAAATGAATGAGTAATCATTAGCCTCAGCAATACTTTGTTCCCAAAGTCACACACACACTCATTTATTTCCTCCTAAGAACAGATGCTAGGCCAACAGGTCTTCATGATTTTACAATCTCTATGGCGACAGATAAGACATTAGGGTGCATATGAGGAAAAGATAGATAGCAGGATACGAAGGCCAAAAAAAGGGGGACAGGAAATGGAGAAAAAGTGCCCACAGATACAGATTCTAATAACTGAGAGACAATTTTCAGGATTATGGTCACAGTCTCAGTAGCAAGAATAAAAAAAATTCAGAATTCTACCCTTTCCTTGCCAAGGTTAGATAAGGGCAAAAATCCTTTAATGGCATTAAAGAGAAAGAGAGAGAAAAGAAAAAACTAGAGAGAGAGAGAGAGAAAGAGAGAGAGAGAGAGAGAGATTGCATGGCCAGAGGACTAACTCAAATACTTGCAATGTTCAGATAAAAAACCCTCTTCCATGCCAGACTCTGACAACGGATTCTTTCTTTTCTTTTCTTTCTTCTTTCTTTCTTTCTTTCTTTCTCTTTCTTTCTTTCTTTCTTTCTTTCTTTCTTTCTTTCTTTTTCTTTCTTTCTCTCTCTTTCTTTCTCTCTCTCTTTCTTTCTCTTTCTTCCCCTTCCTTCCTTCCTTCCTTCCTTCCTTCCTTCTTCTTTCTTTCTTCCTTCCTTCCTTCCTTTCTCTTTCTTCCTTCCTTTCTCTTTCTTTCTTTCTCTCTCTCTCCTTTCTTCCCTTCCCTTCTCTTTCCTTCCTTCCTTCCTTCCTTCCTTCCTTCCTTCCTTCCTTCCTTCCTTCCTTCCTTTGCTCGTGCTTGCTTGCTTGCTTTCTTTCTCTCTTTCTCTCTCTCTCCTTCCTTCCTTCCTTCCTTCCTTCCTTCCTTCCTTCCTTCCTTCCTTCCTTCCCTCCTTCGCTCACACGCTCTCTCTTTCTTTCTCTTTCTTTCTCTCTCTCTCTCTCTCTCTCTTTCTTTCTTTCTGACATGGGGTCTCACTCTGCTGTCTAGGCTGGAGTGCAGTGGCACAATCTTAGCTCACTGCAATCTCTGCCTCCCACAAGTGATCTTCCAACCTCAGCCTCCCAAATAGCTGGGTCCACAGGTGCACGCCACCACACCCTGCTAATTTCTGGATTTTTGGTAGAGACGGGGTTTCACCATGTTGGCCAGGCTGGTCTCAAGCTCCTGAGCTAAAGCAATCTGCCCACCTCAGCCTCCCAAAGTGTTGGGATTACAGGCGTGAGCCACCGCACCCGGTCAGATTCTGTTTTTCATAGTGAGAGCTTCACAACAAACAGATGTGTTTCCTTGGGAAGCAGTGTTCCTTCAGGCAGATCTGCGCACTGGGCAGCTCCCCTTTTGCCATCCACTCATCTTGACTTTCGTGAGCTCTCTCCTTTTGCGTCCTGGACCCCACCCAAGGAACTGCTCACTGACTTGCTGGCAGGTTTGCAAATCACACATGACAATAACTTATGTGTTTATTACCCAGTGCTATTGGCATTTTCATTGGGGAACTCCAGAGCCCCGCAAGTCTTTCTGACCTCAAGAATAAGGTTTTTAATAGCCAAGTGTTAAGTGTGGTGGAGTGGGAAGGTGGATATTTTGGAAGGGGGAATTTGCCTTGCGTCTTCCCAACTATGCCCAAGAGCCCACTAGATGGCTCAAGTTCTTTATCCTGCTCTTTCCAAATGGACTGTCACATGATTCTAGGTCTAGAGGAAGCTAATTGCTGCTACTGGAAGGGTCAGGCTTTGAAGGACAAGTGCGGGAGTGCTGGCTACTTTATGGGACTGTATGACTGGTGCACCCATGTGCCCATGGGGAAGAATGATAGCTCCAAAATCTCACAGGTTGGCACCCGTTACCAATGTTGTCCCATTTCCATGCAGCTGGGAGACCCTCATGGGAATGATGATTTCTTCTTGGTATAACCTCAAGTCAGGCATGTTGCTACCAAGAGCTCGCACATTCAGAGGGCCCATCATGGAGGACATTTGGGCCGTTTGTTTTGGGCCTTTGTTGCAACTAACACTTTTCATATTTTACCAACATGGAGAAAGAGCGTTATGATAATAATGCCCTTTGGAATTGAGATTAGACTGTAAGGAGTGAAATCTAAAGCATTGTGTGGATTTAAAATATACAACATTTTAGAAAAATCCTTGGGTTAGAATTAACTTATGTTAGAAACTGGAGATGCCTTAGAGTGCCTTTATCATCCTAAAATTGTTCTTTTTAAAATTCAGAACTGTGTTCTAGACAGTTTCTAACACCAAATAACCAAGCTACTTTTTTTTTTTTTTTTTTTTTTTTATGACTAAAAGGGGCCCGTGTTCTTTTGAGCTCTAACCTGTGGTTCCAGAATTCGGCTGTAAAATAATGTTCGCTGAAGTCGCTCCCCAGTGGCTACAATTGTGATTGCAGGTTATACCAATGCAGAATTTGTTGTATGGTACTGAGTAATTTTTAATTACAATTTTAAAATAACTTTCCCAGTTTATTTTAATGTTTCAATAAAGTTTTTTTTGAAAAAGAAAAAAGAGAGAGTCACTTTCTAGTCAATGTGTTATGTTTAACCAGAAGGCTTTTATGATTTTTATAGTTACAAAACAGTTCCGAATAATACCATGAAATGAATATGTCTTTGTGCAGATCTTATGATAATATGTTCATTGTGAAATAAGATGTGCCACCTGAGGCACTGAGGGAATGGCTCACCGTCATTACAATGGGTACTCACTCACCACTGTCAAAATGGACAAGGAAGTAGAGTTTCAGCCGCTTTTAAATGATACTTTTCAGCTTCAAGATGCAAATGTTTGGTTGATCTAGTGTAAGATTAATTAGAATGTCTCATATGAGTACAGAAACATGCACTTTCAGTGTGTTGATTTAAGCGCAGCTAATAAAGTTGAAATGAACTAATGCACTTTGAATATGCAAAATATACTGTCCTTTGTATTTCCTCAGGGGTAAAAGCCTTTTGAAAAGATCAATGAGTGAAGTTTAAAAACCACAGGCATCATTTTTCTAATTTCACAAACCCAAAAAAAGCTGTGGGTTCTAACAGATCACTCTAAAGAATTTGGTAATTCATCTATCCAACTTTCACTCTGCAGATGTTCAGCTCTGTTACGGGCTGGAGACATGAGACAGAGAAGAGGCAATCCCACACCGGCTGAGCTTGCAGGTAAGCGAGCACCCAGTCCCGAATGCAGTGGGCGTGCATGTGCCGGGGTGTGGGGGGTGTGAGGGGATGAGTGGGGGCATAAGAGGCATCTGGAGGGGGCGATATTGGAGCAGAAATCAGGAGGAGGCGTTCAAGGGAGGGGGAATGCCTTCCAGGCAGCAGCTTGTGTCGGACCCAGAAGTAAGCATGTGGTGTGCTTGGAAAGCTACATGAGTGCGCATGCATGCATGTGTGGTGTACATGTTCAGTGTGTGTGTGTGTGTGTGTGTATGGTGTGTATGTATCGTGTTTGTGTCATGTGTATGGTGTGTTCATGTGTGTGTATGTTGGTGTGTATGGTGTGTGAATGTGTGATTACGTGTGTGGTATGTGCATGGGATATGCACATGTGTGGTGTTTGCATATATGATGTGTGTATGGGTTGCGTGTGAATGCGTGTGTGTGGTATATGCATGTGACATGTACATATATGGTGTGTGTGTTCATGTAACAGACAGAACAGTGTAATGAATCTCCATGGACCCATTGTCTAGATTCAATTCATGGCCAATTTTTTTTCGTCCATATCTCCATCTAACTCATTCTCCCTGGTATTATGTTCAAGCAAATCCCGTATATCATATCATTTTATCTGTAAAAACCTTGCATGTATTTATAAATAAGTATAAAATGATATATCTATCTTGAAACTTCTCTAAAAACGTTCTTTTTAAAACATAGCCACAATACCATTATCACACCAAGAAAATTAACATTAATGTTTAATTGTATCAAGTCTTTAGTCAGTTGTTCAAATTTCCAGTGGTCTTGTGTCAGTTTTACATTTTTTGGAATCAGGATTCAGATAAGGTCCATACACTGTGATTCACTGATGTCTTTTAAGTTGTCTTGGTCCTATAGTTTTATCTTTCCTACTTTTCCTTGCAATTTATTTATTGACACTTATGGAATTGCTCAGTTTAGATTTTGCTGATTACATCTCCAGGGTGTACTTTGACATATTATTCTGTGTTCTGTATTTCTTATAAATTAGTACTTGGACATAGACATTTGACCAAACTCAGGTTTGATAGATGGATTTAGTTTTTTGGCAAGACCACTTTTTTTTTTTTTTGAGATGGAGTCTCGCTCTTGTCACCCAGGCTGGAATGCACTGGCTAGATCTCAGCTAACTGCAACCTCCGCCTCCTGGCTTCAAGCAATTCTCCCACCTCAGCCTCCCAAGTAGCTGGGATTACAGGCACCTGCCACCACACCCAGCTAATTTTTGTATTTTTAGTAGAGATGGGGTTTCACCATGTTGGGCAGGTTGGTCTTGAACTCCTGACCTCAGGTGATCCGCTTGCCTCGGCCTCCCAAAGTGCTGGGATTACGGGCATGAACCACCACGCCCAGCCTTGGCAAGACTACTTTAGAGAGGGTATTCTGTTTTTCATGTGATAAACATTTCCTGAGATCCAGTTGTCTTTCTTTTGGAGATGTTAGTAGCTGTTTATTAACTCATTAGGTGATGCTATTTATCCACTCAAACGTTTATGGGATTTAGGTTGTTGACAGGTTTTTGCTGTTACGAACAATGCTGCTCTCCGTATTCTTACACTGCCTCCTGGTAATAGCTTGAATATGAATTTACACAGAAGTGGAACGGTGGTCGTAGAGCTTGTTCAGGTTTGGTTTTACTAGTCAATGCCAAATTGTTTTCCAAAGTGACTGTTGCAGTTTACACTTTCATCAGCAGGGGATTCATGAAGTGAATTTTGTGCAGTTTGCTTCCTGGTCTCACTTTTCAAGTTTTGCCTGTCTTATGGATATATACTGGTTTTTCATTTTCACAGTGAGAGAGGGGAAAGGAAATTACTGTAAAGGTTTTAAGTGACCAAGGATGTTTGTCACCATCCACTACTAACTGGCCCAAAGAGGACAGCGGAAGAAAGAATGAAATCCGGATGTATGTTGCTTGTGACCTTATAGAACAGGCATTAATGTGGGTGTTCCCCACAGCCAGAAGTTGAAGTATCTATTTCTTTTTCTATTTTATTTTATTTATTTATTTTTAAGACAGAGTCTTGCTCCGTCATCCAGGCTGGAGTGTAATGGCACAATCTCGGCTCACTGCAGCCTCTGCCTCCCAGGTTCAAGCGATTCTTCTGCCTCAGCCTCCTGAGTAGCTGGGATTACAGACATGCGCCACTGTGCCCGGCTAACTTTCGTATTTTTAGTAGAGATGGGGTTTCACCAAGTTGGCCAGGCTGGTCTTGAACTCCTGACCTTAAGTGCTCCGCCCGCCGCGGCCTCCCAAAATGCTGGGATTACAGGTGTGAGCCACTGCGCCTGGCCTCTTTTTCATTTTACATACACTTTCTGGAATTTCCAATTGGAATTTCATTTCAGCTATTCCTGAAAGAACTTTCAAATGACACAGTTTTGATAATGTATTTTCTTCCATTTAGATTAAATGTGGGTAACTCTACAGAACTTTTTTTTTATAGCTTGGAGGAGATAATGTATCATAAATATTGATATATTGAAAAGCTATCATTTTCATGGAATGGGGAAAATAGCTAGAATTAAGATAGCAAACTAAGATAAAGTCTCTCTGTTCATGCAGTTACTCTAATGGCAAAATTACAAGTCTTATAATGTAGAAAGGTTAGTTCATTATGCCTTGGTGAAATGTGCTAAAAAGCTGTTTGTTGCCACGACAAACAGAAAGTTTAAGAGCCCTGCTCAGCTTCTCCATTGGAAGAAGATTGGCAGAAGCTCATAAACTATGAGAGGGAAGGAGTGCAAGTCAGCCCTTTTACCCTTTGGGCTACTCACTGCTCAATGAATGTCTCCACGCTCTTCCTGTTGCATTCAATAGCCATTACTTACCACTGACAAGAAATCCTAGGCTTCCTTGGATGAGCTGAAATGCTGTTACCCAGCTGTTCTCAGGCCCTTCTTATTTCCTGCTTTGGTCTGATGATCTGTTGTTTCTTTTTGAGATGATTTGCAATTTGTTCTTCTTAAGGGACATTTATGGGGTCATTTCAAGTGTTACTTACTAGACAAGATATGTGTTTTTAAAGTGCTGTAAATCCTTAAGTTAAATGAACAAAGCTCCTTAATTGGAATTGGAAGTGCCAGAGATCACAGCTGGTTTTCTGTTTGGAATACTCCATCACACCAGCTGAGTGAAGCTGCTGCCTTCTTGGGAGGAAATGTAGGGCAGAGGGTGGGGCTTTATTTCTAGGTCAGCAGCTGCTGAGGTTAACTCAAAACAATGACATCACCCAGGGCTCTAAGTAGCAGTGGTGTTTGGAAATGCATTGGGGCATCTGGGTTTTCAAAATAGCCTGGGGGTGTTGGTGGTGGGCATGATTGGCATTTACTGCTTGGGAGCCAGGTAGGCAAAATGTCTTACAATGAGTTGAGCAATTCCACCCAGCAAAGAATAGTCTTGTCCGGCAGGGTGCAGTGGTTCACGCCTGTATTCCCAGTAATTTCGGAGGCCAAGGCGGGTGGATTACCTGAGGTTAGGAGTTCGAGACCAGCCTGGCCAACATGGTGAAACCTTGTCTCTACTAAAAATACAAAAACTAGCCGGGCGTGGTGGCAGGTTCCTGTAATCCCAGGGAAGGCTGAGGCACGAGAATCGCTTGAACCCGGGAGGTGAAGGTTTTAGTGAGCCGAGATCATGCCACTGCACTCCAGCCCGGGCGACAGAGTGAGATTCCCTTTCTTTCTTTTTTTTTTTTCATTATTGTACTTTAAGTTTTAGGGTACATGTGCACAATGTGCAGGTTTGTTACATATATATACATGTGCCATGTTGGTGTGCTGCACCCATTAACTCGTCATTTAGCATTAGGTGTATCTCCTAATGCTATCCCCCCCCCCCCACCCCACAACAGTCCCCGGAGTGTGATGTTCCCCTTCCTGTGTCCATGTGTTCTCATTGTTCAATTCCCACCTGTGAGTGAGAACATGCGGTGTTTGGTTTTTTGACCTTGAGATAGTTTACTGAGAATGATGATTTCCAGTTTCATGCATGTCCCTACAAAGAACATGAACTCATCATTTTTTTTATTTTTTAATTTATTTTATTTTATTTTATTTTATTATTATACTTTAGGTTTTAGGGCACATGTGCACAATGTGCAGGTTTGTTACATATGTATCCATGTGCCATGTTGTTTTGCTGCACCCATTAACTCGTCATTTAGCATTAGGTATATCTCCTAATGCTATCCCTCCCCCCTTCCCCCACCCCACAACAGTCCCCGGAGTGTGATGTTCCCTTTCCTGTGTCTATGAGTTCTCATTGTTCAATTCCCACCTATGAGTGAGAACATGCAGTATTTGGTTTTTTGTCCTTGTGATAGTTTACTGAGAATGATGTTTTCCAGTTTCATCCATGTCCCTACAAAGGACATGAACTCATCATTTTTTATGGCTGCATAGTATTCCATGGTGTATATGTGCCACATTTTCTTAATCCAGTCTATCGTTGTTGGACATTTGGGTTGGTTCCAAGTCTTTGCTATTGTGAATAGTGCCGCAATAAACATACGTGTGCATGTGTCTTTATAGCAGCATGATTTATAGTCCTTTGGGTATATACCCAGTAATGGGATGGCTGGGTCAAATGGTATTTCTAGTTCTAGATCCCTGAGGAATCGCCATACTGACTTCCACAATGGTTGAACTTGTTTACAGTCCCATTAACAGTGTAAAAGTGTTCCTATTTCTCCACATCCTCTCCAGCACCTGTTGTTTCCTGACTTTTTAATGATGGCCATTCTAACTGGTGTGAGATGGTATCTCATTGTGGTTTTGATTTGCATTTCTCTGATGGCCAGTGATGATGAGCATTTTTTCATGTGTTTTTTGGCTGCATAAATGTCTTCTTTTGAGAAGTGTCTGTTGATGTCCTTTGCCCACTTTTTGATGGGGTTGTTTGTTTTTTTCTTGTAAATTTGTTTGAGTTCATTGTAGATTCTGGATATTAGCCCTTTGTCAGATGAGTAGGTTCCGAAAATTTTCTCCCAATTTGTGGGTTGCCTGTTCACTCTGATGGTAGTTTCTTTTGCTGTGCAGAAGCTCTTTAGTTTAATTAGATCCCATTTGTCAATTTTGGCTTTTGTTGCCATTGCTTTTGGTGTTTTAGACATGAAGTCCTTGCCCATGCCTATGTCCCGAATGGTAATGCCTAGGTTTTCTTCTAGGGTTTTTATGGTTTTAGGTCTAACATGTAAGTCTTTAATCCATCTTGAATTAATTTTTGTATAAGGTGTAAGGAAGGGATCCAGTTTCAGCTTTCTACATATGGCTAGCCAGTTTTCCCAGCACCATTTATTAAATAGGGAATCCTTTCCCCATTGCTTGTTTTTGTCAGGTTTGTCAAAGATCAGATAGTTGTAGATATGCAGCATTATTTCTGAGGGCTCTGTTCTGTTCCATTGATCTATATCTCTGTTTTGGTACCAGTACCATGCTGTTTTGGTTACTGTAGCCTTGTAGTATAGTTTGAAGTCAGGTAGTGTGATGCCTCCAGCTTTGTTCTTTTGGGTTAGGATTGACTTGGCGATGAGGGCTCTTTTTTGGTTCCATATGAACTTCAAAGTAGTTTTTTCCAATTCTGTGAAGAAAGTCATTGGTAGCTTGATGGGGATGGCATTGAATCTATAAATTACCTTGGGCAGTATGGCCATTTTCACGATATTAATTCTTCCAACCCATGAGCATGGAATGTTCTTCCATTTGTTTGCCTCCTCTTTTATTTCACTGAGCAGTGGTTTGTAGTTTTCCTTGAAGAAGTCCTTCACGTCCTTGTAAGTTGGATTCCTAGGTATTTTATTCTCTTTGAAGCAATTGTGAATGGGAGTTCATTAATTATTTGGCTCTCTGTTTGTCTGTTATTGGTATATAAGAATGGTTGTGATTTTTGTACATTGATTTTGTATCCTGAGACTTTGCTGAAGTTGCTTATCAGCTTAAGGAGATTTTGGGCTGAGACAATGGGGTTTTCTAGATATACAATCATGTCATCTGCAAACAGGGACAATTTGACTTCCTCTTTTCCTAATTGAATACCCTTCATTTCCTTCTCCTGCCTAATTGCCCTGGCCAGAACTTCCAACACTATGTTGAATAGGAGTGGTGAGAGAGGGCATCCCTGTCTTGTGCCCGTTTTCAAAGGGAATGCTTCCAGTTTTTGCCCATTCAGTATGATATTGGCTGTGGGTTTGTCGTAGATAGCTCTTATTATTTTGAGATACGTCCCATCAATACCTAATTTATTGAGAGTTTTTAGCATGAAGCGTTGTTGAATTTTGTCAAAGGCCTTTTCTGCATCTATTGAGATAATCATGTGGTTTTTGTCTTTGTTTCTGTTTATATGCTGGATTACATTTGTTGATTTGCGTATGTTGAACCAGCCCTGCATCCCAGGGATGAAACCCACTTGATCATTATGGATAAGCTTTTTGATGTGCTGCTGGATTCGGTTTGCCAGTATTTTATTGAGGATTTTTGCATCAATGTTCATCAAGGATATTGGTCTAAAATACTCTTTTTTGGTTGTGTCTCTGCCCAGCTTTGGTACACAATAATAATGGGACACTTTAACACCCCACTGTCAACATTAGACAGATCAACGAGACAGAAAGTTAACAAGGATACCCAGGAATTGAACTCAGCTCTGCACCAAGCAGACCTAATAGACATCTATAGAACTCTCTACCCCAAATCAACAGAATATACATTTTTTTCAGCACCACACCACACCTATTCCAAAATTGACCACATAGTTGGAAGTAAAGCTCTCCTCAGCAAATGTAAAAGAACAGAAATTATAACAAGCTGTCTCTCAGACCACAGTGCAATCAAACTAGAACTCAGGATTAAGAAACTCACTCGAAACCGCTCAACTACATGGCAACTGAACAACCTGCTCCTGAATGACTACTGGGTACATAATGAAATGAAGACGGAAGTAAAGATGTTCTTTGAAACCAATGAGAACAAAGACACAACATACCAGAATCTCTGGGACACATTCAAAGCAGTGTGTAGAGGGAAATTTATAGCACTAAATGCCCACAAGAGAAAGCAAGAAAGATCCAAAATTGACACCCTAACATCACAATTAAAAGAACTAGAAAAGCAAGAGCAAACACACTCAAAAGCTAGCAGAAGGCAAGAAATAACTAAAATCAGAGCAGAACTGAAGGAAATAGAGACACAAAAAACCCTTCAAAAAATTAATGAATCCAGGAGCTGGTTTTTTGAAAAGATCAACAAAATTGATAGACCGCTAGCAAGACTAATAGAAAAGAGAGAAGAACCAAATAGATGCAATAAAAAATGATAAAGGGGATATCACCACCGAACCCACAGAAATACAAACTACCATCAGAGAATACTACAAACACCTCTATGCAAATAAACTAGAAAATCTAGAAGAAATGGATAAATTCCTCGACACATACACCCTCCCAAGACTAAACCAGGAAGAAGTTGAATCTCTGAATAGACCAATAACAGGCTCTGAAATGGTGGCAATAATCAATAGCTTGCCAACCAAAAAGAGTCCAGGACCAGATGGATTCACAGCTGAATTCTACCAGAGGTACAAGGAGGAGCTGGTACCATTCCTTCTGAAACTATTCCAATCAGTAGAAAAAGAAGGAATCCTCCCTAACTCATTTTATGAGGCCAGTGTCATCCTGAGATTCCCTTTCAAAAAAAAAAAAAGTCCTCTACAAGATGCCAGTCATCCCTGTTGAGAAACATGGGGGACTATTAAAGCTAGCACGTTGATCTTTGAGTGTTATGGAAAAATCAGTTGTTCTTAGGTCATCGGCATATTTTGTAGCCTCTAGCTTATAATGAGAGGGGAGTCTACATAGTTCATAGAGCAACTCAATTATCTGATAGTACTTAGGCTTTCTGTTCTTTAAGCTCTTTATCAGTTAGTGAGGACAATCATAGCCCCTACCTTTTATAGTCATTATGGAGATTAAAGGAGTTGATGTATTCAAAGCACTTAGAAAGTTCCCTGGCACATAGTAGGCACTCAGAAAATATTATCTATTATTATTTTTTTCCTCATGCCCCTTGGGAAAACTTGGCATTGCTTGACAGTTATTCCAGAAACATCAGTTTAGCTTCGGAAATCTCCAAAAGTTCCGGTGATATTTTCCCTAGGAGGAGACAAATTCCTATGGTGGTAAGTGATTGAAAAAAGGGATCATAATAACACAATAGAAGGACATCAAAAACAAATAAAACTGACTTCCTGATTTTGTCTAGAGATTGGCAAATTTAGCCTTTAGACCGAACCCTGTTCTGTAAGTAAAGTCTCACTGGGACACCCATTTGTTTCCATATTGGCTGTGACTATTTTTGCACAGCAGAGTTGAGTAGTTGCAACACAGACTGTATGGCTGTCAAAACCTAAAATATTGGCTAAGTTGTCCTTTACAGAAACATTTGCTGACCCTGGTACATAGTTTACGTTATGAGTTGGCTACTCATCACTGTCACCTGAGGGCCACATCTTATCAAAGCTCAGAGAGATAAACACAAAGGGTTTAGGATGAAGTGTTTTACAGGGATAGTAATACTGTACAATGATGATGATAGATAACACTTATTTGTTTACTATGGTTACACACGCTTCTAAGTACTTTATAGATACTAAGTCTTTTTAACAAACACAAAAATGCCCAGCATCTCAGTACTCCCTCAAGTTTATTTAGTCACTGGCAAAATTAGCCTATGAACCCAGACAATAGCTGGAAGTTGAGGAGAAACTTATTTTTTTAAGAGATGATGTCTTCCTCTGCTGCCCAAGTTGGAGGGTAATGGCGCCATCATAGCTCAAACTCCTCGACTCAAGAGATTCTCCCACCTCAGCCTCTGAGTAGCTAGGACTACAGGCGTATGCCATCATGCTTGGTAAAAGAGGAGTGACTTTTAAATGTGATGGATTTATGGTAAGAAGACTCTAAAGTCGTATTTGGGCAAAGGAGTGTTATCTTGGAATTTGCTTCAAGATGTAAAAGAAATTTATCATCCTCAAATCAGTTTAGAGATTCAATGCAATTCCAATAAAAATATCAAAAGGGAGTTTTAAAAAGTGAAATTGAAGCTAACTTTAAAGTTCATTTGTAATAGCACATGTGTAAGAATATAGAAGAAAAACATTTAAAATAATTGCCTTGCTAAGATATCAAAGCATGCTATAAAGTGATAACAACCAAAACACTTGGTTCTCGATGGAAGAACAAACAGCTCAATAGATCGTAATAGGTGATATTCAAAGATATGCAAAGATATGTATGGTAAAATAATTCACAACAAAGATAGAATTTTAAGTCAGTGGGGGAAGGACAGATCCATTCAGAAAACAGCATTGAGTCACTTGGTTATCCATTTGGAAAATCAATAAGGTTAGATGCCTATCTCACATCACATATTAAATAAATTCATGATTGATTAGATCAGAACTTCCGGACCAATGTGCACACTGGTATAGCATAAGTGGGTTACAAGTGACTTGAGTTATTGATCCCTCAATGGGCCACTAGGTACAGCCTGGTATTGTCAGTACTCCTAGGCTGGTTGCTGTCTTCCACAATCACTTATGAGAACAATTGTTCGTGTACTCTAGTTTTCTGTACAAACATTACAATTTTTTTTTTTTTTTTTTTTGAGACGGAGTCTCACTCTTGCCCAGGCTGAAGTGCAGTGGCTCGATCTCGGCTCACTGCAAGCTCCGCCTCCTGGGTTCATGCCATTCTCCTGCCTCAGCCTCCCGAGTAGCTGGGACTACAGGCGCCTGCCACCATGCCCGGCTAATTTTTTGTATGTTTAGTAGAGGCGGGGTTTCACCATGTTAGCCAGGATGGTTTCGATCTCCTGACCTTGTGATCAGCCCACCTAGGCCTCCCAAAGGGCTGGGATTACAGGCGTGAGCCACTCCACCCGGCCTTAAACATCACAATTTTCTATGTTTTCAACCACTCTAAAAAGGTTAGGCTTACTTTAAACAGCAAAACCAAATGAAATATAAATATTAAAACTTCTCATCAATGTCGCCAATAAAAACAGTAACTCCCTACATTCCTTGGGCTGTTCTGCAACAATCTATTCTTCAACATGAATATTTTTAATCCTTAGGTAGATGTAGACATGGGAGGATAAAAAGTTATGTCACATACACACACACACTAGGAAGCACTGGATTAAATGCCACTTGTGCACACACACACTAGGAAACACTGGATTAAATGCCACTTGTGTGCACACGTGCGCGCACACACACAAACACACACTAAGAAGCACTGGATTAAATAGCTAAAAGAAAAATATTTGAGCTTTCCACTGCTGGCCAAGGTGAAGTAACAGGGACTGGATTTGCCTTCCCACCAGAAACAACCAAAATCTAACAAAATAAATGACATAACAGCCCTGACGACATTGGACATCAGGTCAGAAAGAATCTCAGTGGTCCCTGAAAGATGGTGAGCAAATAAGGTGATCCCCAAGATTGTAGCACTTTCCTACCTGGAGGAGGTTTCAAGGGCATGGCAAATGCGTGGGGAACTCAAGCTGACTCCGGAAGTTTCCTTGAGTCGTGTAGGTAGAACAGAGAGTCCAGAGGGTCCCAGGCAGCTGGGGCTCACAGGGCAGTGACTGGAGAAAGGGAAATCCTGAGGTCTGCAGGGGATCTTAAGCAGTGGGAAAAACTACCCTTAGATCAAAGATTCTGTTGATCTTTTCCAGTAAAATTTAAAGCAAGATCTGAAAGGACCAATTTCCAAGTAACTTTACCACATCACAAAACAAAGCTCAAAACTGTTTTTAAGAATACAGAAATGTCCAATTCTCCCCAAAGAAAAAGTAATGACATTCAACATTAATAATGAATTACCAGGCACACAAAGAAACAGAAAAATAAATGAGGAGGGGACAAATCAACAAATCAAACTGACCCCAAAATGACACAGATAATAAAATTAATAGACAAGGGCATTCAATGTATTATTATAACTGCATTCCATACATTCAAAAAGCTAGAAGTATTGAACACATTAAGTCTAGACATAAAATATATCTTAAAAATTGAAGTTCTAGAGGTGAAAACTATCATGTCTGAGATAATCAATACACTGATCAGGATTAATGGGAGATTAGATATTACAGAAGAAAATATTTGTATGCATGTAAAGATTTGTACATCTGAAAACATAGCAGTAGAAATTATCCAAGACACTGAGATAAAAGTGATAAAGAAAAAAAAAAGAGAAAGAAAACCCCCATAACATCAGTGAACTATGGGATTACTTCAAGTGGCCGAATATATATGCAATTGGAGACCCAAAGGAGGAGGAGACAGAAAATATATTTAAAGAAATAATGGCCTCCAACTTTCCAAGTATGATGAAGACTTTATTTTTTAATTTTAATTTAATTTTTTTTTTTTGAGACAGAATCTTGCTCTGTCACCCAGGCTGGAGTGCGGTGGTGCAATCTCCACTCACTGCAACCTCTGTCTCCTGAGTTCAAGCAATTCTCCAGCTTCAGCCTCCCGAGTAGCTGGGACTACAGTTGTGAGCCACCATGCCCAGCTAATTTTTGTATTTTTAGTAGAGATGGAGTTTTGCCATGTTGGCCAGGTTGGTCTTCAACTCCTGAGCTCAAGTGATCCACCTGCCTCGGCCTCCCAAAGTGCTAGAATTACAGGTGTGAGCTACTGCGCCCGGCCTGATGAAGACTTTAAATCCACACACCCAATAAGCTCAATGAACCCCAAGCACAAGAAACATGAAGAAAATGACACCAACACATATTGTAATCAAATTTCTTAAACCTAGTGAAAAAGAGAAAATCTTAATCCCAAGAAAAAACATACATACATATATATATATATATATATATATATATATACACACTTACTCAAAATTTACAGGAAATTTCAGCTCATTCATGAACTTCAGGTTAAGAACTTCCTAATTTAGCTTAAGGAGGTGAAGGTGTGAGAAAAAGCTTGTGGTAAGGTGGAGGGAACAAGTCATACTGCACACCAGTGGTTAAAGTCTGGTCACTGCCATTGTAGAATTCCCTCTGTGCTGAGATCCTCAGAACCGTATGTTTGTACTATTCTGGGATTGTTGGGGTCAAGTTATAAATGAAGCCCCATTGTTGACAATTGCTGCTTATGTCTCTCTCTCTCTCTCTTTTTTGAGACAGAGTCTCTCGCTGTGTTGCCCAGGCTGGAGTGTAGTGGTGTGATCTTGGCTCACTGCAACCTCCACCTCCTGGGTTCAAGAGATTCTCCTGCCTCAGTCTCCTGAGTAGCTGGGATTACAGGTGCCCTCCAACACGCTCGGCTAATTTTTTGTATTTTTAGTACAGATGGGGTTTCACTATATTGGCCAGGCTGGTCTTGAATTCCTGACCTCAGGTGATCTGCCCGACTCGACCTCTCAAAGTGCTGGGATTACAGGCATGAGCCACCATGCCTGGCCTGTTTTCCTCTTTTGAAAAAGGAATGGACCACTTTATAGAATACTTGGCAAATTAGGCCTGTAGGAATCAAATATTTATTAGGATATAGCCATTTGGATTCTTGATATGATTGACCAGACATACAATGAGTGCCAAATACAAAGATTCTTCTTTTTTTACAATTTAATTGAATTTTTAATTTCAATAGTTTTTTTGGGGGGTACAGGTGGTTTTTGGTTACATGGATACGTTCTTTAGTGGTGATTTCTGAGATTTGGTGCGCCCATTACCTCAGCAGTATGCACTGTACCTACTGTGTAGGCCTTTGTCCCTCAGCCCCCTCCACCCTTCCCCTTGAGTCCCTAAAGTCCATTATTTCATTCTTATGCCTCTGCATCCTCATAGCTTAGCTCCTACTTATAAATGAGAATAGATGATGTTTGGTTTTCCATTCCTGAGTTACTTCACTTATAATAATGGTCTCCAGCTCCATCCAAGTTGCTGCAGAAGACATTATTTCATTCCTTTTTATGGCTGAGTAGTATGCTATGGTGTATATAGACTACATTTTCTTTATCCACTCATTGGGTGATGGGCACTTAGGTTGGTTTCATATCTTTGCAATTGTGAATTGTGCTGCTATAAGCATACATGTGCAAATGTCTTTTTCATAGAAGGACTTTTTTTCCCTTTGAGTACACATCCAGTAGTGGGATTGCTGGATTGAATTGTAGTTCTACTTTTGGTTCTTCAAGGAATCTCCACACTGTTTTCCATAGTGGCTGTACTAGTTTACATTCCCACCAGCAGTGTAAAAGTGTTGTCTTTTCACCACATCCATGCCAACATCTATTCTTTTTTGACTTTTAAATTATGATCATTCTTGCAGCAGTAAGGTGGTACGGTTCTTCTCCTTATTTCACTCTGGGACTTGGTCATTTTATAGCCAGACCTGGTCAGCAGGTTCAACTTTCCTCTTGATAAATTCACCATCCTAGACACCACTCCTGTAATGTATTCTTAAAGGAAATACAAGTTTGGGACGCTAGAGGTCTCCACCTCACCATATAACCAATGTTATCTCAGGCAAACCTTAAAAGCACAATTTCCATGGCAACATGAAATAGGTGTCTTGTCCTTAAGTGGGAGGAGGAGAGGGTTGAGGAGGAAAACAGGGGCAGTTAAAAGTGGGTAGTTTCCAGTTTCTGTTGGGTGGATGTCATCAGTTGTCATTTTGAAATACTGAATGAAATTTGAGTAGGCTTTGCTGGAGTTAGATTTTCCACTTGTTTTTCAGATTTGTATCTTTGGTTGGACACCCAGAGCTTCTTAAAGCCTGCAGCACTGGAAAAAAACCAAACCAAAAACAAAAAACAATAACCGTGTGGTGATTACTACATGCACCTGCAGAGAAATTCTTTTCTTCTTTAGATTTTACTTTGATAATCCACATTCAAGTTCAATTTTGGTCAAACCCCAAATTCGAATCGACGTAACTGTTCTGATGTTCAGAATGCATGCAATCTAAAACGATGCTAGTGTGATGCTCAGAATCTGTTGATCTATCCATGCTTGTCCTGGCATCTTCCCTGATGGTGGCTGCCTTAGACCCTGAGCTTCCAATGTTGCCTTAGCTGGATGATACAGTGGCCACGTGAACATTCCGTCGAGAATCCAGGTGCACAGCCAGGTGAGAGTATCCAGCCAGGTGAGCAGCCAGGACGTGCTGGGAGAAGGGAAGCAGTGAGTTCTGTTGGAGTCCTTCCTCTCACTCTGTGTCCCTTGGCTCTCTAGTGGCTGAAGTAACTTTAGATTTTTAATGTCATTCCTACGTCTCCAGCTTCTCAACAGTGCTTGCTCCCAGCAAAAGTCCCTTCATTTCCACCATCTCCCAGAGGCATGCCTTCTTTCACCATCTCCCAGAGGCACGTCTCCTTCCCCCATCTCCCAGACACGGGTCTCCTTCCCCCATCTCCCAGAAGTGTGCCTTTTTCCACCCTCTCCCAGATGCCCGTCTTCTTTTCTTATGAGCCTCCTCAGGCTGTTCCAAAACTTATTTCTTCTGAAAGCGTATTTGACAGCAAGAGTTCTAACTGACTTTTTCCAAATAACAACATCCTTGTTTTAAAATTCATTACGTGTTGCTCTTTGTATTTTAAAATATCACCTGTGAAGTCACAAAACTTTTGGATGTATTAAAAAGAAAGGAAAAGATGCATCTCTAAAACCTCTGAGGCTTGGAAAAAAATTCTTAGATCACTAAACTTTCTTGACATTCGTCTCTTGCCAGAGGACGCTGATGAACGACAAAGAGCTGACAGGGAGGGCTTAGGACACTGGTAAGAATCCGTGCTCCTTCATGGCAGAGGTCAGTCTGGGCTGGCTCTGACGTCCCCAGGAGGCGGAAAGCAAAGCAAAGTCTGGTTCCTTCTTTGTTTCCATCCTTTCCTCCCCTGCGTTCTCCCCTCTCATATGTTACTACAGAAAAGAGGAAGGAAAACCTGCCCACCACTCCTTAAGAGACTCTCCCAATCCTCACCTGACATCTGGCGTTCAGCTCAGGAGCCCTCCGTGCTCCTCTCCACCCAAACTCCTGTGGCTAATTACAGGACCATAGAGTCAGAGGGAGGCCTGGCGACTGATCCATCATAACTGAAACCTCAGCTCAAAAACCCTTTAAATGTGTCTGATAAAGTTATATTTCCTGTGCTTTTTCAGTCCCAGCTCAAGGAACTGTCAACCTTCCAAGGAGAGAGCCTGTCTGTCTATTTATCAATCATCTGTCCACCTACCTACCTACCGACCTACCTACCTACCTATCAATCTATCATCCATCTATCTACCTATATATCATCTATCTATTCTGTCAATCATCTGTCTCCATATTATTTGTTTATCTATCACTCATCCATCCATCCACCTGTCCATTCATTTATCTCATCTCTATATCTATCTTATCTAACATCTATCTATCTTGCTATCTATGTATCTATCATCTATCTACCTATCAATCTATCATCCATCTATCTCTATCTATGTATCATCTATCTATTCTATCAATTATCTACCTCTGTATTATTTTTCTACCCATCTATCATCCACCCATTCGTCCATTTATCTCCTTTCTATATCTATCTTATCAATTATCTATCTATCTATCTATCTATCATCTATCTATCTATCTCTATCTCTATCTTTATATTTATCATCAAATCTATTTATATGTGTGTGTACATATGTGTATACATGTGTGTACATATACATTAAGTGTTTGTGTATTCAAAGTAATAAATACACATAATTTAAAAACCCTTTAGCTGTTTGTCCTTACTATATCTTAAGTAGATTTGTGTTTTGCTCTTCCCTAATGTTTAAATTTTGAGATGATGTTTGGACTTCCTGTTGAGGAAGATGACAGTTTATTTAATCAATTCCCCATACACATACCCTCCATGCTCCCCCATTCTCTCAGTCAGGTTATAACTCTCAGTTTGATTAATTTGACATTTACATCATCATTACTCACAGTGGATCCATTTAATGTATTATAATTATCTTTGCATTTTTGGACAAAGCATTCTTTTATTTGGAATTAATAAAATAGTTATTAATATGCTTGGGTTTCTGTGTATCACCCACTCTCAAATCTCTGACAGAACCGCCGAAATCTCCTTTTTTTTTTTTTTTTTGAGACAGAGTCTTGTTCTGTCACCCAGGTTAGAGTGCAGTGGCACCATCTTGGCTCATTGCAACCTCTGCCTCCTGGGTTCAAGTGACTCTCCTCTGTCAGCCTCCTAAGTGGCTTGGATTACAGGTGCATGCCACCATGCCTGGCTAATTTTTGTATTTTTAGTAGAGAAGGGGTTTCGCCACGTTGGCCGGGCTGGTCTTTAACTCCTGACCTCAGATGACCTGCCCTCCTTGGCCTCCCAAAGTGCTAGGATTATAGGTGTGAGTCACCATGCCCGGCCAAAATCTCCTTTTTTTGAGGCAGAGTCTCACTCTGTCGCCCAGGTTGGAGTGCAGTGGTGCGATCTCAGCTCACTGCAATCTCTGTTTCCTGGGTTCAAGTGATTCTCCTGCCTCAGCCTCCCGAGTAGCTGGGATTATAGGTGCGCACTACCATGCCTGGCTAATTTTTGTATTTTTAGTAGAGACGGGGTTTCACCATATTGGTCAAGCTGGTCTTAAACTCCTGACCTCATGATCCACCCGCCTAGGCCTCGAAATCTCCTTTTAATACACTTAAACACATCATGCCTTCGAATCTGTGTGTTGGGCTTCTTCCCTGAGGGAGCTTTGTGTGGACGCTCCACTCCCTTGCTGTCTGACTGGTTGTTCTCTAGACTTTACCACTATGGCACGTCTGCTGGCATTAACTTCTTTTCATAATCACTGCATGAATTTCCTTTGTTTCAGTCAGTCTTCCATGGGATCCTTGGTTTCCAGGTTCCTGTGTCTTTATCTCTCTTGCTTCAGTTCCCTCCCCTGAGATGACCTATTTCCTCATTCCCACCTTTTTTGGGTAAAATATATCCTATCAATAGCAGGTATGCAGAGGATAATTTTTTTGAGAACTTGGTTGTCTGAAAATGTCTCTATTATATTCTAACATTTGAATCACAGATTGGCTAGTTATAGAATTGTATGTTCAAATTTATTTTGTCTTGGAATTTTGAAGACATCGTTCCAGTGTCTTGTAACTTTCTTTGTTACTATGAGCAGTCCAATACCATTTTCCTGATCCACTGTGTGGGGCCTCTTTTGCTTTTTATGGGAGGCTTTCAGAACAACTTCTCTCTCTCTCATCACTAGTGTTCTGACTTTTTTTTTTATTATATTCTTTGGTGTAGATCTTTTTTTCATTTGTTTTATTGGACACCAAAATAGTCTGTTCACACTGAAAACCTATGTATTTCAGTTCTGGGAAGTTTTCTTGTGCTATGTCATTCATGACTTCCTCCCCTCTGATCTCTTTTTTCTCTCTGATTATCATTATTTAGACATTGGACCTTGGAACTGAAACTTTAATTTGTTTATCTATTTTCCCAACAGTTTTTATCTATTTTTTGGGAAGTTTCTTTAACATTCTGAATTTTTATAGCCCCTGGTCTGGTTCATGGATGGAATGTGAATGTAATATGTCCTTAGTGTTTCTGAAGATAATAATTGTTGTAGCCTGGGCATGGTAGCTCATGCCTGTAATCCCAGCACTTTGGGAGGCTAAGGGGGAAGGATCCCTTGAGCCCAAGAATTTGAGACCAGCCTGGGTAACAAAGTGAGACCCTGTCTCTACAAAAACTCAAAAAATTAATCAAGCATGGTGGTGCGCATCTGTGGTCCCAGCTACTTGGGAGGCTGAGATGGGAGGATCACCTGAGCCCAGGAGGTGGAGGCTGCAGTGAGTTGTATTTGTGCCAATACACTCCATCCTGGGTGACACAGTGAGGCCTGTCTCAGGAAAGAAAAATTCAGTTTCTTCATCTCAGCTACATTTCAAGCCAACAATAGCTCCATGTGGCTAGTGGCTACAATACTGTTCAGTGCAGATGTGGTACATTTCCATCACAGCAGCAAGTTCTGTTAGATGGTGACAGAATTCAGAGTTTGTGGTGCATTTTGTTCATGACTTCATTTCCACCAATGGTATTAATTTGTCATGTGCTATAAGAAACAGCCTAGATGCACTTAAGCATTTTTCACAAATGAAGGTTGAATGGCATCAAGACATACTGCACAGTTGGCTCTTCCTTGATAGTTCCAGTAGAGAAAGGTGGTGCATAGATCGAGTCACTGCCCCATGTGAGCTCATCTAACCATGCTGAACTCAGAAGAAACCGCACCATGGTAGTTAAGACACATTGACATGGAGGGTAGTCGTTTAGTTTTAGCCTCATAATATCATCATCACCATAAAATCAATCTTGTTGCTGTCAGTGTTATTACTTTTATAGTTTTCTTTGTATTAACTTTTACAAATTGTATCTTGCTTTTATAGCTGTATAAGAAAAATAAAGTAGAACTTTATATTTTTTACTTCTTCATATTTAGTTTTGATACACTCCTGTCTTTGTGATCAATCAGATAGAATTATTTTTCCTATGAAAGACGTCTCTAAATCATTTATGTTGGGATGCAGCAGTAAAATAATAATACTATGTTAGCGGGTGCCTATTCCACATTAGGCACTCTTCCAAGTGCTTTGCATAGACAATGTTATTCACTTCTTGTATGGCCTGTGAGGCCAGCACTGTTACTGTCCTTATTTTATTTTTATTTTATTTTTTGTCTTTATTTTTTGGTCCTCATTTTAGAAAGGAGGAGACTGAGGCTGAGTGTTTAAGGGACTTGTCCAAGGTTATACACCACGTCAGGAGTGAAGCTGGGTGTGACCTGGGCAGCCTGACTCCATAACCCACTTGCTCTCCCTCCCCTTATGGTGATAGAGGGACAAGCTTTGTCATCAAACGGGCTTGGGATCTAGTTCCAGCTCTTCTACGATTCTGGGCAAGATGTGTAACCTTTCCAAACCTCAGAGTCCTTGTTGATAGAATGGAGACAATGATGCCGTCCTCAGAGATTGTTGTCGGGGGTTAAATGAGGTAATATACACAAACCACTTCACCCGGTACCTGGTAATTGCCAAGAATTTTCCAGAAGGAAAACAGAGCTCTCCTTCTGCCATCTGGGAGTAGGGCAGTTGGTGCATTCCAACAGCATGTTTTATAGTCAAAGTTTCATCCGCAGTAGAGTGAAGAAACGACATGGAAGGCAGAAGCCGGGGGCAGAAAACAGGTTCCCTGGCTGGGCATTTCCTTCCTGTCCTCATGGTGGGACATCATTGATCACTGTGGTCACTGCGCCTCTCAGATGACCCCCTGGTGGGAGTTGCTGCCAACCTCTGAGGGTCCGTCTCGGACAGTGAGTTGGGTGCTGTACAGAAACAACCTTGGGTGGCACCTACTCCATCTCCAAATATCTCTGGGATCTGGGAGTTTGGCCCAGCTGTTTACTATGCTTATTTCAGAGGACAAATAGAGGCAGGAGGCATCTCTGGGCAGCATCAGCTGGCGTGGTCAGCAAAGGCCTCGTGCAGGAGACTGGTGCTGCAGCCAGGCCTGGGGTGGGTTGGCTTTGGGGTTGTTTATGAGATGTGCTGGCCCTTTCAGGCTGGTAGGAGAGAATGAGTAAAAGTCCTAGAGCAGGAGCAGACATCAGGCATGCAGGGAACAATGAGTCAGCCAGCCTGGTTCTCACGGCGGTGTGGTGTCTTGCTCTGATATACACACACAGGCACACGCATGCCCCAGGGACACACTCAGTCTCTTTGGGTTCAGGTCTTACTTAGGACACAGGGAGAAACAAGGAAGTCGGGGCTCCTCCCCTCATCACTGACCCTCCAGGAGACTGAGCAGATGGCATTGAGGGAAGGAGAGCAGCCAGTGGCTTCATTCCCCAGCCTGCCGTCCGCTGGGGGCTGCTGCCCATCAGGATGGTTCCCTGAGTCAGAGAGAGGAATAACACAGGACTGACTGGAGGGCTGCCTGCAAGACTCCCAGCACCTTGGGGACCCCTCAGGAACTCTGGGAAGTGAGAGCAACTTACTGGAAGTTGCTAGTCTTAGCCCTCCTTGAGTCACCCACACTGCGGTGGCAGGATGACCCTGTGTCTCTGCTACTGTGACCGCCCCTACCTCCTGGCTTCTGCTGCCCATCCCTTTGGCTGCCTTGTGGTCTTTACCAAATGCCTTTTCCCTTGGCCAACTGGTTTTTGCCTCTGTCTAAAATTCTTCAGGAGAGAGGACCTGATACCCAAGTCCGGTTAATCCTGTAGTGCCTGTAGGATGAAGCAATTTCCACCAGGCATTCTCATGTGCCAGGCCCCACACAGACAGAGGATTGTAGAGAGGTGCTCACCCACATCCTATTCACCCACTCACTCAACAAATGCACGTGATGGTGGAGTGTCTGCCAGGATGGTAGGCTCGGCAGTAAAGAGCATGGTCCCTACGTGCAAGAAATCTCCTGTGTAGCTGTGGCACCAAGAGCACCACTGTTGCTCTAGGGCTTGTCTGTGTGTAAACAAGCAAAATTCTCGGGGCAAAACCAAACCAAACCAAACCAACACCTTTATTATTTGTGCCCACCATCCATTCAGACCTGCTCTGTGGGGCTTATTCTTCCAAACTTTGGCTGAAATCTCAGAGGTCCCATGACCTTTCTGGTGACATTAGACATGTCTTTCAGTTGCTCCGTCAAGATTCATTGCTGCAACTTACATGTGCAGTGCCATGAATAATCGAAAACTGACTTAAAGTTGACCCTGTCCTCTCATCTAATTCAAGAAGGCCACCACCAGCACCTGGTGGCTTGTGGTGGGAGAGGCGCGTGGTCAGCGTCTTCATATTTCTCACCTGCCCATGCTCAGTCCTCTCCTTCCACAGTCCGATGACCATGGTTTCTGCTCCCTCTTCCCCGAAGTTGGGAAAGGACAGAGAAAGAGGAGAGAGGTGGCAGGAGAAGTCTTCCTTGGTTTGCATTGTTGTGTGTTCTGGGATGTTCCGGGTCAGTGGGTGTTTAAGGCTGACGCTTCCTCTGTTGGCCATCCTTGATGGGTCCATCGGAGACAGAGGCTCTGAGAGCTCAGACCCCTGCCTGCAGTTTTATGATGTAACAAAGGCATTTCTTCTTCTTCTGGCTGGTTTGCGACTTCTTCCTCTCTCCTAAGCATGGTCTTGCTGGACGGGATCTGAGAAAACCTTGGTCAACGTTCTCTCTGTGGCCAGCCTGTCGTGCACAGGGAGCCCTCTCTCTCTGTGGCCAGCCTCTCGTGCACAGGGAGCTCTCAGCCCAACTCTCAGTCTGTATCTTCCAAAAAGAAGCACTGATCTCTCTTTTTCCAAAACCTTTAACTATACCCCGAGGTAAAGTTCTCATTTCTATTGGCAAGGTTGAGTCTAGGCTAAAGTGCAACGTGGAGGGGAACTGGGAGTGGTGACGGGAGGACCAGCATCGAAGAGACTGACCCCCGCGCTGCTTCTCTAGAAGTAGGACAGGTAAGCCAGGTGTGGCCCTGAATTAGGAAGTCCACTTAAAACTCTAGTGAACAACAATCATCAGACGCTGATTGGCGGATGTCGCTGGAACCCTGCACTCTGGAATGAAGCAAGATCTGATGCTAAGAGTTCTGGGTTCAAGTCTCCACTGGTCAAACTTCTAGTGTAACCTTTATGGTCTCCCTGGGCCTCAGGTCTCTCCTCTATTTTTTTTTTTTTTTTTTGAAACAGAGTCTTGCTCTGTCGCCCAGGCTGGAGTGCAGTAGCACGATCTCAGCTCACTGCAACCTCTGCCTCCCAAGTTCAAGCAATTCTCCTGCCTCAGCTTCCTGCGTAGCTGGGATTACAGGTGCGTGCCACCATGCTCAGCTAATTTTTTGTATTTTTAGTAGAGATGGGGTTTCACCATGTTGGTCAGGCTGGTCTCAAACTCATGACCTTGTGATCTGCCTGCCTGGGTCTTCCAAAGTGCTGGGATTACAGGCGTGAGCCACCGCACCCGGCCAGTCTCTCACCTATTAAATAGGGATATTAATAAGCAATTTCAGAGGACTCCTGAAAGAACAGAAGGAAGTAACAAGTACTTTGCACACTCAGAAATACGAAGCAAATAGTAACCTTGTTAGTCATCTGACATATTCATACACGTGACATTTATTAAAAACAAATGATGAGGCCTGTAATCCCAGCACTTTGATAGACTGAGGCAGGAGGATCATTTGAGTCGAGGAGTTCAAGACCAGCCTAGGAAACATAGGGAGACTCTGTCTCTAATTCAGAAAACAAAACCAAATGATGAATAGACCTTATTTTGGTCTAGTGGAGGGGATAAAAGTTGCGTTGGTTCCTGTTTCTAAGAACCAACAGTCTTCACTTATTTGTCTCCTGGTGGGGGTCCTGTTGGGGTCTCTGGGTGTCAGGAGGATGCTGAGTGCTGGGGCAGGGGTATGTGGGAGCCCAGAGTGAGGAGAGGACGTCTGGAAGGAAAATGGGGTAGAGCTGCCCCCAGGCCTGCAGCGAGTGGAATCCATGAGTGTCTGTGTTTTGGAAAGTGTTGCTCACTGACCTTTCAACTTTGCAGGATTTTGATTCAGATTAGAACCAGAGAGCACTCTAGTGAGAAAAGACTTTAGACAGCATCTTCATCGACCCCATCGCTCTAGTGAGACGGGACTTTAGATAGCATCTTCACCAACCCCATTACTTGGAGGCCCCAAAAGATGAAATGACTTGTTCAGGGCTTCACAGCAAATGCAAAGCAGAGCAGAGATCAGAACAGAACGGAGGGCTCCCTGCCCTCCACTGGCCCATCCAGGGCCTTGAAGGACCCTCTCCCTCCTTCAAGCAGGCGAATTTGGTAAACATGTGTGAGCATTTTCATTTGGAGCAAGGGGAGGACAAGTGTTGCCTTCTCACATAACTAGAGGTTTGTAGTCATGGTGCTATTTTCAGAACAAAGGGCCCGGACACCTGAATGGACACATCTGAAGACAGATGCCCATCTCCACCTCCTTAAATGAGGTTCCTCATGTTCATTTTAGGGGAGTGTCTATTTAAAACAAAATCACAAGAGCTCCATATAGTCAGGAAAATGTCCCAGCACACCTGCAGACTGTCAACAGTCTGCTTATATTATTCTATTTTAAATATAATATCTAAAGTTATTTCCAGCCGTGTGATGAGGTAGGCTAGTGACTCCGAATATTATGCAGACTTTTCTTACAATTGCCTTAAGGTCATCTGACTTCCTCACCCTTTGTCTTACTCTACTCCTGCCTCAGCCTCCCAGGTAGCGGGGATTACAGGCGCCCGCCACCATGCCTGGCTAATTTTTGTATTTTTAGTAGAGACAGGGTTTCATCATGTTGGCCAGGCTGGTCTCGAACTCCTGACCTCAGGTTATCCGCCCACATTGGCCTCCCAAAGTGCTGGAATTACAGGCGTGAGCCATCGTACCCAGCCAATCCCCCAACTGTAAAACATCATCTCAATGCTAGCTACATTTTGAGGATTGACACAGCAGAAGCAAGTTCTTGTGGGGGACAAGCGGGGAAGTAAATGATTAAGAGGACTCTTTTTTTTTTTTTTAATTCCATTTTTACACATCCACCTGTTTCTCATTAAGTCACAACACTTTATCAAAATATACACACAGCACAAATACCTTTAAAATGTAAGGTTGGAATTCTAATTAAACTCAGTTGACTGCTGCAAACAGCATGCATGGGCCATTGATCTTGAATGATGCCTACGGAGGGGCTTATGAGTCATGAAATCACCAGTCATGGCACGAGGAGTTGAGGTTCTTTTCCCAGGGGACTTATGCACTTCGTTTCTTGTCTTGTTATAATGTGAGGATGGCAGTGAATGACTGTGCCAATACTGGAGTCTGCTGAGAATGGGTGGATGGAAAGGTTTTATTGGCAAGGGTGAAATGATACTATCTTTTCTATCTTGACAAGATAACCAGCGAAGGTGTCTAGCAAACCTTCCCTCTCACTTTCCACTTGTCCTCTTGATCATGGATTTCATGGCTAATCAGGATGAATGGATTTGTAGATCTCAAGTTACAAGCTATGTTTACTGTAAAGAATTCCCATAAAAACCTATCCAGGGCTGGCGCCCCAGCCATTTACACATCCACAGATAGGAATAGAATAAAACAGGTTAGTGATTACTTCTCTGTGGCTGAGTGAGATCCGCTACTAGACCAGGCAATGGAGCCGTTTCAGTCTTGAGACGTCTGTACTCCGTTTGCCCCCGATTCAACAAGCATTTCATTGATCAGCAGTTGGCGCCCAGGTGAAGAGCCATAATTTATTGCAGTATCAAGTTTTGAAACCTTTCCAAGTGTGGAGACCCATCTTTCAAGTAAATAACTATGGTTAGTGACGACCGAACTTCAGGAGCATCTGTGAGACATGTCAGGAGACGAGACACATGGCATCGTCATTAGTGAAGAGACTTGGTTTCTGCTACAGATAAAAGTCACGTGGGGGGCGAACGGGTCTCAGTCTTTATTGTTGAGTGGTTGAGTGTTTCTTTCCTTTTCCAAGTTGAAAAAGGAACCCAAGCAGTGTCTCTTGAACCAGTTCCCAGGGAGAAGGCAAATTCTTTCCTGTCTCTGGAGGGGCCAGATTCAGGATATCAGCCGCTCCATCCCGGGGTTCATGAAGGAAAAGTTCCTGAACATATTCTGGTCCATGCTGTTGATCAGCGCTCTGTCCGCAAATGACAGCCGGGGCTTCTCGTTTAAGAATTCTTTGTCGAAATTGCTGCAGTCATATGGTGATTTCTTGGTCAGAGTGTAAGGGAAGAAAGAAAGAGAAGAAAAATCAGCCATTAAGTTCATGATCTTCACTTTTGTTATCTAGGCTGTGATCTGTGTATGGCAAAGTTGGTGTTTGCAGAGACACTAAATGGAGGCAATGCCTATAGATGACCATGCACAGCTCTCATTGAACATGGCTGCGATCCTGTGTCCTCAGCTTAATAATAATATAAATTCATAAATTCACAGAAAGACTACCACTGTAGACATTCAAATGGGATCTAATGTTTCTAATTAATGGTTTACATGAAGCAGGGTTGGCAACCTTTGAGAAAGTGATCCGCCTGAATTTGACCTCTGTCTTTTTAGTTTTCATGGAACACAAGGTGGGGATAAGGGAGGGTGGTGGGGATAGCGAGTGTGGGGGTGTGAACAGAGGGATGGGAAGAGAGAAGGAATTTCATGATTACATATTCCTGTTCTTTTATCAACATTCTTGGCTGCTGTCAGTCCCCTGCCCTTGTTAATTTTATTAGTAAACATTTTGGGCTTTTTTAAACAACACAGACTGGGACAGACTCCTTTCAGACCACTTGGTCCGTTGGTTTTCATGGCAAAAAAACCAAAACCAAACAAAACAACAGAGACAGGGAAAGCAAACATCTATTTCATACATGCTGTTCAGTATGGTGTTCAATTCAGTGTCCCAAGGTTGAAAACAACCATTATCAACAGAAAGTCCTGTGAGCACAGAGAAGCAAAACGAACAGCCAGGCCCCTCCCACCCTCCAAGGGGCCCTGGGGCTGTGAGGTCAATGACAGCTCAGACCACAGGTCAGGGAAAGTTTCCTACTGGCAGAACTGGGAATGTCCTTTAGGGTAAGCTTAGATCAAAGTTTTGATTTTTATGTGCAAAATATTAAGTCAATTTTAATCTGCAGTGGAAGGTGAGACATGGCTTAATAGTTCTGATAGCTAAAAACAAGGTAAAATTTTTATTTTATCACAAATGACTAAACCATGTATTAGATGTGGTACTGTCACAGGTAATTAGAGTGCTTGAGGCCGGCCTGTTGGGTCCTTGGTACGTCCCTGGAGCTTGGGACAGATGTTGAGAACAATTATTCTTGCCCTGGGAACGAGATGCACCTGCTTCTTCTGGCCATTCGCTATCATGACTAATAGCCTGTGCGTTCTCTGGGGTGGAATCTGTTGGGAAGTCCATGAGCCTGGCCCCCTTCAGTGCGGATATGGCCCATGTCTACCCAGGCAATCACTCCGGTATTCCCAGCAATCACAGGGAATGGTTAAGGCTGGCAAACCCACCACTTTGCTCTACTCTTTTAAAAATCATTATTTTTAGAAATTGTGATATACATAACTTAAAATTTACTTTCTTAATGACTTTTTTGTTGTTTTTCTTTTTTTTTTACTTGATACGTGTCTCTTTTTTTATTTTTTTTTTATTATACTTTAAGTTTTAGGGTACGTGTGCACAATGTGCAGGTTTGTTACATATGTATACATGTGCCATGTTGGTGTGCTGCACCCATTAACTCGTCATTCAGCATTAGGTATATCTATCTCCTAATGCTATCCCTCCCCCCTCCCCCCACCCCACAACAGTCCCCAGAATGTGATGTTCCCCTTCCTGTGTCCATGAGTTCTCATTGTTCAATTCTCACCTATGAGTGAGAACATGTGGTGTTTGGTTTTTTGTCCTTGGGATAGTTTACTGAGAATGATGATTTCCAGTTTCATCCATGTCCCTACAAAGGACATGAACTCATCATTTTTTATGGCTGCATAGTATTCCATGGTGTATATGTGCCACATTTTCTTAATCCAGTCTATCGTTGTTGGACATTTGGGTTGGTTCCAAGTCTTTGCTATTGTGAATAGTGCCGCAATAAATATACGTGTGCATGTGTCTTTATAGCAGCATGATTTATAGTCCTTTGGGTATATACCCAGTAATGGGATGGCTGGGTCAAATGGTATTTCTAGTTCTAGATCCCTGAGGAATCGCCACACTGACTTCCACAATGGTTGAACTCGTTTACAGTCCCACCAACAGTGTAAAAGTGTTCCTATTTCTCCACATCCTCTCCAGCACCTGTTGTTTCATGACTTTTTAATGATGGCCATTCTAACTGGTGTGAGATGGTATCTCATTGTGGTTTTGATTTGCATTTCTCTGATGGCCAGTGATGATGAGCATTTTTTCATGTGTTTTTTGGCTGCATAAATGTCTTCTTTTGAGAAGTGTCTGTTGATGTCCTTTGCCCACTTTTTGATGGGGTTGTTGTTTTTTTCTTGTAAATTTGTTTGAGTTCATTGTAGATTCTGGACATTATGTTATTTTTCTAAAAAGTTTTATTTTTGGAGACAGTGTCTCACTCTGTTACCAGGCTGGAGTGCAGTGATGTGATCCCAGCTCACTGCATCCTCTTGGACTAAAGTAATCCTCCTGTCTTGGCATACTGAGTAGTTTGAACTACAGGCATGCACCACCAAGCCCACTTAATTCTGTGTTTTTTGTAGAGATGGGGTTTCACTATGTTTCCTAGGCTAGTCTCAAACTTCTGGGCTCAGGCAATCCTCCTACCTCAGCCTCCCTAGTAGCCGGGATTATAGGCACCTGCAACCATGCCCAGCTAATTTTTGTATATTTTTAGTAGAGACAAGGTTTCACCATGTTGGCCAGGCTGGTCTCGAACTCCTGACCTCAGGTGATCCACCCGCCTCGGCCTCCCAAAGTGCTGGGATTACAGGCATGAGCCACCACGCCCAGCCCAACCTCGCTTTATTTTTGACTTCACTTTATGGTGGCCCATCTTGCAGGTGAGCCAGATCATTCTGCCTTTGCTGATGTAGCTTAATGACTTTTGCCAGGTCTGGAAATGCACAGACCTATCTTTTTTAAAGCACTGATTTAGTTAGTTTCTCCCTTAAACCAAAGAACACCTAACAATTACCGTTAGGAAATATGAGCACTTTACAGATACTTTAATAAACATCATGGAAAAAATAGCTCTAAAATTCCTGATGTAGGATGCAGGGTTTATGTCCAAGTTTGGGTTACCCAGACTGGACCATTAAGTATATATGTGTCATGTGCACAACCCCCATCTTGCTTAATAGTCACCCTCATAAATTCATATTCAACCTAAGGCATGGACACATAGCAATCCATTCTTCATGCAGGTGTGTCTTGACGACAGAGGTTAAATTTTGCAAACAAGAGTGACCTCCCTTCCCTGCCCCACCAGGCCAGTAACGTGTTAGAGAAGTGCATTCGTCCTGGAGAGTGGGGCTGGTGGGGAGTTGGGGCACCTGCAGGGGTGAGCAGCTGCGGTGACTTGGACAGGCAGACGGCCCTGAGCGGAGGGAGAGTGGCTGACACCAAGCGGCCCATGAGCGAGTCCTTACCACTTTTGGCCGGAATGGTGGGTCAATCTCCTTCCGTTCAAGTTCCTCCCAGTTGATCTCCCGAAACAAAGGGTGCTGGCGGATGTCTCCCCTCACACCCAGCCTCTTCTCAGGTTCTCGCACGAAGAGCTGAAAGGGAGCAGAGGAGGAGCCCTGAGGTCTCCAGGGATGACCCTTTTGCATCAGGAGGGCGTGGTGCTTCCTGGTGCACCAGCCCCTTCTTTTCTAACCTCATTTTTCTACTCACCTTCATCAGGACTGACTAAAGTCAACCTGTCCTGACACTCTCCCTTCAAGGAGCCTTTCTAAATTTGCTGGAGTCTGACGCGTTATCTTCTGAGGTGCATAGACCTGATTTGAAACCGGCTTTGCCCTGTGTTATTGACTGGACCTCAGGCAACTGACAGACCTGAGTCAGTTTCCTCACCTGTAAAGTGAGCCAAGTGCCCTCCTAACAGGGCTGATGTGACGATTTATGAGACAGCAACACACACACACACACACGCACATAGACAGGCGCACACATGGACACAGACAGGCATATGTGACGGCATACACACATGGACATAAACAAATACACACTGGCACACATGCACATAAATGTGAGCACGTGCACACAGACACACATACATACACATGCACACAGGTGTATATAAACGCATACACACAGAAATGAACACATACACACGTGCACACACACTGACACACACATAAATGTGTGAGCACATGCACACGGACAGGCATACACACGCATATACACACGTACATGAACACATGCACGCATTTGTGCAGTATAATTCCTGGTCTGTTACACCCAACAGCATAGAGTCAGTGATAATTTGTCATTTGATCAATTATCCATCAATCAAGTCTGATTTCTTACAAAGCTGCGTTCTTAGAATGATTCCAGCATTGTGGGGACTCAGGTATAAGAGAAACTAGTCCCAGACAGTCAGCTTTGGACTCTACAAGGCATCTGAGTGAAGAGAATTACCCTCAGCTCCTGCAAACCTGCTGAGGAGTAATATTTAATTCAAGGTCCATCTAATAATTTCCCAGCTGGCACATATGTACATTCCCCTCTGCACTGTTCCTTCTCCTGTTCTTTCCCCCTAAGAGGTTAAAATGAACACTGGCAAGACAGGAAAGAAACCTGGATATTTTTCAAACTTAAATAAAACCTGTCAAGGGCATTAAGAAACAGGAGAGTCTAAACATTAACTTAGAAAAGTAACAGGTCCCCTGGGTGTCTGGAGTAGTTACCGGTTATTCTTACATCAGCTAGATGTTTATTTATGAAGTAACCACGAGTTATAGGGCATTTTAAGGAGCCTAAGGTTCTTTAAAACAGAAAACATGGTGGAATGCAGTGATTTTCCAGGAGGCTTTCACAGGGCCTTGACCTCCATTCACACCTAAATTGCGAGGGTCTCTTGTTTTTACTGCTCATAAACATAGCCAGCCTGCATGTTCTGAAATAGTGCTTCACCTATGCTATCTGAGTACTTGAAAATCTTCAAAGTCTCCGTTCTACCAAAAAAATATAAAGACCAAACAACGTGCTATTGTAAAGTGGAGTTTTTTCTCTTTTTTAAAAAAGTAGGATAATTTCTTTTAAAGTTCCGGGTGAAATGTTTGTGCAATCACCCGGTGTATCTGATTGGCAAATTCTTGGCAGTCTCAACTTCCTCTCTCCCCCTTTCCATATGGCAGCCACTGAGGACTCTCTAGGGAAACTTGGGGTTCCGAAGTACCCAATTAGAAAGCCACTGCATGGTGGAAATAACAGGACAGCCATCTGAGAGACTGACTACCCACGTGGTCTCAGGTAAGTTTTCTGAGTCTGTTTCCTCGTGTGTAAAGGAAGGGCTAGACAAGGTGATCTCAAAGGCCTGGTGAGTTCTGACATCCTCGGGCCCTCGGCTGGCATTCGAGGCTCCCTGGAGTCTGACGCTGACTCACAGGACCTTCCATTCCCATTAGGACCCTCTCCAGTCCAGACATCTCTGCTCACCGAAGACACCACCTGCCATCCTGTCTCTATCCCTCACTAATGACATTTCCATCTTGCCATGAGATACCCTCCCCTAGTCGACTCCCGCTTCCCTCTCCTCATCTTTAAATTCTGCCTTATCTTTCAGGGCTCAGCTTTCACCCCCTTTTCCTTGTGAAACTTTCTTTGATTACCTCCACTGACAGGGAGCTCTCTCTCTTCTGTTCCAGTCATATTCAGGATTGATCACCCTATCATACATCATTCCTGATTCTTACGATTGATACATCGTCCACTCCAACCAATGTTCTTTGAGAGGCAGGCACTGTGCTAGATGCCTCAGTGATTTTAAAACAAATTCTAAGAGAAACAAATTCATCATCCCAGTTGTCAGCTGAGGAAGCCGAGCCTCGGAGGAGCTATGCACTTTGATGACAAGCGGCCTCCTTCACCTCATCCTGATGGATAATCTCTCATCTGTGCACCACACATCTTCCCTCCACTGGAGAATTAGCACATTGTATCTTTTTTCCAAGGTTGTCTTCTTTCCTACTAGACTGTAAGCGCTGGGGGCCGGGCACCATTGGCATGTCTAATCCTTACAGAAGCTAGCATAGTGCCGTGCACAACACAGATGCTCAGTAGATGCCTGATAAGTAAGTGAGTAAGCTGTCTTTCCACTTTGTTTGTCTGCAGATCACGCATCTTCTATCATTTTATTCTGGTCGCCTGTTTTCAGCATAGAAAAGAAGCACCAAGTTCACGGTAAGATATATTTTTCTGTAGACTCAGAAAATGGAGTGGGTACTAAAAGCTCTGCATCACCACTGTGCAATCCATGTAGGTAATGAAATGACACCTGCACCCCATACATTTATACAAACCATAAAACAGTAGGAGTCATCACATGGAGAAGCTGATTGATGTTTTAGAAGCAAAGAGGGGCTGGGCACAGTGGCTCATGCCTGTAATCCCAGCACTTTGGGAGGCTGAGGTGGGTGGATCACCTCAGGTCAGGAGTTCGAGACCAGCCTGGCCAACATAGTGAAACCCCATCTCTACTAAAAATACAAAAATTAGCCGAGTGTGGTGGTGGATGCCTGTAACCCCAGCTATGCGGGAGGTTGAGGCAGGAGAATCATTTGAACCTGGGAGGCAGAGGTTGCAGTGAGCTGAGATTGCACCACCACTGCACTGCAGCCTGGGCAACAGAGCAAGACTCCTTAAAAAAAAAAAAAAAAGGAAGCAAAAGGAATAAGTGACTTGCCCTATATCCCTTCTCCTGAAACAATGATACTAAATGATAAATGATTGGTCTCCGCTTCTTAAGGTCATTTGGATGAAATGAGATTAGATAGACGGTGTAAGTGTCTCAGGAAGTGGCCAAAACCTCACTCATGTTGTTCTAATGGGATGCTTCAGCAAAGTAGGCTGGAAGTAACTGCCCTGGGCCGTGTGGGCTGCAGGCTAGGTTTTCTATTCTATTTCTTCCAGTGAACATGTGGCATTTGTACCAAGAGGATCATGTCAATGGGCCTTCTTAGCTTGGATGTGTACCTGCAAAATTTAAAAATATATTTAAGAAAATGTGTAGTGAGAAGAGCATATAGTCTCCAGCTCTGAGCTTCAATATTCTTTCCAGTTTTGCACAGAACGGTAAATTAGTGTATGTTCTGCCCTGCAGCCACTCGACCCACTGAGGTCCTGAGGATAACAGGTGACCTCACGGGAGGGGGGCCAGGCTGGAAGCTCCGCCCCTGGAAAGCTGCACTGAGGAAATAAAATACCTGAAGACTTGATTTTGTCCGTAAAAGCTGTCAGGACAGAGGTTTACATTGATGGGAAAAAATAGCCAGGATGTAGTTGAAGTTCGTTTAAGTTTATTGCACAGTCTGTGCAAGAAAGTCGCTCCAGGCTGTGGAGGACAGCCAGCAGCAGCGCTGACGGATTGTGCTGGAACCTGCCTTCCCTCTTCAGTCCCTCCTCAGATATGTCTTTCTATGAAAGGAGGAGATGTTTATGTTCTAGATCATTAGTTTCCCATCATTTTCAAACAAATGGACAGGACATCCTGGGTGGCTAAATGAGGAAGTAAAGGGTGTTTCTTTTTTTTTTTTTTTTTGAGATGGAGTCTCGCTCTGTCACCCAGGCTGGAGTGCAGTGGCGCAATCTCGGCTCACTGCAAGCTCTGCCTCCCGGGTTCATGCCATTTTCCTGCCTCAGCCTCCCAAGTAGCTGGGACTACAGGCACCCGCCACCACTCCAGACTACTTTTTTTGTACTTTTAGTAGAGACGGGGAGTAAAGGGTGTTCCTTTGGCAATCATCAACTGGACAGCAGTGTTCCCACTGGAATTCTTGCCAGAGCACAGCCTCTCCCAGTGCACAATTGTTCAGTGCACGTTATGCATCCATGCCCTAGGAGGGCCGACGGCGACAAGTCTGGCACTGCTGCTGTCACGGATGCCACGAAATGCTGCTATCCTCAGCTTTTCCAGAGGACCTATGACTTCTGGGTTTCATAACATTTTGTCAAATTCCCTAGAGGACATTTCTGAGAAATGGCATTACCTTTTATTTTTGTAACAAATGGGGCTCAAGAATGTGGGGGCTGTTGGATCAAAGCAAAGGAGGAATAGAGATAAAGCTCAAGCCAGTTTATGGGCAGCAGATTGCATAATGGAAATTAATTTTATCAGCCCAACTGCAAGAATATGTGTAAGAGAAAGTTCATGGAAGTTTTACTAACTCACATGGGAAATAACAAGTCCAAACTCTTCTATGTCAACTTTGAATAGGAGTGTCCAATCTTTTGGCTTCCCTGGGCCACATTGGAAGAAGAATCGTCTTGGGCCACACATAAAATACGCTAACACTAACAATAGCTGATGAGCTAAAAAAAAAAAAATCACAAAAAATGTCATAATGTCATAAAGTTTAGGTATTTTTGTTGGACTGCATTCAAAGCCATCCTGGGCTGTATGCAGGGCACGGGTTGGGCAAGCTTCATTTAGAACTTCTTTTGACTGAGAATGGTGGCTCATGCCTGTAATCCCAGCACCTTGGGAGGCTGAGGTGGGCAGATTGCTTTGAGCTCCAGAGTTTGAGACCTGCCTGGGGAACATGGCAAAACCCGTCTCTACAAAAAATACAAAAGTCAGCTGTGTGTTGATGGCACGCACCTGTAGTCCCAGCGTCATGGAAGGCTAACGCTGGAGAATCGCTTGAGCCTGGGAAGCGCATAGGCTGCAGTGAGCCGAGATTGCGCCACTGCACTTCAGCCTGGGTGACAGAGCGAGACTCTGTCTTAAAAAAGTAAAGAACCTCTTTCATCCACCAGTCCTCTTGTTTTCTTTTTCAAACTTTATTATCTAGTTTCTGCTGTATTCAACCAAATTTATTTTCTTCTCTTGTGGCAACTCTTTCTCTTGCCACTGAAACTCTGCAGATGACTTTTTATTTTGGTGTTTGCAAGGCATTTAGCCTTAGTTTTGTTTTTAAATAATTATAGATTCACAGGATGTTGCTAAGACAGTACAGAGGTGTCCTGGGTGCCCTTCACCCTATTTCTTCCAATGGTTCCATCTCACGTAATGATAGCATAAGATTAGGAGCTGGCACTGGTACCATGTGTGTATATACTACTTACGCCATTTTATCACATGTGCAGATATGGGCAACCTCCACACCAAGCAAGATACGAACTGTTCCATCACTGCAAAGATCTGTCTGTGCTGCATCCTGAGAGTCACTCCCACCCTCCTGTCCCCAGCACCCCAACCCCAGGCAACCACTAATCTGACTTCCATTTCTATGGTGTTGCCATTTCAATGAAGTTATATCAATGGACTCAGAGAGTATGTGATCTTTTGAGACTGGCTTTTTGCACTCAGCATAATGCCTTCAGTTGTTTTATAGATCAATAGTTTGTTCCTTTTCATTGCTGAGTAGGATTCCAGCACACGGCTCTTCACCTTTTCTCCTCCAACTGGAAGGAACCCTTTCCTCCCATCCAATCTTTCTCTCCTTGGAAATCATCACTTCCAGCTTCTCTCCACAGAGTTACTTCTGGTTACCTCTGCCTCTCCTTCACTGTCCATCGTGGCCTGAAGTATTGCAGATCCTCAGGGCAGGCTGGGTTTGTGAAGCACAGGGGGAAGCTGGCATTTATGGGCCATGAGGGGTGTTGGGGGATTGTGACTCTCCCTCCAGGGCCTCCACCTTGGGACTCTCTTGGAGACAGCCCCTGAGTCTGGAGGTGCCCTCACGCCTCAGGTTGTACAGACTAAACCTTGTGTTCACTTTTTTCCAGTGGGTTTTGCTGGCCCGGGCTTTGCAGTGCAGCTTCATGCTTTGGACTGAATGGCGTCCCCTCAAAATACACATGTTGATGCCCCAACCCACAATGTAACTGTAGGTAAGGCCTTTATGGAGATAATTCGGGTTAAATGAGGTCATGGGGTAAGGTCCTGATCCAACAGGGCTAGAAGTCTCATATGAAAGACAGACCAGAGTTTCTCTCTCTCTCTCTTCTATAAGGACACAACAAGAAGGCAGCTGTCTACCAGCCAGGAAGAGAGTCCTCATCAGGAACTGACGCTGTGGACCTTAATCTTGGACTTCCAGCCTCTAAAACTGTGAGAAAGAAATGTCTGTTGTTTAACTCACTCGGTCTGTAATATCTTGTTACGGAGCCCAAGCTGACACATTTCACACTGAGTTCATTATTACGATTGCTACATTTATTGCTACAAATGTAGCAATTGTAACAGTGTTCGAACCTGCCTTTATATAAAGTAAAAAACTTAATATCCAGATCCCACTTTTTTTTTTTTAAACTTTGTTTTGTTTTGTTTTTGAGATGGAGTCTCGCTCTGTCGCCCAGGCTGGAGTGCAGTGGCGCCATCTCGGCTCACTACAAGCTCCGCCTCCCGGGTTCGCACCATTCTCCTGCCTCAGCCTCCGGAGTAGCTGGGACCACAGACGCCTGCCACAACGCCTGGCTAATTAATTTTTTTATTTTTTTAGTAGAGACGGGGTTTCACCTTGTAAGCCAGGATGGTCTGATCTCCTGACCTCGTGATCCGCCCATCTCGGCCTCCCAAAGTGCTGGGATTACAGGCGTGAGTCACCGTGCCCAACCCCCACTAACTTATTTTTACTGTTGTCAGCCTTTTTAAAAAAAATTGGTTAATTTTGAGATTAGCTTTCATTTCATCTGTGTTTGGTCATTAAAAGTGCCTTGAATTGGTTGTTGAGGGAGTTTTCTAAGCTATTGCTTGTTTGGATCACAGTCAGAAAGTGAAAGCTGAATGGAAGTGGCTCAAATTTTTAAACACCTTGTTCCTTTACCCTTGGGCTGGGGATCCTGTGAGGGCTTTGTCAGCACTTCTCAGATTCAAGATCTTGATTTTCCAGGGAGAGCCCTGGAGTTGCCTCCAAGTTTCAAATGCCCAAGACAGGTTGTCAATTTTATTAGAGGGGTGGAAGTGTATTCCCTTTATATTTAATTCTAAGTACTTCTTCAAAAGCAAAAAAGTAGATTAGTGAAAAAAGATGAGCCTGCTAATATTTTTCTAGTTTTTAATTTAGAACCCATGGATAGCTTCCAATGTTGAAGGATCTTATCCTATTCCCATTTTCAATATAGCAGGAACAAGGCTAAAGATTATTTCTCTAAATGATGATTATTTTTTAACCAGCTGACATATGAAATGCCAGAAATCAAAACAATGTTTCTTCCAAAACACCTGCATTCTTGGTCCACTTCTTTTAGATTTGCTAGACTCTTTTTTTTTTTTTTTTTTGAGGGGGGACAGGGTCTTGCTCTGTTACCTAGGCTGGAGTGCAGTGGTGTGATCATGGCTCATTGCAACCTCCACCTTGTGGGCTCAAGTGATCCTCCCATCTCAGTCTCCTGAGTAGCTGAGACCATAGGCGCCAGCCACCCCACCTGGCTAATTTTTAGATTTTTTGTAGAGATGGGGTCTCGCCATGTTGCCCAGGCTGGTCTCGAAATTCAGATTGCTCAAGCAATCCTCCCACCTTAGCCTTTCAAAGTGCTAGGGTTCCAGGCGTGAGCCACCACACCTGGCCGAGATGTGCCAGGCTCTTGATTACAGTGATGGGTCTCTTTGACCCAAATATTTGCGGAGGTAGCTCAGTATATGTAGGTCTTTATTATTCTTCTATGTATTTAGCATGTTGTATTGACATGACTAATTTCATTCTACATCTTGCTACGCCCATACACTGTGGAGAGTATTTTGCATCCTCACAAAAGGCCACCTCTGAGTCTGTCTGGAGTCCAGATCTTCCATGATGGCTCTCAGGTGTTCCTGTGTCTCCACATGGGTTTGCCTTGGGAGCTCCTGGCTCACGCATTTTGATTCTCAGAGCCCAGTTTCCACTGGTAGTACTGTGCCTGTATTCTCGATGGACCCTGGGCTACCACGGATGGGGCACTGAATTCTGTTTTGATGGTGAATTCGGGAGATTGCTGCTAAGATGGTAATAGCCTGCACGCTCAGAGTTTGTTAGAGTGAAGAAGTCAACAATATTTCCAGTGGACAGTGGGTAGGACAGGTTGGGGAGAGCTGGTCTGTAGGCATTTTAGGTACAATTGACCCTTGATGAACCTGGATTTGAACTGCACCAGTCCACTAATACGTAGATTTTTTTTCAATCAAATTTACACCAAGTGTGCCTGCCTCTCTTGCCTCCCTTCCACCTCCTCCACCTCTTTTGCCTCTGCCACTCCTAAGACAGCAAGACCAACTCCCCCTCTTCCTCAGCCCTCTCAACATGAAGACAACGAGGATGAAGATCTTTATGATGATCCACTTCCACTTAATGAATAGTAAGCACATTTTTCTTACAATTTTCTTAATAGAATTTTCTTTTCTCTAGCTTCTTAGATTGTAAGAATACAGTATATCATACATATAACATATAACACATGTGTTAATTGACTATGTTATTGGTAAGGCTTCTGGTCAACAGTAGGCTATTGGTGGTTAAGTTTTCGGGGACTCAAAAGCTATATGCAGATTTGTCATTGCATAGGAGGTTGGCTTCTCTAGCTGCTGAGCTGTTGAAAGGTCAACTGTACTGGCTGATATGGTTTGGCTTTGTGTCCCCACCCAGAATCTCATCTTGAATTATAATCCTATAATCCCCGTGTGTCATGGGAGGGACCCGATGGGAGGTGATTGAATCATGGGGGCGGTTTCCCCCCATGCTCTTCTCATGATAGTGAGGTATAGTTTCATAAGGGGCTTCCCCCTTCCCGCTTGGCTCTCCTCTCTCCTGCTGCCCTGTGAAGAGGTGACTTCTGCCATGATTGTAAGTTTCCTGAGGCCTCCCCAGCCATGCAGAACTGTGAGTCAGTTAAACCTCTTTCCTTTATAAATTACCCAGTATTAGGTATGTCCTTACAGCAGCATGAGAACAGACTAGTACAGTGCCCAAGACAATCTGCTGGGCAGGAAACCAACAGTGAGAGAGTCTTGCAGAATCAGCTTTGGTACAGTATGTAGGCTAGGGACTGGACTGAATGCCTGTATCTCAAGGGTTTCAGCTAAACACATCTGCAAGGATAAGTATTTCTGCAGAACCTAGTAGAGTGCCTCATTGAAGTCTCAGCTTTAGCCATCCTCCAGTTCAGGGGTAGGAGGCTGTCAGCTGAATAAAAACTGTTCTTTCTGCTCATCTTCCTTCCTCTCTCAGCTTCTACCTGGTAAGGTCTGAAGCAGAAACTCAGGAGTTAGAGTGGAAGAGAACAAGAACACAGTCAACAAGAGTGTGACAACACTCTCTCCTCCAGTAGTGAGCAGCTGCCAATCACGAACTCTGAGCAGAGGAAAGGAAGCAGGAGTCCCAGCTTTAAAATTAAAATTTATGTGATGAGGCTGGGCATGGTGGCTCACGTCTGTAGTCCCAGCACTTTGGGAGGCCGAGGCAGGCAGATCCCTTGAGGTCAGAAGTTCCAGACCAGCCTGGCCAACACGGGGAAACCCTGTCTCTACTAAAAATACAAAAATGTAGCTGAGTGTGGTCGTGCACCTGTAATCCCAGCTACTCAGGAGGATGAGGCAGGAGAATCGCCTTAACCTGGGAGGTGGAGGTTGCAGTGAGCTGAGATCATGCCACTGCACTCCATCCAGCCTGGGTGAGGGAGTGAGATTCCATCTCAAAAAAAAAAATTATGTGATGAATAATATCTTGGACTGGATGGTTTTAATTTCCCCACCGAGACAGTGTTTCATAACATGAATGACAATAGGTTGTCTTTTATCTAAGAGCAGACCAAAAAGTCATACATCCTGTCCAAGTTTTCAACTTGAGGCAGGGCAAGATGAATTGGACTGAATATTTCTGATAAAAAAACTATGGGAAATAAAAGACTGAATTAAAAAAAAAACTATATATAACATAAATGCCCATTTTCTCCTGCCTCAGCCTCCTGAGTAGCTGGGATCACAGGCATGTGCCACTATGCCTGGCTAATTTTGTATTTTTAGTAGAGACAGTGTTTCTCCATGTTGGTCAGGCTGGTCTCGAACTCCCGACCTCAGGTGATCCACTCACCTTGGCCTCCCAAAGTGCTGGGATTACAGGTGTGAGCTACTGTGCCCAGCCTAAATGCCCATTTTCTTTCTTTTGTTTTGTTTTTCCTTTATTGTTTTGGAGACAGGGGTCTCAATACATTGCCCAGGCTGACCTCAAACTTCCAACTTCAATCCTCCTGCCTCAATCTCCCAAGTAGCTAGAAGATTGAGTTTTAAGCCACACACTGTGCTTGTTTAATGAACCAACTACATCTCCAGGTGAGGGTATTCAAGGTCATGGAACTGGTTCCTGGGCCCTTATTTTATAACTGATGCACGTGAGGGTTTATCTTACACTCATTTTGACATTTAATGCTCATAATATTGGTGCCTGTATTAAAACACAGATGGTGCACATCCCATTTAAACCCAGTTCAATATAATCATTGTTCACCACATGCAAGTTGGAAACTATGAGGAACAGAAAACTGACCAGAAGACCTAATGCTCGTCTTAGGAAGACACTCTTGACTTCACTTCTTACCTTCACCAGAATGTCCTTTGCCTCCTTCTCCAGCCACCGTGGGTAAAAGGGATTGTCCATGCGGATGGAGTGGAAGAGCTCGTCCTCGTCCTGCCCGTGGAAAGGTGACTGACCAATCAGCATCTCGTAAAGGAGAACCCCGAAGGACCACCAGTCCACAGAGTGGTTGTATTTCTGACCCAACAAGATCTGCACAACCAAAAGGCAGACACAAAATGAACAGGAATGAGGCTGAGGAGTGACAGCTCTTCCTGAGCGTCTCAAGGCCACTCAGTAAATGGTCAAGGATGGTGTGCAGTTGCAACAAAGATCACCCTGAAACGTATCTCTTGAGAAGCCAGTGACTGGATAGCAGTGTCTAAACAATGCTGAAATTTTTGAGTTTGATTCTGAGTAAACACTTTTCAGTTTCAATTTGTACTTTTCCTCTGCTTTTAAAGAAACAATGAAACTATGCCATTAGTTTTTATTTTCCCATCAGTGACATGAGAACTTAGGTGGCAGATATTGGACCTAAGAGAGCTGGTATGTGTCTAAGTTCTTCAGCGGCTCTGGTGTGAGCCTGGAAACCAAGCCTACATGCTTTGCTGACTTGTACTGTCCTGAGTCTTTGCATAAACTCTCTGTAGTAATCAGGCATTCAAAGAGGCCATCTGGACAATTCTCTTCCTTAAAGCCTCGCTATCTATGGCTGTTCAGTTCAGGGGGCACAACTCTAATCACCGATATGCAGAATCAAATTGTGTCCTGTGCCAGGAAAGAGAACCTAGGATAGCAAAGTGCTCAAATCCACGCCGGGTGCAGTGGCTCACCCCTGTAATCCCAGCACTTTGGGAGGCTGAGGCAGGTGGATCACCAGAGGTCAGGACTTTGAGACCAGCCTGGCCAACATGGTGAAACCCTATCTCTACTAAAAATACAAAAATTAACCAGGCATGGTGGTGGGCGCTTGTAATCCCAGCTACTCGGGAAGCTGAGGCAGGAGAATTGCTTGAACCTGGGAGGCAGAGGTTGTAGTGAGCCAAGATCATGCCAATGCACTCCAGCCTGGGCAACAAGAAAGAAACTCCATCTCAAAAACAAAAAAAAACCCTGAAGCACTCAAATCTAGAAATGAAAGATCTCTAAGAGCTACCTACAGCTCGATAGTGGGGTCCGAGTCTATCTGTTAGGGAGGAGGATTTAAAGTCCGGAAGCCTACCTAACATTTTGAAAGATTCCTATCCTTTCACCAACCCACTCTTCTGGCAAAAAAAGGCTTTGTATGTTGACTTTCAATGAATTCCTTTTTGGACGTTGGAAGGTAGAGGGCACGTGCCATTCTGCTCAGCGTCTGACATCCCAACAAACTGTGCCTAAGCTTCTCTGAGATGGTGCATGGTAGGACCCATCCATGGATGAAAGAAATAAGGAAAATGTGCTGGTGGGTAAATTACCAACGGAAATAAAACCAGTATGTAGAGGAGACAGCTGCACTTGCTTGCTCATTGCAGCATCATTCACAATAGCCAAGATATGGGATCTAAGTGTCCATCAGTGAATAAATGGATACAGAAACTGTGCTATATATACACAGGGGAGTATCAGCCCTGAAAAAGGAGAAAATCTCCTTTGGCAACAACATGGATGAACCTGGAAAACATTATGTTGAGTGAAGCAAGCCAGGCACAGAAAAGCAAATACTGCAAGATCTCATTTATATGTGAAACGTAAACACGTTGAACTCATAGAAGCTGAGAGTGGCAGTTGCCAGGGTCTAGGCAGAGGGTAGGGAGGAGGGATAGGGAAGGCGTTGAAGAAAATGTGGTACATCCACACAGTGGAATATTATTCAGCCTTAAAGGTGAAGGGAAACCTGTCACATGCTAGATGAGTGAACCTTGATAACACTATTCTAAGTGAAATAAGCCAGGCAGGGAAAGACGAATACTGAATGACTCCACTTACATAAGGTACCTTAAGTATTAACAGAGGTTTTTGCCCTTAACTTTCAGGGACAAAAACCGTAATTACTTCTGCACCAACCTAATAGTTAAATTCTAGAGACAGGAAGTGGAATGGTGGCTGCCAGGAGCTGTGGGGAGGGGGAATAGGGAGCTAGTATTTAATGGGGACAGAGTTTTGGTTTTTCAAGACGAAAACCTTCTGGAGATTGATTGCACAACTATACAATACACTTAATTTTATTTATTTTTGAGATGGAGTCTTGCTCTGTCACCCAGGCTGGAGTGCAGTGGCATAATCTCGGCTCATTGCAACCTCTGCCTCCTGGGTTCAAGCGATTTTCCTGCCTCAGCCTCCCGAGTAGCTGGGATTACAGGTGCATACCACCATGCCCAGATAATTTTTGTATTTTTGGTAGAGACGGGGTTTCACCATGTTGATCAGGCTGGTCTCGATCTCCTGACCTCAAGTGATCCACCCGCCTTGGCCTCCAAAGTGCTGGGATTAACCGTACCTGGCACTATTTTTAACATTACTGAACTGTACACAAAAATAGTTCAGATGATTCCCTATTTAATAAATGGTGCTGGGAAAACTGGCTAGCCATATGTAGAAAGCTGAAACTGGATCCCTTCCTTACACCTTATACAAAAATTAATTCAAGATGGATTAAAGACTTAAATGTTAGACCTAAAACCATTAAAATCCTACAAGAAAACCTAGGCAATACCATTCAGGACATAGGCGTGGGCAAGGACTTCATGTCTAAAACACCAAAAGCAATGGCAACAAAAGCCAAAATTGACAAATGGGATCTAATTAAACTAAAGAGCTTCTGCACAGCAAAAGAAACTACCATCAGAGTGAACAGGCAACCTACAGACTGGGAGAAAATTTTTGCAACCTACTCATCTGACAAAGGGCTAATATCCAGAATCTACAATGAACTCAAACAAATTTACAAGAAAAAAACAAACAACCCCATCAAAAAGTGGGCGAAGGAGATGAACAGACACTTCTCAAAAGAAGACATTTATGCAGCCAAACAACACATGAAGAAATGCTCGTCATCACTGGCCATCAGAGAAATGCAAATCAAAACCACAGTGAGATACCATCTCACACCAGTTAGAAAGGCCATCATTAAAAAAATCAGGAAACAACAGGTGCTGGAGAGGATGTGGAGAAATAGGAACACTTCTACACTGTTGGTGGGACTGTAAACTAGTTCAACCATTGTGGAAGTCAGTGTGGCGATTCCTCAGGGATCTAGAACTAGAAATACCATTTGACCCAGCCATCCCATTACTGGGTATATACCCAAAGGACTATAAATCATGCTGCTATAAAGACACATGCACACGTATGTTTATTGCAGCACTATTCACAATAGCAAAGACTTGGAACCAACCCAAATGTCCAACAACGATAGATTGGATTAAGAAAATGTGGCACATATACACCATGGAATACTATGCAGCCATAAAAAATGATGAGTTCGTGTCCTTTGTAGGGACATGGATGAAACTGGAAAACATCATTCTCAGTAAACTATCACAAGGACAAAAAACCAAACACCGCATGTTCTCACTCATAGGTGGGAATTGAACAATGAGAACTCATGGACACAGGAAGGGTAACATCACACTCCAGGGACTGTTGTGGGGTTTGGGGAGGGGGGAGGGACAGCATTAGGAGATATACCTAATGCTAAATGACGAGTTAATGGGTGCAGGAAATCAACATGGCACATGGATACATAGGTAACAAACCTGCACATTGTGCACATGCACCCTAAAACTTTATAATAATAAACAAAACAAAACAAAACAAAACTTTCTGATTTTCAGGGGCGAAAGAAGCAATGGCATGCGGCCAGGGCATGCTGAGGTGGGAGCAGCCTGTCGTTGCACTCCTACCTCCGGGGCGATGTAGTCGGGTGTCCCACAGAAGGTATTCGTCTTGGCATCTCCTAGCATGTTCTCCTTGCACATTCCAAAATCTGCGATCTTGATATGTCCATCTTTGTCTAACAGGATGTTATCTAGCTTCAGGTCCCTGAAAAACAAAAGCGAAGCAAATCTCACATTAATAAATATAATTTGGTTAACATAAAATTCCATAGGAGGCGAGGGAGTTTATCTCATTGCAGCCTGAGAGGGGCTCACGAGAGGCGCTTACGTACCTATCCATTTGCACACCAAGTAGGGTGTAGACAAAGCAGATTCTGCAAGGGCACTCTGGCTGCTGTGGATTCTTTCTGTGATTTACCAAGGGGTGCAGCTCAGTATAAGGAGGACAGAGCACCCATAACCATTGGGGACCCTTGATCCCAGGACTTTCCTGAGGGTAATGATGAAGGAGGAAAACCTAAAAAATATACTTACTGTATGCCATTTTCTACACATTTGTGAATGAATTATACTGCACCTAATTCCAAGTCCAGTTGATGAAGGTTGTTCCTAACTAATACTGAATCCCTTGAGAACCAGAATCCATCCAACACCAGTATGTCATGCCGACAAATTTCTGTTTCCTTGGAGAACTAGTATCCTCTTAAAATAACCCATTCCATTCTTAGGGAAATGTAACTGATAAAATTTTTTAAAAAACAATTAACCGAACTTTGCTTCCCTGTGGTGTCACCTATTGGTCCAAGGGGGCTTTCTACTGTTATCATGTGTGACACCCCAAATATTTGAAAAAAATGACATCAAGTTTTCTCTTCTCTCACCAAGATCAGGGACTTCGCTCCTCATGACGTGGTTTTCACACCCTTTTGACCATGTACCACAGCTGCGTGAGATGTGGTCACTGGGAGAAACCAGATGAAGGGCAAACATTCTGGCCTCTACCTTCCAAATGTCTTGAATTTGTCAGTTTTCTTCTTGAAACATGGTGCTAAGAATGAAGCCAGAATCTTCCAGAGAGACAATCTGATTGGTGTAGGTTACAGTGGCACCCAGAGCTCCATTACCATCCTCTTGCCTTTTGCCACAGTGGACTAAGATCCCGCACCATATTTTTCATAGTTTCATCACAATAATGCCCAATATTGAGTTTATTGTAAACTAAAACCTTCAGGTGTTTTTTTTTTTATTTCCTATACGAAGTGCCATTATCCCAGTTTCTTCTCATTCTGTAGTTGTGAAATTGATTTTTTAAAGATAATTCAGGTGCTTCTCTTGATATCAGTTTCTTTTTTTTTTTTTTTTCTGTGAGATGAGGTCTTTCCCTGTCATCCAGGCTGGAGTGCAGTGGCATGATGTCAGTTCACTGCAGCCTCAACCTCTTGAGCTCAAGCAATCCTCCCACCTCAGACTCTTGACCACATGTGTGCCATCGCCATGCCTGGCTAATTTTTTAAATTTTTTGTAGAGACAAGGTCTCACTATGTTGCCAAGGCTGGTCATGAACTCCTGACATTAAGCAATCCTTCTGCCTCAGACTATCAAAATGCTGGGATTATAGGTGTGAGCCACTGCGCCTGGCCAGCTCTGAGGGATCTAGGTCGATATGGGAAAGGTTCTGAAAGGCTGCCATGTGAAGCCAGCCCTCCATGGGGGTGAGGAAGGAGTGCCAAGGAAGATCAGCGAGGACCCCTGGAGCCAGCTGGAGAGGGCAGAGAACGCAGAGGCCCAGGGTGTTCTGAGGCATGTCACGCTTACACCCCATGGGGCGTGAGGACCTAGGGGAGAACTTCAGAGTCCACAGCCCGCGCATGTCTCTGCAAGCTTTCATCTGTCAGAGGAGAAGCAGGCCATCACGGCATCAAGCAGAAGAGAACATCCAGGGGCACCCTTTCATTCCATCATGAGGTCAACGGAGGCAAAGCTTTTCTATTTGGAAGAGGTGGAGCGGGCATCACAGTTGGCTTCCCAATCCCAGCATTACGGCCGGCTGGCTCCGCCTCACCATTTCCCCTCTGGGAGCCTCCAAGACTCATCCAAGGAACAGGGACCATGATGCTTGCCTCGCTTGTCTCATGAGGTCCTGTGACGTCCAATGAGATAATCAAGTGAAAGCATAGAAAGTGGCTTCAAACACATGGGTTTGGCACAGTTTTATCGTCAATAATATACAATCTTAAGGTTCCTCTTAGTTCTAATACTCTAAGATTGGAAGTTCTAGATTCTTCTTTCCACATCTGCATACTTTCCGGCTCTGTGTTTTCACATTTGACCCAAACCAGGGCTTACGACATCTTTGAAGATGCCGTTGATTTTATGGTTCCTCTGGCAGATGGTGAGTGACGCCACCACACCTGCTTCTCCACATCTCATGCTTTTCATCGACCAACAGCAGCCTTGACCCTGAAGCTGGATGCACCTGTTGAATATTCCTCTATTTTCCTATTGCTGTGCCTTTCCTGGAGTCACTTCTTCCATCTGCAAAGCCTCTTCCCCTCTAAAAAGTCTACCTTCACAGAAGAATTTTTGTTTGCCATCTCCCCTACTTAAGTCTGGTGATATATATTTTTCCTTTCAGCACTTGCACTTTTAATTGGAATCACATTCACTTGGACATTTTTAGAATGTACAGCTTGTGTCTTTTCATCTGTTCATCCATTCATCATCCATCCATTCTGCCTCTGAAGAAACCCCAGAAAGTGGCTTATCAGGTTTCTGGGGGTTGGGACTTCTCTATGTTTAGTACCCACTGCCATGCTTGACAAAGACCTGCACATCCAGAGCACATATGGTCTGTGATACCAGCTGTGTGGGTGGAATGGGGGCCCCCAGAAGATATGTCTAGGTATGTTCATGTCCTAACCCCCAGAACCTTGTGGATGTGACCTTATTTGGAAAAAGGGTCTTTGCAGATGTAATTAAGTTAAAGATACCAAGGTGAGATAATCCTTGATTATGGAGGTGGGCCCTAAATCCATCAAGTGTTCTTAGAAAAGACAGATGGGGCCAAGAGAAGGCCGTGGGAAGACAGAGGCAGAGACTGGGTGATGCAGCCACAAGCCAAGGAATGCCTGCAGCCACCAGAGGCTGGCAAAGCGAGGGCTTGGTGGGGGCATGGCCCTGACCACATCTTGCTTCCAAATGTCTAGCTTCTAGAATAAGCCACCAAATTTGGAGTAATTTCTTATGGCAGCCCTTCAAAACTAATGTATCAGTTTTGTGAACAAATTCAGAAAATTATTATCCTATGAGGTCAAAAGAAAGAAATGAATTGAATCCTTTTAATTCAGTTGCCAAATTAAAAGTTTAGATAAGTCAAATTACACACAGACAGTTGAATAATTTCTTACTATTCAACTTATTATAAGGCAACTTATTTCTTATTATGCAGCAGGCCAGTCTTAAAGCCAACACACTTGTCTGGTGACCTATCCTCAGTTACAACTATTTGATGATGACTTTCAAGGGTCTCCTGCAACCTAATGAGCACAAAAAATCAACTCAGTTTTTTTTTCTTGTTGGTGCCTAAGAAGGCTTAAAGAACATAACTTCCATGCATGGGCAGGGTAAGACTCGAAAATGGGTACAACTTGTTGTGATAGTAAAGCCACTTATGGACATCTATTGCTTTTTTTGTTCTGAGTGTTAATAATTTACATGGTGACACGACAGAAAGAAGCTTTGTGACATAGGGAAATAAAATGCACCAAGGCATGTGGGCTTAGGTTTCACGGGGTCCCTTCCAGTCTAAGATCTCTCTCTCTCTCTCTTTCTCCAGCCTTCCTAATTTTTATTCTTTCCTCGCATTTATTATTATTTTTTTTTTACTTTTTAAATTTTTTGAGATGGACTGTTGCCCTGTTGCCCAGGCTGGAGTGCAGTGGCGTGATCTCGGCTCACTGCAACCTCCGCCTAACAGGTTCAAACGATTCTTGTGCCTCAGCCTCCAGAGTAGCTGGGATTACAGGCACGGGCCACTACACCCAGCTAATTTTTGTATTTTTAGTAGAGACGGGATTTTGTCATGTTGGCCAGGCTGGTTTCCAACTCCTAACCCCAGGTGATCCGTCTGCCTTGGCCTCCCAAAGTGCTGGGATTTACAGGTGTGAGCCACTGTGCCCACCCCCTTTATTTATCTCCCCATCCATCACCATCCATCCATCCATCCCATCCATCTATCCATCCAACCATCTGTTCATCCATCATCCATCCCTCCATCTGTTCATCCATTAGTCTGTTCAATTTACCCATCACCCATCCATTCATACCCATCCATCCATCCAACCATCTGTTCATCCATCCATCCATTCGTCATCCATCATTTATCCATCCATCCATCCACACCCATCCATCCATCCATCCATCCATCTGTTCATCTATCCATTGTCCATCCATCCATCCACACCCATCCAACATCCATCCATCATCCATCCATCCATCTGTTCATCCATTCCTCATCCATCCATCATTTATCCATCCATCCATCCATCCATCCATCCGTCCATCCATCCAACCATCTGTTCATCCATTCATCATTCATCCATCGTTTGTCCATCCATCCAACCATGTGTTCATCCATTCATCATTCATCCATCGTTTGTCCATCCATTCAACCAGCCACACCCATCCATCCATCCAAATATCTGTTCATCCATTCATCATCCATTCACCCAACCATCTGCACCCATCCATTATCCATCCATCCATCTATCCATCCACCTCACACAGTTTAGTCCGTGCCTAGGCACAGAAATATTTTAGATATATTGCAGGCCTTACACATATAAAGAAAAATTAAAAAAAATTCTGATAAGGGTTTTTAAATAATATTCTGGTGAGTACTTCTCAATTTTCTGAAGATTAAAAAAATATAAAACAGCTTCTTAATCTATTATTTTGTAGATAGACCAAAAAAATTACATTCAAAGAGGCTGCTTAAGAATACTTACTTCTCAGGAGATCGAGACCACGGTGAAACCCCGTCTCTACTAAAAAATACAAAAAATTAGCCGGGCGCGGTGGCGGGCGCCTGTAGTCCCAGCTACTCGGAGGCTGAGGCAGGAGAATGGCATGAACCCGGGAGGCGGAGCTTGCAGTGAGCCGAGATTGCGCCACTGCACTCCAGCCCGGGCGACAGAGCGAGACTCTGTCTCAAAAAAAAAAAAAAAAAAAAAAGAATACTTACTTCTCAAACCTCCCCTAAGCCTTTTAGTTCTGTGGCTCCAAATAGGGCAACCCTCACTTGACTGCACCCTCAGAAAATGGAGAGGTCCTTCCCCGTGAAGTGAATTCTGCACTCTGTAAGCACCAAAGCTTCAATACTAATTATCTGGTCTCCAGCAGCTCAGCCATCCTCCTCACTAGATCCTTTCTTTTTCTTCCTTTCTATTCTTCCTCCTAATCTGCAGTGAGTTGGAAACCTGATAGTAAGTTTGTAAAGATTTGTATGTTAAATAAGTGTCAACTACATTTTGAGAAAGGAAGTGAGGAGATTGAGGTACAATTGCATCAATCTAAGAGCTTGGACAGAAGAACGTGAAATGATGTCATACAGCAGAGAAGGAGAAAATTCCATAAGCATTTCTAGGTGGCTCAAAGAAAAGACAAGCAAAAATAAGAGGTATGAAGGGGACAAAAGAGAAAGAAACCATAAGATAAGCTAAGAAAGAGAAAATAGGGCAGTGAAAATGGGAGAAGGAAGGTGAAAGAAGGAATTCAAGTGAGAACCAGCGTAAAGGACAGAATGGGCTCAGCACTTTCCTGCTTTTGAGACTGGAATGTCTTCCTTGGTTGTAAGTCATCATCCGTGTAATCACTGTGGGCAGGAGACCTATGTGTGGAGCTTCCTCCCACGAAATCACATGGGCTGTCTCGCAGCACTCGATGCAATGATTAAATTAACTGAGCCAGGAAAGCCGATATCTTAGCATTTGTTTCCACAAAGCAAAATTTACCTGTAGACTATTCCTTTGGAATGAAGGAATTGCAGACCAAGAATGATTTCAGCGGCATAAAACCTGGGGGAAAGAGAACCAAGGTTCAACATGAATGTAGTCACGGAACAAAATAAAATCCCAAACCCAGACTGACCTTTTTCTGACATGCTGTGTAGGGCTAAATGGCATACACACATAACTCTGTTGAATCCTAGCAAGGAAGATGTTGTCCATTCATTCTACACATAAGAAAGTGGAGGCTCAGACACCTCCAGCCTCAGTCCTAACAGCATAAAACAGAGCTGGCATCTTAAGTGAGTCCTGCCTGTATCTAGTACTTGTTCTTATATTTTAAACAATAATGCTCACATTGTCATTTTTTTGTTTTTGCTATTGCTAATAAAACATACACAGACATTAAAAGTAATAGTATAGGCCAGGTACGGTGGCTCACGCCTGTAATCCTAGCACTTTGGGAGGCCCAAGCAGGTGGATCACTTGAGGTCAGGAGTTCCAGACCAGCGTGGGCAACATGGTGAAACACTGTCTCTAGTAAAAACACAAAAATTAGCAGGGCGTGGTGTTGGGCGCCTGTAGCCCCATCTACCCAGGAAGCTGAGGCTTGATAATCACTTGAACCTGGGAGGCAGAGGTTGCAGTGAGCTGAGATCACACCACTGCACTCCAGCCTGGGCGACAGAGCAAGACTCTGACTCAAAAAAAAAAAAAGTAATGGTATAGATAATAGGCAAATAATTTCTCCCTTTGTTCTAAACTCTGGTTGGCACCCATAGACCTGTATGCACCATTCTGAATAGAACTGGCTGGTTTATTTTCGAACTGAGAGCCTTTAGCCTGGGCAACACTTACAGCCCATGAGGTGGAAAAGAGGATATTAGCAGATGCAAGATAAGTTACACTTCATCTTCAATGGTGACAAGGTTAAAGGAAATGAGTTTACTCCATCACTGGTGGGATTAAGGTTGGATATGAGACAGCTTCCTGGAAGGGAAGTTTGCTGGATCTTGTGGAAGAATGCAAAATTCTCCTTCCTGGAAGGCATTTAGGACAGGATGGATAGCGTGGGTCCGGGCTGGCTGGAGACAACAGTGGATTAAGTGAATCCTTTCTAGCATGAAAAATGCCCGATGATTTCTCTGCTGCAGAAATCCAGTAAAATTACCTTTGGGTGCATTGCTGAGGTTTCCCAGAGGCAATGAGCTCAGCAGAGTGCTACCCACTAGATGTGATAAACAGCCATTCCAGCCAGGGTTTTTATAGGAGCTGGCGGACCAAATCCATTTCTCAACCCACTTCAACCTAAACCACTCAAAGTGTTCGTGCAGATGGGAGGGAGGGATTATTGAACGCTGAACAAAGGAAGCTAGCATGTACTCATCATCTTCCAAGGCGCCCAGTGGCAGAACTTCCTTTTACTTGCATGTCACGGGGAGCAGGAAGTAGGACTCAAGGGGAACAGCATGGGCAGGAGGGGCGGTGAGAGCTGTGGATGCAGGTGCAGTCCCACCAGGTACCCACAGCCTGCCCATCTCCATGTGTCTCAGGCTGCCTGGCACTAGGAAGGTGAAGCTTTGTTCTCAGATGGACTAAGTTCCTCTTCCTGCTTCCTAAAGCTTTATGCCTCCACATCAGGCTTTCCATGAGAGGCCTCAGCTACAAGCTCCATCCCTGGGGACCACCCTTGAGGTCCGCAGTCCATTTCACTGCTTCCTTTCCAAAGGGCACATATTTGCTTCTGTGCTCAGGTTGGTTAGAAGCCTGATGAATCGGGATGGTTCCTTAAAACCAAGTAGTTAGTTTTAAATCACAGAGAAATGAAACCAAACTGACACAAATTTCAGTTTCACAACCTGGGAAAACTGTTGCCCTGCTTGATGTATTCCCGAGGGTTTACCTGGCCCTAGGATTCAGGCATGCCAGGTGGGAAAAAAGAAAAAAAAACCAAGTGAGAACTAACAAGAACAGTGGAAAACCCCCAAACCCTTTAAAGCCTCTTACGTCGCTCTGGAAAGGTCGAACTTGTGGCAGCTTTGGATGTGGTACATTAAGTCCCCTCCATTGAGGTACTCCATCACAAAAAAGAGATTTTCCTGTGGGAAAACAAAACAATTCCAACTTTTATTTCATTTCATTTTTTTTTATTTATTTTGTCTGAGACAGGGTCTCACTCTGTCTCCCAGGCTGGAGTGCAGTGGCACGATCTCGGCTCACTGCAACCTCCGCCTCCTGGCTTCAAGTGATTCTCCCCCTTCAGCCTCCCTAGTAGCTGGGACTACAGGCATGCACCACCATGCCCAGCTAATTTTTGTATTTTTAACAGAGACAGGGTTTCGCCATGTTAGCCAGGCTGGTCTCCAACTCTTGACCTCAGGTGATCCGCCCACCTTGGCCTCCCAAAGTGCTGGGATTACAGGTGTGAGCCACCATTCTGAGTCACAGTTCCAATTTTTAGCTCTTTAGAGAAAATACAACAAGGAGGACTACTTTTTAAATGGATTAGATCATTTCAGGGGAACCCATTCTGTTGTGAAATCACTTATCAGAAGACTGTCAAAATCATTTAAACAATCTATGTTTTTGAGCCCCAGGAAGCCTGGGGAATCTAGGTGGGATGCCGTGTGACATCTAGATGCTTGCGTGTTACAACCCAGCAGATGAGCTGGGGCACAAGGGAGAGTCCAGTTGACCTTCTGGCCAGACAATGGGATGGTGCCAGGCACTGAGGGCACTTAGCATGTGCTGATCATATACTTATCGAAAGTGACAGGGTGCAGGGTGATAAGGAGAATGTGTTTTGGTCTCTGACTCCAAGGGTGGAGCTTGAAAACATTCATTCATTCAACACTCAGTAATTAGCTACTGAGCATATTCTATGGGCACGGCATGGTGGGGAGTGGGCAGGGCATGTCAGTCATTCCTCCTTGAAGCTTGCAATCAAGTTTAACCTTATTTTTCTCCAGTCCTGACTTAACTCATGGCAGAGGCAAGCCACAGTTTATGACGGAGTTCTTCTGGCAGAGGACACGATGTATGTCAGTAGAGCTGGAGCCCTCGAGTGGCCACAGTCAGAAGCAGGGCTGGGTGGTCTTCAGGCTGTGGTGGGCATATCAGAGGCGGCCAGGATTGTAACCAGCCTCAGCTCCTCAATGATGTGAGACAATGTTTTTTTTGAGAAACCTGATTTTTAAAGGGTTGTAATGCATCACAGAATCAGTAATCCATAAAGTGTGGGGACCTTTGGTGCATCTGGGCATGAATTTGCACCTGAAAGTCTCACCTGGGTGGTTTCTTAACAGAATTAACCTTTACATTTTGATGTGAACCCAACAGAGGCCATGGAGCATAGGAGGTAATGGTAGAACATTGTTCTGGTCTGACAGTGAGACTGCTCGCCTGGGCAACACAGAATGGGGAAACCAAGTATTGTGGCAATTATGTCAGTAATCCAGGTCAAGGTAAGCATCCATCTTTTTTCAATGTTAGTTTCCAATCTGATTTACTAATTCCATATATCTTTAAGTGAAGCCCACCCTTTTCTGGACAGGCCCAAATTCTCAGCTGACATAAATCATGACTTAACACAGATTTCAAACCCAATTTGAGAGTCGTCATTGGCTTTGCCTGCACACACCTGCTTTCTCACGCTACCTCTTGCTCTTATCAGCACCATAGAAAGCTTCTGTTCTAACCTCACCTTTCTACTCAAACTGTAATGGCCCTATACACGCCACAAAGGTGGAATCTTCTTTTAAGTACTCATGAGAGCAAAGCGTATGAAAGTGTAAAGTGAAACTATTTCCAACAGTGCTTGAGTGAACGGTTTCTTCTAAGTGTTTGGATGCTTACAAATTCCTAGAAAGGCTGATATTTCAGAATTTAGCAGTCAATTTAGTTAGATGTGGAGAAAGTGGTGGGAGGGGACTGGAGGCAACAGTTCAGCCCCAATCCCATGCATTCCACACACCTTCTCACCTGTTCTCAGGTCTGAATCAGACGCCACACTAGTGGTGGGCACTGGGGGGGGAGTTGAATTGGCCACTAAAGTCTAAGAGATCACAGGGCACAGTCAGTGTTTACTACCATGAGGGTGAGAAGAAGACTACGTTGCTAGTGATTATTAATTAACAGCAATGGAGATTTACAGTATGTTGGATGCCCCACATTTAACCCTCCCAAGAGAACTGCAGGCTCCACAATAAATATGTCAAATATCTGTTCTGGTTCTCATCTTTATATTAAGCCACAGCATGGGAAAATTGCAGTGACTGTTTTTTGTCCTTTGTGATGGCATTTTGCATCAGTTTAACCCTCTGGCTTGGATGAATGCCTGGTCAAACGTGGGCTTCTTGAAGGGGAGCAGGGACAGTCCATGCCTGGAAGTCCAGCTTGTGTGATCCGGCCTGGAGGACCTGCTGTCTCTCTAGAGGATGCTCCTCTGTTTGGAAAGCCTGGGAATCGAGTCATCCGTGATATCCTGGGCCCACTTTGGGCCGCAGAGATGGCTCTGTGATAAAATTAGCACAAATGCATGCACATACAAACTACACGGTCCTGAGGTTTGGATTTTGAGGATCACATTTTGAGGGATAGATAAGCCTTTTAAAAGCTGAATCCAAAATCCCATCATAAAAGGTAAATACAAATATAATAGGCTCAAACTTTCATAAACAGCTGGGGAAGGAGTGCCCAGAGTTGAAGGCAACCCACAGCTGACTAGAACCTCTGCAGAGCTGCAAGCAAAAAGAAGTGTCTGCTGCTGGAAAGACTCTGGGCTGGCGTAGATAGGAACAAACAAAGAAGAATGAGACTCAGAGTAATTGCGAAGAATGTGGACTTCATCCTTACTCAGCTCTGGGTTCAAAGCCCCTCTATTTGTAACTCTGGAGACTTGACTTAACCTCTCCTGAGCTTCATTTTATTTGTGAAATGGGGTAATAATACTCCTGCCTCCTAGGGTTGCTGTGGGTATTAAACAAATTAGTGTGTGTGGAAATGAAGCTCTGCACTGACCCTCAGTGGGAAATTGATAACTGATGGCAGCTGTCCTTCTAGGAAACAATTTAAAAGCCAGGAAAGATAAAACCAAAACTAATCCAAAAACCAGCAAATACTTCCCAAAGGAAGCAAATGAATAGTTCTCTGGCTGATGGCTCTCGAAAGAAAGAAGAAAACAGAATTAGATTCCCTCCTGGGCTGCCCTTTAGGTTCTGGCCACCTGCTGAGAGAGGATACAAAGCAGGCTGACCGAGAGAGAGAGAGAGAGAGAGAGAGAGAGAGAGAGAGAGAGAGAGAGATGGTGGGGAGGGAGGGAGAGAATGTGGCCTGTGTTGGGTTAATTGTAAATGGCACTTACTAGTCTAGACCTCACGTCTTTATGGCGGGTAATACATTAACCGAGGCAAATGATCTTTCTGGTGGGTGAGAACTGAAGCTGTGATGCCATTGGGGGATGGGACATGTCAAACGCATCCCAGTCTTGCCGACTGTCAACAACTCCTGGCAAAGCATCTGTCGAATGGAAATTCTAGTCTGTGAGAAATGAGACTGTCGCTAATCAGCTGTGTGATCAGGTAAATGCCACCATCACAGGTCCTTGGTTTCCTCCTCTGAAAAATGAACCCTGTCCATGAAAATGAGAGAGTCACCATTACCTACAGCTTTGTTGTGATTTCTAGACAACTGAAGGCAATAAACAATGTTGACGTTCTGTAGATAGGTGGGTAGTCAAAGCTGTATGACTCTTTTATGTTTGTGTTATTGATGTTTTAAAGAAATGGTATTTAAGTTGGGTGCAGAGGTGCATGCCTGCAATCTCAGCTATTCATGAAGCTGAGGCAGGAGGACCACTTGAGCCTAAGAGTCCAAAGCCAGCCTGGGTAACAGAGTGAGACCCTGTCTTAAAAAAAATGATGATTAAATACAAGACCGAAGTGATAGATTTAACAAAATCAGTTGTATAATTCTCATAGGACTGTGTTTGCATACACGAATATCATTTGGAGGAGTTAAGGGTCCTAGAGCTGTCAAAATATATCACTATTTAAAACACAAGATAGTTCTTTAAAGGGAGATATAGGACATTTTGTGAATATTCTAGAATTAGTAAAGGGTGAATTGTAAAAGCAGCCTCAAAAGTTATTTAATACAACCTAGCTTCTACACTGCTTTCTTCTTACAGTGATTATATTTTTCAAATGAGAGAACAAGAATAAAGAGAATGGAAAAATGTTTAGTTGTGAAGACTATTCAACACAGCTAGTCAAATATTGAGTAAACAAGGAAACGGCTGGCAAATGTGCATATATTATAGGATGAATGACAGGTTTATAGCATTAAAGAAATTAATGATTTTTATCAAACTAATAACAGTTAATTTTGTAAATGCCCTGAGAACTTGGCAAATATCATGCAAATAAGGTCAGATTTATAGACTCCTTCTCCAGAAAAATAAGATGGGAAAAGAAGGAAAAGAATAATTATAGTCATTTTTCTGAGGTATCTTTTTTCTTCGAAGGCTAGTAAACCAATGTAATAAATTTTACACAAGAGAATATTTGCAATCTCTGCAAAATAAATAAAATTAAGATCAAAATATTTATGACAAAACATCTAAATTTACCATCACACCTTTCAAAGTATCATATGTTAAGCACATGTAACAAATGTTATAACAGTGAAGACTATAGTATAACAAGATGGAAACCAGAGATAGAATTCAACTCTACTTTGGGACATCTCCTATGACAGCCAATGGAAAGAGTCGGGAATTCTGCTCTGAAGAAGAAAGGGGAGCTATCGTTCATATTTAAAATTAAATGAAAGAATTCATATAAAATATTCAGCTCTGTGCCTGGCATATAGTAAGAACTCCTTATGTATTAACTTTATCACATACATTGTTATTATTTTATCACACAGGGAAGAAAAGCATTAAGTTGCATTATAATCAGAACAAGGACAGCCCCAACCTTTGTAAGATCTGGAGCAAGTGTGCAGAGGGAGGCCCCACACCGTGGGTCCCCAGGTTTAAGTGTTATTATTCAAGCTCACCAACAATTCAATTAAATATGCTCTACATTCCTATATGTTCTCTGTCTCTTGGGAAATATAACTGCATAATGACCAAGAAGGCCAGTGACAAATTCAGGATCCCTCGAAATTCTGCACCAGTTAATTGGCCATATTGGGAAAGTCCCCTCCTGCCCGTTTCAAGGACAGAACCTAGGGAGATGTCTACACAGGCTTGAGGCTGTTTGGTTATGGAATTCTGAGGTCCTGGGGAGTGGTTTAGGAACAGAGATGACCTCTTGGCTTCACAGGAAGGAGTGTGGTATGAGAAAGGCCGAAGGGAGGATTCTAAATGAAAGGCTGTGCAGAACCCCTCTTGCTTGGGTCTAAGGTTTAGGACATGGAATGAATAATTTTCCAATTAAATAAGGTGTGAGTTGGATTTGTGTTGAGGTATCTTGAAGTCTCAACTTTACTAATAATTTTGGATTGACCACAGAAAAGAGCACTCTCCTGTGACCAGCTAGGCTTATCTTCTCTGGAGCTCCATTCCCTTTGCTGCAAAATGAGGGGATCTGACCTGATAACCTCTACCACCCCTCCCTACTCTAAAATTCTTGATCCACGGAGTCTGTCATTATAAGGAAAACAAAAGAACATAACAAATCATTAGTTGTTAGTTATTCTGAGCAACCAAGATGCATCTCAACAGGTGAATGGATAAATGGTGGTACATCCATACAATGGAATATTACTGAGCAATGAAAAATGAGTTCTCACACATATTCTTAAGTGAAAGAAGCCTATCTGAAAAGGCTACAATCTGAATAGCCTCCCTCTTGTCTGGTTTCTCCATCTCTGGCTCAAGCATTTCCCATGATTCTCATCCCTTACACTCTGCAGTCATAATGAGCTTCCATCTTCTGAAAACTCTTTCGGGAAGATTTCTGTATCACCACTGAATCTGCCCATCCACCACTCAGTCCTTCACACTTTATTGTCTGTTCCTCCTCCGTAACACATTCCACAGTCAGTTTTTGATTGTCAACTCTTCACCACATTAAATATATGATCCTTTCTCTCTTGAAATTCTTTCCTCTCCTGTCTTCTGATACTCCTAACTCCTCTGTTCCTCTTCTTACCACCCCAAGGGATCCTCCCTATCACCTTTCCCCCCTGCTCTTCCTCCCGCTTTGCAATAGAGAGCTTTTCTGTGGTTTGGCACTCGAATATCTGCAGTAGGTTGATTCTGATGCTCATATATTCCCACAGTTTCCCCTGAAGAGTCCCACGAGTGTCACCTCCTCAGGATGGGAACTGTAATCACCTCAAATACAACATAATGTTGGGTCTAATAAGGAACCTCCACTCTGCCCCACTTTATGAAGAAATCGTTGCTAGGAACAGCACATATTAAACTGCTCTATGCTATTTATCAGATATTTTCTCTAAGACTGGTGCTGGAGAAGAGGATCCTGAAGTGACAGAAGTTTTAAGGCGGAGAGACAAGGAGATGGACAAGAATGATTTTACGGTCAAGGATCAAGGCAGAGGCCAAGCATGGTGGCTCACACCTATAATCCCAGCATTTTGGGAGGCTGAGGTGGGTGGATCACTAGAGGTCAGGAGATCAAGACCAGCCTGGCCAATATGGTGAAATCCCATCTCTACTAAAAATACAAAAATTAGCCAGGCATGGTGGCACACACCTGTAACCCCAGCTACTTGGGAGGCTGAGGCAGGAGAATCACTTGAACTCAGGAGGTGGAAGTTGCATTGAGCCACCTGGGCAACAGAGCTAGAATGTCTCAAAAAAAAAAAAAAATAATAATCGGGGGGTGGAACCAAGATGGCCCAATAGAAACAGCTCTGGTCTACAGCTCCCAGCGTGAGCGACACAGAAGACGGGTGATTTCTGCATTTCCATCTGAGGTACCTGGTTCATCTCACTAGGGAGTGCCAGACAGTGGGTGCAGGACAGTGGGTGAAGCACATCGTGCCTGAGTTGAAGCAGGGCGAGGCATTGCCTCACATGGGAAGTGCAAGGGGTCAGGGAATTCCCCTTCCTAGTCAAAGAAAGGGGTGACAGATGGCACCTGGAAAATTGGGTCACTCCCACCCTTATACTGCACTTTTCCAGTGGGCTTAAAAAATGGCACACCAGGAGATTATATCCCACACCTGGCTCAGAGGGTCCTACGCCCACGGAGTCTCACTGATTGCTAGCACAGCAGTCTGAAATCAAACTGCAAGGCAGCAGCGAGGCTGGGGGAGGGGCGCCTGCCATTGCCCAGGCTTGCTTAGGTAAACAAAGCAGCCAGGAAGCTCGAACTGGGTGGAGCCCACCACAGCTCAAGGAGGCCTGCCCACCACTGTAGGCTCAACCTCTGGGGGCAGGGCACAGACAAACAAAAAGACACCAGTAACCTCTGCAGACTTAAATGTCCCTGTCTTGACAGCTTTGAAGAGAGTAGTGGTTCTCCCAGCATGCAGCTGGATATCTGAGAATGGGCAGACTGCCTGCTCAAGTGGGTCCCTGACCCCTGAGCAGCCTAACTGGGAGGCAACCCCCAGTAGGGGCAGACTGACACCTCACACAGCTGGGTACTCCTCTGAGACAAAACTTCCAGAGGAACGATCAGGCAGCAGCATTTGCGGTTCATGAAAAATCCGCTGTTCTACAGCCACCGCTGTTCTGCAGGCACCGCTGCTGATACCCAGGCAAACAGGGTCTGGAGTGGACCTCTAGCAAACTCCAACAGACCTGCAGCTGAGGGTCCTGTCTGTTAGAAGGAAAACTAACAAACAGAAAGGACATCCACACCAAAAAAGCATCTGTACGTCACCATCATCAAAGACCAAAGGTAGATAAAACCACAAAGATGGGAAAAAAACAGAGCAGAAAAACTGGAAATTCTAAAAATCAGAAAAGAATGTTCAACCCAGAATTTCATATCCAGCCAAACTAAGCTTCATAAGTGAAGGAGAAATAAAATACTTTACAGACAAGCAAACGCTGAGAGATTTTGTCACCACCAGGCCTGCCCTAAAAGAGCTCCTGAAGGAAACACTAAACATGGAAAGGAACAACTGGTACCAGCCACTGCAAAAACATGCCAAATTGTAAAGACCATCGAGGCTAGGAAGAAACTGCATCAACTAACGAGCAAAATAACCAGCTAACATCATAATGACAGGATCAAATTCACACATAACAATATTAACTTTAAATGTAAATGGACTAAATGCTCCAACTAAAAGACACAGACTGGCAGATTGGATAAAGAGTCAAGATCCATTAGTGTGCTCTATTCAGGAAACCCATCTCATGTGCAGAGACACACATAGGCTCAAAATAAAGGGATGGAGGAAGATCTACCAAGCAAATGGAAAACAAAAAAAGTCAGGGGTTGCAATCCTAATCTCTGATAAAACAGACTTTAAATCAACAAAGATCAAAAGAGACAAAGAAGGCCATTACATAATGGTGAAGGGATCAATTCAACAAGAAGAGATAACTATCCTAAATATATACGCACCCAACACAGGAGCACCCAGATTCATAAAGCAAGTCCTGAGTGACCTACGAAGAGACTTAGATTCCCACACAATAATAATGGGAGACTTTAACACCCCACTGTCAACATTAGACAGATCAACGAGACAGAAAGTTAACAAGGATACTCAGGAATTGAACTCAGCTCTGCACCAAGCAGACCTAATAGACATCTACAGAACTCTCCACCCCAAATCAATACAATATACATTTTTTTTCAGCACCGCACCACACCTATTCCAAAATTGACCACATAGTTGGAAGTAAAGCACTCCTCAGCAAATGTAAAAGAACAGAAATTATAACAAACTGTCTCTCAAACCACAGTGCAATCAAACTAGAACTCAGGATTAAGAAACTCACTCAAAACCACTCAACTACATGGAAACTGAACAACCTGCTCCTGAATGACTACTTGGGTACATAATGAAATGAACGCAGAAATAAAGATGTTCTTTGAAACCAATGAGAACAAAGACACAACATATCAGAATCTCTGGAACACATTCAAAGCAGTGTGTAGAGGGAAATTTATAGCACTAAATGCCCACAAGAGAAAGCAGGAAAGATCCAAAATTGACACCCTAACATCACAATTAAAAGAACTAGAAAAGCAAGAGCAAACACATTCAAAAGCTAGCAGAAGGCAAGAAATAACTAAAATCAGAGCAGAACTGAAGGAAATAAAGACACAAAAAACCCTTCAAAAAATTAATGAATCCAGGAGCTGGCTTTTTGAAAAGATCAACAAAATTGATAGACTGCTAGCAAGACTAATAAAGAAGAAAAGAGAGAAGACTCAAATAGACGCAATAAACAATGCTAAAGGGGATATCACCACCGATCCCACAGAAATACAAACTACCATCAGAGAATACTACAAACACCTCTACGCAAATACACTAGAAAATCTAGAAGAAATGGATAAATTCCTCGACACATACAACCTCCCAAGACTAAACCAGGAAGAAGTTGAATCTCTGAATAGACCAATAACAGGCTCTGAAATGATGACAATAATCAATAGCTTACCAACCAAAAAGAGTCCAGGACCAGATGGATTCACAGCCGAATTCTACCAGAGGTTCAAGGAGGAGCTGGTACCATTCCTTCTGAAACTATTCCAATCAATAGAAAAAGAGGGAATCCTCCCTCACTCGTTTTATGAGGCCAGCCTCATCCTGATACCAAAGCCTGGCAGAGACACAACCAAAAAAGAGAATTTCAGACCAATATCCTTGATGAACATTGATGCAAAAATCCTCAATAAAATACTGGCAAACCGAATCCAGCAGCAGATCAAAAAGCTTATCTACCACGATCAAGTGGGCTTCATCCCTGGGATGCAAGGCTGGTTCAACATACACAAATCAATAAATGTAATCCAGCATATAAACAGAACCAAAGACAAAAAGCACATGATTATCTCAATAGATGCAGAAAAGGCCTTTGACAAAATTCAACAACCCTTCATGCTAAAAACTCTCAATAAATTAGGTATTGATGGGAGGTATCTCAAAATAATAAGAGCTATCTATGACAAACCCACAGCCAATATCATACTGAATGGGCAAAAACTGGAAGCATTCCCTTTGAAAACGGGCACAAGACAGGGATGCCCTCTCTCACCACTCCTATTCAACATAGTGCTGGAAGTTCTGGCCAGGGCAATTAGGCAGGAGAAGGAAATGAAGGGTATTCAATTAGGAAAAGAGGAAGTCAAGTTGTCCCTGTTTGCAGATGACATGATTGTATATCTAGAAAACCCCATTGTCTCAGCCCAAAATCTCCTTAAGCTGATAAGCAACTTCAGCAAAGTCTCAGGATACAAAATCAATGTACAATGTACAAAATCAATGTACAATGTACAAAATCAATGTACAATGTACAAAAATCACAAGCATTCTTATACACCAATAACAGACAAACAGAGGGCCAAATCATGAGTGAACTCCCATTCACAACTGCTTCAAAGAGAATAAAATACCGCCGGGCGCGGTGGCTCACGCTTGTAATCCCAGCACTTTGGGAGGCCGAGGCGGGTGGATCACGAGGTCAGGAGATCGAGACCACGGTGAAACCCCATCTCTACTAAAAATACAAAAAATTAGCCGGGCGTGGTGGCGGGCGCCTGTAGTCCCAGCTACTCGGAGAGGCTGAGGCAGGAGAATGGCATGAACCCGGGAGGCGGAGCTTGCAGTGAGCTGAGATTGCACCACTGTACTCCAGCCTGGGTGACAGAGCAAGACTCCGTCTCAAAAAAAAAAAAAAAAAAAAAGAGAATAAAATACCTAGGAATCCAACTTACAAGGGATGTGAAGGATCTCTTCAAGGAGAACTACAAACCACTGCTCAATGAAATAAAAGAGGATACAAACAAATGGAAGAATATTCCGTGCTCATGGGTTGGAAGAATCAATATCATGAAAATGGCCATACTGCCCAAGGTAATTTATAGATTCAATGCCATCCCCATCAAGCTACCAATGACTTTCTTCACAGAATTGGAAAAAACTACTTTGAAGTTCATATGGAAGCAAAAAAGGGCCCGCATCACCAAGTCAATCCTAAGCCAAAAGAACAGAGCCAGAGGCATCACGCTACCTGACTTCAAACTATACTACAAGGCTACAGTAACCAACATAGCATGGTACTGGTACCAAAACAGAGATATAGATCAATGAAATAGAACAGAGCCCTCAGAAATAATGCCACATATCTACAACTATCTGATCTTTGGCAAACCTGACAAAAACAAGCAATGGGGAAAGGATTCCCTATTTAATAAATGGTGCTGGGAAAACTGGCTAGCCATATGTAGAAAGCTGAAACTGGATCCCTTCCTTACACCTTATACAAAAATGAATTCAAGATGGATTAAAGACTTACATGTTAGACCTAAAACCATAAAATCCCTGGAAGAAAACCTAGGCAATACCATTCAGGACATAGGCATGGGCAAGGACTTCATGTCTAAAACACCAAAAGCAATGGCAACAAAAGCCAAAATTGACAAATAGGATCTAATTAAACTAAAGAGCTTCTGCACAGCAAAAGAAACTACCATCAGAGTGAACAGGCAACCTACAAAATGGGAGAAAATTTTCGGAACCTACTCATCTGACAAAGGGCTAATATCCAGAATCTACAATGAACTCAAACAAATTTACAAGAAAAAAACAAACAACCCCATCAGAAAGTCAGCGAAGGATATGAACAGACACTTCTCAAAAGAATACATTTATGCAGCCAAAAAACACATGAAAAAAATGCTCATCATCACTAGCCATCAGAGAAATGCAAATCAAAACCACAATGAGATACCATCTCACACCAGTTAGAATGGTGATCATTAAAAAGTCAGCAAACAACAGGTGCTGGAGAGGATGTGGAGAAATAGGAACACTTTTACACTGTTGGTGGGACTGTAAACGAGTTCAACCATTGTGGAAGTCAGTGTGGCGATTCCTCAGGGATCTAGAACTAGAAATACCATTTGACCCAGCCATCCCATTACTGGGTATATACCCAAAGGACTATAAATCATGCTGCTATAAAGACACATGCACACGTATGTTTATTGCGGCACTATTCACAATAGCAAAGACTTGGAACCAACCCAAATGTCCAACAACGATAGACTGGATTAAGAAAATGTGGCACATATACACTATGGAATACTATGAAGCCATAAAAAATGATGAGTTCATGTCCTTTGTAGGGACATGGATGAAACTGGAAATCATCATTCTCAGCAAAGTATCGCAAGGACAAAAAACCAAACACCGCATGTTCTCACTCATAGGTGGGAATTGAACAACGAGAACTCATGGAGACAGGAAGGAGAACATCACACTCTCGGGACTGTTGTGGGGTGGGGGGAAGGAGGAGGGATAGCATTAGGAGGTACACTTAATGCTAAATGACGAGTTAATGGGTGCAGTACACCAACATGGCACATGTATACGTGTGTAACAAACCTGCACATTGTGCACATGTACCCTAAAACTTAAAGTATAATAATAATAAAATAAAATTTAAAAAAATCAAGGCAGAGACCTGATAGCTATAGAGGGTACAAGATCATGTGAACTCTGGGATGAAGGGGAAAATAATGAAACAGGAGGTCAGAGAGGGATGGGAAGAGGCTTTGTCAAAGAAGACTTCTCCTCTGCAGTTCTATTCGGGACCAGCCTTCCTGGCACCTGAGTCAGCCAGTGTAATCTACGGTCAGACCATTTATCTTTCTTTTTCTCTTCCATTCCCCCTGTGCCAAGCCCCTGAATGTTATCTAGCATTCTAGGGGCAAATGAAACAAAAGAAAAGAGCGAAACATGCATCTTGGTATCAAGGAATGTATTATTTACATAGAGAGGGTATTATTTAAACAGAACATATGACAGAAGTCACAGAAGACACCCAGCAGTACAGGAGCAAAATCATCTTTCTGGGTCACATAAGCCGAGAAGCCTGAGCGTCTGAATGACAAGTAGGATTTAGTGTATCTGAGAGTGATTTATAGAGTAGGTAGTTTTTCAGCAAGGTTTCAAAGGAGGGAGAGTAGGCTGGGCGTGGTGACTCATGCCCGTGATCCCAGCACTTTGGGAGGCCGAGGTGGGCGGATCACTTGAGGTCAGGAGTTTGAGACCAGCCTGGCCAACATGGTGAAACCCCATCTCTACTAAAATACCAAGAAAAAAAATATCAGCTGGGCGTGGTGGCGCATGCTTGTAATTCCAGCTACTTGGGAGGCTGAGGCAGGGGGATCACTTGAACCCAGGAGATGGAGGTTGCAGTGAGCAGAGATCGTTCCACTGTACTCCGGTCTGGGTGACAGAGTGAGACTCCTTCTCAAAACAAACAAACAAACAGCAATGAAACAACAACAACAAAAAACAAAGGAGGGTTAGTAACTTCACAGAGGACACGCACTTTCCTGCAGCACTCTCTTGAAGGAGATGTCAAATGGTCGTGTCTTCTGGGAAGCCGGTGACAATACTTTTGAGACTATGTGAGAATGGCTGACAAAGGAATGGGCAGATAATATGGGCCATGAGCCTGGAAGAATATTACAGAGTCACATCAAGATGAGAACAGATCTGTGAGCTTAAAAAGCGGGCGTGTAGGGGCCGGGCGCAATGGCTCACGCCCGTAATCCCAGCACTTTGGGAGGCCGAGGCGGGTGGATCACAAGGTCAGGAGATCGAGACCATCCTGGCTAACACGGTGAAACCCCGTCTCTACTAAATATACAAAAAATTAGCCAGACATGGTGGCGGGCGCCTGTAGTCCCAGCTACTTGGGAAGCTGAGGCAGGAGAATGGCGTGAACCCGGGAGGCAGAGCTTGTAGTGAGCTGAGATCGTGCTACTGCACTCCAGCCTGGGTGACAGAGCGAGACTCCATCTCAAAAAAAAAAAAAAAAAAAAAAAAAAAAAAAAAAAAAAAAGCAAGCAGGTAGGAAAGATGCAGCATTTCAGATGCACTGAGTGTCTCGTTCTTTTAGTCCAAGAATTCCTGAATATGTGTTCACTCATTGCCCATTATTTCCCGTGTATTTGGATGAGAAAACCTTAAGGAAACGTTGAGAATGCAACATTAATTTCCCATAAATTACTGTGTGAAAATAAATAACATTTAAAAGCTATTGGAATTCCTAAAATGCATTTTACGCCTTGAGAGAGACGTGACTGTGATCTGAGTCACATATGGTTACAACTTCTGTTTCTCAGATTATAGATTAACTTGCTTTCTTTTTTCTCTTGTTCTGTACAATGACTAGAGAGAATTAAACAACGTCAGGGACAAACACTTCCTGACTTCTTTTTTTCTCTTTTTTTTTGAGACGGAGTTTCACTCTTTCACCCATGTTGGAGTGCAGTGGCATGATCTCAGCTCATTGCAACCTCCGCCCCCTGAGTTCAAGTGATTATCCTGCCTCAGCCTCGTGAGTAGCTGGGATTATAGGTGCCCACCACCCCGCCTGGCTAATTTTTGTATTTTTAGTGGAGACAGCGTTTCGCCATGTTGGCCAGGCTGGTCTCAAACTCCTGACCCCAGGTGATCCACCCGCTTCAGCCTCCAAAGTGCTGGGATTACAGGCGTGAGCCACCGTGCCTGGCCGTCTCCTACCTTCTTAATTAATGAAACTTGTTAAAGATTACCTTCTCCTTTTTTGTCCTATTTTCCTTAGACCAGATGACAGAAAACCCATGACTATAGCACACTCTGTAAAAGATGTTAAATGTCCCTTTCCCAAAAAGAAACACTGCCTGTAACCAAGCTCCTGGAACTATGCACCAGCCTTGTATGAAAAATGTAATCCTGCTAAAAATGCCTCCGTCTCTTACCTATGGAAACCCTAAGGTTCCCTCCTTTACAACTCTGACTCCATTCTTTTGGGGTTTTTCCAGGTGCGCCATCCTCAAACTTTGAATAAACGCTCTTTAAATTAGATTCTGGCCTTTCTGATTATTTCAGGTTGACAGCTGTATATCGACTCATTTTGGTAAATTTGCTGTAAAATCTAACATTTGCCAAATCACAGTTTGGTTACATAGCAGGGGAACCTGAAGAATGTCTAAATGACCCCCAGTTTCTGAAATAACAACGTGTAAGCGTTCTCAGGATCAGAACGCCGCCAGAGGACGTTAAAGAAAAGAGGCTTCTCTGTCGCTACAGATGGGGGCAGCATGAAAAGTTAATTCTTGTCTTAGTGCAGGGACACGTCTTTTGGAGGATGTGGTTTCCGTGGGTTTTCTTTTCTTTGCTACAATTGTGATAATTTCCAGGGCTCCTAGCTCAACTGAAGGGTTCCTGGATTGAAGCATTTTTGAGAGCTTCAGATGAAGCAGTTTCTGAATAAAATGCTTGAAATTAAAAACTTTCTTAGATGGATTTTGCCTTAAAACTATGGAAATACCAGGATGACATACTTTTTAAAAACTGTCAAGTTGAAGGAGTTTTTCTTTTTAATTTTAAATGATAATAATATCTTGTAGTTAGTATGGTACTTTCTCTAAAAAAGATCCAAACTTCTCTGCAAGTGCTATTATTGCTATTATTATTCTTTTTTACATTATCCTTTGGGAAGCAAGAAAGGAGAAGCAGTGTCACAAAGAAATGTTAGGTGACTTGTTCAAAGTAACTCACACACTCACGCTCTGCAGCCATAACCGGAAGTAGAGCTTTGTGTGTTCTATGAATAGAAAGTGAAACTCAGTTTTCTTTTTCATAAAAGAAAAATTTCAAAGTGATATTGACCAAGAATGTTCAACTGGTGCATATTGGGAGTGTGGGAGTCACGGGCAGTGATGTGAATCCAGGAACACTAGCGTTCTGCCTCCTGGCATCACCCTGGGAGGCCACTCTTCAGAGGCCTGCAAAACCACAGCGGCCTGCCTTCAAATCCAACCTGAGGGAACGACCCAGAGACAGAGATGTTCCTATAGGATCTAGAGCTACTTAGGTGTGAAATAGTAACGCTTCTTAAATGTCAGAATACAGATCAGCCTTTCAGAATTCAAAGGAGACACAGAGGAAGGTAGACCTTAGTTCACTTTTAATTTTTAAGGGAAAGTTATTTCCTTGAAATTAAAAAGAATTAGCATCCTTACTGTGTTAGATGCATCTTTCCTTTCCAAACAAACTTTGGAAATAAATCCTCTTATTTTTCCACAGTTTTATCAGAGATAGAACACAGAAACTTTGGATACTTGAGTTATTAATCTTTCTTTTACTGCAGCATAATTAAAAAGAGGGGAATTGTTTTTTTCAGTGTTTATTTTTTCTCTGTGATGTTTCAAAGTTTTACTGTTAATTATTTTTTCTAATTGTTTTAAATCTACTTGTAGGTGGATATAGTTAAAAGACATGACAACTCTTCTTGTAGACAAATTTTATTGTGGATTTTCCTATTTTTTTACTTTTTAAAATGTAAGTAATGGAAACTATTAAAAATCTAAGTTGGAAATCTAGTAGTGCAAAAGTTGGCTGGCATCCACACTGAAGGGGGTACTGAGAAGGGATAGCGCAATTTCAAGCCCTGCAGACTTTCATGTAAGACAGAAAATGTAAATATTAATAACAAAGAAATGTTAGAAAAAAAGTAAAAGAAGAGCTAGCCCTTCTTCCCTCTTGCCAAGACAGCAGGCTCTCAGAATGCTGATCTACGTTAGACCCTGAGCCAGTAATTTATGCCAGAGCCTGGATGATGCACAAAGTCATCTTGATCTAGCACACAGAAAATTAATTTTGAAGATTCTTTTGATTTGAGCCTCATTCAGATTCAGGTTCAGATTCCATGAATTATTCTGCACGTCTATGTCCCCAGACAGTGCCATCTCATTAGGGCCCCTGGGTTTACATCTCCCAGCCCCTCTGCCTGTAACTCTTACTCTCTGTTCTGGGCAGGGGTGAAGTGGGTGCCTCAGAGCCCTGTTGATAAATGGCAGAGCTGGGCTTGAACTTCAGAATCCAAGTCCACAGGAATTTTCACATTTTGTAGCTTCCTAAATGGCTTTATCATATTTTCACCCTTAGATAGGTGATATATCCCTCATCTATAAACTTTAAAAACTTTTAACAATTTAATCCAAACGCCCCTGATTAATAACAAGTGAATACCTGTTCTCAGAATCTCCTGAATAATCTGGTATTCAACAGGTGCGCTCTTTGGAGGCAGAGAGCAGATGAATAACTTCCTTTAAAAAATAACAATGCCCTGGAGAAGTACATAGTTAATTTATCTCATCTGATGTCTTCACTAGTACACACAGATAATTGTCCTCTCAAGAAAGGTCATTCCCAACATGTTCCCAGAACAAAGCATTATCCATATCACATATCAATTGTTGCCTTTTGCATTCACTTGTGGTATTTAATCAGTTACTTTGACAAGCAAGGTTTGAATAATAAATTAAGACATCTCAAAAACAACAACTCGGCTGGGCACGGTGGCTCACGCCTGTAATCCCAGCACTTTGGGAGGCCGAGGCGGGTGGATCACAAGGTCAGGAGATCGAGACCATCCTGGCTAACCCCGTGAAACCCCGTTTCTACTAAAAATACAAAAAATTAGCCAGGCGTGGTGGTGGGCGCCTGTAGTCCCAGCTACTCGGGAGGCTGAGGCAGGAGAATGGCATGAACCCGGGAGGCAGAGCTTGCAGTGAGCTGAGATCGTGCCACTGCACTCCAGCCTGGGCGACAGAGCGAGACTCTGTCTCAAAAAACAAAAAAAACCCCAAAAAAACCAAAAAAAACTCGGGGTGTTGGAAAAGGTGATTCAAGCTTCTTCCTTTCTTTCTTTCCTCTCTTTCTAAAGGGACTCATTCCCTGGAGATCTGAGTCTTGAGCCAGTCAGATTTAGATTTCATGTGCACATTCTCTGCTGAAGTTTTTTTCTCTCCCAGCACCAATGCTGTGGATGCACTTGTTGCTCAGGTCTTGGTAAAGCATCCCAGCTGCATGGAACTCACTTATGCCTAGCGTTCCATTATTGGAACGCTAAGCATGTGGGAGTTATTTATATCCTACTGCTCAAGGTCATCGCCAAGTTCTGATTTCAAAATTCAAAAAGTTGCAACCTCAGGCATAAATGGGTGAAGGAGATCTCTCATAAGTGGGACAGAAACAAATGCTGCCTGAAGCTGTGATGGACAGGCGAGAGAAGGCAGCATACCTATCTTCTACCAAGTGGGATTCCCAATAGCCTCCCCCGTAAGACATGAAAACTGTCATACATGCAAAATAAAAAAAAAAAAATGGGGAAAAGGCACCAAGAAAAGCACAACTGCTAAGTGCCCAGAAGCCCAGTCTAAAGTGTGTTTATAGTAACATACACAGAAAGATATAATTAAAATAAAATCATTTATAATCCTGCCTCACAATTAACAACTGTCAGTTTTTCATTATTTTTCATGCTTATACATGCATATGTTCTTGCTTAAAAGGAAATATTATATATTCTCACTTATGATTTCATAAACATCATTCTGTATTAATATTTAAGCATTTATATCATCATTTAAAATGGTTATATAGTATTATTTTCTCTGACCATAATTTATTCAATAAATCTATCATTGGGTATTTGTGTTGTTTCCAATTTTTCACTATTATGAAAGCTTTACAATAAAAACCTTTATTTATGGCAAAAAAGAAAAAGTGTGTTTAGCAGTTTGCTACAAGCTCCAAAATACTGCAAAGGGAAAAGATTACAGGGAGCCCCAGGGTGTGCAGAAAATCTAGACAACAGCATGCAGAGGGTGGCAGAGTTTGTTCCTTTGCCTGCAGGTGACATACCTTCACCCTCCCAGGCCAATGGGTATTTATCATCTCCAGGAGGGAGTTTCTAGTACAAAATCTCTCTAGCCTTCATCGTGGGAAGTTCCAGCCTGCTCTTGCGGTAGGAAGTCGGCCTGCATTCCCCTCAACAACTGACCAGGACACCTCACTCCTTTCTACTTCCTCTCCTGCAGCCACACCTTTCATGCCCAAGGCGCTTTCTGCCCATTCAAATTCTCATTTCTACTTTCTCTCAGCTCTGGTACTTTGCATCTGCCTTCTCTTCTAATATTACTCATACTGTTAGAAATGCAGCCTTGACTCTTACTAGAGTGTGAAGTTCTCAAGGTCGGGAGCTGTATTATATACTTCTGTATCCTCCACAGTGCCTTGAGCACAGCATATGCTCAGTAAGTGCTTTGCCATGGTCTGGCTTCTCTTTATCTTAGGTAAGTGCGTTTATTCATTGATGTGGTTATTGCACATATGCTGAGAATCTACTGGGAACTGCAGAGGTGGTGATGGATGCCCCAGTTGCCATCCACCTTCCTCATTCATTCCCTGGTTCCCTCATTAATTCTTCCCATGGCTCAAGTCACCTTAGAAGTTTTCCCTCATTCACTCTCCAGTTGTCACGGCTCGAGATACAAAATAGGAAAAGGACTGGGTGTGTTGGCTCACGCCTGTAATCCTAGCACTTTGGGAGGCTGAGGAGGGTGGATCACCTGAGGTCAGGAGTTTGAGACCAACGTGGCCAACATGGTGAAACCCTGTCTCTACTAAAAATATAAAAATTAGCTGAGGGTGGTGGTGCACACCTGTAACCCCAGCTACTCAGGAGGCTGAGGCAGAAGAATCGCTTGAACCCGGGAGGCGGAGGTTGCAGTGAGCTGAGATTGCACCATTGCACTCCAGCCTGGTGACAGAGTGAGACTCCATCTCAAACAAACAAACAAACAAAGAAAAAAAAAGAAAACAGAAAATGGGAAAGCCTCCACCCCTTGTGTTCTTTGGCCCTTAGTCATATGGTCCCACTTGGGGCTGCTAATTAGTGCAGGTGGTGGACAGCCGGGATGGGGTGGCAGAGAGGAGACAAACCAGGTGAGAAGAATCATAATGCATGTGCGTGAAAACTAATCTTTGAAGATGTTCATTTTAGTGTTATTTAAATCAGAACAAAAAATTAGAGATGTTCTAGTTAAATCACGTTGTAGAATATCCAAAGATGTAAGAAAATGTACAAAATAGAGTGTAACAAACGCAGAGTACAGAGCAGTAGGTATTTACAGTGGGTTGCTATTTTTGTCTTTAAAAGTCCATGGCAGAGAGAATCTATAGAAGGAGAAACTTCAAAGTATTAATGGTGAGTATATCTAAGTGGTGGGATTATAAGTGATTTTCTTCTTTGAGTTTATAAAAATTTTCTACAATGATCCCGAATAATTTTGAGTCAGGAAAGAAAAGGACAATTTTTTTTTTAAGGAAAAAGGAGACCAGGATGCAAGTCCTCCCAGAACGGCACAGCCTTCTGGCAAATTCAGCATCAGGAAAGAGTCCCAGTGCCAAGTGGGAATGCAGAGGCATCCAACCTCCGCCTCCCAGCTCAGGGGCTTGCTCACTGATGAGCCCATTCTAAGGCTGCTTTTTCTGCCAGCCTTGAAGAGAAAAATAATAGTGCATGTGCGTTTTGATCTATTTTCCAACTTTTATCTCTTCAAATACATGCAGGGTAGATGAATAAACACTTGTCACGTTTTCCCCCAAGTCACGGACTGCTGAGAAGCCTGGTTGTTATGCTAAATGAAACCAAATTCTAAAAAACAGGAAAACAGACAAACAAATCTAGAAGTAAAGATCTTTCCCAATCGATGACGTTAAAACATTGTAAGTAATACTTCCATGGTGTGTAGAAGGGATGAAACATGTTTAGATGGATGGCAGGTACACCGAAACGTAAGATAAATATGGAGGCAATGAACCGCATCTCCTAACGAGGGCGCCATTGGAGGTACCACGCTGAGACAGGTCAGAGGGGAGGCAGGGTTGTTGGAGCAGAAGCCATACCTTGGTCTGGAACGTACAAAACATGTGCGTCAGAAACGGATGCTCCCAGGCCAAGGAAAGAACTCTCTTCTCTACCATCGTGCACTCAACATCATCGTCCATCAAGACCACGTCTTTCTTTAAGGCCTTTATTGCGAAAAATTGATTGGTTTTCTTGAATTCTGCCAGGAAGACCTAGAAGGAAAGGGAAGAAGTAACTTTATTTTAGAATTTGGATTTCCACTTCTTAAAAAAGAGACAGAGTCCTGAGAGACACCTGTGTTGGGTGGGAAAAGGGGTTCCTTCTCCACCCCCATCCATCCTGCATAGGCCATTCCTGAGACAAAATGGAGCACTTCACCGGTTTCAGACATGACATCACTGTTTCATACTATCTTCATACTCTTTCCAAGGGTTTCACAAAATTATTAAGCAATTGAATGGGTTTTGAAAAGTGTGCCCTGCCTGCTCAGGGATCTGAGTGAGGGTATAATAAAAATCCAGAGATAAGTGCACAGTGAAGAAAGAAGAGTGTGGAGAGGAGAAATTGTACTTGAAACATCACTGCAAGTGCACATAAATCCTAGCTTTATGTTTTACCCAGTTTTTCCAGGCCAAAAGAAGAATGGAGGGATATAGTTCTCCTTGTGTACTTAAAAAATAAACACCGTCCAGGCACAGTGGCTCACGCCTGTAATCCCAGCAATTTGGGAGGCCGAGGCAGGCAGATCATCTGAGGTGAGGAGTTCGAGACCAGTCTGGCCAACATGGTGAAACGTCTCGACTAAAAAAACCAAAAAAACAAAAAAAAAGTAGAAAAATTAGCTGGGCACGGTGGTGGGTGCCTGTAGTCCCAGCTACTCAGTAGGCTGAGGTGAGGGAATTGCTTGAACCTGGGAGGCGGAGGTTGTGGTGAGCCGAGATCACACCACTGCACTCTAGCCTGGGTGACAGAGTGAGACTCTGTCTCAAAAGAAAAAAAAAAAAAATAAGTAAACACCATTTTCTCTGACAACACAGCAACGAATTATTCGTAGCAGAATGTATGGCACATAGTAGGTCCTAAAATGTGACTGACACTGGGCTCAAAGAATAACTTGCTCAGATTCTTCAAGCTACTAGGGAAAGATTTAACTCTGAAGTTTACTTTCCCACTTGATTTCGTGGCTCTCATATCAAAGGACACGAAAATGCGAATCAAACATTTTAGCACCTACTGTGTGTCATACAGCCTGCTACCTACTTTACACTTATGACCTAATTGTATTATCTAATTTAATTCTTAGCTCATCGCACTCTGCAAGACAGAAGTTAACAACACCAACAACAAACACTGAGTTCAAAGAATAATTTGCTCAGATTCTTGGAGCTACGAGGGAAGATTTAACTCCAAAATTTACTTTTCCCACTTGATTTTGTGGCTGTTATATCAAAGGACACCAGATGGCATATGATGGAGGGTTTCAACAATTTTAGTTTTTGCAAATGATGCAGCAACACACTGTTGGCAATGGTAAGGGCGTGGCATTTGGATACAGAAAATTCTAGCTCTAGTTTTATTTCACAGACATTTACTAGCTGTGGAAATGTGGGCAGATGAATTAGCCCCTCTGGGCTTCAGTTTCCAATTACTGCATTCTCTGACTTACAGGACTGTCGTGACAGTCAGGTAAGATGAGACCTGGGAAAGTAGACTCTAAAACGATCTCTGAATCACAGTTATTAAAATTCAGTCATTCGTTTCTGTTATTGACTTTTGGGAAAGGCTGAAGTCAATGATGTGACAACAGCCCTGAACATGCGAGTGTCTAAGTTTAAAACGCGATGGTGCAGGTTCGTGGCTTGATGGTGGCTGACTTGATAGAAGGGAATGGATGAAACTTAGATGGGAATTCAGGCAAATGAATGATGCTCACATCCCCAGAGAACACACAATTTGTTTTCTTAGGCTTAAAAGTTGTTTGAGAACAAGGGTATAGAGGTCTTGGTGAGGAAACATACTTTCCATATAAAGCCAGAAGACAGAGAAAAGACAAGTTTTGGAGTATTCTCAGTGTTGTGAGAAAGACAAACATACCCATCCTATCTTGCTTTACTATCTCCCTCTCCTCTCGTCTCCGTGTGTAGGGACCCAGGGTCCTGATGAAAAGAAGTAGACAGTTTTGGACATAGAGTGGGGGAAACCTGGGGCTCCCAGCTGTGCCTTGGGATACTAACTAAGGCTTGTAGGTTTAACTTATCATCTGTCTTATTAACCTTATTCAAATGTGGAAATCCACATGGAAACAAAGAAAGATAAACATTTCATTAACAATTAAAAGTACTCTTTTAGTAATTGCTTCTTTCAGTAAAACATCCTAAAACCGGACATAAACTAAGAAGCTGAAAAGACAATTTCCATCTATATAATGTGCTTTCAATTTTTGGTAACAGGTTATAATTGCACATTAATTGCTGCTAAATTCTAATGAAGACTGGCTGTAAAATTGTCTATTACGCTTAGATTAGCACCAAATGAGCCTACTGTGGTTCATATTATTGTGGAAATGAACAAAAAGAATTCATGAATATCAGCTACCATAAGCTGGACAGAGTAGATTTTGCTGAAAGGCAAGGCATCAGTATTTAAATCCAAACCCCAAATGGAGCACAATATTATTCAGCTGTGGTGACCGCTCAGTTGCATTTTAGTTTGTTTAATATTAAATAAACTGGGTAAGACATCCTACCAAAGTCTGGTGAGCAGGTGTGGTGTATAATGCTGCCTTTGGCTGCACAGATTCATGGAACAGTCATCTCTGATTAAAATTTTCCTGGGAGTCCCATCCAAGAATGTTAAACAAATAGTAGCCCCATTAATACATGAGATATCCTTAATATCAAAAATTACCTAAAAGCCTATATGCCATATCATCCCTCCTTAAATCACTAGCTTGAAAATTTTCCGCAGTTACTGATAGTTGGTTATAATTTCTTAAATTATCTCTTCTTCCTTCTTCTCACCTACCCCCTTTTTTTTGCTTGTCCTCCTTTCCCTCTTTCCTCTCCTTGTCATCTATGAGTGATGGAGACAACCCCCAACCTGCATGTATGGCAGGAAGAATTTAGAGGAGGGACTTTCTCCACAATTTTTTTTCCAGGACTCTCAAGCTACAGTTTTCTTATGGGCTGAATTGTGTCTATGCTGAAGTCCCAGTCCTCAGGACCTCCGAATGTGACTGTATTTGGAGACAGGACCTTCAAAGAGGTAATTAAGGTTAAATGAGATTATTAAGGCAGGTCCTAATCCAATATGACTGGTGTTTTCATAAGAAGAGAAAATTTAAGCAGAGTGTGGTGGCACAACTGTAATCCCAGCTACTAGGGAGCTGAGACAGGAGGATCACTTGAGTTCGGGAGGTCAAGACCAGCCTGGGCAACAATGGTGAGACTCCATCTCAAAAAAGGAGAACACTTAGATGCAGACATGCACAGCAGGAAGATGATATGAAGGCACGGAGAGAGGGCGACCATTAAAAGCAAGGAGAGCAGCCTGGGAAGAAACAACCCAGACAACACCTTGATGGTGAACTTCCATCCTCCAGACCTGTGAGAACATGAATTTCTGCTGTTTAAGCCAGCCAGTATGCGAGATTTTGTTATAGCAGCCTGTATTAGTCTGTTATCACGCTGCTAATAAAGACATGCCCGAGACTGGATAATTTATAAAGGAAAGAGGTTTAATGGACTCGGTTCCACACGGCTGGGGAGGCCTCACAATGATGGTGGAAGACAAAGGAAGAGCAAAGGGACGTCTTACATGGTGGCAGGCAAGAGGGCATGTGCAGGGAAACTCTCCTTTATAAAATCATCATATCTCATGAGACTTACTATCATGGGAACAGCACGGGAAAACCCATCCCCACGATTCAATCACCTTCCACCGGGTCCCTCCCATGACACCTGAGGATTATTACAATTCAAGGTGAGATTTGGGTGGGGACACAGAGCTGAGCCCTATCACACCCCAAGGAAGCTTATACAAGCCAGAAGATATTTAATAGAGAGAGAAAAAAATCACATACAAACTAAAACAATACTCCAGGCTTGAGAATGAAGCAAAAGAAGAAAAAACAAAATGAAACAAATGCAAACACCTTGTGAAACACGAAGTGGCTGAGGCACCTTCTTATTTCTTTGGTGCCCAAAGACATCAAACTCATAGGTGTGTGAGAATTACACTCTCCAAGCAAAGTAGCTTTGGAGACACAGGTTTCCAGAAAGCTGAGGCCACTATGGGTCTAGAGTCCTCGGGGTCCCTATTTATTCAGAGCCTCCTCAGGAAAGCTCTGACACTCACATGCAGTCCTGTGACTGCAAGTTTAGTTTCTTTGACCAAGAACTTGGCTCATCAGTTCCTGGAGTTGGGCCATAGCATTCTCCCGTGCAGTAGCTTACCTTGCCAAAACTTCCTTTCCCCAACATTTTGTGCAAGATAAAATCCTCGATTTTTAGTTTCATCTGCAGAGATGGTCTTTCTATGTTCAGTTCAGGTTCTGGAAGATGACACACTTTATCCACCTCATCCAATGGAGTCTCCCAGGAAATGCCCTGAGGCTCTGAAAATGGCAAGCTGGTGGTTAAAAATGAACATAGAGTAATGGAAGTCATTCTAGTTACTGAGAGCACATGCTTTCTCTTCTACTTCCCATGCTGAGGCTCCATCATAGTAATTGGGGGTGTTTAGAGGGTTTCCTGCAGTTCAGGCAGCTTTAATACCTCTCCATCTGTCTGTGAGGGCAGCACCCCCTGTCTGTGAGCCTGGCATTTGGATTTTGGAGTGTGGACTATGTCTCTTTCTTCAATAGATTGGGAAATAGTTCAACTTAAGAAACACATTCCAATCAGTAAAAGACCATATATGCAAAATACACAAGCACTGTTAATAATGCCACATCAAGGACATCTAGGGATTTTAACCAAATTTTAGGAAAAAAATGATTTTCAATTGTTTGCATGGCTCACAAACACAGTGGCATCAATTTCTACAATTTACAGCATGAGAGAGAGAGGAAATGAAATCTAGCAGATTTTTAAAGATCTGAACTGCGTTATTCATCCCAGAATTCAAGTCAAGATGCTACCTATGTTGGCCGGGTGTTGTGGCTCACACATGTAATCTGACAACCTTGGGAGGCCGAGGTGGGCGGATTGCCTGAGCTCAGGCATTCGAGGCCAGCCTGGGCGACATGGTGAAACCCCATCTCTACTAAAATACAAAGAATTAGCTGGGTGTGGTTGCGTGAGCCTGTAGTCCCAGGTACTAGGGAAGCTGAGGCAGGAGAATCCCTTGAACCCAGGAGGCGGAGGTTGCAGTGAGCTGAGATTGTGCCACTGCACTCCAGCCTGGGCCACAGAGCAAGACTCTGTCTTCAAAAAAGAAAAAAAAAAAAAAGATGCTGCCTCTGTTGGTCATTGCTAAGACATGGTCTCCTTGACTGCCTGGCAACCCTTCCTAAATGTAACCCAAACCTTTCTTTTACATTTTTAAGTTGATTTGAAGTCAGAGAAAACATAAGAGAACTTTTTAGGAATTTCTCCTGCCTACAATAATCTCTATATTTTTAAATCCCTAGGTTTATCTTTCATACTCTTCCAAGGACACTAAGTATTTTAGAACGTATGCTGAAACGACTCAGGTCTCAGAAACTTGGGGTCATATCCACTCATGAACTGCTTTCAAACAGTAGGCTGGAAAAACTGCCATAGTGTCATGAGAGTGGCTTTGAGTCCTTCTCTTTCCTACCCTTAAATTTAAGTCTCAAAGGTGCAGAGTAAGAATGCCTTCTGTGGCCTTCCCTGCATCAAATTTTAAGACAGATTTATTTCTGTAAAACCATTTGACACTGATAGAATGTAACATGCTGAAACTCTAAGAAAACATTTGTGGTTGTTCCCTCCAGACCTATCCCATTTTCTAACCCCCACCTCCTGCCTTTTACAAAGGTAAAAGGTTTTGGTTTCTTTTCTAAGAAGTGGGAGCCTCTTAACTGGTAGCTGGAGGTGGATCACCTATCAGACCAAGTAAGCTGATAACTTAAATCCAAGGGCATCAAGTTAGGGTTAATTGAGATTAATGACTGACATTGATTAGACTGCTGACCAGGACAGCTACCTCTTTTTCCCAGTGTCGGTAAACACGGCGGCCTTGCTTCATTTTTGATGGAGCATGGGAGACCAATTTCAACTGGACCTTCTCTGAAGATCTGTTCAGTATCTCTTAAGCAGCGAGCCTAGATGACAAACAGAGAGTCAGACCACCTACCCACCCACCATTGATGGAACAGCTCAGCCTGCTAACCATGGGGACAAAGGCCATTTAAAATTTTTAAATGCATAGGGTCACGAAAGCTCTCCTTTTCCTCAACGTTCTTTTGGAACCCCATATTCTGGGAGAGTCTGTCTACTGTATTTCATGCATTAACAGAACACGTTTGCCTTCTTCACACTTTTCTGGGGCTGACAGGATTCTCTCATGCTGTCTACGTCATTCCATCACAAATAAGGACAGGTGGTTAATGGATGGGAAAACAGCTGATACAGGCAATGCCAAGTCTTAAAGAGGGTTTATCCTTGGATCTAGGAATTCAGCTAATGCCAAGGCAGTAAACAGCAGGGCAAAAGTTGCCCTGGACTCGGTGTTCCATGAGGACTCTCGGGATGATGCTCATACAGAAGTGTTTTCCCCCAGGCTATTCTATAACCCAAATATATTCACATAAAGCTGTCAATCAATCTTCAATAACTTTAATGAATGTATTTGGTTCTGCAATGCTCATGCCATGAAGAATTTAAGATTTTATAAAGATCTGCATAATACAAATGCATTAAATAAATATCTAAAAGATGGGGGGTATGGGCATGGATATGAAAGCCAAGGGCAAGGCCGGTGCTCAGAAATACATCCTAGCATTTCCCATAGGGCTGCCACAGGTGAAGCAGCAGGAAGGCATGGACATCCTTGCTGAGCAGCCATGGCAGGAACGTGTCCACGGCACATGCTCCTACCTGTTGAGTGCTCTCAATCATGGCCAGCGCTTCAGCCATTAGCTTCTGGTTTATGCCACAAAGGTTGGCCACCTTTGTCTGGCATCTGTGATGCACATTCATGCCACATGCTGGAAGGAAGAAGGCAGATAGTGAGCAAGAGTGGAAGAACTCCCTGGTGCTAAGCAAATCTCTCTGGAGGTAAGACAGAGCCTTGTGGATACGGAGGAAAGCCTAAGGTGCCATGGCTGGGAGGAAGTTGACCCTGGCTCTCCCTAGTAGTGATCCTCGTGCTGGAAGGGAAGTGAGGTAGGAGGTGGGACTCAACTCTGGAGGTGGGGTTCAGACACCAGACCAAATTGAAGACTAGCTAAAACAGGGACAGGGCAGAAGCAGCTTTCCAGAAGATGCCCACCTGTGTGCCATGTCAGTTTACTGTTGCCATGGCAACACCCAGACGTTACCACCCTTTTTCTAGGAACTTAATTTGCATGTAGTTAAAAGTGGGTATAAATAGGATTGCAGCACTGCCCTGAGCTGCTACTCTCTGCCTCTGGGGTAGCCCTGCTCTGCAGGAGCAGTCGTGGAGCTGTAACACCAACAGAACTGTAATACCATTGGCCAATGAAGCTGTTTCCTTTTACCAACAGCTGGCCCTTGAATTCTTCCTGGGTGAAGCCAAGAACTCTCCTGGGCTAAGCCCCACTTTGGGGCTCACCTGCCCTGCATCAGAAGAATGTTCCTGCCCACTCCAGTCTGGGTCCAAAACATCCCCTTTCCCACCTGGGCCATGAAGAGCTTCCCCCAGCCTTTAGGTTGAAGCCCAGGAGGCAGCCTCAGCCTGCAGATGGATATCAGATGGTGAAGCTGGAGCATATATGTGGGAAGGGATGGAGTAGGAAGAGGCTAGCAATGCCAGGAGAGGTCATGGCAGAACACACCTAGCAAGACTGGACCAGGCATGAGGGCCTCAGCTTTGAAAAAAAAATCACAAAACTCTACACATGGTGTGGAAACAGAAAGCCACAGGCTTCACCAGTGTGGGCTTAGATGAGGACGCCAACAGCAACCAGGTGTTAGAGCACATTCCCCAGTCTCCAGGCCCCTGTACCCATGCCTCCTCAAAACCTCTTGTGATTATGGGAAGGGTAGAGGGCCCCAAGAATTACTAGATGAGAATCTTAACTAAGTGGATCTCAAAGACATAAAGAAAGTGATATTTCTTGCACGCATGAATTGATGGCTTAAATTCACATCTACAACCTAGTTATAAAAGGTAACTCAAAGAAAAAGAACCAAAGTTTTCTTTCATCTTTATAAGTCACATGAGATGTTAAAGCAAAAGAGGAGAGGGAAATACTTGAACACCTGTCAGGTGGGTGGAAAATGGGGTGCTGGTGGCAGCTTGCACAGCAGGGACACTGTGTGACCTTGGGCAAGTCATGCACGCTCTGGGGGCTCCCAATTAAGGATCCCCAGCACAGAACTCATGATCTATACAGGATTCTAGCTTGGGGATCCTATGATTCAGGGTGAGTATTCTGATTCATTAATCCTGAAAACAGTAGCATAAAATCTAACTTCCGCTGCCAGTGACCAAGAGATCCCTCTTGGACTGGAGAGCGTGTGCCCATGTGACTGTGTAAAGACAATTATTAGTTTTAGAAATTCAAATTTTGCTTATGAAACATCACCACTAAAGGCCAGGTGCAGTGGCTCACACCTGTAATCCCAGCCCTTTGGGAGGCCGAGGCGGGCAGATCACCTGAGGTCAGGAGTTTGAGACCAGCCTGGCCAACATGATGAAACCTCATCTCTACTAAAAATAATAATAAAAAAAATTAGGCGGGTGTGGTGGTGCACATCTGTAATCCTAGCTACTCGGGAGGCTGAGGCAGAAGAATCACTTCAACTTGGGAGGCGGAGGTTGCAGTGTGCTGAGATCGTGCCACTGTACTCCAGCCTGGGAGACAGAGCAAGACTCTGTCTCAACAACAACAACAAAAAAGAAACATCACCATTAAAATACAGAAAAATCAGATATCAAGATTTCCGAACTCCAGCTGACAGAGTCTGTGAGTAGAGAGTGTTGTAATAGAAGCAGGCACTAGGTGCTATGAAATCATGCAGTCTTAATCTTATCTGCTGATTTGCATACATGTATGCAAAGAAGCTTAGCACAATGACTGGCATCGAGTAGGTGCTTAACAAATACAAGTTCCTTTTCATCTTCATCATTTATTGCATAGATGCAGATATTAAAATATTTAGGTGAAATTTGGGCAACCCTCACCTGTAGTTTTCACTGGTCCACTCTTCTTCAAATAGTTCAATAATAAAATAAAATAAAGCAGAATTTTCTATGTAAATATTACTTTTTTTTTTCTTGACATGGAGTCTCGCTCTGTCACCCAGGCTGGAGTGCAGTGGCACGATTTTGGCTCACTGCAACCTCGGCCTCCTGGATTCAAGCGATTCTCCTGCCTCAGCCTCCCGAGTAGCTGGGATTACAAGTGCCCACCATCACACCCCGCTAATTTTTGTATTTTTAGTAGAGACACGGCTTCGCCATGTTGGCCAGGCTGGTCTCCAACTTCTGACCTCAAGTGATCTGCCCACCTCGGTCTCCCAAAGTGCTGAGATTACAGGTGTGAGCCACCTCGCCCAGTCAACTATTAACCATTACTAGACCTAGTATATAGGCATAGATAAGAGCCAGAAAAATTCACCTGAAGCAAAATATTTTCTGCGTATTTAAAATCTTTGTTGTTGTGTTGTTGTTGTTGAGACAGGGTCTTGCTCTGTTGCCCAGGCTGGAGTGCAGTGATGCGATCGTAGCTCACTGCAGCCTCGACCCCCTGGGTTCAAGCCATCCTCCTGCCTCAGCCTCTTGTGTAGCTGAGACCACAGGCGTGCACACCACTACACCCAACTAATTTTTTGATTTTTTGTAGAGATGGGGGTCTCACTTTGTTGCCCAGGCTGGTCTCAAACTCCTGGGCTCAAGCCATCCTTCCACACTGGCCTCCCAAAGCGCTGGGATTACAGGTCTGTTACCATGCCCGGCCTAAAATCTTTACTATAGAAAGGATTTTTTTTTCATGATTGTGCTCCAAATTCCACATTGTTGGCATAACTCGCATAACTCACATTCACCCTCTTTAGAAGGTGTTAGGTTTTAAGTTGGGTAGCCCCAGCTCCCCTTTCTTAGGCATCACCGTAACACCAAGTGAGGTTGTCAGCTAGGATTGAACACAGGGGGATGGAGTTTTACTTTGCTCCTTAAAACTGTAGCCACATCTAGGCTTCTCTGTGACTTGCATGACCGTGAAGAAAGGCCACCACCATCTCCACCACAAGGTCCTGAGTCTTTGTTACTAACCTATCAGGCCGTAACTCAGTTTCTTGGAGGGCAAAGAGTCCCTTTGGATGACTGTTTTCTTGGGAATTATCGTGGGGAGAGAGAGAAGGCAGGGTAAAAGGCTAAAGGAGGCCCTACTTAAGAAGACGGCTTGTAAGGAGGCAGGATGAAAGGTAGGCAGAGAGGGAGGGAAGACAGCCGGAGAAGAGGGCGAGAAGAGTGGAGAGAGAGGAGGACGCGGGCATGCGGGCGAGCGGAGCAGGCAGGGCGCGCAGAGCACGCAGGGTGAGCACAGTGGAGGGGCAGGGACCCGGGGGTGTCAGAAGCAAGAATGGAAAACAAACCAGGGCAGGGGAGGGAGAAGAGAGGGGACAAAAGAAAAGGGGGAGGGGAGCACTTGACATGAAGGTGGTAGGAGAGATTGGGGAGCAGAATGGAGCGGCAAGGAAAGAATATTCGAGGAAAGAAATGAAACAAAGCAGGCACAACAGCCGCGAAATGATGCCCAGGAGCCCCCGGGAAGTTCTAAGCTGTGCCGCGGCGCTGCTGGGACCAGCTCTTCTTGCAGGTGGATTCTCGGGCTCCCAGGACAGAGAACCCGACCTGAGACCATCACCGGAGAACCAAGAGGCGAGAATTTCTTTATTCCTGTTTCTGTGGATACGGTCAGGATACAGGATGCTGGGACACTATGTTTGCCTCTGAACTCCTGGTGAACTCTTAGGAATGCCCTGCCTATCCATGTCTTCTTGAACAGGTATGTAGAGAAAAGCACATCAGTGTCCTTTGGGGACCAGGAAGGGATTCTGGAGGCTAATGCTGGCCTCCTGTGATGTCTGCTTTAGGTAATGATTTGAAAACCTAACCCCTCCTGCCTCCACTGAGAGGTCGCTCTGGGTTCCACCAGACACGTGAACACGACTGGGATGAAGAAGAGGAGAATGCGGAAGATGCTGTGCCGCCTTCCATCACGTACCTCATTACTCAAAAGAGAGGACATGCATGAGTCAGTAGCACTGATCAAAATAGGGCTGCCAAGAAAAAATAAAGTGGCTTATATATTTAATACTTCATCATAAGAAAAGGTCTGTGCTCACCGGGCATGGTGACTCACTCCTGTAATCCCAGCACTTTTGGAGGCTGAGGAGACAAGATTGCTTGAACCCAGGAGTTTGAGACCGCTTGGGCAACATAGCGAGACCCTATCTCTTAAAAAAAAAAATAGGCATGGTAGCACATGCCCGTGGTACCAGCTACTTGAGAGGCTGAGGTGGGAGGATTGCTTAAGTCCATGAAGTCAAGGCTGCAGTGAGCTGCGATCGAGCCGCTGCACTCCAGTCTCCAGTCTGGGCAACAAAGTGAGACCCTGTCTCAGAAAAAAAGTAAAATAAGAAGAAAAAAATAAGAAACTGTATGCAACAGGTGGTTCTCCTTTTGTGGCTCTGTTCTCTGGGCTCTGCCGGCGTCTTTCTCCAACCAGAAAGCAGAGTGCCTTGTCAGTTCTTGTGGTTTTTTTTTTTTCTTCCCTAGTCCTTAATCCTAGTGTAACAGCATCTCAGCTTCTAAACGTTATCGCCTTAGCAACTTGGAGTTGTACAGCAACAAAGCCTTGCCTCGTTTTCTTTTTTGATGGTAGGCCTGAGAAACTCCATCAATAATGAATGGCAGGTTAGGCTCTGCTGCGATCCCAGCCTTGGAGGAAAGACCAGAAAACAGGCAACGGCGGTCAGAACCGGGCCGGCCTCTTACTGGGCACTTGGAGTTCACAGCAATGGTTTAGGGATGGATGCTCAAGCTAATGTTACAGAATTTCTGTGCAGGACCATGTGTCAGCCGAATGAATGTGCTGGGCTTGCTCCTTGATGAGATGACAGAAAGAATCTTACTGGCTGGTGCAAAGGAGAAGGGTTAGGGTACCACACAGCTAGACCTGTTGGGATTAGGAAGGGGCAGCCCACAGCCCACTGAGGAAACTAGTAGTAGAAAGAGCAGTGAGAGGAGAAACACTGTCTTCACTTCCCCCAGAGCTATGGTACGGCAGAAGGTGATGGAGCTAGGAGTTTGACCTTGAACCTGAACTGTTGTGCTCTTTTCTGGGATGTGGGGATGTGGGTGTTGCAGGGTTCAAGGAAAGGAATGTAGTGGCTTATTGCCCCAGAAGACCACACTTATGATCATGACTTGTCTGGGCTGGGTGTGGAAGTTGTACCCCCTACATCCTCCCTCCAGTTCCTCAGAAAGCCTCGCTCCATCCCCTAGGCGGTCCACGTCAGGCCATGCTCATCCCCTACTGGACTCACCATCACACTTGAGCCCTTGCCGTGCCAGTCCCCACAGCAGGGTCCCACAGTGTTCACAGAAGGTCGGGCTCTTGTAATTGTAGACTTTAAATCTGTGCGGCATGTCAATTTTGAATCTCTCCTTGTGGAACTGAAAGAAAGGCAGAAGGTGAAATCATGTGTGTGTCCCTGGGGCCCCGACTTCGGACGTTTTTGCAGATACCTTAGCATAACTAACAGAGGTCATAATGAAAACACTAGCATTGTGTGCATTTTGAACCATCAGTGTCACTTGTCGAGCCCTACAGTCATGCCTGAAGAAGGCAGGCAGCCCTCAGCAACTGTACGTGAGGGGCCATGCTTGCCTTCTGCATGTAGCAAGCACCTTGCAGACAGCTGAAATCTGAGGCATTCACACAGACAGGCTAAAAGCTCAGGAAGACTGCACGAGGGTTATTTAAAAAAGCGTTAAGGAAACACTGCTCCCATTTAAATAGATGAAGGTTCCCTTCCTATTTTAGTATAAATATTTCCTTTTCTCTTTCAGTTCAGAACTAGCGCTTTTAACCTTTGGAAGATGTTAAAAAAAAAAAAAAAAAAAGCCTTCTTTAAAGGAAACATTTCTATGGGTTTATCAGTATTACTGCCTAATGCGAGAAGCATTTTCACACCTATTATTCATGAACCGAGGTGACAAGAGGAGGGAGCAGTTCCTGCCAGGTGCGGTTAACAAATACGTCACATGCATCATCTATTACACAGGTGGTATCTTACGTAATCCTCAGAATACCCCATTCTATTACTATCCTTCTTTGACAGATGAGGAGATGAAGCACAGAGAAGGTAAGAAGCTTGCCCAGGACACGCAGCTCTAGAGCTGGGATATCTATAAGCTTGGCAGTCAGAATCAGAGCCCAGCCATTCTCTTTTCTGTCTCAAAATAAATGTGAAGGCTTAGCAGGATGGGGAGAGGGGAGTGGGAGAGGGATGCTAGTGGTCGACACAGAATTTTTTTAAAAAACACTTTTCCAGAGTTTAAATCAAACTTATTGCATGAACAACAACAAAACACATGGATAGTTGGATTCCTGGTGAGAATGTCAATATTCTTGTGCAGGATAAAATGCTTTATTTTCTAAAGGTTTATAATCTCTGCAGAAGTTTCTAGTTCAACAGTTCCTTTGGGAAGGTGCATAGCAAAGATGCCTTATTCATCAGCACAGCAATAGATCTAACCTTCCCGCCAGGGGTACTGGTCAGCATTGGTTCTTTAGAATGGCCGTGTAGAATTGATTAAAAATTGCTCAGCACTTACTGTAGCCATTTTCAACCAAGAGAAAAATAATTTTCAGGACTCACTTATATTCCACAGTTTAAATATGGACAATTAATAGGTCAAGGTCCATGCTGGAAGAGGACCACTTCGAATCTTGAACGCAGGGGCAAATGGCTCAAGACACCATGCCTGATTAAGACGCTGTGTACATGCTTTCCAGTATGAAAACCAGTGAGCTACATGGGGCTGGCGAACACTTGAAAGGTGGTGAGTTAGAGTTGAGATGTGCTGGACATGTAAAATAATATACCCTGGAGTTTGAAGACTTTTGTATAAAAAAATTACTTAAGATATCTGAATTTTCAAATGTTGAATTTTGTTGAAATGATATTTGAACAGATTGGATTAAATAAAATGTATTATTAAAATTAATTTCACCGATTGCTTTTTCCTTTATTTAATGTGGGCTACTTGGAAATGTCAAATCACACACACATAGCCCTCATTCTATTTATTTCTATCGGACCATACTGCTCCAGGGGTAGAGGAACAAAAGAATCCCAAAGATGATGTCCCCTTGAGTGAACAAGAAATCAAAATAGCCTGGGAGAAGATAATATCACAGACATTTATTTATGTAGCTGACAGTTTCTCAAGACTTTGTACCAGGGACTTTGTTAGTCATGGAGGTTAACAGTGATTCAGAGATTTGCATTTTTTTCTAGAAAAGCTGAAGGCATCAAGTAAAGGAAGAAGTCTGGGAGGTGAAAATTTGATTTTAGCAAGCAAAAACATGGTCTGAGAGATTGTGATCTTAATTTTAGTACCAGCTCTGCCCCTTACAGGTGATCAAACATGAACAAACTACTTTAACCTCTTTGAGTCTTAGCAGAATCACCAGTTAGCACAAGTTTATCCCCTTCTGGTTCTAAATGTGAGAAGAAATTCTACTCTGGACAAACCCAGCCACTTCGCCTTCTCTGAACCTGCCCCTTTGTTGGAGAAAATCACAGTCCTGTGCAGGCTGACTCCGTCAAATGCAAATGGACTTTCAGCTCTGCTCCAGTCTGACTGCTTTTCACGAGTCACTTTGCTTTCTCTAAGATAATTATCTCATAGATCTTCCTTTTTCCTCGAAGGCACTTGTTGCTTTCTCTTTTCCTTCCTCCAGCCGTCAAACTCCACGGGGGACACATGCAGTCTAAGGGTAGCGCCTTTGTGTGCCCACCACCAAAGCTGCACACCTATCCCCATCAGCAACTGTCTTGCCCTACTCCCTTCCGGTTAAACTATGGAAGCGCCAGGGACCAGTCTCCACCAGAGCTCGGGCCCTCTTTGCTTCCTGCCAACAGACTTGACTGTTTTCTTTATCTGTCTTTCCAGCTTTATCCATCTCTCCCTGGCCACGGGAGCACTTTCCATCCTTGGGGTCTCATTTCCCAGCCACTGTTCTCTGTCCATCATCTCCTTCACGGTTCACCTTCTTCATAATATTAACTCACAGGTTGTTTTCATGTCATCACCTCAGTCACCCTTCAGGCAGGTCGATCAGACTAACACCTCCAAGATGCCCCTGACATTTCTCTGATTAAAGCCTGTGAAGATCTGCACATGGGCCTCAGTTTCAACACCTCAACTGCACAGAACACAACCCACCTCTTCTCCTTCTGGTTTCTGTAACTTCATAGACTCTGGGTGTAGGAGCAGTGCTCTCTGAGCCCAGGTTCTCAATGTCTATTCTTTATCTTCTCCCTAACATCTCATTTTAGATTCCTTTGTAGTCAGTCCTGAACCTTCTCTATTTCCTCACTAGGCAATCTCTTCAGCAACTTTAAAATCTACCTATATGATGGTCACTGTCAAATTTATAGGGTTGGGCCCTTGTCCCAGAGGAATTCCAAGCTCATGTGAAATTGTCTATTTGATGCTTCAACTTGGATGTCCACATCTCCAACTCAACGTGTCCAAACTGGAAAAATTCATCTCTCCTTCCAGTCTTCTTCACTCCGTCATGGCTCTGTTATCTACCACACTTCTCAGCCTCGGGCAGAAGCCAGAACCTGGGGCATCATCCTCATATCCACCTCTTTCATCTAATCTTTTGGCAAATCCAGTCATTTCTAACATCAAAATCACCTGAGAACCTGCCCCCTTTGCTCCATCTCTGCTGATGTCTCACTGGTATAAACCACCAACCTCCCCGCCTGGGGGATTCCTTCCGTTTCCTCTGGTTTTACTTACACATGTCAACGCACTATTTCTACTACAGCATCCCAAAGTGGGCTTTCTACTACAAGTTGCACAAAATACAATCATTTTTCCAGGCTCCAAAGAAACCCTGCATGACCCAGGCCTTGGTGCATTCCCCAGTGTGGGCTTCCAGTCTCCACAGCCCTTGCAGCTCTCACCACACCGGTCCCATTTCAGTTCCTGGAACACGTTGGACTCTCCCTCAGCAGGGTCTTCCAGCCTGTAAGGAGCTTCCTTCCTCCTGCTCTTCCCGTAACCAGCTCTGTCACTCTTCAGCTGTCAGTTTCAATGTTCCCTCTGTTGGGGAGATTCCCGGACCACAGAGTCTCAGTAGGCCACCTGCTTACTTTCCATCCTTGCACCTTGTTCACTATCTTTGTAGCACTTAATATAAATTGAAGCCATACAGAGCTGTTTGTTTATTATCTGTTTCTCCAACTTTGCAGGACCACGTCTGTTTTGTGTTATGCTGTCATTGGAAGAACACAGTATCTTCCATGAATCAGATACCCAGTGAGGATATGTGGAATGAAGAAGGAAAGGGTGGGAGAAGGAAGTCAAAAGATTTCGTAATGACTTACAGAGTGGAGTAATAGACATTGGAGACCACAGGTGGCAAGATGGGAGGGAGGGAGGATTGAAAATTACCTGTTGGGTGTAATATTCACTCTTCGGATGGTGGGTTCACTAGAAGCCCAGACTTCCCCACTAGGTAACTTAGGCATAGAAGAAATCTGCACTTGTAGGCCGGGTGTGGTGGCTCATGCCTATAATCCCAGCACTTTGGAAGGCCGAGACAGGTGAATCACCTGAGGTCAGGAGTTCGAGAACAGCCTGGCCAACATGGCGAAACCCCATCTCTACTAAAAATATAATAATTAGCCAGGCGTGGTGGCGTATGCCTGTAATCCCAGCTACTTAGGAGGCTGAGGCAGGGGAATCTCTTGATCCTGGAAGGCGGAGGTTGCAGTGAATCAAGATCACACCACTGCACTCCAGCCTAGGTGACAGAGTAAGATTCCATCTCCAAAAAAAAAAAAAAAAAAAAATTGAAAAAAAATAAATCTGCACTTGTACCTCCTAAATACATATAAATTTTAAAAAATTTAAAATTCATAATGATAGGCTGCCCACGTGCTAGCCCAGTTCCCCCCTCCATTAGGTAAAATATAATTTGTCCTCAGATTATACCTCAAAGTTTATTGGAAAAGAAATATTTGCTTCTCAACATAAAATTATGCCTCTGTTATTATCTCTAACCTTGTAAATGCCATGTTGCTGTATCTTATCATCATTTGCCTTTAGTTACTCTTTTCCTGTCACTTCTAGCTACAAGGATTGTTCTCATATAATTAAACTATGCTTTCTGGCCACTTTCTATGCCATTTTTCTGGAAAAGTAGAGCAAGGAAAATTCTTCCTGTATATAATTTGTGTATATTTAGGAGGTACAAGTGCAGATTTCTTTTTTTTTTTTTCTCTTCTTTTTGAGACGGAGTCTCACTCTGTTGCCCAGACTGGAGTGCAGTGGCATGGTCCTGGTTCACTGTGACCTCTGCCTCTCGAATTCAAGAGATTCTCCTGCCTCAACCTCCTGAGTAGCTGGGATTACAGGCGTATGCCACCAGGCCTGGCTAATTTCTAATTCATCCTCTGGTTTGGGTAATTTGGTAAGAATCATTATTGAAGAGGAAAGAGTTTTGGGGAGATGGATGTTCACTGATAAATGGAAGGATTCAAGTTCTGGCATTATTCTGAAGAATTCGTGGGCTGTAACATTTAACGTTCTGATAAAAATCACTGCACGTCAAAGAGGAGTGTAAATACTCACCATGGTTTCTCGACTATTGATAGCTGATCCTGTGCACTTTGCTATAACTTTATCAATACACTTCTTGTGAATTGCTGCATTGCATTCTGAAAAGAAAAAAAATTGCAGCTTAAGATTTTCATAGCCTAAGGAATAACTAAATAAAAAGAATGACGGTAATACAACCGAAACCCTCTTACTTACGTCGGCACTGGTAGCCCTGTTTGTTCAGGCCCCTGTAATAAAGCACACACTGATTTATTTCAATGTTGGCATCAACATCAGCACCAACAGCATTTAAGAGGTGAATGAGATCTCATAACCCCCTAAGATCACAGAGCAGTTTCTGATCAGCAGCCCTGTTGTATCATTTGCCAAGAGTGTTAACAGAGTGTTTTTCATTTGAAGCTGCCTTTTAAAAAGTTTGATAATTAAATAAATGAGAACTGGCTGATTTCTTTTTCATCGTTGTACTTTTCAAACAAACATATAGAGATTAAAATGCATGAATGAAAATGCATGCATCACAGACTCTTTGTAGCACATTTCCCTGTGCTAGATTTAAAAATTCATGGCCTCGCTGAGCTCACTACAGACGAACAAAGACATCTGTAACATTTTATTTCCTCTTTCTGAGCATCTGAGAATATTTGCAACCAACAAAGTCTCACATGCAGGACCGATTCCTGAGTGACATCCATGATTAGAGAGAAAGAAAGTTTTGTGATTAGACGAAAGCAGGTTGATGAAAACCCGCCAAGTCGATCTGGCGTGTGGATACCCTGGTTACACGGGAGCTGTGCTTTAACAGTTTCTGCAGTAGCCTAAAGGGAAGAGTATCCCTTAATAGGCTAGGATGCTGAGAGCCAGAAACAGGAGTCATTTCAAGTCTCCACTCTGTCATAGCCTTTGCTATGTGGTTACTGAGGTTTAAACTGATCTGTTTGATGGCTGTTAAGACACCCAAGAGCCTCATAAACACTTAAACCATTAGCTACAATGGCAAAGTGCTGCCTGTTGCAAAAAGTAGCACCAGCAGGGTTGGGCCATTAGGTGGGGGAAATTTTGACTATAAAACTGGAAAACTGCTTGTAATAAAGATACCTTTCACTTCTGCTCCTTCCCACTTACCCCCAATAGCCCCCAAATTGAGGCAGAAACTAAAATCCCATGGGCATTTTTCCTGACTAGACCTGGCTTCCTCATGCACCTCTTTTATTGGATCACACCATTTGAACCTTCTCAGTTCAGGCAAGGTCACTGACAATGCTGAGGTAGCACTTACTCCAGCACACCCCCCATGGTGGAGCATGCCAGCTTAGGGGATTAAGAAGATGCAACAAAATGCATAACCCGAAGCTTAGAGGGAGATGCCAAGTTACTGTACCAGACAAACTCGTGGCAGACAGAGCAAAATGTGGGCTGTGGGAAGAAGGTGGCGGTGAACTCGTGGCACTTGACGTGGTGGACCTTTGCCTGCTTGATGGCACCCCGGCGCTGATGCAAAGCAAAGAAGCCTTCCGTCTCAAATTCACTCATGTCCTTTGTGTCTACAGGAAGAGAAAGGGGAAGAAAGTGAAGTTCTGCAACAGGGCGACTCCTATTCCAAGCTGGGTCAGGAGGGGAGGGAGATGGGCAAGGGATGGAGGAGGACCAGCACCGAGTACCTGCTGTAACATTCCAGGTACTCATTATGGTGGGTACCACACTAAGCATCTTTCCTCAAATTCTACAACACAGATTCATCATAGGGCATATTGTTAGAGGGTGAAAACAGTGTTGGATTGCTGGCTCAATCCTTCGCTCCTCTTTGGCTGGGCTGAGCGATATATCCTCTTCAAGTTTCGAAACCAGAGATTAGAACTTTGAAGGTATCTATCAACCTGTCTTTGTCACTGTCAATGATGACTCAGTCAGAAAAGGCAGGAAGTGGCAAAGGCTTTCCTGTCTGTAATTCTAGAGAATCACATGGTTACTGACAGCATCTTGGGAACAGCATTTCAGAGGTGCCAGGATGCTTTACAGCAGGTTGTTGGAGACATGCTGGAGTAGACTGGGGGGAGCTGACCAGGATTTTGTGTGAGGGGAAAGGAACTTTGGGACATTGTGTCCTGGTTCCTGATGTCCATAGTGATCAGATACACCAGCTACCAACCATATTTACCAATGTGAAAAAGGCCAGAAAATTAATAGCTCACTGCATTTTTTTAGTGTCTAGGTAATCCTGTGCATTACCTAGTCATCAGCATCACACCATCAGATTCAATCTATTCATTTTACCCTGGGCTCATGAACATTGGTGAAAGTGCTTTGGATAGTCACTGTTTACAGTGGCCTATACCTGGATGACATCTTTCCAAAGGGTTGAAAAACTAAGATAGTCAAATTATGAGAATGCTCATGATGCCCTCGCTGAAGCCCAGGTTCTCATGAAACACCAAATTGTAAGGCAGTCATGGTTAAACAGCACAGTGGACACACCAGCAGGTGAGACAGAATAACACAGGGAACAGTAAAGAAATAAAAATAACCACTGCTGCAACAAAAATGATACACAAATAAATATGTGAATAAATAAATAAGGATAATGAATTTAAATCCTAGAGTTATAATTTTGTAATAGCTTGAAGACTCTTGGATTACTTCTTCTATTTTGTTACCAATACAGAACATTGAGGTTTAGTTTAAACAGCAGGTTCATCATATTTCACAATGAGTTAATAATATTCAAACTAAATTTCTTCTATTCTGGCTAAGCAGTGGCAGTAGCCTGACAATGCGTTTGGGGCAAATTATCTTCTAAGGTACCTTAGTGTCCAATCCCTAACAGTGGCTAGACTAGAAACACTCTAGGTAGACAAAGGAGGAGCTGTGTAGGTAGAAACCTCCCCCAGGAATCCAGTCACATCCCAGGACACATTGTAGGACTCAAGTCTTTTCTGTAGTGTCCACAGATCTGTTTTATGGCAACCCCAACTTCCAGACAAAAAGCATTTCCAGTAACCCTCTAACAGTTCCACAGATGGGACATACTTTGCCTAATACTTAAAGAGTAGGTAATTTTGGTCTTTTTACCTGGAATTAGGCTGGAAATAATAGATTTGGCCTGGTAAATGAGGGGTTAAATTAAGGATCACTGAGTTAATCACCTTCTTCCACAAGTTCTGGTCTAAATGTCCAAATCTATTTACAACTTGTGACTAGTACAGTAGGTAATTTGTTTATAACATGTGACTTGTTTCTATTTCGGTCCAGATGCAATAAAATAAAATCAAAATAAGTATAAATATACTTTTAAATGTAGGGAATGAAAGTGAATTATTCTGGGGATGCTCTACAGGTTTTTACTGTAAAAATAATATATATTAAACATATTTTATACATATATCTACACATATATGTTTATATACATATGTCTACATATAGTTTATATTTTTATAAACTATAAATATATAGTTATATATAATTTATACATTAGACTATAGTACTATAATTTTTTAAAATATCAGGAATTTCTAGAAATGAATTTATACCCTGTTATTTTCTGTGATTTTCTTTATCCTCTAATTTCAATCATTATAAAACAGTAAATGTAAAAACAGAATTCTTTAATTCTTTTTGTATTGACTATATTTATTTCTCTATTTACTGGTTTGAATGAGCTCATTGGTTTTTGCAATTTTTTTTCTTTTATACTAATGGATTCTAATCTATTTATGTGGTCTAACCTATTACTTGTTCGTAGTCAATCAAATTACAAGTTTCCTGAGCAGCTGTGAGTAAACTGCCTTGCTGAGTGTGCTGAAGAAACATATTATTCCTCACCCTTGCATGGCTAACAGTCAAGTCAGGGAGACGTGGCACAGGCATGGAACAGCCAACTTTAAGAGGCAATATATGATGGTGTGGAACAGGCTCCGAGATATGTGTACCCATATTTTTTAGGAGGTAGGAAAAGAAATGGCAAAAGAGACCAAGAAGAGGCAGCTGAAAAATTAAGAGGAAAACTTGGACAATATCACATCAGGCAAGCTGAAAAGAAATAAAGTTTTCAGCATTGTATGATAGAGAGATATCAAGGAAATTGAAGGGTTAGAAGCAGGAACCGCTTTTGAGAACTCATAATCTTGGAGACCCAGAGTCTTAGGGTCTAAGAATAGAAGTAGAAGGGAAGAAAAAGAAACTGATAAATATAAACTACTTTTTAAAGGAATGTGTTAGGGAAAGAAAAAAAGCTCATGGAGGTAAAAAGGTGGAAAAAAAAAAAGAAGAGATGGTGTTCAAGATTGGGGAAGATGGATAATGCAGTATGTCTTGGGAATGAGGAAGAAACTGCAGAGAGAAGGAAGAGCTGAGGATGTCAGAGGTAAAGTTTATTGATACAGCAGGACTGCTGGGATGAGAGGTGTGCAACCAAGAAAGGGAGCAGCTGTCTCTGAGGCAGAGGAGCAAGAGAAGGCAGGAGGAAGCAACTGCATTCTAAAGTGCAGAGACAAACAGAAGACAGGGTCTTGGCTGGGCATGGTGGCTCATACCTGTAATCCCAGCACTTTGGGAGGCTGAGGCAGGCGGATCACCTGTGGTCGGGAGTTCAAGACCAGCCTGACCAACATGGTGAAACCCCGTCTCTACTAAAAAAAAAATAGAAAATTAGCTGGGCATGGTGGCACATGCTTGTAATCCCAGATACTCAGGAGGCTGAGGCAGGAGAATCGCTTGAACTTGGGAGGTGGAGGTTGCGGGGAGCCAACATAGCGCCATTGCACTCCAACCTGGGTGACAAGAGCAAAACTCTGTCTCAAGAAAAAAAAAACATAAAATAAAAAAAATTAAAAAAAAGAAGATGGGGTCTCTACCAATTATATTGGAGGCAAGGTCAACCTCCCAGAATCACAGAAGATTGAGGCATCCCCAGAAACCAAGGAGGATGGGAATGGTAGGAATAGCCATTGTGTGGGAATCAAAAGGAAATGAAGGAGATTTCTAAGTGCCAAGGTGAGTCCAGCTGAACAGTTCGACAGGCATTCATTGTGTACTTCCTGCATGCCTCACCCGAAACCTGGCACCAAAGTTAAAGGAATTCATGAGATGTGTTTTGACGGTGGCTGCCCTGCAAGGAGTTAAGAGTCCGGAGGGAAAGAAAATTGATGTGTCAGAACAGAGGTATTCACAGGATGCTATGGGACCATGGAAATGAGGAAACTATACCAGCTAAGGCAGGTGGAGGTAGGTAAAGGAGAGAAAGAGGGAAGTTGGAAAAGAAAGGTCCTGGCAGAAATGTTTCTTTGCTGAATTCTGAAGGACAGATAACTCCTACTAATGTGTGGGAGAAGGTATGGTGGGGAAAAGCCAAGGTGCTCTCTCTGGGTGGAAGGGAATAAGCAAAGCTACAGAGCTAAGGTTCCTCAGGGTGTGGGTGGGGGTCCAGCACTAGCTGGGCATTGCCAGAGTGCAGAGGGTAAAGCAGAAACTATCAGCAGTCACTTCCAGAAGATGTGTAGGTGTCAGATCAGTTTGAACACTTTCCTGCAGACAATTTGCAGATGCTGGAACACCGCAGCAGGGGCAGAGGCTTGATATGGTCAGATTGGAGCTTGGCATCGTTACTTCTAGGACAACCATAGAAGAATGGATGGGATATGGCAGGAGGTAGTAAGGATGTAATTAGATAATGAAATGGAAAAAATATTGACTAGACAACCTGAACACAAATGATTGACTGATGCATTCATATGGAAGTTGAAAGAAAAGGAGGCTATAAAAATTACTTCCAGGTTTTGTGGAGTGAGTTATTATATAATTAAATACGATAGTAAGTTACAAAAGAAATAGGTTACTTGTGAATGTGGTAAATGTAATTTTGGATACTTAGTTTAATTTGACCCTTTAAAATGTATAAGTACAGGAAATCTGGTTGGAAGGGTCTGCTAAGAAGCCAAACATAGAGTCTGAACCATAGGAATGTCATCTGATACCATCTCTTTGTAACACACTTAGCTGTATGACTTTTTCTAGCAAAGCCAGGGAGAATGAGAGGGGAGAATGCAAGGTTTGGAGATCAGACTACCCATGGCAAAGAGGGAACTAATGAGAGCAGAGTGCTGACAAAGACTTACCATGTGAGCCAGGCTACGTAGAGTTAATGGCAGAAAGTGGGCTAATAAATGGGGTAAAAGAGAAACTGGACTAAAGGCTAGTACTTATTGTCTGAGAATAAGGGCATTATTGACAGGGGGAGGAAGATGAGCTCTGGAAAAGCAAGTTCTGAGTGTGAGTCCCTGGAGGTGGAGAATTCTGAGTGATGATATGTGGGTTGAAGGTTGGTTACTGAATGGATAGAGAAGCACAGGAAGGTGTGAAATAGAAAGGTGGGGGTGGGGGGGCATGAGACAACCATGGGGAATTCTGAAGTTACAAGAGTAATAACAGGAGAACAGAGGAAGAAGAGAAAAAATGATTCCCGCTCAAAAACCCAAAACAAGCGGATTTCAAAGAGAAAGAACAAAGTAGTCTGTTATGGAGAGCTGAGCCATTTACTTCCTGGTGATGCAGAGGAGGTGAGGCTTCCATGGAAGAGAAACACGGAAGACATGGTATTATCTCAAGTGTTATCCAAATTTGAATTCCTTATCCCCCAATCATTTTCCTCCTCTTTCCATATCTCCCACTTCTGCGACTCCTACCATTTTCCCAGTCTAGCTTTTTAAGAGATATTCTCAACATTTTTTCCCTTCATTCAACTTACATTTTTAAGGATTATTTATTATTATTATTATTTGGAGACAGGGTCTTGTTCTGTTGCCCAGGCTGGAGTGCAGTGGCACTATCTTGGCTCGCTGTATCTTTGAAGTCACGGGCTCAAGTGATCCTCCTGCCTCAGCCTCCCAATTAGGTGGGACTACAGGCATGTGCCACCATACCCAGGCAATTTTTAAATTTTCTTGTAGAGATGGGGTCACTCTACATTGCCCAGGCTGGTCTCAAACTCCTGGATTCAAGTGATCCTCTTGCCTTGGCCTCCCAAAGTGCTGGGATTATAAGCATTAGCCATTGCTCCCAGCCTAATTTTTAAAGAATTATAAAGCATCTCAACTATATACACTTAACAGGCATTCTGTAGATAATTCATCTACTCTACCATGAAATCTTTCTACAACAGTATTTTCTTTTAGACTGTTCCTTTTATTTTATTCCCGTAGCTACACCCCTAGAACAGATTTTTATCACCTCTCCATAACATAAGTGAAATTTTGTAGACCAATACTGTGTAATTCCTTGAGTAAGAGTAAGTATATTCTTCCCATTAGTTCAAAGCACGACCCAAGACTATGCACTCCTCTTGCCCTCCAACATCTGTCTCTGACTCTTCATTCTGGTTTCAGCAGGAGCCTGCTGGTCTACCTAGGCTGTTTTCCCCACAGCCCTCACCCATGGCATATTCTTGCTCAAGCCTTCACTTTTTCCTCCTTGCAAGGCCATTCCTCTTCTTTAGAAAACTCAACTCTTGCTAACCTTTAATGCCCACACTGTGGAACTTACTGAAATGAAAGCAACACACACTGGTCTCTTGGTTAATCAGTATTTGTGTGGTTTAGGTTATAATTTTATCTAATTGTCTAATCTGTACCACCTCTTCAATCTGGGTACATGTTCCCTGAGTAGAAGAACACGTTTTGCTTTTCTGAATCCTTCAGAAGACGATTTCTTATACCAATAATGAGCATTCTTAAAAGAACGCTCTCCTTCTTATCATCAACAAGGAATTTTCTAGTTAGGTTATTCCATAACTTTGGTTTTTAAAATTAGATTTTTTTCTGACATACATAAATTTAGAGATGGAGTGTCAATTTGGATCTAGATATAAAAAGTTTTAAATATTACACAGATTCATTCTTTTTTTTTTTTGAGATGGAGTCTCACTCTGTCTCCCAGGCTGGAGTGCAGTGGTGCAATCTCGGCTCACTGCAAGCTCCGCCTCCCGGGTTCACGCCATTCTCCTGCTTCAGCCTCCCGAGTAGCTGAGACTACAGGCACCCGCCGCCACACCCGGCTAATTTTTTGTATTTTTAGTAGAGACGGGGTCCCACCATGTTAGCCAGGATGGTCTCGGTCTCCTGACCTCGGATCCACCCGCCTCGGCCTTCCAAAGTGCTGGGATTACAGGTGTGAGCCACCGCGCCCGGCCAAAGCTTTATTCTTAAAACATTTCCGACCACGGTGAAACCCCGTCTCTACTAAAAATACAAAAAAATTAGCCGGGCGTGGTGGTGGGCGCCTGTAGTCCCAGCTACTCGGAGAGGCTGAGGCAGGAGAATGGCGTGAACCCGGGAGGCGGAGCTTGCAGTGAGCTGAGATCGCGCTACTGTGCTCCAGCCTGGGCGACAGAGCGAGACTCCTTCTCAAAAAAAAAAAAAAAAAAAAAAAAAAATTTCCTAGGCTTATGTCATTATTGTTTATGGAATATCATTGTTTTTGCCCGACTGCATTTGCTCTCTCATTCTAATAAAATATTTAAGTTCCACAGGAATAGGAGGACTATCCATGGAATTGTTTTTCAAAGCAGGGATCTTAAAATCATTTACCAAAAATACTTGCATTCTGATGAAGGACGCTTTTTCTTTCCTTCTCTCTCTCTTTCTTTCTTTCTTTTTCTTCCTTCCTTCCTTTCTTTTGAAGGATGCTTTTTCTCCTTCCTTCCCTCCCTCTTCCTTCTCTTTTCTTTTCTTTTCTTTTCTTTCTTTCTTTCTTTCTTTCTTTCTTTTTCTTTCTTTCTTTCCTTTCCCCTTCCCTTCCCCTTCCTTCCTTCCTTTCTCTCCCTCTCTTTCTTTCTTTTCTTTTCTTTCTTCCTTCCTTCCCTTTGCTTTCCTTTCCTTTTTCTTTCTTTCTTTCACTCTATCATCCACACTGCAGTGCAGTGGTGAAATCACTGCTCACTGCAACCTCAACAACCTGGGCTTAAGCGATCCTCCCACCTCAGCCTCACAAGTAGCTGGGACTACAGGCACGCACCACCAACTCTGGCTGATTTTTGTATTTTTGGTAGAGAATGGGTTTTGCCATGTTGCCCAGGCTGGTCTGGAAGTCCTGAGCTCAAGTGATCTGCCCGCCTCGGCCTCCCAAAGTACTGGGATTACAGGCATGAGCCACCATGCCCAGACAGGACCCTTTTTCAATTTACATTGGGTCATGCTTTAGACTAATGGGAGGAATGTATTTCTCTTATTCAAGGAATTAAACATCATTGATACTATTATTTAGGTCAGCACTTTCACATTTTATGCAAATCTGGTTATTCAGATATCCTGCAATCACTCTGTCTCAGCCAACTCAAAAGTTGTACTACGTGTACTATATATCTACACCTTCCAAGAGGAAAAAGAAATAAAATTTCAGAGTACATTTTTCCCTTCTCAGTAATTCTTTCTTTCTTTTAAAAATATTTTATTATGGAAAATTTCAAATATACATAAAAGTTAAGCAAATACTATAATCAATTTCCATGTATCAATCATTCACTTTCAGCAATTATTAATTGATGGCCACTCTCTTTCAATATACCCTGTCCATCCTACACCCCGTGCCATTGGATTATTTTGAAGCAAAGCCATGGTATCATATTAACTAAAATATTTCAGCATATATATGTAAAAGATTAGCATGCCTTTAAAGAAACATAACCGCAATATTATTATCACACCTAAAAGATGAATCACCATGCCTCAATATCATCAAATATCTAGTGAGTGTTCAAGTTTTCTATGATTATTTCATAATATTGTTTTCTCTGATGTATTTGTTTGAATTTAGACCCTGAGGAATTATATATGGTAAGCCAAAACTCAGAAAGCACCATAAGTGTATAAAGTTAAAGTTGCTTCTTCTTGGTAGTAAAATTAATTTAGGAAAAAATGAAGTGAGTTTACCATCGGTAAGTTTACACGTCCATGCTGTGGCTTAGCATTTTATAAGTAGAGGGATTTGATTCACATACACAGCCTTGACAGCCTGTCTCAGGACACTGTACTGGGAAATTTCACTTCTGTGGCCAAAGTCCACATGTAACATGGAACCAAAACCCTTTAGCAATGCGTTTTCTCACCTTTTCTTGTTCTTAAAAGGACTTGAGGTGACTAATTTCAAGTATTAGCTTTTTGTTACTAATTTTATGGAATATATTTATTGACTTCTTATTTTGTATTCTACTGATAATATGGTAGCTTGTTAGAGCACATCATTTAAACATAGACAATGTGTACACACATAACCACACATCAACAGTCCTTTGTATTTAGACTGAATTCCCAAACTAAAATAAAGACAGAGTATAAAGCTTTGGGCATATGGATTCACATCACTTAAAAACAAGTGCTGTAAATGTTTTATATTTCTACATTTTTCCGGCCCAGATAGTGTCTTTTAAAGTCATGCCTGAGCACCTCTGAGAATTTTAAAACAATTTTGTGCTTCTCTTTTCTTCTGATTCTTTTCTACAATAATTGCAAAGGTAAAATAAGCTGCATTTGAGGAGAAGGCCATGCCCTCCTCACCCCCAAACAGGAAACAGAAATGTCACTTGCCACTCATTTCCAGAAAGTATCTTGCATTCATTAGCATTCGGCCTTGAGGTTTCAGCTCTAACTGGTTGAGAGAAGGAGAGAAACATCAGTCAGAATGTGAAACAAGCCCTGAGTTCAATGACATCACTGGCTACTGACGATGGCAGGAGATTTCCAACACAGAATACAATCATTGTTACTCTCCACTGTACTCACACTCATTGTCATCAGACGACTGTAGCAACCGTGACAGTCGCCTTTCTTTTCTTAAAACATCCCAGCAATTCATTAATTTTATTTGGAGATAACGACTTACATAAGGAAGAAATAAAATCCTAAAACAGATTCTATTTGGTTTTCTTGCCCTGTGATGCTGCTTATCTGAAGAACTGTCACAGGGCAGATCCAGATCTTCATCATGACAAAAGAATCACAGGCACTGGGACTGGTTTCCTTGGGGAAAAAGCTCTTCTTTTGGAGGGAAAGATAAATCCCGCCTCTTTAAGGCTGCCTCCAGGCCCCTGTCTTCCTTTCTACCTGGGATGCATGTCTAGGTTAATCAGGGCATTCAATGGGGATGGCTTTTCTCTTTTACAAAGAGAGATTGTATTTTTAGGAAAGTCTTGGATGGTCCACTAAAGAAAATTCTAATTACACTGATCTGGGAAGGAATTTATAAATGTATATAAATATATACTTCAGTACTGTATTATTATGCAGAAGAGGGCAGAACAAAGTGTCATTTTAAGGGATGATGTAGGATCTCCCATAAAGTGACATAAGGAGAAGAAAGGACAAATCCAAGTCCAAGACAAGCTAAGCACTGTTGTTAATCTATTAAACCATCCCACTATGCCATTAACAGACCAAAAAGAATAAGAAAGAAGATGACCTGAAGGTCATTATTGGTCGTTATGTCCATGGGTTATCCAGGTGAGCTGGCATAACTAAGAAATAGCAAGTAATGTCCTGTGGAACTCAGGATTGAATTTGAATCGTGGCTAAATAATTTTCTGATTATGTGACCTTGTGTGAGTCACTAAGTCTTGGGAAATCTCTGAAAAACAGACATAATAGCAATGGCTATGTCACAGCATTACTGCCATGAGAATTTTATGATAAAATAAGCTTGCATTGCTGTGACAACTATAAATTTTCATATGAGTTTCAACAGATTAATGAAAAAGAAAAGTGCTTTTCACATGGCATGTATGCACCATTGTTCTCTGGCTTGTGGAATAAGGAGTAAAGAGGGAGGCAAAAATGGAGATGGAAGAGCTATGGTGAGGGGCCGATTTCCAAATGGAATAGTGAAAATTGGCACCAGGTGACCACAAAGTTGGCAATATTCAGTACTTAGTAGTGATGGAAGAAATTAAACCAATTAGCTACTGGAAAAACAGCACCCATAGAAAGCCACATTCCAGCACATTTTGGGGAGTGAATGGGAGACAACCATGAAAACAGTCACAACCTTGGGAAAACAAAAGGTGTCTCTCAATATGGCGTTGAGAAACATGAAAGGCAAATTCGAGAGAATCATTTTCTTTAGAGAAATTAGTGTTGGAAAAGCAGATTCCAATAGAAGTAAGGGAAAATATAAGTCCCAACAACCTGTTGGCCCTTAAGATAAAAGTAAATGAAGAAATAACCTTGGCAAAAAAATAAAAAACAAAACAAAAAACGCACCAAAGCTTAAAAGTGCAAAAAATGTGCTAGTTGATTAAATGAGCATCTGAATGTCACCATGTGCTTATGTCTAAATAATCCTAGAATGCAAAGAAAAGTCTGTTAAGAATGAAATCAGCAAAATCCTAGGCAAGAAATCATACGCAACTTGAAGAGATACAAATAGAACAGCAAAACCTGCATATCAGTGAAGACTACTTAACAAAAAGATACTCACCCCCTGACTTATCCTTTCATTAATTAAGAAGGAAACATGAATAGAATCGTATTTTTAAAATTGGGGAATTGATGACTCTTTAAAAAAAAATTAGGTATACCAAATAAACTGGTCTTCGTCAGTTTCTCCCATTCCTGCTTCTACCTAATAAAATAATTAGGCTCACTGCAACGTCCGCTTCCAGGGTTCAAGTGATTCCCCTGCCTCAGCCTCCCAAGTAGCTGGGATTACAGGCACCTGCCACCATGCCCGGCTAATTTTTATATTTTTAGTAGAGACAGGGTATCACCATGTTGGCCAGGCTGGTCTTGAACTCCTGATCTCAGGTGAACTGCTCACCTTGGCCTCCCAAAGTGCTGGGATTACAGGCGTGAGCCACCACACCCGGCCCCAGGAACCCTCTTCCCAAGCCAACACACAAGTGCTGAGTAGATACTGCCCAACTAAATTACCTGGACATATCTAAGCACGGGCATGAGCACCTTTTAAAAAAAATCTTGGCATATATTTGTCTCTAAAGATTACTTTAGTGATACAAGCAAATATTTTTATACTTTCTTAAGAAGCATTACTTTTTTTAGGTCAAAAATACAAAACTGACACAAAACCTAGTTTTTAGGCTTGTATCATTCCCATTTGAAACCTGTGACTTGCAAATCTTCTGGGAGGATTTCTTAAAATCTGAGTTCTTGAAAATCTTTTGGGTGGATTTCTTAAAATCTGAGTTCTTGAAAATCTTTTGGGTGGATTTCTTAAAATCTGAGCTTAAAATCCTTTGGGTGGATTTTTAAAAATCTGAGTTATAGAAAGTAAGAAGCAGAAAGTCAGGATTCTCTCCTTTGGCACAGATGATATAAACATTTGAAAACATTTTCTGGATTTCAGATCATGTAAAAGCAGTTTCTTACGGATATATTTCCTTTTATTTTGTGCCCCAGAAATTTTCATTGGAATTTTTTTAATGCTTTGATTATTTTACTCTTCCTTTTAACATTTCTAAATACTTACTACCATAATCCAGGTTTTTAACAACTTGGTGTGCTAAGATGAATTGTGTATGATGCACATCTTAGTCAAAGTAAGCTAAGTTCATTACAGCTGAAAAAAATTGTAGGAATTGTCAAAGCATGGAGAGAGAAGACCAAACATTAAATGGATCTGTGTTCTATCCTCTCACATTCTGATAGCTTTTTACTTACTTTAAAAGTGTATTGATGAAGTTTAATAAAATTAAGATTTTGATATCTCAACGTGTTCTGAGTCTATTGGGTTAAACAAGTAATTTCTAAGTTAAAAAGTATTAGAGTTGTTGTTTGATAAATCTTGATTAAGTTTTATATACAAATACTCTTCCCAAAACTGAAAAAGTGAATGAAACTGACAACTGGATTGATAGACAAAAACTCTTCCCCCACTTAAGGTGAATTTGAGATATTCCAAGCCTGCTTTAACAGTTTTAAATAAACAATAATTTATCATAGTCTAAGAGACTTTCTACATCTATTTGATGTAGGCATCAAAGAGATCTGAAGATGTCAATGTGTTCTACAGCCAATAAAGAATAACCATTGCCATTATCAAATCACCAGTAAGGAAGTGGTAGGGAGCCTAGTGACCCGAGGCCAGTGTAATCACACCCTCAGATTGACATGGGAGTTCTGAGCCAGTCATCTGCTACCATCACACTTATCCCTTACGTGCATACACTTTACACAACGTTACCCATATTTCTGTCTTCCCGTTGTTCTTCCTGCACCTCTCAGCCAGCGAGTAGAGCTCCACGGTGGTTTCAGAGATGAGGTCCACGTTTTTGCCTTTCACAATGATCTGCATGACTCTTCCCTTGTTGATATGGGCATCAAAAGTGCTGTCCCAGGGTGGGTACATGGTAGGCTTTTTCTGGATATACATCTGCCCGTTCTCTAGGAACAGAAATGTAAGGTCTTATTACTGCTTCAGCCAGGCCTGGAAAATAATTCAGTTCAACTCAACAGTAGCACCTGCTCCCTCTGTTCTCTGGGATATAGAATTCTGTTGTGAAGACAAAAGTAGCACATAAACAATCAGAGACAATATGGGACAGAATGAGACAGTCCCCAGGTCCAGATGCAAGGTGATGCATTGAACCTTATAAGTCCAATGTTGATAATTCAGACAACAATCTGCTAATGCCTTGGAGTGGAAATTGTTACCGAAACACCAGGCGTTCTAGGTTCTGCTGCTCACCACACAGAAAGCCAATGACGGAGATGACGAGAATTGCCAAAGAAGAAGGCTTTAGTTGGGTGCTGCAGCCGAGGAGGTGAGAGCTCAGTCTGAAGTCCATCTCCGTGACCAACTAAAACTAGGGATTTATATAGCAGGGAAGAAATGTAACTTTGTGTGAGAAAACAGGAATTCGGGAGGGGTAAGGAAGCAATCATGATGAACCAGTGGCCTGGCGCTTCAGTCTCTGGATGCCATGATCTGGTGAGTTTCAGTTCTTTAATATTTTTTTTGAGAGGTGTGGGGATCCTTTCTTGAGGAAGAAACTCAGATAAAACAAATGTAAGTTCCAAACTTTAAGATCAGAAGGGTCCATTTCTATAATTAGCCAAAAACAACCATCTATGGGACTATTGGGTTGGTTTCAAAATGTTATTTTCCTATTCAACAGTGATAAACCTCACTGGACCCAGGTTAAACATAGTCAATACAAAACTACTGTGTGTTCATCTGAAAGACATAGTGGCGTAATTTCAGCATATAATGAATGCTCCTTTGAGAAATATTTACATTTTTTTCCATTTGACATAAATACAGTAAGAGACAATGATCTTTAAAACATAATGAGCCATTATTTCCTTCTCTAATTCTTGGGTGAAGATACATTTTACATGTACCACGCACCCTCAGCAAAAGCTGATGAGCAAGTCAGAGAGGTGGTGCTGATCTTTACCCGTGGAGCCAGCGAGGCTGAAGCTGACTGCAAGCCTGCAAGTGAGGAGAGGCAGGCAGGCAGGAGCCCTGGAAATAGTAACGAATCTGCAGATAGGAAGGTCAGTTTAGGGGGAACCTCCCTAAAGCCGCTCTGTGATTGGCAAAGAGTTTACTAATTAAGAAGTTTTTCCTTGTCTTTCATGCACATTGGATTTTCTCTGGTATTTATTCTTTAATCATCTCAGAAGCAGAAACCTGCATTTGAGTGTTTGTTTCTTGTGATATAAGCACATTAAGTGGCAGATTTAGCAATTCAGAGATGTCGATTAAGCAAAAGGGGAAAAATCCGCTTAAAGCCAGGAAATAAAGCCCTTCTAACTTTCGAGGGCCCCTTCTGTCCAACACACAAAGCTAAACAGAGCAGGCATTTAGCATTTGTTAAATTAATATTTATTTCGGGGGTATACAAGGAGTTGAATAAGCTTGAAACTCAAATGTTAGATAAACTTGGCTAGGAAAGATATAAACCATGAGACTACTAAAGGTGGAATAGAAAGGGGACATGTTTTGTGGGTTGGTTAAAAAGAAATTGGACTGGAGATTGGGCTTTTTAGAAACCAATGGTAATATTAATGATCACGGTAACATTTTACTTCCACAGACCTGAAGCTTCCCTTCCGGATAATTCCTTTTGATGGTAACCATTCTCTGTGCCTGGAGAAAAGGGCCAAAAATCCTCTGAGAAGGGGCAAAAATCCCCAAAGCAAGGCACTTTTTACATTTTCATTCACCACGTTTGTATTCACCTAAACAGAGGACCCTATCTATCTAGAGTGTTACCGTTTTAATGACTCACAGCCCCACAGCCCCGTGGCCTGTTTGTCCTTGTTCTGTTGGCTCATCGTGGAAAACGCAGCCTTACACCCCAAGAACTGAAATGTGTTTAACTTCTGTAGAAGTAAATATTGAATGATAATATTCAGAGTGATTTCTTTTCAGAACAGACCCAAAATAAAATCAAAAGCAAAAATCTCTAAACTCCCTCCAACTCCACAGGCTAATATTTAGGAAAACTAGTTTCCTCCTTTTCTGACAAGAACTCTCGATCCACATGGCTGATTAGACCAAGTTCAAAGGCAAGGCCAAAAGCAAAAAAAAAAAAAAAAAAAAAAAAAGGCCCTCAGGAGGCAAATGTCAGGGAGACCTGAGATGGTAAAGAGAACTGGATCCAGGAGACCCATTAAGTCAAAGGCAGCTTTGAAAAACTCAGACATTTTACACTTCAAAGATGTCTGTGACATTTGAAAGGTTTTAGGTTGGGAGCAAGTGGCATTCACACTTTTAACTAAACAGGAGAGAACTCTGGGCAAAAAGGAAATCAAGATGATTCAGACAGTCTCTCTGGCTTTGATGTGTTCAGAGTGGCTGGAAGGACAAAGTCAGCTGTGAAGCAAAAAGGCTTTTGGTGGGGAATGCAAAATAGTAGGTTTGGGAACCCCAAAATCTGAACTCTGAGTATCTGGCAGGAGGTTCTCAAAGTCTGAGTTAGTTTCTTCTTGCATCTGTAAATGTCCCTGCTCACAGGCCTTTGCAGGACAACCCTATATAAAATAACACACATCCCTGCCCCCAGTCCCTCTCTTCTTTACACTGCTTTTTGTTCCTTCATTACCTGCTATTTGTATTTTTGTTTATTGCCACTTTCTTCTGCAAGAATAGATGCTCTAAAGGGAAGGCAGTCTTCCTGAGTTCCTTCAGCTTATTTGGTTGACTTTTTTTCCCTCTATGCTCTGGCCCCAGCACTCTTGCAGTGGTCTCTCCGTAAATACTTTTGTGTAAGTGAACTCTGATGGCTTCCATAGTTACTGCAAGCCTGCATCCATCGTCATTATCATTCCCTACAAAGTGTCCGCTAAAATCAAAATGCACGTAGGGAAACAAGAAAAGGTGTGCAGTCAGGAGAGTTGTGGGATCTAAACTCCCTCCTACTTTTCCTTTGGAAATCCATGGCAAAATTACAATGCAGAGGTGAGGATCTCAGAGAGTGGAAGCCAGCCGACGTGACCACAGAGAGATTCCCTACACATAAGACTGTTGGAACGGAACATTCTGAACCCACAAACGGGACGCTGGGTGGCTGTTCCACTTTCCCCCTCACCTTGAGCTGCCTGCAAATATTTAAACCTGATGAAATGTCACTATTCTTTCATTCGGCCAAGACCTTAGTGAGTGCAAAAGTACGTTTTCTGAAATTTGGATTCTAATGGCTAATTATAGATGCTTTGTAATATCCACTGAAGCTTTGCCAAAGCAGCAGTAAGCAATCTTTAGAGTTGGTTGGAAGATTATGCAGTCTTAATCTACCTAGACTTATTTAAAGTAACCAGGCTTAACCACATAGGCCCATGTTCTACTTCAGCTCATTAGAGTTCCTTCCTATTAACTCCTTAGGTAATTTCCTCAGCCCAGCTTTCTCTTTCCCTTTGTATATGTGGGAAAAATGATACAGTGCAGCAGAGCCACCGGTAGGCCATCGGGTCCCGGTTTAGAGTCCATCACGAAATGTGTGTCCATGAGGAAGTCCTTGGCTTTGCTGGGCATCAGTGTCCTACATAGTAGGATTTGGTTCCACCAGATGATGTCAAATGTCCTGGAAGACCTTGCTTCATAGATAGTTCATAGCAGGATTCTCCTCCTCCTCCCCCACCTTGAAAACCCACTCAAGCTTACCTGATTCGACATACTCTTTGACGAGCACAGCACAGTAAGGGTTAACAGCCTCGCCCTGACAAGACTGGCAGGACCCGCAGTCAAAGTTGGACAAGCCAATCCGAAGAAATGGCGACATGGTTGCGCCCTGGAAAAAGACAGAAGACAAACTCTGTTTGGGGGCTATAAAAGATATTATGTTTGGTGCCCCATGGCTACTTAACCAGTGCTTTATCATGGATGGCCAGAACCTCACATAGGTCCACTATCCCTCTGAACAAATGTTTTCACTTCCCCTTCTGCAGAGGACACTGCTGGACTCACCCAAAACCACACACCGACTTGCCGAGGGGAGAGGCTTTCCGGAACTCACTCAACCTCGCTAGTGAGAAGTAACTCGAGAGTTAATTCCACTCAACCTAATGGAGTTAGGCCCAATGGTTGGAGAGTGAGGCAAAAGTTTTCCAACATTTTATGTCTTCTGTTATTCAAGTAGGTGCCCAGGAAACAGCACACAGTAATCAGAAAATGAGTTTATATAGCGCGAGTCTATTTTAGTCACACTAGTTAAATATGACACCGCAAAATTCTTACATGGTCTATTTATGTGTGTAATGGGATTGGCCCAAGGCATTCAGCAGCTGATCCTTATTTACCTTGGACATTTTCAGAAAGGTCTGCTTTCTTCACAGTTACACACACACACACACACACACACACACACACACACACTCTAAGCCTTTGAACATCACAAACCACATAGAAAACTCCAAACTAATTGACTACTATAAAATAGGGCTTTCTCATATAAGGATGAGCAAAATACTTCATAAAAGCCCAAAAATCAGTAATTATGCTCTCCAAGGGGTTTAGATGATAGTTATCAAAGCGTTAGCTACGAATCCAGGAATCTAGTCTAATTCTTCATCTATTGTTCCATTATCGAGTGTTCTGGCCACTTATGTGAACTAGATACCTCTTCTTTTTTACCTACTTTTCTGAGGTCCCATTAATCTGAAACTATCATCTGATATTCAGTGAAAAAGTTACTTCCTTGCTCCGTCTCTCTTTTTGACAATTTTATACTTATAATTTTTTCTAAGCTTTCATAAGTAAGCCAAAGATAAGAAACAAAGCGTTGGTTGTCTTTTCTGCCTTTGTATAAAGAAAGAAAACTATTTGAAATAATAAAGACCTGGAAGGAGAATCAGTAACATACCTGGAGATCTTGGGCCTGTAATACCTCATCTAGCTAAGCCAAAAGGGATCTCCAGTATGCTAAATGCCAGTGTTCTTTGACTCTACAAAAGAGACAAATTAGGAGCTTTTGACAGGCGCTGCTGATTTCACAGATATTAATGAAGTCCTAATTTCCTGCAGAGTTTGGAAGGTTTATCTAAAGGAGACGGTTGGGTAAACATCACGATTTGCTGGGTTCCGTATCTGTCACGTTGCTGAATTAGCAGGTAGATGACTTACAAATTTGTCTTTAGGGGGCCCCCTTTGTCTTGTCAGTTTAGAATTCCCAGGCAGGAGCGGGGCTAACAGCTGTGAGTTCTCCAGAGAGAGTTTCTTTGAGAATCCCTTCTTTCCTGGGCCACTTGGGTCTTTTAGACAAAATTTCATTTCTCCACAAATCAGGAAAAATCACTGAGAATAATCTTGTTACAGGAGTTTTTGCCCTGTCGGGACTTCTTGAAGATTTCCTTAATCCTGTTTGAGTCCAGAGGGATCACTGACTCACAAAGCCTGAGTTAAAGCACCTGGCCTTTTCTGGTGTCACCCTGCTATTCCCAGGGTGAGTTTCTAATCAGGCAACAGCAGCCCAGCAGGCGTCTGGGAAATGCTGTCTCAGGAAGAGATAGAAACCTCCAGAGTGACCAGGGCTTCCACTACAGCAAGGAAGAGAGTTGGGGCAAAACCCTCTCTCCTCCTGAAGGTCTTGCCTAGACAATGATTTCTTACTTAATAAGCAATGCAGATTAAACGGCCGTTTCACCAGATTCACTTGCACTATTCTGTTACTTCTAAGCATTTTGACGATTTGTCCAATACATGTGTGTTCCGTTTGACAGCGAAGTCAGTATCCCTCTTTCTAAAGGTCTGGTCACAAACCTTTAGAAATGTATGTCAGACACGACGTGACATACACTTGACATCTAGAAGACAGAATAGGTATTTGTGTGGTAATCTTCACACATCATTCAACAGAACTGCAAGCTCAGGTGTGAGTTTTTCAGGCAGATGGCAGCATTTTACACCTAAACTACAGAGTGCTTTTCTCTGTGTAGTTCAGAGTGCTTTTTAGGTGATCATGATGAAAAATAAAGAAGACACACAAAGTTAGTTTAAAGTCTCTCCGGATTTCCACCAAGAACACTTACTATTTTGATCTATTTTCTCTAGTCCCTTTAAATTAGCAAGTTTTGTGTTTTTTTTTCTTACGTGCTCTGATCATCCTGTGGAATTATATTTGGCTTTTTAAGTTAACATTTTACCATAACATTTTATTCAAGTTTCTCTGACATTTTCTCAGGCTTCCTTGTCATTCTTGCATGGCATCCTATTGACAGTAGTTCTACGATCTGCGTTACTAAAGTCTGTAGCTACATATTTCGTCTGTTTCCAACTTCTACACGCCAGAAAAAAAATGCATCTCTAAGATAGCATCTTTTTTTTTTTCCTTTTTACAACCTTTCCCAGTTTTAGGAATACTGCATCAGACTGGATCACCAGAGTATTACAATATTATTTATCAAGTGTTATTCCTATTGGTAAGGTCTTACACATTTAAAGAAAATAAGCAGGCCGGGCGCGGTGGCTCACGCCTGTAATCCCAGCACTTTGGGAGGCAGAGGCGGGTGGATCACGAGGTCAGGAGATCGAGACCATCCTGGCTAACACAGTGAAACCCCGTCTTTACTAAAAATACAAAAAATTAGCTGGACGTGGTGGTGGGCGCCTGTAGTCCCAGCTACTCGGGAGGCTGAGGCAGGAGAATGGCGTGAACTCGGGAGGCGGAACTTGCAGTGAGCCGAGATTGCGCCACTGCACTCCAGCCTGGGCAACACAGCGAGACTCCGTCTCAAAAAAAAAAAAAAAAGAAGAAAAGAAAATAACCAAACTTAACAGTAAAGACCTACCCAGGGAAATAGCTATGGTTAGTGTAGCTTAGCCCGAGGCATGCTATTTCAGCACATATATTTTTGTCTAAGAAACTCTCATGTGTTTTGTCTAAGAAACTCCCATGTGTTACACAATAGACCACCAGGATGGCTGAACAGTAGAAAAGAACTTTATTGGCAATATCAGTCTGCACACCAGGAAGAGACAGTCTTCGGCATGTCTAACGCCATTCTTACATAATATGGGTATACAAATTTGTAAGAAAAGCACTGCTTATGACCCAAGAAAATAAACTGCAAAGGCACAAGCTATACAGGATACAAAAATCATAGTTGCAACTAATCGTGGAAAAATGTTCAGCCGATGAGCAATTTAAGACATGCAGAATAAGACACTATGTAATTGCATGTACCATTCTTGAAAAGACAAAACTATATGAAGAAAAACATCAGTGGTTGCCAGGAGTTGCAGCAGGGAGGAGCAGCATGAGCAAATTTTGGGGAAAGACAGAACTGTTCTCCGGCTTGATTGTTCGAGTGGTCACAGAAGTCTAGACTTAAATTCACAGAACTACACCAAGCCAAAAGTCAATTTTACTGTACGATAATTCAAAAACCAAAAGAAAAGAAATATATGCAATTGGTATTTTAAGGCATGTGTTATAAATACAGAGATTATAGAGATAAAGTAAAAAGAATATAGATGAAAAAGCTGCATATTAAATTAAAATCTTAAAGTAATCAAAAGTAGCCTCGAATTACTAAAGGGAAATGATCAGATCTTTAAAAAAATTAAAATAGCTTTGGTTCTGTGGTATTTAAGCTCTTTTGAATATTTGCAGTTTGGCAAACACAGCTGAGAATAAAATAACATTAGAAATTAATAATGCATTTTATTTGAGGATAAATTAACATTTTAAGTCCTAATTTAAGCTGTAAAAAGAATTACAATATTTAAAATAGATAATAAAATAGTCTGGGCATGGTGGCTCAAGCCTGTAATCCCAGGACTTTGGGAAGCCGAGGTGAGTGGATCACTTGAGGTCAGGAGTTCGAGACCATCCTGGCCAACATGGTGAAACCCCCTCTCTACAAAAATGCAGAAATTAGCCGGGCATGGTGGGGGGCATCTGTAATCCCAGCGACTCTGGAGGCTGAGACAGGGGAATCGCTTGGCTCCCTGCAGAGGTTGCAGAGAGCCAAGATCATGCCATTGCACTCCAGCCTAGGCAACAGAGCAAGACTCTGTCTTAAAAAAAGAAAAGAAAAATATATAATAAAAACAATAATATGTTTTTGCCCATGCAATTATCAAATATTTTTGAAATGCTGTTACTTAATGTTGGTAATGAAAAAATGAATCATACACTTTCACACAATGCTGCTGGGTATGTAAGTTACCACATTTAACAGATATACACATGTGTGTATATGTAAGTATATATGTGTGTGTCTATGTATGTATATGTGTGGATGTAAAAATATGTGTATCTATCCATCTATATTAAGAACCAAGAAGATGTGTAATGAATACACAAGAAAGAAATAAACATGAAAGATTTTCGTGGGTTGCCTTTTGGTGTTTGGAGCAGATAATAGGGGGAAGGGGATTTCCCTGGGTGTTAAGCAGAAAGGAGAGTTTCTTAGACAAAAATATATGTGCTGGAATAGCACGCCTCGGACTAAGCTGTGTGATCTGTCCTCTGTGCACTCTAAATTTCAGTCGGTCTCATCTTCACTCTCCATTCACGTGTGATCTGAGAGACCAAGAGAGTTGCCCCTTCATCAACTAAGATGGACTCTAAGATTAAAGAAACAAAAGTTACCCAGGGGTCGAGGATTCAGGGCTTGGCTGGCATCACAACCTCCTAAATTCCTACAGCTACAGGAAAAGCCACACCCTTGCTAGTCTCCCTAATAATAAGAATAATCAGGTGAAGTATGAGACTCTTCCTAACTCTGATTTACAACCCAGACCCCTGCAACTCTGATTGGACAGGGGACCAGCCTTCCAGGCATTCTTTCCTGATAAGGAAATGCAGACCCCAAGCCAGTTTCAGCAGCTTACAGGTGCTGCACACAAAATGTCATTGTGTCCTATAATTTGCCTTTTGACATAAAGAGCCAAATTTAGCACTTCATTTTAATGCTAAAACTGTTCATCAAAGTGAACATGGGATGTATGTTGGATATATGTTTACCCCTGGCACCTGCACTTAACTCTCCTCATAAATATGTATAGATTTTTCCCCAAAGCTTTCTGAATATGTCTGACTCTACTGTGTAATATGGACCCTGGGAGGCATAAAACCAGCCTGCACTTTCCCTCTTTGAAGAGAGAGCACCTTCCGTACACGCCGAAGACTGTCTCTTCCTGGTGTGCAGACTGATATTGCCAATAAAGTTCTTTTCTACTGTTCAGCCATCCTGGTGGTCTATTGTGTAACACACGGTAGTCTCATACTTTATGACAACAATCTATGCACAAGAAGACTGACTGGCCAGGCTGTTCCGAACAAGGCAGGGGCTAGGTCCCCCCATAGACCCCTTGTCTGAGCAATAAAGTCATGCATCCAACTCTCTCCTGGAAATCTCCAAGGGGACCCCAAACTCACCAGGTCCCACACAGAACTCCCTGCCTTCCCTTTCAAACTTGCCTCTTCCTTCATTTTGCCAGCTCAGTGCTGGGTGCCGTGACGCCCAGCCCTCACCCGCTGCTTCAACTTTACCCTTCCCCTTGTGCCCCACGACCCACTTGCTTCATCTCCTGCTCCACCAATTCTGCATCACCTCTCTTGTGACTCACAGCAGCTTCTTACCCTGCCTCCCCTGTCCAGCCTTGGTCACCTCTCAGTCTCCATCACATCTCCATGCTCCAGCCTGAATGATCTTAGGATCTTGCAAAACTGCTGCTGTTTCTCCAATGTGCCATGTGTTTCACAGCTTCAGCCTTCTAGGAGAGCTACATCTCCTCCCTGGAACGCCTCCCTGTTTCACTCCATCCTCCCCGCCCCCTTCCTCATCTTTCGAGTTCCTGTTCAGTCTCTAGCTCCTCTTGGAAGCCTTCGTTCCCCTCCTCCAGGGCCCTCCCATCAACACCTCTCCATGGGAAGTTCTCAGCCCCGGCTCCTGCAGTTCTCTGGGTCCACTGCTAGACAGCACCTGTCATATTGATTTGCGTCACACCTGCCATTTCTACAGTCTGAGTGGGGTTGATCCTGTGGCTCCCAGCTCTCAGCCCTCTAATGTGGGGACTTAGTAGAGCCCCACCAGGATGTCGCCTACTTAATTCTTGAGATGCTACATACACTCAGGAGAGGGGTTTGACTCCAACTACACAAGTCTGTCTGGTCTCATCTGCAATACATTTAGCAAAAACTCCTCAGAACGAGTGCATTTGGGTGCCTTATTTCCCTCATCCCCAGTGAAGATAAACAATTTCCCTTTGTGATCACATTCCTTTGGAGATGTGGTCAGCTTGTGGGATAGGGGAAGAGACAGAGTGCTGGTGCCCACGCTGCCATATTTCCCTAGAATGTGCAGTTGGATTTATGGGTTCACGTCTGTCTTCCTCAACAATTCCGAGAGAAGGGGCCATGACGTCATCATCTATGTGCCTCCAGAGCTGATCCCCCTGTCTGATATATGCTAGAGACTCAGTGCATTTTTGCTTAGGGAGTTCATTTTCAAAAGCAACATTTTACCAAATCTCTTCATCTCATGCATTTGTTTTACTTGCAAGAGTATACAATGGTCAAATTAAATGACAGACAATTACAGAGGGAGTCAAGAGCAAAGGATTCAGCCCAGCACTTGTTGTAAGCAAAAGATCGATGCCCTCATACACTGAACTGCTGGAGTTATTTAAACTCTCTAAGCCTGCTTTCTCATTTGGAAATCACTGATAATACTATTACTCATCCCAAGAGCCATGAGGATTAAATGGGCAAATACACACAAGGTGCTTAGAATGGGGCTGGCTCAAAGTAAATACTCAATAAATGTTAGTTATTATTATTACAACTCTGATATATTTTCTAATGGCCTTCTCGACTTCATTGGTGTGTACCAAAAAGAGCAGGAGGAAAGTAGAAATAGTCTTTTAGGAGCATAACTGGGTTAAATTATGTGACCTTCCTCTGCGCTCTGCTACGGAGCTCGCATAAAACCCTCCATCTATCTCTTGCAGAGCACTTACTACCCTCTGATGTCTGGATGCAGTCATTATCATGATGGATATCAGGTATGTCCATCCAATCTTCCAAGCTTTTGCTACCCCAGCTGCAAAACACCATCATGATATATACTATGTTACGTGATGTTATGTGATGTTATTTATTTATTTATTTTTTTTGAGACGGAGTCTTGCCCTGTTGCCCAGGCTGAAGTGCAATGGCACGATCTCGGCTCACTGCAACCTTTGCCTCCTGGGTTCAAGCGATTCTTCTGCCTCAACCTCCCGAGTAGCGGGATTACAGGTGCATGCCACCACGCCTGGCTAAGTTTTGTATTTTTAGTAGAGACTGGGTTTCACCATTCTGGCCAGGCTGGTGTTGAACTCCTGACCTCAGGTGATCCATCCGCCTTGGCCTCCCAAAGTGCTGGGATTACAGGTGTGAGCCATCGCACCCGGCCCATATGTACTTTAAAACTTCAAAGGATCTTTACTCTTACAGGCTCACTATTTTCGGCTTTAAGTGTGATCTCATTTGTCTTTTGTGTGTAGCTTTGATGCAGGTACATGATCAAGTATAATTGCTCAGTGCTTTAGGTCACACGCTATTATGTACTGAACTGAGAATTCTGGTCTTTTGATTCTCTGGACACTGACTCACCTATTTAGCTAGGCTGATTCACCCTCCACAATTCAAACCCCCAGAATGCTTTTACAGAGATGCTGAGGATGTCCACATAACTGAACCTGATAGGGACAAATTCCATATAAATAGAAAGCAATGGAAGTATAATATACTCTCATCAATTGAAAAAAATATCAAGAATTCTCTTCCTCAGAAGCAAATGAAATAAGAAATAGCAAATTTCTTCATTTAATAAAATGTTTGGATAGCATTTGTATTACTATAATTCAGTGGGAGATGGCTCAGTGTTGGGGGAGATTCTTACAGAATTAAAATAACAATAGTCATCACTTGTATCAAAACCTCTCACATATGGAAGAGAGAACACAGATTAATCAATAGTAAATTTGTGAATGAGAAACAAAGCATTCAATGGTTTCCAATTACATCTGCTCAGCCAAATTTGGTAAACATCAATTCAGAAAAATTTTGGCAAATTAAACTACACCGATAGCTTTTGCATTTCTTTATGAGATAGAAAGTTTTCTTAGGTAAAAGTGACTGCTGTTAAAAGAAACATATAAAAAAAGACCTTTTCACAATGTACACAGAAAAAAGATGATAACTAGTAAAGAAAATCACATAGTTGGGTAGCGTTTTGCTTTGTTGCTAAGACTTCTACTAAGTAGTATAATAAAGAGGTTAAATATTAGCTTTCACCAACAAAAATGGTCTCAAAAGTGAATTAAAATAGTAAGTATGGGCCAGGCGCAGTAGCTCACGCCTGTAATCCCAGCGCTTTGGGAGGTTGAAGTGGGAGGATCCCTTGAGCCTAGGAGTTTGAGACCAGCCTCAGGAACAAAGCAAGACCCTGCCTCTAATTTTTTTTTTTTTAATTAGCTGGGCATGGTGGCACACACCTATAGTTCCAGCTACTCGGGAGGCCGAGGTGGAAGGATCACTTGAGCCCAGGATGTCGAGGCTGCAGTGAGCTGTGATTGCACCACTATACTCCAGCCTGGGGGACAAAGCAAGACCCTTTTCAAAATAATGATAATAATAATAATAAAGTATAAATTGAAGATAATATTTTAAAATAACCCCTACAATACAGTGACAAAGGAAACCCAAGCCTAACAGTCAACCCTCAGTCAGAACTAGAGATGAAGGAGGCTTCCTGGACAGACCAAGTGCTGCCCTCTTGCCTGCCAACATTAACAACACTCTGCACTTTCCCCAAAAAACCAACGATAGTGTTGAAGTTAAACCTTGAAATATAGAAAATAAAACACCTGGGATGACATTATTAATCTTCTGACACCAATTTTAATAGGTTACATGAATAGATAGTCCCACTAAGGCATAGCCCTGGTCAAGTTACACTGTTACTTAAGAAAGCTGTCCCAGTCTTTGTTGAGTTAAAGCCTAATTCTTTTTTTTTTTTTTTTTTTTGAGATGGAGTCTCGCTCTTTCACCCAGGCTGGAGTGCAGTGGCGCATTCTCTGCTCACTTCAGGCTCCGCCCCCTGGAGTTCAAGCCATTCTCCTGCCTCAGCCTCCCGCGTAGCTGGGGCTACAGGCGCCCGCCACCTCGCCCAGCTAATTTTTTGTATTTTTAGTAGAGACAGGGTTTCACCGTGTTAGCCAGGATGGTCTCGATCTCCTGACCTCGTGATCCGCCCGCCTCGGCCTCCCGAAGTGCTGGGACTAATTCTTAACCTGTTATTTAAAAGCCTCCGTGTATTGGGTTCAAGTTGCCCCCTTCACACAGCACGACTCTCAGTGGAGTCCCAGCCTGCCTGAACTCCTCTCGGTTTGCTGAAGCTCCCTGAATATCTGTCTCTATGGCTCTGTTCACGCCATTCCTTCTGTTTCTGAGCTCTGTCATCTCAAACCAAGCATAATCACCATCTTTCAAAATCTTTCTCATGCTTCATGAGATCCTTAAAAAATCCTATGAGATAGAGTGGGTATTACTAGTTACTCACCTAATATTAAAATAATAATCACATTAATTATTGTAATGAACTCTCATAGGCACTTTGACTTATATTGTCTCCATAAACCCTTCCAGTAGCTGTCAGGTGGACAGGACAACTACGGTAGTTATCTCCATCTTATTAATGTATAGATTTTATGGCTGGGGCTCAGCAAGTTTAGGTGACTTGCCTATGGTTACAAAGTGCTTGGAGGGCCTGAATTCAAACTCAGGGCTCAGATTTCAGTCCCTTTCCACAGCATCCTACCACCTGCCAGATCTAGCATCTTCAGCCGTATTCCAAGCCCATGTCTGATGCTTTCTTCTTACCTACTTTTCACTTTTGTTTTTCTCCTTCCAGAATCCACAGAATTAATAGCTCAGATGGGGACAGTTACGGGTAGACTTTCTCCTACATGGGAAGGGTCCCCTCTTACAGGACAGAGCTCTCACCAAAGCGACATACAAATAAAATGCCTTCTGATGTTGAATATGAACTTTTCCCCTTCAGCTCAGGGTGCTGCCACCAGTACTGATGTGAAGAAGAAGGGAGAAAAGTGGGTGAGGAGGGAGGAGGGCAGTGGGCCAAGTCTGTGAGTCTCACCAAGTCTGGATCCTTGGGCCCCAGCTGGCCCACCTCCCTCTGTGCTTCCAGTCCCTGTGAGGTGCCTCCTGGCTGCAGCAGGCAGACTCTCACTGATGTAGGACACAGCCTTGCTGTCCACCACGGAGTTCAGCCAGTCATAGAAACAGTGTTTAAAAGGGGGTTAGGCTTTCCATCAGCTTTTAGCCCACATTACAGCATGTGCTAGGTGACAGTTGCCTGCCGTGGAAATCTGTCATGCATAACAGGATTCCTACATTTTCAGAGTCCCAACAATTAATGACTTTAAAATTATTGAAGTCACTTTTGAAATGACTATGGATTTATTTTAAGTTTTTTTTTTTTTTTTTTGAGGGTAAAAGTAGGGGAAGGTCAATTGCGGTAAAAACAATAATTGTATTAAAACTCATCAAATATTCTATTAATTTGGTGTGAAAGTAATTTGCAGTTTTTGTCATTACAAGTAATGGAAAGAAAAAAAAAAAGGCTGGGCATGGTGGATCACGCCTGTAATCCCAGAACTTTGGGAGGCCGAGATAGGCGGATCACCTGAGGTCAGGAGTTCAAGACCAGCCTGATCAACATGGCTAAACCCTGCCTCTACTAAAAATACTTTTTTTTTTTTTTTTTTTTTTTTTTTTTTTTTTTTTTGAGACGGAGTCTTGCTCTGTCACCCAGGCTGGAGTGCAGTGGCACAATCTCGGCTCACTGCAAGCTCCGCCTCCCGGGTTCACGCCATTCTCCTGCCTCAGCCTCTCGGAGTAGCTGGGACTACAGGCGCCCGCCACCATGCCCGGCTAATTTTTTTGTATTTTTAGTAGAGACGGGGTTTCACCGTGGTCTCGATCTCCTGACCTCGTGATCCGCCCTCCTCGGCCTCCCAAAGTGCTGGGATTACAAGCGTGAGCCACCGCGCCCGGCCTCTAAAAATACTTTTTAAAAAAACTTTGCCATTAAAAGTATTGGCAAAAATCACAGTTACTTTTGCACCAATCTAATAATCCCATCTTGCCATACTTTATGTTGCCTTGGTGCTCTCTGTGGGGTCATTACACTTTCAGTTGTTCAGGCAACTGCCTTACAACTAATTCTGATTTCTGAACAAATCCTTAGCGGGTATCTTAATCATCGAAGATGTCAAAAGGAAAAATGGAAATAGTATATACCTGGATGTCCCAGACACTCTTACTCTAAGTCCACGAGCAGGAGAAAAGAAAGGCTCACCTGCCTCTTTCCTCCTTTATCTCCACACAGAGGATCATTCCCAGGTTGGTTTCTTTGAGGGTGATCTGCTGGAGACCATGAAGTATCATTTTGGAGAAAGTCTTCTCCCAGGGCTCCATAAATCAAAATGCTGGGGTGGGGGTAAGGTCAGGCTTGGTTCCTTTCCTGCTCCCAACTCCTCATTTCTAGACCTCAGCTCTCCCACGAGCAGCTGCCCTGGGGAAGAATCCTTGAAAATGTTGTAGTCACCCACAATCTGCTGGTATTATTTTGGGAACTGAATGAGATAAGGTATGAGGAAACTCCATAAACTCCTACGTGCATTGCACAGATTAAACGAGTTAATATGTATAAAACAGAACAATGCCCAGCACATAGTAAGTCTTCTATATGTGTTTATTTTCATTATTTGAAATGCTAAACAACGTTCCACAATTGGGAAAATGGCTGTCCAAATCATAGATATTCTTTCTCCTTCTTCCTCAGGATCCTTGGTATTTATGACCTAATGTTCTATGATTACAGTATCCACGATTTCTGATTATGGTGACTATGCATCCATTCACTCATTCATTCATTCAACAAACAGTTACTAGAGCTACTAGGCACTAAGTGTCTTAGGACACTGCAGTCAGCCAAAGAGACAAAACCCATCCTTTGTGCAGGGGTCCAGATGCAAGAGACAGACAAGAAAGCAGAAGAATATAATATGAAATACACTAGGGGACTTCCATGAAACAAACTAGGCAGAGGAGAGAGGTGGGGAGTGCTGGGTGGGGCAGCAGGGAGGGCTTTGCTGGTCCCGAAGGGTCTCTGTGAAATGATGTTGAGTAAAGACCTGCAGGAGGGGAAGAGTGAGCCACACAGACGACGGCCAGTGAGCGTTCCCGGCTGAAACATGGGTGTGAGGTTGGAGCTGCCAAGCATGTTCTGGGAAGGGGGATGGGCTGCATGGAGTGGGCAAGGGGTAGAGAAGACAGACAAGGTGGGCGTGCCCATGGGGCTGTCCACAGGCCATGGTGAGAACTTGGAGTTCAGGTAGGACACCGCCCGAGGGGTCTGCGTGCAGTCTTCAGCTTTGAGTGCAGAGCAGACTTATTTACACCTAGAATGGGGGTAGCCTGGTCCCTGTGTTGAGAGGAGTGTAAGGAGCACGTGCAGCAGAAGAGAGACTACTGGGGGCAACTTCACTCTTCCAGTTGATGGTCGGGGGGCACCAGCAGAAGGACCCTGGCAGCATGCAGGGATTCCGAGATCTCTCGATGGGATGCACCAAGTGACTGAAGATGAGGGAAGGGAAAAGGAGGAGCAGGGCGGCCTCAAGATTTGGGGCCCCAACCCATGGTAGGAGGCCATCCCCATTCACAAGATAGGAGCACTGTGGGAAGAACTAGATGGCGTGAGAAGATGAGACATTTTGTTTTGGACACGTTAACTTTGAGATAAGGAGAATACAGTTGATACCTTTTCCGAATCAAGAATTAAGACACATGAACTAAGGATGTAAAAGTTGTATTTTCAGCAGCCAGTTGCTGAAACTTCTTGGGCAAGTGGGTATTTATTGGGAACCATGGGACTAGATATTTGAGGTCTAGGTCACATAATTTCCATATCTAGAAAACAGCAGTCAGTAAAAGATACAAAAACTGAAATGATGATGATGTTGGTTATGAGGACAACAGCACCCATCACTTACCAAGCAGTTCTAATCATGGTCATTATTAGAAAGCTCATATTTTCCCTCCTTGTGTTTTCAAACAGAGAAGCTTGCCCAGATCTGGGCCTCTCCATCTAACCTATCCTCCTTCCCCATCCCTGCACCCCAGGAAGAAGAGTGATTGATCTGATGGATAAGTTTGTAAAAGAAAATAAAATCTCAGGCCCCCCAAACCCGTTATGCCAAGGGGAGAGGTAAGCCTGGAAGCTGAGTCCTGCCACCGTGCCATTCTTTTTCCCCAGGAGACAGCAGTCACTTCACAACCCTGTGTCACAGCATTCTATGTAAGCCAGGCTCCCACAATGACAAAAGGCCCCATGCTTCTCCCAGATGGCCACCGTCACACACTGCTCACAAGGAAATTCCTTTCTGGCCCCTAAATCCTTCAGGCTCCACATTCCCCTACAAAACAAGCCTATGCCGATTGCAACCCTAGGACTGCAACCTAAGCTTAACTTCTAAAAGTGAGTTCTGTTTTAGAAACTCAACCGACAATGTTGATTTCAAGCTCATCTTCCCAGGTACAGAAGAAGGGTCAGCTGAGATCAGTCACTCTTCTCCTGACTCTGAGACAGGTGCATAATGGATTTATTCCTCTGCTCCCTGTTCTCACACATTTACCTTGTCTTATGTAAGACATGGATTTGGTAAGCGCTAATTAGAGCCTCCCTGCCTCCCTCCTCCCTCTTCCCTCCTGCTTGCCCCCTCTCCTTAAGCACTGAGTTCCTAAAACCCTCTTTGGAAAGCACAGGTCACAGATGCTTCTGGGGCTGGTGTTTTTCCCGGGTGTGTCCTCAAACTTTAGCTTAATAAACCTCAACTGATAGAGAAACTTGCCTCAGTCACTCATTGTTTGGTTAACATGTTCTACATGAATAAACTGTTCCCACCCATCTCCACCCTCCTCTTCTCATTTTGCAGGATCTGCTGATCTGCAGAACCATTTCTGCACTAGTCTTGGCCATGTCATAGGCTGGGGTGGGGTGGGGGGCGCATCCCCCTCAGTTGGCAGGGGTGAGAGGGTCCCTGCCACAGTCCAGCATCGCCTGGGACGCTGTGAACAGAGACGACCAACTTATTTGCCTGAACGCTTTAGCCATCTCCCTCGATCTGGCCTTTGTTATAACTAGTGGACATGCTTCTCCATCTCCCTGTCTCCTGATTCGCCACTCCGTTTGTTCTAAGCACAAGCACAGCCAAGAGGGCTTATGTGTTGGATCTCCCACAACCCACAAAACTGTGCAAAGGACTCACAGTGAGTAAGCAACAGCACCTGAACCCAGCCTTGGTGGCTAAGTGTCTCCACCCAAACTAATACGTTATTTCCTGTTAGCAAATGTCTTTGAAGGTTAGGTCAGGGAGGACATGAATGCATGGAGGTTTCACTGTAGACTGTTTCTGTCTGCTCCCACCTGTCCCTACTTGCAAAGGACCTGTTATGACTGTAGGGACAGGCTTTCCTGGCAACTTGCTTAATTATCTTAAGCACTAATAGGATGTTTCTTTTTGTCTGTACCTGGGGCTTAATGGTCTTTCTACTCCATGGCTATGGTTTGAAGAATGAAGAAGTGGGTGATATAAACAGAGACGGAGTTTCTCGGAATACCCTAAGTTCTCTTCTGGATGTCAGGGCGCCTGTGCCTATCTGGGTAATTTTCTCAGCATGTCATAAGCCTGTGCAATTCCCTCCAAGCTTCTGCCATTCATGCCTTTAGAAGTGGCTGATTGGGATCAATGAGGATTTCTATGGACAAAGTCTAGAAAGAAGCTAACTTCATCAGATAAAGTTGGGAGGAACTCAGCCTCCCTGGCATCATCTTCTAACCATGGTTAGGATAATCACTTACTAGACACAAAGATGCTGCCTTCTATAGGAGTAAATGGAAATGTAGGACTCTGCTCCTTGTGTCCAAATTTACTCTGAAAGGACGACCTTCTCTCTGACTCTACCATCTTGTGACCCAGCAGCTCTAACTGAGACGCTGGATCCCTTGCAGACCTCCTGACATTTCTTCCTGTCATGAAGGTGCTCACTGACGAAGAGCACACCGCCCAAAACAGGGGCATCAAGTTGGGGCCAGGGACTCGAGTGCTCTGGTCAAAGGGTGCCTAGACTGAGAAGGGGAGCTGAAGCCCCTGGGCATGGGGCTTTGCTGTTCTCGAACCTTTGCATGGCAGAGTTCAAAAAGGCACAGAGACCCAGGGAGGAGTTTACACATGAAGGAGCTTGCAGTTTGTAAATGTCGGTGTCATGGAGTATAGGCTAGCTCTATCAGTTTCCAAGCTGTACAGTCTTGGACAAGTGACTTAATCTCTCTGTGACTACATTATCATATCTGCAAAACAAGGTGTATAATGGACCCACTTCTTCAGGGTCTATGAAGGATTGGGTCTGTGTCTGTGTTGTGATGATTTAATGAATTAATCCATGGAAAATGCGTATGACAGTGTTTGGTGGAAAAGATGGCTATGATGATCACATCACACTTTTCTAAAACATCCTTAGAAATTCTCCCTCATGAAAATACCATGGGAACTTGTTGCATGGGTCATCAGACATGGCCCAGAACACCTCTGAACCACTGCCAAGGGGATGAAGTGACCCGCACATTTGTTTTTTGCTATTAGTCACTAAGCATTTGGAATATCTGCCTACTATATTGCAAAGCACTGCACTGGATACGCATATGGGACAGGGTTCATGTTCTCAACGCATTATGGGGTAGGTATGCAGCAAACCTCTCCTTCCTAGAGCGCGGTCAGAGAAGGAGACTTCGAGAGCCTGGGCTCCACTTTCTTAACCTCTGATCCCATGAATAGAGACGTGGCTGATTCCCATGAACTTGGCGTCAGAGACAGAGCAAGAAATGGCAAAGTGAGCTGTCACCCTTGGGTACACCAGTAGCAAAAACACTCCTGTCCTCCTATGCTGCTGTGACACAACACCCCACTTCCTCCTGCAGGCATGTGACACTTTTCAAAGAAAATACAGTATTTGGTAGTATCAATACAGCAAGCGGAAGTAGCAGTGCTCAGTCCTCAGTGAGCTAACAGTTTTATAGAGAATACTCTACGGAATCCTCCATGTGCCGGGTCTGCTGTAGACTGTTTCTGTCTGCTCCCACCTGTCCCTACTTGCAAAGGAAGTGTTATGACTGTAGGGACAGGCTTTCCTGGCAACTTGCTTAATTATCTTAAGCACTAATAAGATGTTTCTCTTTGTCTGTACCTGGGGCTTAATGATCTTTCTTTCTACTCCATGGCTATGGTTTGAAGAATGAAGAAGTGGGTGATATAAACAGAGATGGAGTTTCTCGGAATGCCCTAAGTTCTCTTCTGGATGTCAGGGCGCCTGTGCCTATCTGGGTAATTTTCTCAGCATGTCATAAGCCTGTGCAGTTCCCTCCAAGTCACAGGAGGGACTATCACAGTCACAGGAGGGTTGCTGCAAATAAAGGGACAGGGTGGACTAGGAAAGGGCACCAGAGGAAGGGTAAGAAAGAGCTGGGTCTATCTGGGTGGCTGTATGCGTTTAGGGAAACGTGAATTGCTCACATCCAGTTGCAGTCAGAAATGCCGCCAGCTTGCAAATGCAAGTGTCGTAAAAACTTGGTTGCAGTTGTTTGGGGTTTAGAATCCATGGAAACTCTAAAATTAGGTAATACTTAGGTTCCTAGGCCAGCCCTTTCACTGACCGTTCATCTGCTAATTCAGAAAGGAGCCAAAATGAATATATAAAACTGACCACCTAGTGGCATTGTTCTAGCTTACGGGAGTCTCTATTTGTTTTTCTTCCTCACTGTGACATTTCAGATTTCCTGTAGGCTGAGTGTCCACTGGGGGCCTAATTTCCGAATTAAAAAAACTATTAAGTTGTTTTATGATGTGAGAAGAGGACATCTGTACTCTCACCTGTCAGCAGAATGGAGTCCGCATGGTTCTCAGAGATGGTCCTGGAGAAACAGCAACATCAGCATCCCCGAGACCTCTGTAAAAATGCAAATCCTGCAGTCCCACCCAGAGCTGCTGGGTGAGAAACTCTGGGGTGAGGATGGAGCTTTAGCAAGGCTGCCAGGGAACAGATGCACACTGAAGTTGGCAAAGCTGCCCTGAGGTTGGCTCTGCCAGGCCAGGCCTGCAGCTTTCTCATTTCTGTTTGCTCAGAATCCAGCACAGTGCCTGGTGGTTCTAAATCAGTGGTTCTTAGAGGGTGATGTTGCTCCTAGGGGACATTTGGCAATGTCTGGAGACAGATATTTTTGGTTGTCACAAATGGCGGGAGGTGTGCTCCTGGCATCTAGTAGGGTGAGGTCAGAGATACAGCTCAACAACCTACGATGACAGGCTAGTCCCCCAAGAGCCCTCCCAAAACCAATAGTGCTGAGGTTGAGAAATCCTGTTCTAAATAAATGGCAAGGCCAAGACTATCTCCCCAACCCATTCCTCACCACTTCTCATCACTTCCTCATGTTCAGTGAATTCTGGCCCCACCCAGAGGATGGAAGAAGGTAGACTGAGGGACTCTGTCTCTCTCTTTTTCCCATATTTCCTTCTCATTTAGGGACCACACATGGCACATGAATTGACCAAGTAAGATGTTCATAACGAGGCTTTTGAATAGGTAAACGGATGAATCCATTATAATAAGGCAGGAAATAAATCAGTTAGTGGATCTGTTTTTTTTTTTTTTTTTTTTCATTTTGAAAGCTGAAAGTGCCCTTATTGATCCAGTGGTCTGCCCTTTCATGTAACAGAAGAGAGAACTGAGGCTCAGAAAATTAAGGCGAGTGATCAAAGCTATCTACCTAATTAGCAGCAGGAAGGGATTAGGAGCCAGTTCTCCCAGCGCCTCCCTGGGTCCTCTTCCGGCGGGGCCAGTGTTTGACTCTTCTGGGCATCACTCAGTGAGGATCTGATTTGAATAGGTGATTGGATTTGCTCCTGTACGGAGTGTTAATATTACACATGCTGAAGGATTGTTTAAACAGCCAGATGTCGGACCCTGTCAGACTTAATGCTTGTGACTTGTACTGATTTCTGAGTAGTGTACCAGCGTCCAGTGCAGTAGCTGGCATTCAATTAGCCAGTGGCCGGGTGAACCACTCACTCTTCATACTTTAAAAGGGGCTTTTCTATATTCATCATATGCATATAATATGAAGAGATTAAAAGCTTAGCTTCTTTAAGAAGTTTCCTAACTGGTTTAAAAACTCTTCTTAACTGGTTTAAAAACAGTACTTGGTTATGGGACATACGGCTTGCAAATGTCAAGCTTCTACTTTATTTGGTGAATTTGTCCTGAGCCATGCAGATTATTTCGTGATGAGAGACATTACTTGAAATGTGCTTCAGTCTATAGTCATCCCACCCCGAATGCACCCAGTCTTGTCTGAAACGTACTTCAGCCTGTTCTTACAAGACACCAATCTCTTCAGAGAACATGACAGCATTTTATAACTGCAATGTCATTATTCTCCAGAGTAGCAGGTAAATGGAGTGAATAACTATCTTCATTTTTAAAAGGAGTCCATTATAGATTAGTGGCAAATAACTAATAGGCACAGAGCACTTTACAGTTTACGAATAGCTTTTCAAAGATGAGAATAACTAAGAGGCTGCTAAATCTAAGAGATGTGCTAATTTATTTCTTCATTGGCCCTTTACCACAGAGTTAAAGAAGCACTATTCTGTGGATCCTGTTTTACTGCAATACTTGCTAAATTGCCATATGTTCTAATTTTCTATTTTTTTCATATTTCCCCCTGAATCTAAGCTCTATGACTTCAAAAGCAATGTTTAGATTTTGTTTTTTAAAAAATAGGTTTTATTTTTTAGAGCAGTTTTAGGTTCACAGTAAAATAAGAAGGTACAGAGAGTTCCCACTTCACCCCTGTTCCTGCAGATGCAGAGCTCCTCCCATTATCAACACCCCCACCAGAGCTGGGGAGGAGTCTACATTTGCATGTTCTTATCACCCAAAGTCCATAAGTGAACCTCAGGTTCACTCTTTTTTTAATTTTTTTGAGACGGAGTCTCACTCAGCTACCCAGGCTGGAGTGCAGTGATGCAATCTCGGCTCACTGCAACCACCATCTCCCGAGTTCAAGCAATTCTCCTGTCTCAGCCTCCCGAGTAGCTGGGATTACAGGCACCCACCTTCATGCCTAGCTAATTTTTGTATTTTAGTGGAGACGGTGTTTCACCATGTTGGCCAGGCTAGCCTTGAACTCCTGACCTCAGGTGATCCACCCGCCTCAGCCTCCCAAAGTGCTAGGATTACAGGCGCGAGCCACCGTGCCTGGCCTGGGTTCACTCTTGACACTGTACATTCTATGGATGATGAGATGGATCCACCATTACAGTGGATCATACAGAAGTTTCACTGCCTTAAAAATGCCCTCTGTCTCTTCATCCTTCTTTCTCCCAGCCCTAATAGGTATTAAAATAAAGATATTATAATGGGAATAATATGGTTCAGGCAGCAAAAGAGAGGGACAGGTTACCAGAACAAAATAGAATGTCCAGAAACGGATCCAAGTACATATAAAAGTTTTGTGTTTAAAGAAGATGGTATTTAAACTCAACAGGAAAGGGAAAGATTGCTTAATGAATGAGACTGTGTCTACCAGCTAAAACCTACATTAAAGCTAATATAATACTAAATTCAGATAGATTGGAGACATTCATCCAGAAATAAAACTGCTAAACCACTAAAAGTACTAGGTCATATAGATCAATAATTATGCCCTTTTGGAATTAGGAATGACTTCTTAGATGTGATCCCACAGACAAGCCCCATAAAGGTAAACATTTCCAAGCTATTTTACATAAAACATGTGTGTTATTGTTCTCACTCATAGGTGGGAATTGAACAATGAGAACTCATGGACACAGGAAGGGGAACATCACGCTCCGGGGACTGTTGTGGGGTGGGGAGGGGGGGGAGGGACAGCATTAAGAGATACACCTAATACTAAATGACGAGTTAATGGGTGCAGGAAATCAACATGGCACATGGATACATATGTAACAAACCTGCACATTGTGCACATGTACCCTAAAACCCTAAAGTATAATAAAAAAAAAAACAAAAAAAAAAACGTGTGTTATTAACACACATAAAGCTGGGAGACATAACTGCAAAATATGTGGCAAAATATTTAATTATTTAAATATAATTAAAAAGGGCAAATCCCCTAATCAAAAAACGGGCAAAAGCTAACAACAGGCAATTTACAAAAGAAACGTTATCAAGGGCCAATAAAACAAGTTCAATTTTACTAGAAATAAAAGATAGGTAAATTATCCAGGTCTTTAATCCCTTCTCTGTGATTCCAAATGCCAAAAAGCTCTAAAAATAGAAAAAAAATTATTCTGTGATATAAACTAATTTTGTAGCAAAACCCAAAGTCTGACATGAAGCTTTTTATAGTCTATTTATTCTACTGAACATGACACTTAATATCCTTCCCCAGTACAAATTTTTTGGGAAAATTTTGTAATATACAGCATATAACTTTATTACCTTTATAAAATATGAATTATGAAGCAGATCTCGCTATAGCAATTTGGATAAGAGACCTCTACAAGCTTTATAGAAGGAGTGTGTATTAAATGGCTTTAAAGTGATAAGGAGAGTGTAAGAAAATATACTGGCCGGGCACGGTGGCTCACACCTGTAATCCCAGCACTTTGGGAGGCCGAGGCGGGTGGATCACGAGGTCAGGAGATTGAGACCATCCTGGCTAACACGGTGAAACCCCGTCTCTACTAAAAATACAAAAAATTAGCTGGGTGTGGTGGCGGGCGCCTGTAGTCCCAGCTACTTGGGAGGCTGAGGCAGGAGAATGGCCTGAACCCGGGAGGCGGAGCTTACAGTGAGCCGAGATCACGCCACTGCACTCCAGCCTGGGGGACAGAGAAAGACTCCGTCTCAAAAAAAAAAAAAAAAAAAAAAAAAAAAGAAAATATACTTACAAGACTGTTCATTGCAGCATAGTTTAATAATAATAAAACTAGAAACAGCCTGAAGATTCGAAAATAAGATATTGTTTAAATATATAATGGCATGTAACTATAATGGAGTATTTTATAACCAGTGGCTTATTATTTAAAGAAAGAAATTTACAGAATATACTTAAAAGTTAAACAGAAACATACTAAATATATGTGTATATATATATAATATAAACTCATTAAAAAGATAAAAATCTATGTCAGTGGGAAAAAATTTGGAGCAAAATGTTATCTCTTAGTATACTGGATATTAGGTGATTTTAACTAGTTCTTTTTGGAATTTGCAATTCGAATTTAAAAAAATAATTCAGTATAACAAAAAGGGAAAATGTTTTTCACATATTTATTCGGTTTGAAGTCCTAACAATTTTGTGAAGTAGGATTAATTGTTCCCATTATAAAGAAGGGAAAAATGGATGTGTACAGAAATGAACACTTTCTCCAAGGCTGCCGAGCTTGTAAGTAACCTGGCCTACTTCTGCTGACTCTAACACGAGTTCCTTTTCACTACAAGACCTCTGTTCTCCTGGTCCCAGGTATCACCTGGCACCATTCAGATGCCCAGTTTTGATAACATTTGGTAATTTAACAAGACTCTCTTTCACCTCATACCAACTTATCAGGAGTTCCATATGTGGAAAGTACTGTAGGTATCTAAGCCATAGTTCCTGTTTCCAAGAATCCTCCAATCCTCATAATGGGAGATTCCCAATTTAAGAAACAGCAAAAATTTATAACTTTACTAATAAGTTCCATTGGTTTCGGTCAGGGAATATACATTGTTTCCATAGAAATGTTACCCATGATGTTAAATCCACATACGTATTAATACATTTTTTTCAGTACCAAATGATGCTATGAAAGTGTGAAAGTTACCAGTATCAAAATGGAGTCACTTATGTCAAACCCCAAGTAAAAAGACCCGGGAGGTTACGAAGGAAGTAGGCAAGGAATTCCCCAAAACCAAAGTATTCCAGACAAGCTGCTGGCCTGACATGCCTGTCTCCAGCCCTGCGCCAAGGCCACCTCCTGCACTGAGTGCTGTTTCAAAACAGCCCATGTCCACCTCCCCTCTTGGTCTTTTGAAGTCTCCCCTCACCGCACCTCTTTAGATGCAACCACAATCCATCAAAGCAGACAGATCCTGATTGCAGTCCCCTGCTCTTCCCAAATAAGCTCTATGCTTTGGAAAGTCAGTATGTCTGTCACTCATTTTAAGCTGACGAAACCAACTGCTGTGGATTTGCCATAGATCTATGAGGAAATGCCCCCAGCCTCCCATATGGAGTTCTAGGAGCACCACCCTAGGGCAGCCGTGGCAGGGGATCACAGGCCCTCTTCCCTCCTACTGAGCAGTGGAGTCAGGCCCTGCCCCCAGTTCTAGGTCACCCTTGGGGACAGTAGCAAGTAAGGGGGGCCCTGGGGAAGCAGGTGTGAGTGGGGAGGTTTGTGTGTGTGTGCGTGGAATGAGGAGGATGAGGAGAAGAAAAGGAGTGTGTGAAACTGATGATTACCAGTGAGGGCATTTGAAGGTCCGGGCAGCTCTTGGCTCTAACCCCCCACCTGCACTGAGCCTGGGTGGTCCCAGACACAGATTCCTTCAATGTCCCTTTGCTGAGGGGTATAACCCCCAGGGTGGGCCCAGCCACTTGCCACAGGCTGGAACATGGATGTGATGGTGTCAGATCACCTTGGCAGTGACCTTGGCAATGACCTTGTCTATGCCCTTGACTCCCTGAGCCCGGGCTCTGACGTGGGACAAATGTCCACTGTCTTCTTTCGGTCACTGTTACTTGGGAGCCCCATGACAGCAGCAATTGTAGACTAATGAATAGCACACCTCTAAGACTTTAGTGAGAAGCAGACAAGGCTATAACTGAAAACATGTTCTGGAAGATAAAAAATTATTCTAATAGTAAAATACAATTTTATTATTATGCTCTAAAAATCTCTTCTCCTTGTCCCCCTCCCCTTCTCCTCTTCCTCCAGCCAGTTCTCCCTGTTCTTCTCCTAGGCAAAAATAGGATGACGAGTGGTATCCAAATGGGGCACTGGGCTTCAGTGTCCTGTCCCAGCCCCACAGCTGACAGCACAAAACAACATCAACCATCTTCCGGGCACAACACTTTCCTGAGGTTTGAAAATTTGAAATTCCAATAGGTTTTCTGGGTAAGAACCCTGGGAGAGAAAGCAGCATTAAAAACAGCCAGAGCATCTCCTCCATCTGTGTTTGCTTACGAGCTGCAAGAGGAAGGAGAGGCTGGAGGCACCACCTTCCCTCCCAGAAACAAAACAATACCTACGGTACCTTCGGAAGAATACCTTTCCCCATCCCAGTTCTCGCTCTCCCAAGCCAGGGGCTCAGAGTAGCGTGAGCTCTGGTGGGGCTGACGATGGAACAATTTGACAAGCATCAGGGACAGAAAGATGGGACGCAGTGGGGGTGTCGGGGTGTGGCTGGTGGGGGATGCAGAAGAGGCAGTTTGACTCCTCTTGTTGGTTTTATACTATGGGTATTTGTTGAATGCTTGCAGGGGAGTTGGAGATTCTTTTATTTCTCACTTTGTTTTCTAAAATAAAATTTGATCTTGTTCTAAAAGGACAAAAACCAAGAAGCCATTTTGTTAATCTATACCTCAGTTTACCTCTTAAGGAAATAAATGAGGAGGAGGACTAACAAAATCTGATGTTTATTCAAAGTGCTTTCATGTTCCATCTCTCCATTTTAATGCCACCAGCTTGTGATATATCCAAGTTGGTCTCTTGTCCTTACTTTACAGATGTGGAAACTGGCTCAGAGAGGTGAAGACATTTGCCCAAGGCTGCACAGCTTGTCCCAGCCCTGTGGGAACAGAAACTCAGGTGCCATAGAAGCTAACCTGAGGACATTGCACTGCCCAGGCCCCCTTCCTTTCTCGGGATCTATTCTGAAAGCATGCACAGGTCTTTTAGCTCCTGTAAGCTAAGTGCTGTTCTGTGAGTATTTTTAATGGCACCTGGCAGAGTTGGTTATGGTGAGATCTTCGTCAGCAGACCTTTGGCTCCCACTGAGCTCTCTTCGCTGCTCCTTGCTGCAGAGATATGACGATTGACAGGCCTTACTCATCTGACACTTCTCTGGGGCTCTCAAAGACACTTTCATCTCAGTTGCTCCAAGAAAAGAAGGCACACATTTTGACTTTGATATTTGCAAACTCAGAGCTAGGGAGGGCAAGCTAACTTTTCCCTTTTCTGGTTCCTCTTCCACAGCGCCCCCCTTCCCTGCACTTCCTCCTCCGAGGCCTCTGCAGTTTAGCGCTTCCTCACTGGGGATGCTTTGGAAATGAAAGGCAAGTGGCATGAAAAGAACATCTGGCCTCTTGCAAAACAGGAAGGAAAAGAAGAAGGGAGGAGAATTGCTCTCTCAGGGATGAATTTGCTTACTGCCTTCAGGAGCAGGGAAAGTGGGACCAAGGCTCCTGCTGGCTTCCCCAAGGATATGCCTTCTGTTCCTGCTGAAACAGCCCTCATCGTGCCTCACTGTGTAGGCTCAGAAACAGGAGTACCTGCTCTAAGGGGAGGCCCACTGTGCTAGTTCCAGTGGTCCAACTCCCAGCACTGCCAGGACTGGAGCCTGGAGGTGGGCGAGCTTGGAGGCAGCATTGTCAGGAGATGGGTATGCCAGCCTGGGCCAACCTGTTCATAACCAATTCCAGGTCTTTCCTTGCTGGGCCTCGGGGAAGCTAAAGAAGCCAGGCTGGTTTCAGACTGGAGGCATTCCAGACAGGAATGACCTCTTAGCAGAGAGACAGGAAACGTTTTACAGAAGCTATTCCATTGGGAAGTGTCACGACAAAAGCTGCATTTCAAATCTATCATAGGCATAGCTCTGTTTGAAGGACATGGGGAAAGCTTTTTAAAACCAAGATGCCCCCTCCCTGGCTTCTCTGCCTTCAGAACATCCAGTCGGCACTAAGATAATGGGGGCCTTTCCTTGCTCAGCTCTGACGTCACACTGATGTCACCAAAGTGACACAAGTCTGCCGGAGTCATCCTAGTGCCAGCTGGTCATGGACTCTGGAAAGTCAGAGTTGCAATAAGACTGATTCTCCTAGTTCAGATTTTAGGCTGTTGACTTTTACCTATTTCCATACTATCTAGAAATGAAGGACTTTGAATTTATTTATTCATTTATTTATTTTGGAGATGGAGTCTCGCTCTGTCACCCAGGCTGGAGTGCAGTGGTGCAATCTCAGCTCACTGCAACCTCTGCCTCCCAGGTTCAAGCAATTCTCCTGTCTTAGCCTCCTGAGTAGCTGGGACTACAGGTGTGCCCCACCATGCCCAGCTAATTTTTTATATTTTAGTAGAGACGGGGCTTCACCGTGTTGCCCAGGCTGGTCTTAAACTCCTGAGCTCACGCAATCTGCCCATCTCAGCCTCCCAAAGTGCTGGGATTACAGGCATGATGAATTAAATTATTTTTAATAATTTAAAATGACATGACTAAGTATTAGGTGATGGTTCTCTTGCACAAGGGTAGAAACCTTGGTGACTGTAATCCCTAGAGCCCTACATTCCTTTCTGTTGGCCCTAACACTCTGCCTCACTATATTTTTAGGACTCATCAGTGAATTGGAGAATGTATCTGAGAACTTGGAGGATGCTGACTTTTCTAAATTTACCTATGTTGACCCTTTAGAGCAGGGGTCTCCCAACCCCCAGGCCATGGACCAGTGGTGGTCCGTGGCTTGCTAGGAACTGGGGTGCACAGCAGGCGGTGAGTGGCAGGTGAGTGACCATTCCTGCCTGAGCCCCGCCTCCTGTCAGATCAGCCGCAGCATTAGAGTTTCACAGGAGCAGAAACCCTATCGTGAACTGCTCAAGTGAGGGATCTAGGTTGCACACTCCTTATGAGAATCTAATGCCTGATCTGTCACTGTCTCCCATCACCCCCAGATGGGACCATGTAGTTGCAGGAAAACAAGCTCAGGGCTCCCACTCATTCTACATGATGGTGAGTTGTAATTATTTCATTATATGTTACAATGTAATAATAATATAGAGTGGACAATTAATGAAATGTGCTTGAATAATCCTGAAACCATTCCCCACCCCAGTCCGTGGAAAAATAGGCTTCTACAAAACTGGTCCCTGGTGCTGAAAAGGCTGGGGACCGCTGCTTTAGAGAACTCATCAGCGCAGCACTCTGCATCACAAATTGCATAAAATGTCTTTCTTGAGTACACTGTGAACACTCAGTTGTGCATTTAGCAATGCCCCTGCTTCTTTTCAAAATATAGTTCTAATTGGTTAAAAGTCCTTTCCTGCACTGAAATTTACCCCCTTGGATATAATTTCTTCCATTGGTCCTGATTCTGCCTTATGGTTACTCTGTATAAGTGGAATTCATGTAATGCCTCTGCCACAGGAAATCTCTTCAGCTAATTAAGGGTGGCCAGCATGCTCTTCTGCCCATTCTTCTTGACAGTAAATGATAACTAAATTCCTTTAGTTATCTTTTCTTTGTCAGAGTTTCTAGACCTATGGTCTTGATCATACTTTGCCCAGACACAGAAAGTTTGTCAGTTTGCTTTTTGCACTAGTTCTTGCTGCCAGGATACTTAGTCTACGTTTAATAACCTTTTTATTGTGGTAAAATACATACAATATAAAATGTATTATGCTAGCCATTTTTAAGTGTATAGTTCAGTGACATTCATACATTCACATTGTTGTGCAACCATCACCACCATCCATCTCCAGAACTATTTTATCTTCCCAAACTCAAACTGTGTCCCCATTCAACACTAACACCCCATTCCTCCCACTCACCAGCCCCTGATAACTGCTCATCTACTTTCTATGCCTATAAATTTGACTACTCTAGGAACCTCATATAAGTGCAGTCTTAGCATATTTTTCCTCTGCATCTGGATCATCTCACTTAGCATCATGTTTTTAAGGTTCATCTGTGTTGTAGCAGGTGTCAGAAAGTTTCACGCCTTTTTAAGGATGAGTGATATTCCATTGTATGAATATGTCCCATTTTGTTTGTTTGTTCCTCTGCTGATGAACATTTGGGCTGTTTCTAGTTTTGGGCCATGGTGAATAATGCTGCCATGGACTTTAGTGTACAGGTATCTCAGTCCTCATTTTCAATTATTTTGAGAATACCCAGGAATGGAATTGCTAGATCAGTGTTAACTCTGTTTAACTTTTTGACGAATCACTGCACTGTTTTCCACAGAGCCTGTACCACTTCACATATCCACCAGCAATTCAAGAAGGTCCCGCATCTCCGCAGCCTCACCAACACCACCTTCTCTTTTTTTGCTAATAGCCATCCTAATGGGTGTGAAGCAGAGCTTGTTGATGTGTGTTGTATTTCCCTAACGAGGAAGGGTGTTGAGCATCTTTTTATGAGTCTCAATACCGTTACAATGCATATCCAGAATAATCAGATTTCCAGATACTATTTGATCAGCAGAAGATAAAAGTTCTAGATGCACTGAAGGTCCATGAATGCAGACCATGAATGAACTGACTTTTGCAGACGCTACATTCTACTGCCAACTGAGATAGAAATGTCAATTAACTAAAACCCCAGAGTCTAATGTTCTCATGATTTCCCCACCTGGCCCTGGACCAGTTAAGCTGTTGAATCTGCATAAAGGCTTTTGCCAAAGTCAGATCTGAATTTGGTGTTGGCCTAGCTTTTCAGTCTACGTGATCATTTTGATTCTGCATTCTACTGACCCTTTCAGTTTTGTGTGGTCTGCTATAAATTTGGCCTAACTTCTAAATCTTAAGGACATTTATTTCTAGAAATGCTGACGACTAGGGCAGAATCCAGTACCAAATTCTATGACCTGCCCCTAAAGACCCCCTTTTCCTGGATATGAAGTAATCGTTGCCCCCTAGGTGCCCACTAGGTACTTTTCATGTTTCTAACAGGAGTGTTATGAGCCATTTTGTTAAATATCTCATTGAAATCATGTTCTCTTACTGGTCTAATAATTCATTAGTCTGGTGACTCTACAAAAATGGAAACTAGGTGAATCTGGCATGAACTTAGTAAGTCCATGTTGAGACCTACTGATTACTTTTTATCTTTTTTTAACAACTAAACAGAAATTCTGCTATAATTCAAGCCCATTTCTCTTTGAGTGAACATTTAAAATTGCTAGATAGCATTCTCTTTGCATTTACTCTTACTGATGCTGCATATTAAAGCCACCTCCAAACCTCCAAGCCTCCTCGTTTCCATATGAAGTAATATCTACTCTTTACTCTTTCTCTAATAAATATTCATATGCACATTTCAAATGATTTTTTTTTCTTCTCTGTGGATAGCATCTGATTTTTATGTGACGTGATTAAAATGCTGAGCCCAAAGCAATTCTGTGCTATTGAAGTTTAAGGTCAAGGAAAGCAGCCACACCTTCTCAACATGTTTCTCAACTCTGTCAGAGGCAGGAGCCTGGGATGCACCTGTGGCCAGTCCTCGTGTTTTCACTAAGAGCAACGAAGCCAATACAAAGCTCAGCGAAGAACAGAGTAAACATGGGGAAACTGCTTACCCTCTTTGGGTTTCAGCTTCTTTGCCTACAAAATGAGAGCATAGAGATTACTCTCTCTAGTCTATTTTCAGCCCGACAACCTGGAGTGGTGCTGACTTGCCAGGCTCAGTGGCCGCCTCACCACTGTGCTCAGGTGAATGCATTTGCAGATAGAAGCCTGCTCTCTTGGAGAAATACCCTAGCATTCTGATGTCATGGGAAGAACATATAAGTCCTCTCTTCAGTCATAACCTGCATACAGTAAATACTCATTAAGCATGGATTTTAGACAAGGGCTGGTGGGAGAACATGAATTTCATCCTTGAAATACTTGCATTTTGGCAGAAGCAATAAAGCATGAATGCAACAGCATTGATAGAACCGTACAGACTTTAACACCCTGTAACACAGCATCTACAGCTTCAGAGTGAACAGTTCTCCCTCGGGGACAACAGCAGAATTGTGTGTAGTTCAACAGCTGGATCACTAGGTACCCGTCACCATCCAAGTCTCCGTGTTAGATTCTAGCACCCAGGGGTATGTCCTGGGCCATCAGAAGATCAGCTTAATATTAAATTTGACGTTACAAGGTCTCTTGCCTGCTTTGTGCTTCTAACTCATTACCTAGAAAGAACGAAGGTGATAAAAGCTGCCTACATCCTAGCTTTCTTAGGTGTTGTTAGGAATATGCCTGAGAAATAGAGCTGCAAAATCAAGGTCACATTCTTTTCATTGTTTCTGTTATTACATTCAACTAAAAAGTCATATAAAAGGGTTTCTTTTTCTGCTTGTGTTCAGAAGGGCTCAAAGCAAGAGGGAATCCCCACTGCCAGCGTGTCCTTTCCCTGCGTTGAGTCCTTCCTCAGGGCTCTAAGAAAGTCACAGGCTGGGAAGTCACTATTTCGGTGGAGCCCTGCCGGTGGGCCCTGCCCTCCCCGGAGAGCTCAGCCCTTTCAAGCCTGGCAGAGAGGCAGGGGCTCCTCACCACTGTCCTTTGAAGTCGTGTTCGTTAGCCCAGCAGTTCCTGTATTTCTGTGCGCTCAGTAATTGGTGAGCACACATCCTGCCATGTTTACTTTTAAAAAGAAAGGAAGAAAAAGTCACACAGGTGGAGTCCGGGGAGCTGAAAACAAAATACTCAGCCCTGGCGGAGCAGCACAGGCTTCCCCTAGCTTTCAGCTGGGCCCAATCTGGCCTCTTTCAGTCTCCAGACAGGAAAACAAAAACAAAAACACAACACCATGGGGAAAGGTGGCGTTGAGGGCAAAAGGAGGGAGAAAAAAGTCAGAAATGTGTCTGTCATGACTAAATTAACCACATTCATTGTCAGAAGAAGAGTTCAGGCATCATTCTAAAGCCAGCAGCAACTTCTGTCACCTTATCAATTAGAGAGAAGCTAACCACTATTTTGTGGTTACCTAAGGAAAGCAAACACACACCTCCAGATGCTAAAACACTGTCCTCGATGATCAAACACACACCCCAATTCACACAGCAGGTTGCTGACAAGGCCCACGGGTCTGTTTTCCAGAGAAACACGCTGAGCAGGGCTGAACTGCAGGTGCTGGAAGGAACCCCAGCCCGGGGACAAGGACTGGAGGAAACTGGGGAGTCGGCCGTACTCCTTCCACAAATGTCCCGCCACTCCCATGCACTGCGCATCCTTCCTGGCTGGGATGACAAGGCCTTGTTTGGCTGATGCTCTGAGCAGGCAGTTGTCAGGACCGAAAGAGCAGAAGGTGCCAGCCCTTCCTGTTGTGAAAAGGAAAGATATGATCTCCAATCCCACGACACTGAGAGAGCTGTCTCTTTCTCAGATGGTTTGCATATTTCTTCCAAGCAGGCTACCATGGCCATTTTCCCCTCAGCGAGGTCAAGTTCATTACATCATGTATCTTACTACGGTACCTTTACCATCTTTTGAAGAGCTCTCAGGAAAGATGTTCGGGAAAAACGATGTTGGAAAAATCAAAGGTTATGTAGAATATTCATGGGAATTTTACCAATGGGGAAAATCAACCTAAAAGAAGTTAAACTGTTTGTGAGTCATGGTTTTGAGCTTAATTCCTGCCACCTGACATCCATCCTAGAAAGGATGGTTTGTGGATGGCTTTATGTTTCCACCAAAATCAACATCACTCAAGGTTTTTCATCGGGGAGATTTGTCTGTTTAATGACCTGGTCACACTGTCAACTGAAGAAACAATTTGCCCATTCTAATAATGCAATGACCACAGAATATATTGTTAACGGCAAGGAAAGACACTGTAATTAACTCCACAGTGATTAACTCTAATTGACTTAGGCCAAGGACATTGATAAATGGAGATAACTGGAAACTGTGTCTTCACTTATTGGTTCTATTCATTCACCTGCCCTTAGAATCTGAATTTGTCTGATGGCTGTTTAACCTCCTCTCTCGCCTAAGCAGTTGGAGATCCCACCTCACACTCTTTTCTTTTTTTTTTTTTTTTTTTTTTTTTTTTTTTGAGGAGTCTCTATCACATAGGCTGGAGTGCAGTGGCATGATCCAGGCTCACTGCAACCTCCACCTCCTGGGTTCAAGAGATTCTCCTGCCTCAGCCTCCCGAGTAACTGGGACAACAGGCACGTGCCACCGCACCTGGCTAAAATTTTTATATTTTTAGTGGAGACATTGTTTCACCATATTGCCCAGGCTGGTCTCGAACTCCTGACCTCGTGCTCTGCCTGCCTCGGCCTTCCAAAGTGCTGGGATTACAGGCGTGAACCACCACGCCCGGCCCCATACTGTCTTAAGTCAACTTTTTCTTTTCCTGAGTGATAAAGTCTGCTATTATTTCCTTTCTGTTTATTTTTTTAATCAATAGGGGAAAAATAGCGGGAAAATGTGAATGAAACATTATTATTTTTACAATACTGGGACTCTGGGAGTTAATCTCTAATTTGCTAAATAAGAAGATTATCCAATTCAGTTAAAAATAATATTACTGAGCACTCACAAATGTGTGACTTCAGGAACCACGGACATGAGAAAGGCATTTTTCTTGCACCTGGACCTCATGAAACTTATAATTTAGAAAGGGAAGAGAAGGAGGTGAAATTAATTTCTATCATGGCTTGAAGCACTGCGCTGGGCACTGTCCGTTGCTTTACCTAATTTTATTAAATCCTTGCAACAACCTTTGAAAAATGGCCTACTGATCCGATTTTACAGAAGAGGCAATGGAGGCTTTCAAAGGTTAAACTGGAATATTCTTGAGGCCGAAAAAGGAAGGACGTGGTGACACCTGCTACAACATGGAGGAACCTTGGGGACGTTACGCTCGGTGAAAGAAGCCAGACACCAAGGGACAAATGTTAAACAGTTCCACTGAAATGAGGTCCCTAGAGGAGTCACATTCACAGACACTGAGAGTAGAATGGTGGCTCCCGGGCACTTGGAAGAGGGGGAAATGGGGAATTCATGTTTGATGGGGACAGAGTCTCAGCTTGGGATGATGAAAAGGTTCTGGAGATGCGTGGTGGTGATGGTTGTATTATGATACTGTGAAGGTTCTCATGTCCCTGAACTGCACACTTCAAATTGGTTCAGGCCAGGCATGGTGGCTCGTGCCTGCAATCCCAGCACTTTGGGAGCCCGAGGTGGGTGGATCACAAGGTCAGGAGTTCGAGACCAGTCTGACAAACATGGTGAAACTTCTAAAAATACAAAAATTAGCCAGGTTTTGTGGTATGTGCCTATAGTCCCAGCTACTCAGGAGGCTGAGTGGGGAGAATCACTTGAACCCAGGAGGCGGAGGTTGCAGTGAGCTGAGATCACACCACTGCACTCCAGCCTGGGTGACAGAGCAAAACTCTGTCTCGGAAAAAAAAAAAAAAAAGGTTCACATGGTACATTTTGTGTTATGCATGTTTTAGCACAACAACAAAAAAAGAGTTCAAGTGAATTGTCCAAGGACCTACAGCTAGTAAGTGGGACGGTGGGGAACTGAGCTCAGAGATGTCTAACAGCAAATGTTAGGTGTTACTCATGATGGTGTACAGGCCCTGATGTTTATTATTTTTGTCACCTACCTCCTGTTTTTGTGTATCAATTAATAGTAAGCATCTTAAAAAGGCAGTAAAATGGGGTGCCAGTGGGATCAGGGTAGGGGAGTCAGGACTGCCTCACTCCACGCACCATCCAGGTTTACAGTAGAAGTGCCCCTTGGGGTAGAGCAAGATGAGGTTTAAGAGGAAAGGAGATTTCAGCATGGTGCCATGTGGAAGCTACAGTAGTTCAAAGAAGATGTTATACTTAATTCTTAATGCATCCAGCTCAGCTACAGTGAAAGACCACATTCATCCATCCATGATCCATTTATCCATTCATTCACCAGCCTTATTGTGTGACAGCCATATGCCAAAGATCTGAGGCAGGCACATATAAGCCATGTTGTGTTATTATGACCTCTGTTTTCCAAGGGCTTACATTCTAATGGGAGCGATGGAACAGCTCTGAAAACTTAAGAAGCAGTACATGGGGCCGTATGAGTAATGGACACCTAGTTGTATACAAAATAAGTGTCCTGGATCCTTAAGGCAAGAGGAATCCAAGTGCCCTAGGTTGGCTCCTGACTGTGTCATGCAGAAAGCAGTATGGAGTTGGGCATCCTGCAGTGGGATTCATTAGAGTTCCCTTGGGTAGAATTTACGTAGATAGGGAGGAAGTACAGGATATTCTGGAAGGGCAGAATGCTTCATATGAGCCAACATCAAAGACTGGACTAAAGCAGGAAGTCTGGGCAAGATACTCACTTGGGAAATTCAGAAACAGTCAACTCATTTTTATGGTAACTGGAGTGAGGGCAGGGAATCAGAAAATTCCCCCATCATATAAAGGTTTGTTACAGCAATTACTAGGGTTGGTGCAAAAGTTTGCGGTTTTTGCCATTAAAAGTAATGGTAAATTCATTTCTCTTATCATGGTAAAAAACACATAACATAAAATTCACCATCTTTTTTTGTTTTTTGTTTTTTGTTTGAAACAGATTCTGACTCTGTCTGCCAGTCCAGGCTGGAGTGCAGTGGCATGATCTCAGCTCACTGCAATCTCCACCTCCCAGGCTCAAGCAATTCTCCTGCCTCAGCCTCCCGAGTAGCTGAGATTACAGGTGTTTGCCACCATGCCTGGCTAATTTTTGTATTTTTAGTAGAGACAGGGTTCTCACCATGTTGGCCAGGCTGGTCTCAAACTCCTGACCTCTGGTAATCTGGCCATCTCGGCCTCCCAAAGTGCTGGGATTACAGGCGTGAGCCACTGCGCCCGGCTGAAATTCACCATCTTAATCATTTTCAATGTATAGTTCAGCAGTGTTCTGTATATTCACATCGTCGGGCATTCATCTCCAGAACTTTTACATCTTGCAAGTCTGAAATTCTCCACCCATTAAACAATAACTCCCCATTCTCCCTTTCCACAAGCCCTGCAATCTCCGTTCTACTTCCCATTTCTGTGAATTTGACTACTTGAGATACTTCTCATAGGTAGAACATGCAATATCTGTTCTTTTGTAGCTGGCTTATTTCACCTAACATAATTTCCTCAAAGTTCATCCACGTTACAGCATGTGAAGGAATTTCTTTCCTTTTTAAGGCTAATAGTCTAATATCCCATTGCACTTTTTTTTCGAGATGGAGTCTCACTCTGTCGCCCAGCCTAGAGTGCAGCGGTGTGACCTCAGCTCTCTGCAGCCTCCACCTCCCAGGTTCAAATTATTCTCATGCCTCAGCCACCCAAGCAGCTGGGATTACAGGCACACGCACCATGCCCGGCTAGTTTTTATATTTTTAGTAGAGATGGGAGTTTGCCATGTTGGCCAGGCTGGTCTCGAACTCCTGGCCTCAAGTGATCAGCCCGCCTTGGCCTCCCAAAGTGCTGGGATTATGGGCATGAACCACTGCACCCAGCCTCCATTGCATGTTTATCGCATATTTTGTTCATCCATTCATCTGTCGATGGATATGTGGTCGTCTCCACCTCTTGACTATTGAGAATCCTGCTGCTAATCAATGTGGGTGTGTAAACATCTCTTTAAGACCCTGCTTTCAATTCCTTTGGATATATACTCAGGGTAGAATTGCTGGATCATGCAGTCATTCTAAGTTTTTGAGGAACCACCGTACTGATTCCCATAGCAGTTATACCATGTTACATTCCCAGCAACAGTGCAAAAAGGCTCCAGTTCTCCCTATCTTCACCAACACTTGTTATTTTCTGTGTTTTTTGACACTAGCCATCCTAACGGGTTCGAGGCATTATCTCCTTTGATTTGCACTTCTCTAATGGGATTATAATTTGTATTTTCTAATGGTTAGTAATGTTGAGCATCTTCTCTCTTTTTTAAATGTTTATTTTAGGTTCAGGGGTACATGTGCAGGTTTGTTATATAGATAAACTTGTGTCACGGGAGTTTGTTGTACAGATTATTTCATCGCCCAGGTACTAAGCCTAGTACCTAATAGTTATTTTTTTCTGATCCTCTCTCTACTGTCACCCTCCACCCTCTGTTAGGCCCCAGTGTGTGTTGTTCTCCTCTTTGTGTCCATGTGTTCTCATCATTTAGCTCCCAGTTATAAGTGAGAACATGTGATGTGTGGTTTTCTGTTTCTGTGTTAGTTTGCTAAGGATAATGGCCTCCAGCTCCATCCATGTTTCTGCAAAAGTCCTAGTCTCATTCATTTTTGTGTCTGCATGGTATTCCATGGTGCATATGTACCAAATTTTCTTTTTTTTTGAGACGGAGTCTCACTCTGTCACCCAGGCTGGAGTGCAGTGACGCAATCTCGGCTCACTGCAAGCTCCGCCTCCCGGGTTCACGCCATTCTCCTGCCTCAGCCTTCCGTGTAGCTGAGACTACAGGCGCCCGCCACCACGCCCGGCTAATTTTTTGTATTTTTTAGTAGAGACGGGGTTTCACCGTGTTAGCCAGGATGGTCTCGATCTCCTGACCTTGTGATCCGCCTGCCTCAGCCTCCCAAAGTGCTGGGATTACAGCGTGAGCCACCGTGCCCAGCCCACATTTTCTTTATCTATTTACGACTGATGGACATTTAGGTTGATTCCATGTCGTTGCTATTGCAGATAGTGCTGCAGTGAACACACACGGGCATGTGTCTTTATGATAGTGATTTCTATTCCCTGGGGTATGTACCCAGTAATGGGATTGCTGGGTATCGGTAGCTCTGTTTTTAGCTCTTTGAGGAATCACCATACTGCTTTCCACAATGGTTGAACTGATTTACACTCCTACCGACAGTATATCAGCATTCCATTTTCTCCACAACTTTGCCAGCATCTGTTATTCTTTGACTTTTTAGTAATAGCCATTCGGACTGGTGTGAGATTGTATCTCACTGTGGTTTTGATTTGCATTTCTCTAATGATCACTGATATTGAACTTTTTTCATATGCTTGTTGGCTATCTGTATATCTTTTTTGAGGAAATGTCTACTCAAGTCTTTTGCTCATTTTCTAATGGTTTTTCTTGTGGTTGTTGAGCTTATATAGCTATTTGTAGTTTTTCAAGTGTATTATAAAGTGTTTCAGATATACACAAATCTAAAAATAACTTTTTATACATGTTTTATATACCTGTATAGTCCTAAAAACGTGTATTCTGCATACAGCATGTTTTACTAGTTTTAAAACACAATATAAGTCACTGTTTATATTCTCCTGCAACTCCAGTGATCGTGCCTCCAAGCTTCATGCTCAGTGCGTGCAGTTTCCGTTCACTCATTTGCACTGTCCACAACAGCAGGGCTCAAACCTGTTAGTCTTTTTTTTCTTTTTCTTTCTAGACAGAGTCTTGCTCTGTTGCCTAGGCTGGAGTGAGTGCAGTGGCATAATCACAGCTCACTACAGCCTCCACCTCTTGGGTTCAAGTGATTCTCCCCTTCAGCCTCCCAACTGGTCAGACTGCAGGCATGCACCACTACATCCAGCTAATTTCTTTTTTATTTTTTGTAGACACAGGGTCTCACTAGGTTGCCCAGGCTGGTCTCAAACTCCTGACCTCAAGTGATCCTCCTGCCTTGGCCTCCCAAAGTGCTGGGATCACAGGTGTGAGTCACTGCACCCAATCAAACTTTTTAGTCTGAGAATTATTTTATTCTCTTAAAAATTATGAGAAAAACAAAGAGCTTTGGTTTATAGGAATTATATCTGTCAATATTTACCACATCAGAAAATAAAACGGAGAAAAAATATTTATTTTTTAATTAAAAATAAAAACCTATCATGTAATGTGCAAAGACAACATATTTTATGATAAATAATCATGTTTTTCAAAGCAAAAAACATTGAAAAAAGTGGCACTGTTTGACACTTTTGTGATCTCTTTAATATCTGGTTTAATAGAAGACAGTTTCTGCATTTAGCCTGTGTCTATCAGAACATGCAGTCTCTGGAAAACTTCAAGGTACAGAATGAGAGTGAAAAGGAAAAATAGACCTCAGTAATACTGTGAAATCAGTTTTGACTTTGCAAACTCCCTGAAAAGGTTTTAATGATCTCCTGGACCCCACTTTGAGAACCACTGCTGCAGATTCCACAGAAATAGACATGTGAGGCAGGCAGATTGCTTGAGCTCAGGACTGTCAGACCAGCCTGGGCAACATGGCAAAATCCTGCCTCTACTAAAGATACAAAAATTAGCTGGGCATGGTAGTGTGTTCCTGTGGCCCCAGGTAGTCAGGAGGCTGAGGTGGGAGGATCACCTGAGCCCTGGAGGTGGAGGTTGCAGAGAGCTGAGATAGTGCCACTGGACTCCAGCCTGGGTGACATAGCAAGACCCTGTCTCAAAAAAACAAAAAAAAAAAAACAAAAAAAAGAGAAGAAGAAGAAGAGGAAGAAAGAAATATGCTATCCATCTTTTCTTCTATTGATGTTTCATCTTTTCTTTTTTTTTCCTTCTTCTTCCTTCTTCCTCCTTCTCCTCCACTTTCTTATAGCTCATGCTGCTGTGAACATCCTCGTAGATACCTCCTTGGGAACATATTTGAGAGTTTCTATAGAATACATGCAAAGTAATAGAACCACAGAATTGTGGTATGCACATATCTTCAACTTTGGTAGTTATTGCCAAATTTCTTACCAAAATTTAAAATCTGTAAATGTGTCACTAAATTATTTCTGAGCACCTAAAACTTTAGTCAAGGTTATCTGTGGGAGGCAGGACCTGAAATGTGACTGTAATTTTATACATTAAAATACAATCGATAATACAGAATTATATTTGGTATGGAGAAAGGTCTCTGGTACAAAAGAAGTGCAGTGGAAACAGTAAAAAAAAAAAAAAAAAAAAAAAAAAGAGTGCTGTGGAGATCAAGTCTCGGAGCACTCATTCAAGTAGTAGTTCAAGTAGGGAAGAAAGACTAATCCAACTGTTTGCTGAATTCCGCTGTGTGACCTTAGGCAAGTTACTTTACCTCTCTGGGTCTAATGTTCTCATCTGTAAAATGGTACTATTTCATGAGTCTAGGAATTGAAACCCATGACCGTCAGGAAGATTATAGTCTCCTTGGGTTACAGGACTCATATACAAAGCAACCAAGGCCAGTTGGTACCAAAGTCCATGCACGTTGCAGAAGAAACTGCAATTCTGAAGAGAGGGAACTCTCCAGCAGTAGTTTCAGGAGAAAAATGGGGGTCCAAACTGGGAATTAAAGCGTGGTTGGAATTGAATTAGGGGAGACATGTTTGGGGAAGTGAGACAATATGAGAATAGTTTTCCTTTCTATTACTTTGGTTTGGCAATATTTAGAGGGTGTCAGCTTAGCTTCAGGGCCTGGGGAAATGGTCTCTGGCATTTTCTATCTACAGCTGGAAATGTAAAAGGCATCTGTAAGCCACATCCACTACATCTGCTATAGGAAGAGGCACAGCTCACTCATCCCCACTGCAGGAGTTCTGTCAACTCTTGTGGGGGCTTTACAGAAAATGAAAATGGAAATTGTGTTAGGAAAATGATCCCAATATCAGACATGTCTTTCAATAAGTCTTTTATTAGAATTTACTTTCATTGGGAAGATAATTCATTTCCATTAAAAATTACTAAATCTACAAAGAATCTAAAACCGAACTACCATTTGAACCTGCAATTCCATCACTGGGTATATATTCAAAAGAAAATAAATCATCCTACCAAAAAGACACACGCATATGTATGTTCGTGGCAACACCATTAACAACAGCAAAGACATGGAGTCAACCTTGATGCTCATAAGGAAAATGTAGTACATAGACACCATGGAATACTATACAGCCACAAAAAAGAATGAAATCATGTCCCTTGCAGCAACATGGATGCAGCTAGAGGCTATGATCCTAAGTGGTGAATGCAGGAACAGAAAATCAAATAATGCATGTTCTCACTTAGAAGTGGGGGCTAAATATTGGGTACTCGTGGACACAAAGATGGCAACGATAGATACTGGGGACAAGTAAAGGTGGGAGGGAGGGGAACTAGGGTTGTAAAACTAACTATTGGGTACTATGCTCAGTTTCTGGGTGACAGCATCAATCGTACCCCAAACCTCAGTATCATGTAATATACTCCCTGTATCTAAAATAAAAGTTCAAAAAAAAAAAAAAAAAAGATCTAATGCTATAGTGACGCATGTAAACCTCCTTGAGAAGGATCTGTTCATGTCACCCATAATAAACATTAACACAGACTGGTTATTTGTATACATATCTTAACAGGAAAAACCACTTATCTTCCTAAATGATGCATATACAAACTACTGTGGGAACTTCTATTTCAGACAACAGACATTCAGTGAATAATGCAATCCTCTGGAAGAGAACACTAAACAGAAACAGATTCACAATTCTGTGCTATCATTTGGATGGGGAAAAAAAGACATTCATTGTTATGTATGCATATGATAAAGAAAATATTTAGAATTTAGAGAGGGTCAAAAGCTTCAGCTGGTTTGAATCACTTTAAGGGTAAAGCATTATATCAATTTCATAGCATTGTATTAATAGTAAGGTTTTATAAATGGATACCACATGGTGGGTTTTAAAAAACAGGGTATGGGCCAGGTGGGCACGGTAGCTCACATCTGCAATCCCAGAGCTTTGGGAGGCAAAGGTGGGCAGATCACTTGAGATCAGGAGTTCAAGACCAGCCTGACTAACATGGTGAAACCACGTCTCCACTAAAAAAACAAAAATTAGCTGGGGTGGTGGTGGTTGCCTGTAATCCCAGCTACTGGGGAGGCTGATGCAGGAGAATCGCTTGAACCCAGGAGGCAGAGGTTGCAGTAAGCCGAGATTGTGCCACTGCACTGAGGCCTGGGTAACAGAGTGAGACTCTGTCTCAAAAAAACAAACAACAACAACAACAAAACCAGGATATGGTTTAGGAATGACCTCTTCATTTACAGAGTGTTATACAGTTGAAAAGTAGCTTATTCCTTTTTCTTATCCTATGATTAATGCTTTAAAAGCAACAAATAGGCTGGCATGAGGGCTCATGCCTGTAATCCCAGCACTTTGGAAGGCTGAGATAGGAGAATCACTTGAGGCCAGGGGTTAGAGACCAGCTTGGGCAACATAGCAAAACTCCCATCTCTACAAAAAAAAATTAAAGAAACTAGCTGGGTGCAGTGGCATATGCTTGTAGTCCTAGCTACTCAAGAGGGTAAGGTGTGAGGAATGTTTGAGCCAGGAGTTAGAGGCTACAGTGAACTGTGATTGCACCACTGCACTCCAGCCTGGGCAACAAAGCAAGACCCCGTCTTGGAAAAAAAAAAAAAAAAGCAACACATCATATAAGGTACCTGGAAGAGGCAAGTTCATAGAGACACAGAGTAGAAGGGGGTGGCCTGGGACTGAAAGGAGAGGGAAATGGAGAGTTACTGCTTACTGGGTGCAGAGCTTCTGCTTGGGTCATGAAAACATTCTGGAAACAGTCATGAATCTAGTTAATGCCACTGCACTTTACACTTAAAGTGGTTAAAATTGTAAATTTTATGTTATGTTTATTTTTACTACAATAAAAAACAATGAATCATGTAAGCATTTGATTTACTGCTGAATTTGCCAACAATCTTGGCTTTATCTTTGATCTTATTCCTGGCCTGTTTATTTTCCCATTTCCTAAATGGGCTGTCCCACACTTGTTCTCCTTATGTCTCCAAAACCGTGACTCCGCCTTCTCTACCTCGGCAGATGAGCTTGTTAATTTTAAGGAAAAACTGGAAGCTGCAAGACATAAATGGCTCAACTTCCTTCACTCTGGTTCAACTTACCCCAGTCTCCATCTGTTCTTCCCTGAATGCCTCATGCATACATGATCCTAACCCTGTACACACCCTTGGAATTGTTCTCTTCTTTAACCCCTTGCCATTCTTGTGATTTCTGCCTCTCTCCCACTCCCGCTTATAAACACCCTCCTGTTTTCCATCCTCTAACACCTTCTGCCGTGGCTTCTCCCGCAGCTATGGCCTTACCTCCCTTCCTTCACCAACCAGCTTCCTGAACCATCTTTGCTTCCTCCCCTTCCATTTGCTTCTCTGCCCCCTGCCATATGGATTCCTCTGGCCAGCATTCTGTGGATCTATCTTGCTCCCTGCAAGAGCGCTGATGACTTGGTCATTTCCAGATCCTGCAGCTGGAAATGGTCTTCCTCCTCAACCAGACCTTCTTCCTTCTGTTCCAGAGACCTTTCTCCATACCAAATATAACTCTGTACTATCAAGTGTATTTTAATTCAATTTCTGGGTCTTCCTCCTCGACACTGCACAGGACACTGTCGACGCTCTTCTTCTCTCCTGCTCTCCTTCCCTCTCGGCTCACTCTTCAGCTTTTTCTGTTGGTTTCACTTCTTTACCTGACTATTTTGGAATACATTTTGACTTTCCTCCCCCTTTTTTTTAAACCATCATTTCTGGTCAATCTCATCCATTTTGATGGCTCCTATGATCCTCTACCTAGTAGTAACCTCAAAAAGAATATCTTTCTCGAACTACGCATTCACTTGCTTCGGTCCCCTATATTCAACTCCATATTGGACCTTTCCAGGTGATGTTCCACCAGCCCCTCAAACACAACTGAAACAAACATGAATTCTACTTTTTCCAATGTCTGTGCCTCTCCTCTCTGTCCTGTCTTGATCAATGGAATTATCACTTACTGAGTCTTCCAAGCTAGAAATATTGGAACCAGCTGTGAGTTCTCCTTCATCTTCACCTCCTCCATCCATCTATGCAACAAGTCCCATGGATTTTTCTGGTTATTTTTGTTGCATTTCATCACTGCTCCTCAGCCTTTTAGCTCCGGAACTTCAGACATTTTCTCTTAATAATTTCATAATTGCAATAGATGTTTAATTACTTATCCCCTTGCTCTTTCACGTTGCCTTTTCCTCCCCTACATGGGCCACGTGAGCTGTCTTTTAAAAAAATCTCTTCCTTGCTTTGAAACATGAAGCAGATTCTCTTTGACTGAACTATAAAGTCCAGACTCATGACCCACACAACCTCTTTATCACAGACAAACTTCAAAATTTTAAGGGGATTCAATTGTGGCTAAAGATATATATTAAACAAGGCATTTTAAAAAGATGTTTTGGTTTCTTGAAATGTATTCTTCTGAATAGCCTTGAAATTGTTTAAAGGAAACCTAAGGAAAACAGTCTTCCCTTACACACTACTAAAGATGTAAACAGACATACAGTACTATTTTGTTTTTTAAAAAAAGGCTTAGTAAACACAAAGAGGAGTTGCATACAGAAACCCACAGCTGATTTAATTTGCAAAACCACAGCGTTAGCTCAACTAAAGTAAAGATGACATAGATAAAATGCAACCAGAAAACTGAGATAAAAGATACAGGATAAATAACTTAAGCTGACGGTTTAGCAAGCAAACATCATGGGCGTAACATGAAAATCTGAGAAGTGACTTTGGTCCAGGAAACTCACTCCACAGAGTCCCTAGGAGCAGCAGGTTTTTAGGAGAATCACGGCATGCTGGAATATCGTCATCTATTCTTGCACTTGTGAGGACGTGGTCACCGTGATGCAGGAAGAGAAATAAGGTTTGAAGTTGAAGTTGAGGGGTCTAATTTCTTATTTTACTATTTTTATCTCTATGTTAGAAAGATTTGGGGAAAATTCTCAGAGACATTCTTTATCCTTAGGGTATAAAAGAAGGGGGTGATGAGAAACTTCATTCAGAGCTGAACTAGAGCTATTGATTCTCCGGTGAGACATTTAGAGAGTCCCAAGTGCATGGTCACACGCAGAGAGGCACGTCCCGTCAGTGGTGACGTGTGCTGCAGTTAAAAGCAGGGCAGGTGAGAGCTTGGCCCTGGGCTGCATGAGTGGGAATTAATTAGGCAATTCTTGGGGTTCTTTCTACTCATTGGCCTATCTGCTAACATTTCAGCAATAGCCAATAAAAAGTTAAGGCTTAAAAAGAAAAGTTACATATCCTCGTTATGAATATAAATGATCACAGTCAGATATCGCATACTACGCTCACTAGGAAGAAATATTCATTAGTCACCAACTAAGTGCCGGGAAAAGAACTGTCAAAGGAACTTCTGGGTAATAAAAGAGCCCTGGTCCCAGCCCTTGAGGACTGGGGCAGATAAGAGCTGTGCATTGTTTGGGCCAGGGAAGGAGGGACATGCCTTTTTCTGTATCATCTAATGACTCCTTTGTATTTTTTTTTTTTGAGACAGTCTCGTTCTGCCACCCAGGCTGGAGTGCAGTGGCACAGTTTCGGCTCACTGCAATTTCCGCCTCCTGGATTCAAGAGATTCTCCTGCCTCAGCCTCCTGAGTAGCTGGGACTGCGGGCATCCATCACCACACCCACACCCGGCTAATTTTTATATTTTTAGTAGAGATGGGATTTCGCCAAGTTGGCCAGGATGGTCTCGAACTCCTGACCTCAGGTGATCTGCCTGCCTCGGCCTCCCAAAGTGCTGAGATTACAGGTGTGAGCCACCGTGCCTGGCCTATATCCTTTTTTGTTAACCATGATTTTGTGGCAGCAAGTACAATATCAGATATTTTTCTTCACTCTCCATCAAAAAAGGAAACATTTAATAATCTAAAAACAGGCCAGGTTCTAGAAATTCTCTTTACTTCTTCATCATCTTTGTTTCATTGTTCTTTGAGTTTTGTGTTTGTTTTTATTGATATATCATATTTTGCATATTTATGGCGCACATGTGGTATTTTGTTATGTGCACAGAATGTGCAGTGGTCAAGTCATTGCATTTGAGGTGCCTGACTTTACCTTATTTGTGTGTTATTTACTTAACTATTGTCTTTCTACTCCAAGAAAAAGTAGGCATAGGCTTGACAAGGGTCAGTACCTTCTCCCTCTCTTCTCCCCTGTGTTTTAAACACCCAGAAAAACGCCTGACATGTTCGGTGTTTGATCAATCAACATTTAGTGACCGAATAAAACCCAGCTTTCCCTTTCTCCTTGAAAATATCTATTTTCTCTTTGTTACTGCCTAAGTCACTCTAACGGGTGAAGGGAATATCAGCAGTGCTTGTGTTTTTAAGAGGATCTGTGTCCCTTAAGATCCTAGCTGGCAGCATTTCAGGTGCTGGATAGAATAAGGTGTAGGGAGAACTTTCTGGAGTATTTTGAGACTAGGTGAGGAGCAGCATTCTAAAGGCAGTCATCCTTGATTTGTTGGGAAGCCTACTCGAAGGATAAAGAAACCCCTCTGTGCTGTTTTTGGTTTTCACAGCTTCTTCTTCCCCTCCATCACTGAATCTAAAAACCTTCTGCAAACACTGGCTGAGAGGCAGCGCATCATGGAACCATCAGGACAAAATGAACCCATAGAAACTGTGGAGACTTTGTCTCTGCCCCGAGATAGTGTTTCACGGTTATGCTGCACTTCGTGGCTATTCTAATTTTTCTCCATATTCATTTTCAGGCCTAATGCTTACATACTCGGTGAATTGTTCAGCCTCTGAAAATGTGTCTATTTGGTCAAATGTAAATAATCCATTTTATTTTCTATTTTAGAAACCAAGTCAAAACAAAGTATAGGTTTCTTGAAATTTTAAAAATTATTCTTTTGAGGCCAGGTGCGGTGTCTCATGTCTGTAATCCCAGCACTTTGGGAGGCTGAGGCGGGCGGATCACGAGGTCGGGACATCAAGACCATCCTGGCTAACACAGTGAAACCCCATCTCCACTAAAAATACAAAAAATTATCTGGGCGTGGTGGCGGGCACCTGTAGTCCCAGCTACTCGGGAGGTTGAGGCAGGAGAATGGCATAAACCTGGGAGGCGGAGTTTGCAGTGAGCCAAGATTGCACCACTGCACTCCAGCCTGGGCGACAGAGCGAGACTCCATTTCAAAACAAACAAACAAACAAACAAACAAACAAAATTATTCTTTTCAAATTGTTGACTAAAAAATTATTCCTTGAGGCTGGGTGCTCATACCTGTAATCCCAGCACTCTGGGAGGCCAAGATGGGCAGATTGCTTGAGTCCAAGGGTTTGAGGCTAGCCTGGGCAACATAGGAAAACTGTGTCTCTACTAAAAATACAAAAAGTTAGCTGGGTGTGGTGGTGTGCACCTGTAATCCTAGCTACTCAGGAGGCTGAGGTGGGAGGATCACCTGAGCCTGGGAGGTGCAGCCTGCAGTGAGCTGAGATTGTGCTGCACTCCAGCCTGGACAACCAGAGTGAGACCCTGTCTCAAAAAAAAAAAAAAAAAAAAAGAAAAGAAAAAAAAAAAAAAAGAAATGTTTCCTTGAATAAGGGTATCTTTTTGAACTCTTTGGAATCTTGTGCTTCAGGATCCTGTCAAATATTACTAAACAATACGTATCCGAGACAATCAGAAATTTGACATGAACCTACAATTGATTCACATACACAGAAACACACCGACTCAAAAGCCAATTAAAAAGTTACAAAGGCCTATGACAAAAAATAATTTATGTAGATCTCACAGTATGACAGAATAGATTACTTTTTCAAATTCTCAGAACGGCTCCATAAAGTTGAAGTTCAAACCTCCAAGTTATGACTCAAGAATGTCAATCTGGCCACCATTCTTGCTGGTTTTTAATTAAACCAACTTTCTCCTTAACAGCTCTTTGCAAGTGACGGTCGTCAGTACATATGTGTGCGGGTGTGTGCATGTATGTTGATATGATAGAACTTGCCTTTTTAATGTGTTTAGCATGTTATTAAACATAGCATGAAAGAGTTGAGGAAAGCAGGAAGAAGGGAGAGTTCAAGGAAAAAGTAAAGGGAGCCGGACAACTGAGGTGAATAAAAGTCTGAAAAAGCAGATTAGGATTCTAAAATAAGCTTTTAAGGTTTACTTAAAATATAGTTTTAAATTTACAACATTGTCAGTTTGAAATAATGCTGGTAGGAAGGAAATACATTGTGCCACGGACCTGGCATCTGGAGATACTGGAAAGGAAAGAGAGAGGGATTGAGGTGGACGCTCGTGGGTAAGGAAGAACGAAGGAGAAGCCCACTCACGCTTGTCTATGAACTCATCTGTGTGGTTCTCCTGCAGGGGAGCCTCATAAATGCCCCGGTCAGTGCTGGACCCCAAAGAAAACCCCTGTGGCCATTTCCTGTCTCCCTCACAAGTTTTCCCTGAAAAGACAACAACTTCCGGAGTTCCGTGCGGTTTTTCAGCCTTTTCCAAATCTCTCTAAACACCAGGAGCAACGTTCAGATGCTTGAGCAGAGAGAGACGCACGCTGCGGGGCCCAGCAGAGAATGCCTGGAGAAGAGCCCAGCAAAGCCGACTGGGTCTCAGCAGAGCTCCCAGCTTGATGATGATGCTCAACCAGAGTGAGTATTCTCTCCACTACTAAAATAAGTAATATATTGGACAGCAAAACAAGGAAATAGCCCCACACAGTAATTGAGATATAAAGAGAGAAGGAAGTCTCAAAGCCCACTTCTCAGAATTAACTGCAATGTCAGGTAGTATTTTTAAACATAAGTCAGCAGATAAGGTATATTCCCCAAATCAGGCTTTGCTACGTGGAGTATTAAGAACACAGACCGTGGCATCAAACTGCTTGAGTTCAAATTCCAGCTCTGCTGTTTGGTAGCTCTGTGGCTTTAAACGAGCTATTTAACCTCAGTTTTCTTGTCTGAAAAACGAGGATCATAATAGGATTAAATGGGTTAATGGATGCAAAGTTACTAGCAGACAGAAAAAGCTCAGTCTATGTTAGTTATAATTATTACATACTCAGAGTCAAAAGAACACTCATCATGTTTTCTTCCAAGATTTAGCACTAAAATATTTTCTGTAGTGATTACTTTTTGGTTATTTTGTTGAAAAAAGGCTACGGGTTCTTTCAAGCTGGGCTTCCTTGGTTGGCTCTCAGCTGCCACCTCCCCTCTCCCAACAAAACAATAGCCCCTGTCCCTTGTCAACTAGATCCCAGCGCACACAGTTTCACTTTAAAGGCATGCAATCACTTTGGCTCAAGAGTGAAGATATTCGGTCGAAAGTGAAGTAAGTGACAGCTGGGATTTCAGAGTGAGAGTCTCACAGTTCCAAGAGTCCCGGAAGCAGCAACTCACTTTGCCCAGTGTCTCTCCTGCTCTTCTCGGTGACAGGGAGGTCTACTGCATGTCTACTACGGCTGAACTCTACTGCATGTCCGGAGGTGCACGGGTGGGATTCTGGGTGCCCTGCCTTCTGAGTCCAGGTCAGGGATGTCCCCATGGGGACAGGTTTCCATGGCCCATCCTGATGTTGGGCCATCTCTCCTACCTTGTCACTGCCTCTTCCTTATAAGCCCCTCACCATGACACATGCCTCGATTTCTCTTACATCGAATCAGATTTTCTGCTTTACTTTCTATGCTTGTTCGCGTCTCTTGTCTACCTAGAGTGCTCTCAGCCTCCACTTGGCAGTCTAAGCCCACCACTTTGTTCCTCCTCTTCCTGCCTCCCCAGGCTCCAGCTCTCCATAGGATCACACCGCCTTCTTCCTGTATGCGGTTTTCTGGTCTTTTCCCTCCGACACTCCTCCACTCTGTCATTTACCTATACTGAGCTGACATTCCGTCAAAATTTACTGAGCATTCGCTATGTGTGGGACTCTCTGCTCAAGCCAAGGGCTAGAGGCTAGACAGACAGAGAGAAGCAGAGCCTGCCCTTGGGAGCTCACAGTGCAGTTGGGGAGGGAGGAAGGGGGTGTTAGTGCTGCTGAGCTGTCCATGTGCACAGCATGCCAGGGCACGCAGAGGAGGGACACCTTGACACAGCCTGTGGGGGCCTTTGCACGGGAGGTGACATCTCAGGGGTTAGCAAAGTAATGATTCAAGCATGAGGAAGTGCACCCCAGGCCTGGGGTCAGGTGCAGAGCTGTAAAATGCAAGGGGCTTCCGGGGAGCTCCGAGGTGCTCAAGGACCCAAGGGAGACCTGAGTGTGGCAGGCAGGGGACAGGCTGGGAAGAACCAGTGGGCCCCGCAAAGATTCGGGATTCTATTTTGCAGGTGATACGGAGTAACCAAAGAGCTTTGCAGGGGAGTGCAGCAATCATTTTCGTTTCAGCAAGATCCTGTACCAGCGGTGTGAAGAGCGAGACTAGAGGCTCAATCTCGGAAACTAAACGAGGTCCTCTGTAGGAAATATTATGGTATAAATGGCTGCAATACTATTGCTCAATGGTGTTTTCGAAGGCAGCTTCTGCAGCCTATCCCTTCCCCTCCCACCTGTCCTTCTGCGATGCCACTGTGCTGCTCGCCTAGGAGTGCTCTCTGCTGCCCCTCCTTGATCTTGCCTGGCCTGTGACCTGTTTTTCACCCAAATACCAAAGCAGCAGGAACTTCCTAGTTTGGGGCCCCATATGGAGAAAAACAGGGGGTGGGGGATCTCAACCTCCTAGCTCTATCCACCCAGGGGCCATATAAGGGAGTGATCTCATCTCAGATCTGACTGCAACCTTATGAGAGGGCCCTAGGGATGCTGTGAAGACCAAAACCGCCAAGCCAAGGCTGACCCAAATCCCTAGCCCACAGAATCAAGAACAAATACAATGGTGCTGTTTTTTAAGCCACTAAGTCTGGGAGCAGTTTGTTCCATAGCAATTGACATCTTCAAAGCAATGCTCTGGGTCAAATAAACAATGTCAAATAAAGAATAAACTCCCCGCTGACAATTTCAGGACAATAGCATGGGTCCACTGTCAATATATACCAACTTGTACTTCATCCTTAATTACTTGCTACCAAATCCCATTTCAAGCCTTTGTCACATTTAACTGATTAGGGCTTAAGCTTTTTAAAAGCGGTTTTCAGAAAACGTAATCCTCTGATTCTATCTTGCAAAAGACTCAGAAAATGCGGCATGTGGATTAAAATTCCCTGGAATTTCGTTTGAATTTTCCTATGGGTAGTGTTTCGATGAATATTCAAGCAAATATACGTTTCACTTTTTGAAACTGCAGAATGTTTGATGCTTCTCTATAATGTGCCTTCTTAGCAGCATGGCTGGGTGTCTTGAGATAGCACGGTACTTGAATAAATAGTGTGATCTCTCTTTATGTTTACATATTTAGACCCACAGGTCTAGTCTATTTTTTCCATGAGAAAAATCGATAGTATTTTCCTGGAGAAAATTGATTTTATTTTATTTCAATAGATACATATGCTGTCTGTTCTGGGTACTTTAAGGCTGTTCTCTCAAGAGAAGGGGTTTGCTTGCTGGTTTTCTTCTCTATAAGAATAATAAAATTCAAACATGATGTATGTGCTAACATTTCCCTCTGCCAGCTCTAGCTATGGGAAATTGCTAATGGTTGAGTTTTACTTTATTAATTTCTAAAAGTAAGTGCTAATTTATGCTTAGCAATGTTCGCCTTTTTTTTTGGCGAAAGAAATTGCATTTATTTTATTTTAAAAAGAAACAAAAAGCCCTTTCCTCTTGTTGCGATGCTATTCTCTCCTAAAGCACTTTTAGTCGCAGATCTCAAGTGTACTGTAAATATTAACAAATCTCCTTGTCCAGGAACTAGGAAAGAATCCCGGGAGGAAAGTCCTTTTCATTGCAATGGCAAATATTTCAGCTGCCTCTGCTTCAGAACTCGGAATTATGCAAGTTACTTCCCACTGAATTACGTTCATCAAAAGTAATCGCAAAACCACAATTACTTTTGCAAACTAATATTTACAAAGCAGAGTAATGCACATTCTTCCTATGCAAGAGTTATTTATGGCTACTGTTCATATTACCCCTCTAAATATGTCCCCAGTAAAATGTATGCTAATTTATTTTTATTGAATGACTAATGCAGATGAATTGAAGAGTTCCCATTCTTAGAGGAGAGATTTCCTCTCTTATTGACCATTATCTTATATTCCAGAAACACAGCCCACTGAGGAAATCCATTTGACCTTTTTAGAGAAACTTGGTTATCATAACCTTCCTTGTGTTACCATCCCCACTAACACTGTAGAAAGAATCATGTTTTGCTGTTGCTATGGTATTAAATTTTAATTCCTCCTGTCCATAGCAAAGCTAATTGTAGCCGAACGACTCCCATGTGTGTGGGACTGCACTTCAGTTTATTGGTGAAGGGTTATACGTGCCACCAATGGTTCCATTCTCTGACCTACACTGGCTGTTCTGCAGTGATTGTGAGAAGACACATTAACTACAGCCGTAGGAGCTTGAAATGTATCCACTTCTTTCCCACCCCAGCTATCCAGGTGAAATCCTGGTCTGGCTGGAATGGGTGGATGTCAAAAGGCCCCCCAAAACAGCTACAAAATATTCGAAGCAGGGGGAATCTTAGACCTCCCTCTAATCCACTCAACCTTGTCTCCCAATTCCTGCTTCTGGGATTTTTCAGTCTGACTTCACTGTTGGGTGGGTCTGGAAGCTGAGCATGACCCTGGCAGAGCAGGACTAGGTGGGGTGAGTGATGCAACGAGATTCAGTGGCCTCTCTCCAGTCTTTTCTCCTACAAGGGACAACCTCATGGGTTCCTAATATCCTTGTGTGCCAGCGACAACCTGTCTTCGATTACTCCGAGAAAACTGAAGAACAGGAAGACGGAGAGAACTCAGGAGGGGAAGAACACACTGAAGACCAAGCAGGTGACACTGGCCAGGAAGAAGTCAGTGCGCCCAAGGGTTTCTAGGGAGCTGGCCCGGAACACTGCTCAGTCAGATCCCCTAAAACTCACCTTTAGATATGGACCCAAATCGGAGTGCTTAGGGCTCTCAATATTAATGATTAGGGCCTAAAATATGACATGAATGTTTGGAAACCTTCATATTGGTAACTGGAGGGAAATAAAATATATTCCCTGGCTACTGGAGGTCTCACGAACCTCCTCAATCCAAGGTTCCGTCTGGGCTCTGTGCTGAGAGTTAAAGAGAGAAAGAGAAAGAGAAGACTCAGTACATGCTCTCAGGCTTACTCAAGAGACAATAATTGAATTAAAATGTCATTAGGGAGCTCCAGTAATGAGAAGGATAGAAGCCTCAAGTCCCCAGAGACACAGGAAGCAGAAAGAAAGTCCACACATCACAGGTGACTTGGAAAAGGTCTAACACAATAGGACACTTAAAAAAAAGCCAATTATATAGTAGGGGCAAATAGTGTTTCATGAACAGGATACAGGGATTCTGTTTGAGAAGAGGCCTCCACGAACAAAGACAAGGATGCGCTTGGCCCTAAAGGGCCCACCATATCTTCCCATTTCTGAAAGGATAGCAGAACACATGGATGGAGATGCAATTTGGGGCCAGAATGCACAAGGTGCCAAGTCTTGCACAGTAAGACGCGTCACCCAAATTCTGCAGATAAAGATGAGTGTAGCTCTCTTCTCTACCCTTACCTGACCCTGTGCTTACATTCCCCAGGAGGGAAATGTCCCAGTGTTTTCTCTCTGTGACATCCCTGAGGTCACCAAGGCCTTGTGGGGTACAAGCTGGAAACCTCAGCACTGGCTGTAACATTGTTTTAGCCGGGGTTTGGCTGTTGTTAGAAACCCATACATGTGAGGGCCCATTTTATTTTATTGTTGCTGGGATTTATTTCTAATCTTCTTTAAAAGATTATGTTTTTCTTCGGTTTCATAATGTTGGTTTATTCTAGTTTTAAGTGAGTCCCTTAAATAGTTTACTACTCTTTCCTTTTAAGATAAACATTCTTTTTTGTGAATGCTTTCATTTATTTTGCTTTGGGCATACCTCTATCATCCTAATTCTTGAATTTAGTCTTTTATCTTTCTTACTCGTATCTATTTTAGTACATTTAAAAGTGATCATAGGCCAGGTGTGGTGGCTCACGCCTGTGATCCCAGCACTTTGGTGGTGGCGCGGGGGGGTTGGGGGATCATTTGAGGTCAGGAGTTGGAGACCAGCTTGGCCAACACGATGAAAACATGTCTCTGCTAAAAATACAAAAGTTAGCCAGGCATGGTGGTGCAAGCCTGTAGTCTCAGCTACTCAGGTGAGGCAGGAGAATCGCTTGAACCCAGGAGGCAGAGGTCGCAGTGAGCTGTGATCACGCCACTGCATTCCAGCATGGGTGAGAGTGAGACTCTGTCTCCAAAAAAGAAAAAAAAAAAAACAAAACAAAAACAAAAATCCCTCCAAAAATAATAAAATAAAGTATGATTTTGTTTTGAAGAATCCTTAAAATATTTTTTCATTTAATTTAAACAAAATTTTATCTTTTATTCTTTACTATTTTTTCTTTATTAAAATCTCTTATGAATTTTTGGTGTGTCTACATTTTATGTTTACCTGTTGCCTCATTCTTTTGCTTATAGAATATTTTTGAATATTTTAATATTATCTTTTATTTCCTGATCACTCTTAATCTTTCTTTCTTTTTTTTTTTTTTTTTTTTGAGACGGAGTCTTGCTCTGTCCCCCAGGCTGGAGTGCAGTGGTGCATTCTCAGCTCACTGCAAGCTCCACCTCCCGGGATCACGCCATTCTCCTGCCTCAGCCTCCCGAGTAGCTGGGACTACAGGCACGTGCCACCACTCCCTGCTAACTGTTTTGTATTTTTAGTAGAGATGGGGTTTCACCACGTTAGCCAGGATGGTCTTGATCTCTGACCTCGTGATCCGCCTGCCTCGGCCTCCCAAAGTGCTGAGATAACAGGCGTGAGCCACCGCGCCCAGCCAGCGTAATCTTTCTTTTAATTATTGACATTACAGTGGTCCACAAAGCAGGATGCCAAGGGGATAATAAGGGGAAAAATCACACCATAGACAAGGGGAGGTGGAGTCTTTTTCTCGCAGCAAGTCACCTCCTGGAATTCTAAACATTTCCCACCCCCTTCAGCTCTGATTTCTGGTAGAATTTATCTAGATAACTCCAGAGGTCCACAGGCAAAATCTTCCAAGACAATAGTAATTCTGTTGTGCAGACATTTAAGTCACTAGATTGGGATACTTTTCCTCTAACACTTAGCACACAGTACCTTGGGCATTACAGATTCTAAAATATATGACTCATTTATTTATCCCACTAATATTTACTGAGCACCTACTATGTGTCAGATAACAACGCTAAATGCTAGAAGTGCAACAAAAAGAGTAAGAGAGAGCGTGGATCCTGTCCTCAGGGAGTGTATAATGTGGAAGAAAGCCAAGTCCTGACGTGGAGGATCAGGAAGAGCTTTCCAGAGGACAACAGACACCTTGGGTGCTGAAGATGTACAGGAAGTAGCTCAGAGATTGAGCAGCCGTCCATGAGACGAGCGGATGCTGGGACCTCAGAGGAGCTTAAAGAGGCTCGGACTTGGAGGAACCCGATGTGATGGCTGGAGAGGAAAGGAGTAGAACCTTTGAATCCACATCAGGGAGGCTGGGCTTTATCCCGGGGGCACTGGGTAGCCTTTGGAGAACTTAGAGCAGGGAGTGGCACGCTGGGTTCCAGAGGGCAGCCCACGGTGACCACGGCTAGGGAGGCGGTTCCACACCAACCCAGAAGAGAAACGGTGGTGGCTGTAATTACAGCAGAGGTGGCGGGAGTGTGACAGGCCGGAGGGAACACAGAGGAATCGGGGTGAGTGAATAAATCGGGTCGGGGCAAGCTATGGAGATAGGGGAGACAGAGTCAAGGAAAGACACAGATTTCAGGCCGTGCAGCAGGTGATGTCTATGCCAGTTGCAGAAAAGAGCAGGAGGAGAAAATGTGTTGAAAGAGGATGGGGAAGATGGTGCATCCAGTTTGGGGAATGAGGCATTAGATGTGCCCAGGAACTATCTGGGGAAGAACTGCAAGGATCTGGGGCAATCATGGCTGGGTCACGGTCAGTGAGGAGATAGGTATGGAGGCTGATGAGGGATGAGGATGCTCACAGGGCGGGAAAATTGAGGAACATGAGACATCCAGGTTGATAAAAGAAGAGGAGCTTGCAAAGGAGAAGAGAGAAAGGAAGGAAACATGGGCAGGGGGATCATGGGAGACACAGAGGGACAATGTCCCAGGATGCATGTGTGCTCACAGCACATCTGGCTGCAGGAAGTCAGGTAAGAGGGGGGTAGAACTCCACGGGAATCGGCCAGGAGGGGAGTGCGGGTGATCATTTCTGAGGGGTGCAAGAGGCAAGGCCAGGCATCTGTAGTTCAAGACACGTGGGGTGAGGAAGCAGTGGCAGCAAGTGTAGACAACGATTTGAGGAGTTCGACTGTGAAGAGGAGCGAGACAAGGAAGTAGCTGGAGGAAGGTATAAAAGGATATATGTTCTTTCTTTACACAGAAGGAAGGGATTTAAGCTCACTTAATGCAGGTAGAATGGGGCCAGAAATGAGGGAGAGAAGGAAAACGCAGGTGACAGAGAAGATAAGAGATTGAGATTCCCAAGAACAAGAAAGAAACGGATTCCAGGGCCCCAGGGGAGGTGAGCCTCAGACAGGAACTGAGGGGCTTCTTCTTTTTTTTTTTCTGAGACAGACTCTTGCTCTGGCGCCCAGGCTGGAGTGCAGTGGGGCAATCTCGGCTCACTGCAACCTCCGTCTCCTGGGTTCAAGCAATTCTCCAGCCTCAGCCTACTAAGTAGCTGGGATTACAGGTATGCACCAGCACGCCTGGCTAATTTTTGTATTTTTAGTAGAGACAGGGTTTCACCATGTTGGCCAGGATGGTCTAGAACTCCTGGCCTTAAGTGATTCACCCACCTTGGCCTCCCAAAGTGCTGGGATTACAGATGTGAGCCACTGTGCCTGGCTGGAACTGAGGGGTTTCTTTTGTTGTGAAAGAAAAGAAGGATGAGAGGGTGGATTCCGATAAAGTGAGGTGTGCAGCCCTGTGATCCCCAGGTGGGGGCAGTTCTGATTCGGGAAACTTGCACTTTCTCAGGGAAGCAGGAGGCAAGACAGCTGCTGAGCTAAGCACGAGGGGACGGCAGAGGCAGGAGCAGCTGTGGAGAAGCTGCCGTGGGAAGCAAGATCATTGGCCAGGGAAACGTCTGGGAGCTGGGGAAGACAGAGATCCTAGACGAAGTGAGAAGTCACAGAGTTACAGCATCCTGAATTTGCAGAGCGGCATGTTTTCCAGGAGAATTCATCAGCCTATGTGTAGATGCTGGAAAAAGCAGACAGTTGGATTTAGCTGTGATCCCAGCGACCACAGAGGCGGCAAAGAAAGTGCATCATCTCACACATCACCAGGCGGTCCTTCCCCAGCAGCAAGGGAAACGCTTTAGGGGAGGGACGGTGGCCAAGTTTATATTTGTCAATGTCAAGCTGAAAGATCTCTGGTCTGTATAATGAACACTATTTCTTCCTAACCTGTCTTGCTCTTTATGAAACTGATGGGTATATTTCAAAGTTTATAATCTTCCTAACAAACAAGGGACATGGTTGTTATTACATACTCCGCTTAAGAAAATATCTTCCCCTGATAGGCGGGGTGGCTCACACCTGTAATCCCAGCACTTTGGGAGGCCAAGGCAGGCGGATCACTTGAGGCCAGGATTTCAAGTCTAGCCTGGCCAACATGGTGAAACCCTGTCTCTACTAAAAACACAAAAATTAACCAGGTGTGGTGGTGCATGCCTGTAGTCCTAGCTACTCTCGAGGCTGAGCCCCAATAATTGCTTGAGCCTGGGAGGCGGAGGTTGCAGTGAGCCGAGATTGAGTCACACCACTCCAATCTGGGCAACAGCACAAGACCCTGTCTCAAAAACAAACAAACCAAGAAACAAACAGGAACCAGGTGTGGTCGTTCCCTAAACAGCCACCTAACTAACAAACTTTGGGAACACAGTCCTTGGAGGCATGGAAAGAATACCATATCAGAAGCCAAGAGATCAGGGGTCAGTGCTAGTAATTTAATGTGTGACCCTTGATCAAGTTTCTTAACCTGCACACTTCAGCTGGCTTCTGTAAGCTGTGAGATCCACCCAACATATGGGGCTTTCTGAATGACTGATTCCCAGGATCCAGGCACAGGGCATGACCAATGACTGCCTTCCCATCGCTCCCTCTTCTTTCCAGCCCCTAAGCTCATCTCATTCTATGACTTAAAGGAATGGTATAGAAAACTAAATGCCATAGGTATGTAATTTTCTTTTTTTAATTTTTATTTTTATTTTAAGTTCTGGGGTACATGTGCAGGACGTGCAGGTTTGTTACATAGGTAAACATGTGCCATGGTGATTTGCTGCACCTATCAACCCATCACCTAGGTATTAAGCACCACATGCATTAGCTCTTTGTCCTAATGCTCTCCCTCCCTCCAATCCCATCTCCGGACAGGCCCCAGTGTGTGTTGTTCCCCTCCCTGTGTCCACGTGTTCTCATTATTCAGCTCCCACTTATAAGTGAGAACATAAGGTGTCCAGTTTTCTTTTTTTTTTTTTTTTTTGAGACGGAGTCTCGCTCTGTCGCCCAGGCTGGAGTGCAGTGGTGCAATCTCGGCTCACTGCAAGCTCCGCCTCCCGGGTCCATGCCATTCTCCTGCCTCAGCCTCTCCGAGTAGCTGAGACTACAGGCGCCCGCCACCACGCCCGGCTAATTTTTTTTTTGTATTTTTAGTAGAGACGGGGTTTCACCATGGTCTCGATCTCCTGACCTCGTGATTCGCCCGCCTCGGCCTCCCAAAGTGCTGCGATTACAAGCGTGAGCCACCACGCCCGGCCTAGGTGTCCAGTTTTCTGTTCCTGTGTTAGTTTGCTGAGGATAATGGCTTCCAGCTGTATCCATGTCCCTGCAAAGGACAGGATCTCATTCCTTTTTATGGCTGTGTAGTATTCTATGGTGTGTATGTACCACATTTTCTTTATCCAGACTATCATTGGTGGGCATTTGGGTTGATGCTATGTCTTTGCTATTGTGAAGAGTGTTGTAATGAACATACGTGTGCACATATCTTTATAATAGAATGGTTTATATTCCTTTGGATATATGCCCAGTAATGGGAGTGCTGAGTCAAATGGTATTTTGGTTCTAGATCTTTGAGGAACTGCCACACCATCTTCCACAATGGTTGGACCAATTTACATTCCCATTAACAGTGTAAAAGCGTTCCTATTTCTCTGCAACTTTGCCAGCACCCGTTGTTTCTTGATTTTTTAATAATCACCATTCTGACTTGCAGGAGATAGTAACTAAGAGTAGTTTTGATTTGCATTTCTCTAATGATCAGTGATGTTGAGGGTTTTTTTCCACGTTTGTTGGCCGCATGAATGTCTTCTTTTAGGTACGAAACAGATTTAATGTGTCCCAAACCAAATGATACAAAGTTTCATGAAATAGTTACCCTTCCTACATGAAATGCATCCTAACATTTTCTGTTTTATTCTGTTTCATGCTTATCACCCCCAAAATTAATGCCATTGCCCACTAGTAGACCGTGTCTTGGAGTTTGAAAAACTGTGTAGAAGGCCTGCTTTTGTATAGCTAAAACAGATCAGTGAAAACAGAATGGAAAATGTTGAAGCTTATGCCCTAAAAATGCTGAACACAGCTGAGATGAACTTCTCTCAAAATGACAAGAAGAACAACATTTCTGCTTACTTTCAGGACAGACTTGGCTCACCTCTGAACCCCTGTCCTTTTGGCTAATTCCCATACATCTTCCATCCCCACTCGTGATACCTTGTCCTCTGAGAGCCTTTCCTGAACCTCCGAATCAGGACTTGGTTCCCTTCTACATGTTCTCAAAGCACCCAAGAAATCATCTACATATAGTGCTTAGCACAGCAAATGGCCGATAGTGACCAGTCAATACATGTTAGAATATATTGCCATAGTTTGTTTACTTTTCGATTTTTCCAATAGATTGTACACTCATCAGGAATTCTTGCCCACAGGGAAAAAATTTCAGGATGACAAGGATTCTGCTTCTGCAGATATTTAAATCACCAGATTGAAATTTTTTTCTTTTAACACTTAGCACCCAGTCCTTTAAGGTGCTACAAGGTTAAAAAAAGAAAAACCCAAAAGATGTGTTCTTGGTATCAGCTAACACTCCGGTTAAAGGTGAAAAGAGCTAGCTAGGCCAGGTGTGGTGGCTCATGTCTTTAATCTCAGCAATCTGGGAGGCCAAGGCGGGCAGATCACTTGAGCCAGGAGTTAGAGACTAGCCTGGGCAACATGACAAAACACCATCTCTACAAAGTGCACAAACTAGCCAGGGCACGGTGGCATGCAACTGTAGTCCCAGCTACTCAGGAGGCTGAGGCCAGAGGAACCCTTGAGCCTGAGGCGGAGGCTGCCGTGAGCTGAGATGGTGCCACTGCACTCCAGCCTGGGCGACACAGCAAGACCCCGTAAAAAAAAAAATGCAAAGAGCCAAAGAGCAGACCCCTGGCTGTCTTGTCCTCTTTCCCTCCTAGTTGTTCATGAATTAAGTGCCCAGTGAGGAGACAGCTGCCAAGGTATAGGTGAGTTTTCAGTGCAAGCCAAGTGCTGTGAGTTCATGGGCAGGTAAAACTCTCTGAAATGCTGGAGAGAACCTGAATGGCGCTTGTATACATTGGTAGAGAAAGCATTTAAAGGGTTCCTCCTGTTCTTAGAAAAGGATCAAACTCTTTCGTATGACTTAAAGGCAGGACAACTCTACAGGACATTCTGCCCAGGACAATCTGGGTTTGTACCTGTTACCCAAGCTTAGTGATTAATAACGTGCTCTTTCACTCTATAAACAGTCCTCATCAGGAGGATAACGTATATGGTTCACCTGCTTACAGGCCCTATGTGATCTGGCACAGCTGACCCCTTCAGCTCCACCCAGCAATAGCTCACACTGGCACATGCTCCTTTCTCGCAGCATCACTGCTATCAGAGATCACAATTTTCTTCATTTTACAAATGGAGAGAATGACACTCCAAGAAGTTCACTGGTTAAGGTCATATGGCAAATTAGGATGGGGAGCAGAGGTTTAAATGGAAGCTGCGATGCTTACCCTGCTCATTTCCACTCACCTGCAAGGCTTAGACTCAACTGCACTGGGATTCCAGGCTCACATGCTGCAGGGCCATTCTACAAACACTGTTCCTACCTCCCAGAACCCCCCGTCTGGCTCACTGCCACTTCCCCTTCAGGTCTCAGCTGAGCTGTCACTGTTAGCTCTGTGACACCCCAAATCTAGCTGTGCACATAACACCATGTGTGTCCCCTATTGAAACACACAATCATGCTGCACATATTTATTCAGAACTTGGTATGTGTCAGGCCCTGTTAGAGTGGCTGGGGACACATGTAGGGACACAATGCCGGCCCTCATGGAGTTTCATGCTAGAGGAAAAGAGACAGAAAGGAAACTAGCAAATATAAACAGAGTTGCATGATATCATAAACTGATACATAATAGTACAAATATCTCACGAATTCATCACAATTCATTATAATTTCCTATTTGCCTGACCACATCTCTCTGCGGGTTTTGCAACACGGTGTGTGATCTGAGGCTTGCAACAAAGGCCTGGTGAATTCATCAATAGCAGTTTCCCTCCCCATCCTCTCCATTGTCCTGGGAACTTGTCCTGCTCTGATAACATACAAAAGATAATTACATCTGTAACTAACCTTCTAAAAAGGATCTGTCCCACACATTCAGGGTTATTAACACGGATGCCATGTTCACTTTATTCTCAACAACCACTCATTTCTGAATCATAAGGTTCCTCATGGAGGTGGAGATAACGCTACCTACAGGGACATTCTGTTTCCGTTTTAGGGACTGTCCTTTCCATGGCTTCCCTAGTCCCTCAGGTGCTGTGAGTTGTATTTCCTCCATTAATTCTACACTAGAAAAAGGTGTATGTGCTCAAGCTGAGACAGGAAATAAACAATGAACTCAAGAGCAGCATCAGCCCAGAGATCCCTGCCATTGGGCCTTCAATGATTGGGCAAAAAGTTCACTGATCAGCACCTTACACCTATTAGAAAGGCTACTATAAAGGAGATTTTTAAAAAAGCCCAGGCTCATGCCTGTAATCCCAGCACTTTGGGAGGCCAAGGTGGGTGGATCAGGAGTTCAAGAGATCGAGACCAGCCTGGCCAACATGGTGAAACCCCATCTCTACTAAAAATACAAAAGTTAGCTGGGTGTGGTGGCACATGCCTATAGTCCCAGCTACTCGGGAGGCTGAGGCAGGAGAATTGCTTGAACCTGGGAGGTGGAGTTTGCAGTGAGCTGAGATCGTGTCACTGAACTCCAGCCTGGTGACAGAGCGAGACTCCATCTCAAAAAACAAACAACAAAAGACAGCATTGCTGAGAATGTGGAATAATTGGGACCCTTTCTACCATTGGTGGGAATGTAAAACGGTCCAGCCACTGTGGAAAACAATATGGCAATTCCTCCAAAAATTAAACAAAGAATTACCCTATGACCCCGCAATTGTACTTCTGGGTACATACCCCAAAGAATTGAAAGCGGGACCTCAAACAGATATTTGCACATTCCTCTTCATGGCAGCATTATTCACAATAGTCAAAAGATAGAAGCAACCATCAACAGATACAAAGATAAGCAAAATGTGGTATATCCATAAATGGACTATTATTCAGACTTAAAAAGGAAGGAAGTCCTGTCCAATGCTGTCACATGGATACAACTTGAGAACGCTATGCTAAGTAAAATAAGACAGTTACAAAAGGATGAATACGGTATTCCGCTCATGTGAGGTCCCTAGAGCAGTCAAAATCTTAGAGACAGGAAGTGGAAGGGTGGCTGCCAGGGGCTGAGGGGAAAGAGGGATGAGGAACTGATGTTCAAAGAAGACAGAGTTTCAGTTTTAGGAGATGAGAAGAATTCTGTGGACGGACGATGGCAATGGTCGCACAACAATGTGAATATACTTAATGTCACTGAACTGTGCACTAGAAAATAGTTAAGAAGTTAAATTTTAAGTTATGTGTATTTTACCACAATAAAAAAGTTAATTGGTAGGTCACCTGGGACTGAAGTTTAAAGCAAATGCTTGATGGTTAGACTAATCTGCATGGTCCAACTAACCTGACTCTACCACTTACTGGTTATAAGACCTGGACAAGCTTCAGTTTCCTCATCTGAAAAATTAGAATAATAATATCTAATTTACAAAGGCTTTTGGAGGTTAAATGAAGTAGTAATGCCTCTTACATATAAATAAAATTCTGAGTATGATATACAGCACATAAATTCTAAATAATAATGACTCAAAACCATATTTCATTGGTTTTGTTAATGCTGATTATTATTATAATTAATACTATTAGCTTAATTCAAAAGCTAACATCAACCTAAAGCAACCTGCAGAAAGATGTCCTGCCAAATATTTGCTAATTTAATCCAGGAGCAAAAATCTATGATTCTGGGCTTGAGTGAGCTTTCCTAATTTCTAAAACTCTGATATTCATTTTGTCCCCAAGAATGTGTTTAGATGACAGAGCAATCAGAATTTGACATGTATAAATGCTTGGCATGTTAAAATAATGAAAGATATTTTCACCATTGTAAGGAAACAGCTTTTAATCCATCTCTCTGGTTCAACATCACATTTTTCTATAGTTTCTCATGATTTCTTCCTTAACAACTGGAATAGGTGTGAAAAAGCTGAGCTGAACACATAGCTGCTTAGAAATGAGCTGCTTAAAGTGTTAAAACCACAGAAACGCAAGCATGAGTTTAATGCTATGTATGCCGTCACAATACTAATTTCCCTATTTTAAATTACAGATTACACACACACACACACACACACACACAGATATACACGCACACACGGAATCACATCTATATTGCTGGGATTTTCATTATATAACTATATCATTTTAAATGATTTGAGGCAAATTATTAAAAAAAATTAAAGACTGAACTCCATAAAAAGGAAATCACCTGAAATCAAATATAACCTTGTTAACAAACCATCACATTAGCAACATTTTTAGGGGCAACAACATAATCAACAACTCTAAGACATCAAATGCATTAAAAACAGGAAGTACTAACTCTAATTCCGAATTTCCAGAAAGGCAAATATACCATAATTAAATAACACGTTATAAGGCGATTTGTCTGTGTATGTCTACTTCCGAATCCCCGAAGTTACATACTTGTACGACAAGCCCATACTCTGGAAAGAAAATTCTGGACCCAGTCCACATGGAATTTTGGTTAAAACATCTAATTCATTGCAGAGAAGAATTTAGTCTTTTCCACAGAAGAGACAGCATGTGTTAGAATGGGAATACTTTATAGAAATGACCAATGACAAGCCAGCTATATAAGGGGGCCTCTGATGCCTGGCGTTAACAAGAGACAGAGTATTATTGTTGAAAGGGATCTTTGAGATTATAGAAAGAGCTGAGGTGTGAATAATCAAACACCATCCCCTTGATGCCTGAAGGAGAAGTGAGACAGCAAAACAAATCAAAGTTCCAGGAGTTGCACCGTGTATGGTAAGCGCAGACGCAGTGAGGACATTTCTGTAGGAGAACAGAGGTAGAAGTTTGCTCAAGTAACAGTTGCCATCCCGAGGCACCACAGCACAAGACGGTAGCGGAAATGAACATGATAATGCGGATGGTGGGTGACAAGAGTCTTGCCTGGATACTGACATTTTTAAAGAGTAGAAGAAAATCGCAGGTCACTGAAACAAAGGCTGATGGTGCCCAGCAGGTTACTCTTGAAGTCAGAAACAGAAGTTCATGAGAGACAAGAAGACAGAAACAACAATAGATAAACTTAGAGTGGATCGCTAACTTGCAGGAGCTGTGCAGCTGAGGCTTTGCAGGTTTCAGAAGCTCTCCCTACACTACGTCTTTAAATATATGTGTGTTCAATCAGCAGGAGGAAGGGACTAACAAGAGCCTTCTGTGGTAGGCACCTGCATCAAACAATGGCACTGATCTCAGAGGGATTTTAAACAGCTGTGCATAAACTTCAAAAGTAATTTGCAACCGTATTAGTAAATGTCACCCTTCTTCCCGCTAGACACAGCACTTTTAAAGGAGATTAAGCATCCGCAGTAAGCCTGCCATTTCACAAGCGTTACTAAAGATAAGTTAGGGAAAAAATGAAGATGATGATTCACAAGGTCGGGGTGTGGGGTGGGGTGGGGTGGGGGACCCAGGACCTTAGGAATCGGGCTTGTCTATCACACAGCCTCGGGCAGGAAGAGCCCAGTGGGGACCATGGCTTCTAGGGAGCAAACCAAGGGAAAAGAACAACGGAGTGGACACATCAGGCTTCCTGCATCTCTCACGGAGCCTCCCGAATCCCAATGGTTTAGAATTTTCTTTGGCAAAAGAACAGGACAAAGAGGCCGGAGTTGACAGAAAGCATGGGCGGACTTCTCCGATCTTGTAGGTGGTTCTTAAAAGAATTCAACAGGCTTGAGGTGTGCTCTCAAAGGGCAACTGGAACGTCAAGGACTTAGACACCAGGCACAGATGGTTCATTTCCCCACGGACAGGAAGAGAGCACGGAGTGCTCTCTCTTCCCTCCACCTTCTCCAGCCTAGTCCCCCTCAGCCTGTGCCACTTCTGAATCATCTTTTATTAGCACCACTTCCAGCCCGCACAGGGGCAGGACAGCCCAGGGGACAAGGCAGTTCTGTGGCGCTCTCCTTGCAGAAATGACGGGAGTCGCCCAATCCAGCCAGCCCGTGGACCTCTCTGCATGCCCACTGGGGAGCGGCCCACGCCTGCAGCATTCAACAGTCAACTCTCCCATTGATAACGGTGGCTCTCGAAAATCCAATACCACAAAGATACTTTATTGCACAAACTTTGCTTGGTTAACCTGGCCCTCAAAGCTGGGGAATAACCTCACTTGAGGCTACAGGAATGAGCACCCAGACTTTTTTTTTTTTTTTTTTTTTTGTATCTTTCAAAGACCTGCCTCCCCCTCCCCCAGGCCCTTGACAAGAAACTTGGCTTGTTTAGAAGCCTGAGCAATGGCACCCCGGTCCGTGCTCTAATACATTCCCAGAAAACGGGGTATGCTCCCCTGTGGACAGCATACCATCTCCAGAAAACACCTTTCCTCACGCATTTTTTTTTTTTACCAAGAATACAAAAACTTTCCACCTTCTTCCCTCCCCGCAGGCCCCCTTTCGTTCAGGCGAGAAGGAAAAGGGAGAAGAAAGGAGGAAGAGCCCCCAGGCCGCGGCCCCCACCCGGCTAAGGTCGCCAGCATCCCGCATCCCGTGCGACCCGCGTCCCGGACACCCAGCGGGGAAATTCTTCCCGGTGCGCTCTTGCGCCCGCTTGGTTCCATTTCCTACTCCGCCTGCTCCTCCGGCAGCCCTCACCCCTTCCCCGAGGCTCTCCGAGGGGCCCGGGTAGCCCTTCCCGCCACGGGTCTCGGCCCCTCCAGCCCGCTCCCTCCCGGCGGCGGCGCGGCGCGCGGGGCCCTACCTGGAGCGAGCACGGCGCCGCTGCTGCCCGGTGGCGCGGGGACTGCACGGGGACTGGCGGGGCTGGCGGGGCTGGCTGGGCTGGCGGGCCCGGCGCACTGCGGGTGCGCCCCGAAGGCGGTGCCGGCCAGGGGGCGCTCGCCAGCTTCCCCGCAGCCCGGCCTCCCGGGACCCGGCACCTCTAGCCAGGGACGCGCGCTCGGTCCCCCGCCGTGCGCCTCCGGTCCCGCGCCCAGGCTCCCGCCCCCGTCCTCCTTACCAGCCACTTGTCGCCCAGCTGCAAACTGGAGCAGGAGGCGGCGGCCGGAGGGCCCAGGACAGCCCCGGGAGGGCGGCGAGGCCGAGCAGGAGAGCCCCGGCTCCGTCCACATTCTCAGAGTCAGGAAAAGGGGCGAGAGGCCACATGTCTCCCTCTCGCCAAACTGAAAACGAAACGGCGCTCCAGCAGATTGGGTGGAAACAGCTGTGTCTGTTTTCTCTGTTTTTCACGCTAGTAAGGGCTTGTAAACACCGTTCCTTTTAAAATGACCTACCCCGGGAGGTTTGGGCACACTTCTGTCCTGGGTTCATCGTTCCTAGGTGGCTTCGGACCTGGGACTTTGATTTCCTGTATCTGCACATTGTCTTTTTGTACACAATTGCCAAGGTGGAACTGCTTTCAATTTTACTGTGCTTGAAGCTGCAAAGGTGATGTTGCCACCGTGCGTGTCATTTTAGGACTTTTTATGCCTTGTGGGTAATACTAATGATGGTCACAATGAGGATAAATGGGGTGTTTTCTATACTGCATGTAACTAATTTCTCATTCAGGTTAGAAAATTATATGTCTGGTTAGTAATACTCTTACTGAATGGTTTCCTTGCAATGATGACACCAAATAATTAAAATGTACTTGATTAAGACTTTTGTTGCTGTAGTGTACTAAGATCAGATTAATCTGAGAAGTAAAACAGTAATTTTTTGTCCTTTTTTCTTTTCTTGTTTTGAGAGAGCCATTAAAAACGATTAAAACAAAACAAAACAGGCCAGGTGCGGTAGCTCACACCTGTAATGCCAGCACTTTGGGAGGCTGAGGTGGGTGGATCGCTTGAGGCCGGGAGTTTGAGACCAGCCTGGCCAACATGGCAAAATCCTGTTTCTCCTAAAAGTACAAAAATTAGCTGCGTGTCGTGGCACGTGCCTATAATCCCAGCTACTCAGAAGGCTGAGGCATGAGAATCGTTTGAACCTGGGAGGAGGAGGTTGCAGTGAGCCGAGATCGCACCACTGCACCCCAGTCTGGGCGACAGCAAAACTCTGCCTCAAAAAAAAAAAAAAAAAAAAAATGGTTAACAAAAGCCATAAGTTGAATTAGCAGCCTTCTGATCATGGGAATATAGAATGTCAACTAAAAAGGACCTCCGCGGTTGGGAAGACAGATGAAAAATTGAGGCCCCAAAGTGTTTCATGACTTGATTAAATCACTCAGGTCTGCACTGGGAAGCGAGTTATGATGATGCCGCTAATCTATATGAACCCAATAAAGCCAACACACACACACACACCTTTTAAGGATAAAACTATATTCCATTAAAATTAGCCCCACATTTGTCAATATCTAAAAACACTGGAGTGACCCTCAGGCCAGAGGCTGTAGCTCTTGGAAGCTCCTAGCCAGGAGGTTCGAGAGTGGCCAGTACCTCGGAAGTGCTGGCTCACTCTGACATCATCAGAACCTGGCATGTAGTAGGCGCTCATTTGGTATGTGCTATGGAAATTAGGCAGGAAAGTGCGTCTATGTCTGGAAACAAGGAGGCAAAGCTTAAGCAGTGATCCCCACGCAGATTCTTTCTGCAAACTACAAAACAGAAGCTTCCCTATTTCAGAGAGCCATCCACCTGGCTCTTTCTCCAATTGTTTTTCAGTGGATCCTGTTACACTGCAAAGAAACGGCAAACTGAAAACAGCTGCTGTGCCTAAAAGATGGTAAGTTCCTCACGCTCCATATCTGGGTTTCTCATTGACAATTAGGCACTGAAAGGAAGCTCATATGTCCTGTTAATTTAATCAGTAGTTAGTGGCTTTAGAAAAAGTTTCATATGTACACCAGGTATGATAAGGACTTTTTTTTTCTTTTTGAGACAATCTTGCTGTGTTGCCCAGGCTGGAGTGCAGTGCCATGATCATAGCTCACTGCAGCCTTGATCCCACAGGACTCAAGTAATCTTCTCACCTCAGCCTCCCAAATAGCTGGGACTACAGGCACACACCAGCATGCCCAAGCTAATATTTAAATAGATTTTTTTGTAGAGACGGGGTCTCACTATGTTGCCCAGGCTGGTTGTAAACTCCTGGGCTCAAGTGATGCTCCTACCTCAGCTTCCCAAAATGCTGGGATTATAGGGGTGAACCACCATGCCCAGCCTGTGATGACTTTAGATGCACTACTCATATAACATTCATAATCTTATGTGATATGTATCATCATCATCATCTCTCTTTAACAGAAGAGAGTAACGAGGCTTAGAAAGGTTACGCACCTCGCTCAAGATCCCACAATTAATAAAGTACCAGAACCAAGATTCAAACCCAGGTCAGGCTGGAGCCACCATCTCAAGAGCTGCTGAATAATTAATTCTCCTTTTTTTTTTTTTTTTTTTTTTTTTAGAGATGGAGTCTTGTTCTGTCACCCAGGCTGGAGTGCAGTGGTAAATCTCAGCTCACTGCAACCTCCGCCTCTGCCTTCTGCCTTCTGCGTTCAAGTGATTCTTCCTGCCTCAGCCTCCTGAGTAGCTGGGATTACAGGCATGTGCCACCATGCTCAGTTAATTTTTGTATTTTTAGTAGAGACAGGGTTTCGCCATGTTGGCCAGGCTGGTCTCGAACTCCTGACCTTAGGTGATCCACCCACCTCGGCCTCCCGAAGTGCTGGGATTACAGGCATAAGCCACTGCGCCCAGCCGATTCTCCATTCTTACATCGTGCACTCAGTTTTCTCTTTCTTTCTCTTTTGGACAACTGATCTTTGAGGACTCTTGGCTACTCAATTGTCCTATAATTGTATAGTCCTACAATAGGAAACCCATTAACCTGAAGATCAGATCTTTTAAAACAACATCCATCATATATCTAAAAAAATTGGATTTTTTTAATCGTAAAATTTCACCTAAAACAAAAAATTCACATCTGTTCTGGGTATCCATTAGGTGTAGTGGACACCTCTAGATATTCTTGATGCCAGCATCCTGTAGACACGCCATCTCCTTTCCCAGGCCACGGGGTGTTCCTGTTTTCTATCAGACACTGTCTCTTAGTTTTATAAATGTGGCTGCTCTCAGAAGTTCTCCACACCTTTGCTTCCTGGAAGAGGAAATGGCATTTCCTGGAGGGGATGACACGTGGGCGGTGAGGTTCCACTCATTACGTTAAACACACCCCAACTTTCAGCTGTGTACTTCTTTTCCTCCTTCAGATTCTGCCCTGACGTTTCCTGGAATAATGCTGAGGACTGCCTGTCGGGTAGCCGCCTTATTCAGTTCACTTCATCTCGGAAACACCTTACCCCTGCCTTGGATGCAGCGGCCCTCCTGAGAGCTGAGGAAGGGGGTACTCCCATGCGTCTGCTCCCGGAGCTGCCACAACCCATCTTCCCACAACTCGGAACTTGGAAAAAGGAACCCAGGACATGACTTTGCTTTTCTTTTGGACCTAGTTGGTGATTATACTCTGTCTCCCATGGAGACCTCCTCTTGCATCCTTCCTTCTATGTGGGATTTAGGATAGAAATTAAAAAGGAAACATCTTATTTTGAGTCTTGATTTGGAGAAAGGTAGTATTCGGGGAGAAGTAGGCCATGATACACATAGAATATTTGAAGACGGTATTGCTTAACAATGACATTTCTGTCTCTGCAGAAGTCACAGCTTGGAGGAAACCAGTTTGCACTATTCGATGAGGAATTTGGCCACCAAATCACTGATACTTTCCCAAAGGTTTGGCAGAAATTGTTTTTCGAGTGGCTCACCAGATTCCCTAGAAGAATCAGCATGGAATTAGAGGCCAGTGGCCTACCCTAACTAAAGACATGAGTGACGTGTAAAGTCTAGTGTCAATTTATTCAGAAAATATCAAAATCATTCTGGGAGCTATGGGTCAAAGTTGATAGGCACAAACAAACAAACAAACAAAAACAAAAGGTATTTTAAATTCACAGCTTGGATAAGAAAAAGGGAGATGTTGTCATTTCTCTTCTTCAATCCAACTTTAGATTTTCAAGCCGGAAAAAGGATAATTAGAAGTTAGAAATTGTTATTGCCAGAAAAGAGCTCTAAACCCTGAAAAACAAAAACAAAAACAAAAACTGACCCTCCTCTTGGGGAGTGATAAACCTCAATTACTGTTGATAGTAAAGCTGATATCAACTCTTCGAAACCAGTGAAAGGTGAACGGAAACCTTACCCTGGGTTAAGGTTTGAAAAATGTTTATAATATATATTTGAAAGTTCCATTATTTAAAATATTTATTAGACATGCTTTGTAATGTTAAGTTACTTCAAAAAATCTTACACAAGGGAGGGGAAGTATGTATTATTCCTTCATTTAAGAAAAAGATAATGTGTGAATATTAGTTAATATTTATCATACATTTACTACCTGTGTTGAGGCGTAGTGTTACACACTTTATTACAATTATTTAATTTGATTCTAACAATGAATCCCCTGAGATGGATAATATTCTCTTCATTTTACAGATGAGACAATTGAGCCTTAAAGGTTAAACAAATGATTTCCTAAGCTCATTCAGCCAATAAACAGTAGGGGACTGCTTGATGCCAGTCCAACTGATCCTCAAATCCGTGATTTCTGCCACCATATTCACAGAAACAAGACAAGAGCTGAAAGTATAGTCTGACTCTTGAAACAGTCAAAGAATTGTGTATGTTTATGGAAGTTCTGATTAATAAGATATTCTGAGGACAAAAGACAAGGCATGGATAGAGGGGCAATGTGTAGATTAGAATGTATCACAATGCCGACTAAATAATAAAACCATGGGAAAATGAAATTTAATCCTTACTGTGTAGAATATTTAAAGTAGATTTTTTTTCCTGGGTATCAATTACTATTACACTATAAAAGAATGAAATTAAACAAGAAACAGTTCCTTTGGTTTTTTTTTTTTTGAAGGTAGGAGTTATAAAAACAGTATTTGCCATCTGGTTTTAGTTATGGCTTTGGAAATTCTACGGGTACAATTTGTTGTCATTATTGTTGTTATCACTACCAATAAGGAGACTCAAATTGTAACATCGGTTTCTAAATCAGTTAGTGCATAATTACATTTTCAATGTTGCCTTAACATAGATACAAGTTAACAGGATATGCTTCTGGTGTGTTTCTGGATTCTGAGGGTAGAACCAGCATAAAACTAGTCAGTCTAAGTATTTCTAAAGATCCGCAGACACCGTTCTCCTGGATTTGGGAAGCCTAGAGATATTAGCACAATAATTATGGCCCAAGTGGGTATAAAATTTTGTCTGAAATTAAAGAGATATTGATTAGATAATCCACAGAGACTACTTTTTAGTGATTATCTTCCACCAGGGTAAAAGCAACAGCAACCTGAAAATGCAAAAGACCATACATTTTAATGGCAAGTCGTCCCTAGGAAGGATTAATAAATCTCAGAATTCACCTGTAAATCAAGGAGGAAGAAGTCAAGATGAAATCTATCAAATTTGTAAATTTGATTGTTGCAATTTTATAGTCTGACGTAATTCAATTGCTTTAGATTTGAAAGGGAACTTTCTTTAGAGTAAGTCACTCAATCTCTTTTTTGAAAAGGCAAATGCCACACCTGACCCTCATCACTCCCTTCTCCTGTGTCCATAGCCTGGCTTTATTCTGCCATTAACACACACACACACACACACACACACACACACACACACAAATTGGGAAGAGGATTTCTCATTTTACAGAAAGTATGCTGGGCTACACAGGATATTCTATCAGGTTTCTTCCAGCTATAAAATTCTGAGACTAAATATCAAATTAAAGAAAGTACTAATTGTCAGCGATGGGGGATGTACTACCATTTGCTTCTAGAGGTACTCACTGCTAATTTCCTATATTCACCGGCATAAAAAAATTTCAAACACCCTCAAAAAAGCCTATACTGGTGGTACCAGGAAAACGCTGAAAATCATTACTCTCTGTGTTGTGTCCAGCTTTTTTGGTTACATCATCATTTTGACCATTCACTTTTAAAGAAAAACTTGTGTGGAACAAAAATGTGAAGATATTTTTTTTCTTGGTGGCTTAGCACAGTGGCATAATGTGGCTGACCACGTGTGCCTGTTGTGTGAGTCACTCAGACGTGCTTTGTTTCTTGGTCACAGTTTATCCCTCAACTCAAGCATCTCACCCTCAAAATGTTTGTTTGGGACCCAAGTGGCAAACCTTGAGATGGGTTATTTCTTTCACCTTGGATTGGCTCATCTGCTGGGAGTGGAGCCAAGCTGACATTTCCTTTCCTTTCTCTTCTTTCTTTCCTTTTTGCCTGCCTATCACTAGGTAGAGGCAGCACATAAGAGAGGGAAAGCCATGCATGTGGAGTCCAGCACATCACCCAGAAGGCAGATGTTCTATCTCCATTTTACTCATTAAAACAAACAAAACCACACCTGGATTGCCTGGTACTTACATAAAATGCACTATGATGATTGAAGAAAAATATATTTAAGGAATAGTCTGAATAGCTTACGTGTGTATTTCTGTTAGCTTACATTTCTGTTTTTAATATTTGTTTAATATTAAAAATAATTTTAAAAATGAACTAATCTTTTTACATCTCTTATGAGAACTTGATGGAGATATGATGTTTGAAGATCAAGGATACATGGTGTTTGAAATCAGAAAATGTGTTTATTTTCCTACACAGATTACAAATATCATGCATTATTTCACAAACTCTTCTCAAAGTGTTGATTTTAAAATTACTAAAAGGAGGGTATATTCATATCACATCCTGGCATTTTTATAGGCAAGATTGATTAGCTATAACCTCTAAAGTGCTTTGATCCCTATAAGCCTCAAGAAGAGAATGGTGCAATTTGAATTAATAACTACCCGTTATAGAGCATTTGTATCACAGTATTTTCCATATACTATCTAATTTAACCCTACAGCAATCCTATGATATGGGGATTATGCACACATTACAGATGAGAACTTGAGGCTCAGAGAAAGTAAATAACTTACACAAGAGCACAAAGCAAGTGAGTGGCAGAGCCAGGATCAGAACCCAGACACGCTTCATTAGGAGCCATGCTGAACTCTGTCTAGAGAATTCTGACCCCTTGCTGCAAAGGCTAAAAGAAAGGGTCATATTCCACATGTAGATTTTGAGAAATGTTTGTTAGTTTTCTTATGATAAAGGTTACGCATACACACACACACACACACACACACACACACACACACAACGAGAAATTAGAGAAAAGAAAAAAGATTAGCCAGAATGTCACCACCCAAAGACAGATAACATTTTGGTGTTTTCAAATATTCTTTTATCTATACTTTTTTGAATTATTTTATTTTAAAAATAACTTTTACTGGTTGCCTGATTATGAAGTAATAAATATTCACCATAAATATTTTGAAAAATATAAAACTGCCTATAAAAGAAATTTGAAATCATTGCTAATCTCAAAATATAAAGATACCTGTCAGTACTCTGGAATTTTATTCTCCTTGTGGCTGAGGTCACATATCTTGAGACTGAAACCCAAACTTTCTATACCATACAGTTTATAGTTTAGGCCACAACATCGTTTTTAAAATTGTTTCTTTGGTTTTTACTTGATTTGCTGATGTTTTATGTTTTAGAAAATTGCAGATGTGATTTTTAGGCAGCTGATTGGAATGTTCTGGTTGCTCTGAATAGGACTAGCTACTTTGCTTTTTCCTGAAGGACAAATATTATTCCTACACACATAAAAAGCCTCAAAGAATGAGTAATGATACTGTTTAAATCTGCCCTTATAACTCCAAAGAATGACTTCAAATTTTCTTTCTTCCAAAGCAACTTCTAAAAGCATTTCCACTGCACAGTGAAAGAAAACCACAACCTCCTTGTTTAATAACTGGGATCATGTGCTTTTAACAAGAGGAAAAGGTCAAGTCTGAAGCAACTGATACAGAACTGCCAGATTAGGTACATAAATTTAGGAGTTACATCAATTTGGGAGGGCTGCAGAAATGTGGACTGGATTTTAATCACAGTGTGGAAGTTTCTTTGAGCAAAAGACATGATGGTTGTTCCCCAGAACCTTTCTGTCCTGTCCCTTGCTCTGCCAAGAGAACTAGAAAAGAAATAAACGTTTAAGAACTTAAAAGCCTTCTGGATAAAACTCAGCTTGGTGCAACACATTTTAGCTACCACAGCTTTACTCCCAAGCTTCCACCTTTCCTAGGAACGTAGTAAAAACCTGAGCTAAAGAAACCGAACAATAGAACTGAAATTCTTTAAACCTGAGTTATTGAGGTTATAGTCTTTGTGCACTCCATAAAGTCAAAGCCCTAAGAAGATTTTTAGAAAACAAAACACTTGTACCTGTGTCTATTTCCCCAAACCTCTCTACATTTACTTACCTTTTGCAGACTCACGCTTCCTCTTTTCCTCGTGATTGCGTTTGGATAGAATGAAGACCTCTCCCGTAGTTCTCAGCTTAAATTCTTTCTTTTATTTCCTTCTACGAAAGAAAATTCAAAAAATTCAATGTTCTACTTTGTAACTCCCTGGACATAGTGAGTCCATTATGCACATCATGAGGAGGGAGTGGAGGAAGTGGAATTCTTATGTAAATTCATACAGCTTTGGAAAATGGTTTAACAGTACCTACTAAAGATGAGCATATGCAAAACCAGTGACCCAGGCAGGTCATGGGTACATAACCTACAAAAATGTAGACAGATGCACTAAAAGACATGTACAACGTGTTCACTGCAGCCCAGTTCATAATCATCTCAAAGTGGAAACATCTCAAGCGTCCACCAACTGGGGACTGCCCAATAAAACTGTGGTACTTTCATCAGTAGAAACATGCCACAGCTTGAACACATGCTGAAAACATAACATCAAGTGAAAGAAGCCGGGTCCCAAAAAAAGACATACTGCATGATTGTATTTACATTAAGTCCAAAAACAGGTAAAATGAATTCATGCAATGGAAAGTCATGAGAGTAGCTACTGCATCTGGGGAGGCAGGTGGTGGAGTGTCAGGGAGGGAGCACCAGGATGGCTCATGGTGCTATTTTTATGACTCGATGTGGAGGGTAGGTAATAGGTAAGTCCACTTTGTAAAAGTTCACCTAGCTGTGCATTTGTGACTTGCACTCTTTTCTGCGTGTGTCAACTCCGGCAAAAAGATTATTTGAAAATCAAGTATAATATTATTGTATTTACAAAGCCCTTTCTATGTAGCCAGAAACAGGGTTGGTTTCCCAGGTGACTGAGAGTTCGTCAGGAGCTTAGTGACCGGAGGGCAGGGGACAAGTGTGTTCATTCTCTCTCCCTCTCTCTCTGCTGTTCTGTAAGGTAACAAGTTAGGCTTAGTGACAGTGTGACCTTAAATAAGCCATGCATACTTTCTGCATCCTTTTTTCTTATTTGGTGAGTGAAGTGTTAGGTAAAACGGTGTCTCCAGTCCTTTCCCATCCTCACTGCTGTGATTCAAGCCCTCTCCTTCTCTGTGAGGCTTCCTCTGACCTCTCGATTTCACAATCACCTTTCTCTCTTCCTCTCTCCTGCTTCCTCCCTCTCCACCCCCATCTCTGTCCCCCCAGAGTTGACTTTGTTTTATATCTCTTTCGGTATCTCCTCTGGTTTTCTGGCACCACGTCTTGCATAGAGCAAATAATAATGCTTTAAAAAATTCTCGATAAAGGAAAAAGTTCAGTGAAGTGTGAATTTTACATTGTAGTCAGTGGTTAAATGCCTCAAACACTTAAAAAGTAGAATTTATCTCAACCTGGGCAGAAGGCAGTCTGTGCCAATTTCTAAATGGAATCCAACAGCAAGAATGCACAAAGAACAAGCAGGAGTGGTGAGGATTTCCTCACTCTGTCCCTCAGAGGTGGTGCATCTCATCTGTGAGATGAAAGTGTCATCATGTCACTGACATAAAGTATAAGTACAGGGAACATAATCATCTGGGAGATTTTAATTTGAGTTAATAAGAGACAAGATTTTCAGGCTAAAAGTCTTGGGGCTTGACAAAGAATATTTAAAAGGAGGGTTGGTGGGTAAAGAAACTGTGGTATATTTATACGATGGAAGACTACTCAGCCATAAAAAGGAATGAATTAACAGCATTTGCAGTGACCTGGATGAGACTGGAGACTATTATTCTAAGTGAAGTAATTCAGGAATGGAAAACCAAACATCGTATGTTCTCACTTATATGTGGGAGCTAAGCTATAAGGATGCAAAGGCAAAAGAATGATACAATGGACTTTGGGGACTTGGGGGGAAAGGTGGGTGGGGGCAAGGGATAAAGACTAGAAATATGGTGCAATGTATATTGCTTGGGTGATGGGTGTACCAAAATCTCACAAATCACCATTAAAGAACTTACTCCTGTAACCAAATACCACCTGTACCCCAAAAACTTATGGAAAAATAAATAAAAGAGGGTTGGATGATAAGAATTTGTCATCTTGTTTTCTGAATTGTTCAATTGTACTTAATTGTACTTCTTTCCTTAAGGAGTTGAAAATATCCCTTAACTGCTGGAGGATACACCTCTGATAGCTTGAGACAAATATCCTCTTGATTATTGTTTCACCATATTTGTCTTTGCTCATGGAGAACCATTTTGACCTGTGGTTTAGCCTCCCGGGTGATTGAACAATACTGGTGATCTGACGCAGACCCTCTGTGACGGATAACAGACGAGTCTCTTACATGTTTTTGCATCATGTACTGATTACCCAGACAAAACTGAGTTTGTAAACCTGCTAAATCCAGGATCGAGTGCTGGGATAGCAGTCATTCAAGGAGGAGGCATCCGGAGGGGCTCATCCCTCAGTAGCCAGCTGTGCCCAGAGCAGAGAGGGGCACAGGGTGACAGAGTGAGGCAGGCAGAGGAAGCCGCACATGGACAGGTGGGAATGGACATCAGGCTCCTGACTGCTCTCCTCACCCAGCTGCACCTTCAGCTTTTCACTGGCAGACACCTGTGGCTGCTGAGATGCCATCCCCTCCAGTGAGCCGGCTGGCAATTAGCTTATGGTCCTAAGGATATTTCTGGTGTTGCTGAGAAAGTCAGAGAAATAGAGGAACATGTCAAGCTATGCTTTTAGAAAAGCGTAGATGTTAACTTGTTTGACTTCTGACTCTCAGCCTTAAAGAAACATGATCGCCTTCTTCCTCACCTGTAACGGTAACAAATCCTCGGAACAAATATCTTCCATTGATACTTGAAGAACATGCTCACACAGTAGGTGCTGGCTAGTTTGTACAACATGCCTCTGCTTGTATTTATCTAATCACAGGTGAGAATGAGTTGAAATAAAATGTGGAAGTTCCTAGGAAGCACTCAACATTGCCCCTCCCCACCCCCTTTCTGCTGTTATCTGCTGTGAGAGCAGGGGAGCAGGGCAGTGTGCGATTGTGGCAGATGGTGGACTTCAGAGTCCTAGAACTCCAGATTCATGATCATGACAGGCTTGGGCTCCACCACTGACAAGCCATGAGGACTTGGGGAGTCCCATCAGCTCTCTGGGCCTCAGTTTCCTCTGCTGTAAAACAAAGCGATGGATGAGATAACATTTCTTTCCATTTGACAACTCCATAAAGTGCAAAAGAACCTAACTCTGACAAATATTTGTATAATATTTTTACTCCAGCAGGATACATGATTTGTATTCAGCTGAGACAGATTGACTAAAAATTACATCTTCTGCTCACTCTAATTTATTGCTGTAGAAGAGAGAATAAGTGAGATATTTCCATTTCTAGTGACAGGTGGCTGGCACTTTGAAACCTTCCATTTCATTACTCACCTTAATGTTTTCACTAAAACACATGTGGTTTTCAAACACAGGAAGGAAAACATGGTAACCTGTGGTTACAATTTCCACTAGAAAATAGAAAAGGTGTAGGTCAGAAAGAATGTTTGTGGGGTGTTCCTTTTTTACTTTAAACATGAAAACCCATGTCAGAAGAGTTTTCTCTTGAGAAGAACACTGTTAATTGTTGCAATTTTCAAAAGTTGATGAAAATGGGGCCCAATGGCATCTGTTGTTGCAATCAGAGCAGCCATGGTTGAAGAACTGTGAAGGCTTTAGTGCCAGGGATATTTTTAATCGTCCACTGTGTCTTCAAGCAGACTCTCTCTTCTCTTTCGATTCAAATTCTGGGAACCCTAAAGAAAATGTCTTTTCAGGCAGTCCTCCTCATACCCAAGGAGCTCCGAGAATCCCTTTTCAGATCCCACCTTGAAGCAAATAAGCTTGTTCAAATAGCTCTTCCTCTGTAGCAATTACCTTCACAGTTATTTTCAGCTACTGGTTCTGTAGTCTGCTGTGATCAGTTGAATTTACCTGATACCTAAATTTAACTAATTCTTCAATAAATATTTGGAGAGCACCAACTAAGTTTACGACATGCCCACACATCTGAGTTAATTGGTTAATCAGAAAGAAATGCAAAACACAAAATAAAAACTCCTTTGAATTTTCTAAATCGTAAACGTCGACAACTACTAGAGATACAGAGTAAGTTTTAAGTAAATTCTATTTTCCTGCTGTTTGAACTTGGGAAGGTCCTCTTTCCAGATGGCCGGGGTACCTAGCAGGAGGGGGTGGGAAATCACTCCAATCAATGTTATACATTGGTTCAAGAAACCAGCTGTTCAACCTGCAAGAGAAAATTGTGTTAACGGAGTAATACACACATAGTAGTTTAGATTTTTTTCTTCTAATTGCTTTACTGATGACAATCAAATAAGAATATGAATAGAGCTCTTCGGTATATCAGTAAAAACAGATGCAAGTCATTTTCATGTGCAGGTTCAGTTTTAGAGGGAAGAACTGCAGCATACATAGAACAGGAGAGCGGGAGTGAGCTGTTCTGTATCAAGCTCTTATCTGCCAGACAAGATCTTATCTTACGTATTTATACACAAGCACAGATGTGCATGGTGAAACATGCATTTGTATCAATACAGGATAGCACTGGGGAGGACTCCCGATGGGTGGGAGGACTCCTTCAGTACTTGTTCCACTGCAGCCTGCCCTCAGCACAAGCAGCCAGAAAGATTCCCTAACAGCAGAGTCATACCTGCCACTCTGCCCCAGCCCCCAGGGCTTCCTTCTCCCTACAGGACCTGCCCAGCCCCCAGGCCCCAGATCCCCCTCTAATTCATCTTCCCCACCCAGCTCCAGCTGCATCAGCCCCTGTTTGCTTCTTAGCATGCCGGCAGGCTGGAGCCCAGGGCACACTTGAGGTTTGGCTTGAACATCAATTTCTCCAGGATGACTTCCCTGATCACTCTGTTTTAAATTTCAGCCCCTCTGTAAAGCCTGTCTACACATACACACTAGACCCTACGCTCCCCTTCTCTATCTCCCTCCCCATCCCTCTTCCCAGTTGGCTTCACCTTTCTGGAATAGAAACTCTATGCAAGCAGGGATTTTTCCCCATATATCACTTATTATTGTATCCCAACAACTAGAGAGTACTTGGCACATAGCAGGCGTTCAAACAACGTTTGTTAAATGAATGCATGAATTAAATGTAACTAATCACAATACATTTACAGATATATGAAATCATTCACTTACTTATGCAGAAGAATTGGGTAGCTATGGATTTAATTAGTCCTTTCGCATCTTAAGAAGTATTTAATTCATTTACAAATATAAACAAAGAGCAAATTCTTTACCTCAAATGGAATATCCACTTTCGGACAGCTGGAATCAAATTGCCTCCGTGAACATTAATCCTAACACAATGGTCATCTTTCTTTATTCACTGGTCATCGGTCTTCCAGATAGGGAGCTGTACTGGTTTTCTACAGGTGCTGTAACAAACCTGTACAAACTAAGTAGCTCAGGACCAAAATGTATTGCTGCACAGTTCTGTAGGTCAGAAGTCCAGGCTCACTCAGTTGACTTCTTCAGGTTTCACAGGGCAGAATATCGGGGTGCTGGCTGGCCTGGGCTCCTACTGGGAGGTTCCAGCAAGGTGGGAGGAAGGGGTCCCTTCAGTGTCCTGAGCAGCACTGTGGTTGCCTCCCTCTCTTGGCCAGAGGAGAAACATTTTAAGAACTGACACAGATGGCACTCGTGCCATATGGATAACTCCTACTAGTCTGGGGTGTGGCTTTGGTGCTGCCGCTGCAGACACCTTGTGCAAATGAATGGCTGAGGAAGACCCCCTTCCACACGATGCTGAGTGAGAGGAGCTGGTCTCAGAAGAAGAGCACAGACCCTGTGATTCCATTGCCTCAAATACTAGAGCAGGCAGGACCTATCTGTGGTGGTCAAAATTAGATTAGCGGATTCCAGGGTCAGAGGGTGGTGGACAGAGGTTGACTACACAGGGACATAAGACACATTTCTGGCAAGATGAAAATATTTTATATCTTTTTGAAAAAGTTATTTATTTATTTCAGTTAATTAACATTTAATTTTAATATAATTGTATATATTTATGGTATACAACATATTTCGACATTTGTGCACCCTGTGGCATGGCTAAATCAAGCTAACTAATGTGCATTACTGCACATACTTATGGTTGATTTGTGACGAGAACACTTAAAATCCACTCTCTTAGCAATTTCAAGTAATAACAATACATTGTTATTAATTAGAGTCACAATGTTGTACAATGGATCCCTTGAAGGAGTCCTCCCCTCTATCTGAAATTTTGTATCCTTTCACCAACATCTCCCTGTCTTCCCCTGCCCCCCTCCCCCTCCCAACCCCTCCCCCCAGCCCACTACCACCGGTTTTCTATGTTTTGATTGGAGTAGTGGTTACATGATACATGTTTGGAAAAAACCATTGACTTGTACAATTACAATGTGTGAATTATATTGTAGGTAAATTATTCCTTAACACAATTGACAAAAATAGTAAAATTAATAAAACAGTGTAAATAATACACCTCATTTTAAACAGAAAAAAAAGATGAGAGACATCATTCCAGCATATTTTAGGAGGTCGTTTAATATGAGATCTACCCTCAAAACAAATTTCTAAGTGCACAGTTTCGTGTTGTTAACTACAGGCACAATGCTACGTAGTGGATCTCTAGAATGCAATCTGATTTCCGCAACCCCCATAGTCCGTCCTATAAAAGGGAGTTCTCTATGGAGTCATTTACCTTGCTTATTTGGTTGGTAAATTACCACTTGTTCCTGCTGATGAGTTTGCAGAGAAATTCACAGATGTTGCTGAAATTTTCAGCCTAGCCATGTTGGTTTTGAACAGTGACTGGTTTTGTTTTTTGTGAAGAAAACGCTCGCATAACATCCTTTGAAGGAGACACTGTAACATCGAAATTCTTTTGCTGGCTGCTTCAAGCTACTGAGTGAAATCACATTTCACTGTATACTTTTGTCCTTCTTTCTAACTGATAGAGACATGCCAACTGTGGCGAAATGGTAAATATGTTAGATTTTCTTCCATTTTCAGACAAAAACAACTCTTTAACTGAGGCTATTATGTTTCTGATGTGCTTTCTTAGTTGCTATTTTATGTAGGTTAAAAAAAAGACATTTGATAATGTCACTTAAGTATTTTTCCAACTTGTACAAAGCTTTTCGTGTAATAGAAACATCATTACGACACTATCAAAGACAATGGGCTTATTAACAAGTGTCAGGGATTTTGCTAATTTTTGGAGTTTTTATCCGTTGTATGATCTCTGCCTTAAAAATCTGATTTAGTATTAAAATGATTTTTTCAATAATGAGTTGTAGCAAATTTAAACTTGTGAGTTTATATATATATATTTTCTCTTGGTACTATGATTCTGGAGTTGGTGATGTAATAGAATCATAATGGTAATTTACTAAAAGCTTAAATCACTGAATCTCAAAGAATTAAACTCCAAGCTGAATGGGAAAATCAAAATAAAAGTTACCGTGTATTTCAAGATTACTTGAGAGATTTTTTAAATGATAAGCTAGAAAGCAGGTATCTCAAGCAATTCAAGTAGAATTATGTGAAACAAATAAATAACTTTCAGTATACCATTTCTTATTAAGTCAGAGAAGCAGAGAAACTAAATCCATAGACATTGAATAGGCCATCTTTAAATGAGAAGTCAGAATTTATGTTTCCTACAGAAATTTAAAGGTTTAATATTTAAATTTAAGTTTAATATTTAAATTTAAAATTTTAATATTTAAATTTAAAACTTAAATATTTAAATTTAAGTTTAATATTTAAATTTAAGTTTAATATTTAAATTTAAAATTTTAATATTAAATTTAAAAAGAGATATTTAAATTCCAACTAAAATTATTTCTGTAGGCAGAGCCTATCACAATTGCTGAAATTATAGCTAGGAAATTAGAAAATGCCCTATGATACAGTCTATTTATCTTTCCATTTTTTTGATGACATGGAAAATGAAACTTTTTCATCTTTAAGTTTCCATTAATTGATTGCATATTATAGAACTTTTATGATTCTTACATTAGACTATGAGGTAGCTATTATATCTTCGTTTTACAGAAAAGAAAATTGAGGATCAGAAAGTATACACAATTTGCAAAAATCATGGGTGAGTAGATGGCAGAGTGTAGATTCGAAAGCAGAATTGACTTTAAGCCTGTGCCTCTGGTAACCTTCCCATGATACACAGTCACCATTCAAAGAATATTTGTTGAGTGAGTGATTTTTTTTAACAGGATTTAAAATATAAAACAAGAAGGAGGAGGTATGAGGCAGCTATCTAAATCCATCCTTCCGCTGCAGATTTTAAAGCCTTTTTCCTTTTCCATCTTGCCTGCCTAATTATTTTATCATTTTAACACATCGATATATTCAGTGACTAATCCTTTACTGCCTTGCAAACATGTTGCAAGCATTTTCTAAGTCCTAGAATTGAAAAGTAATGATTACTTAAAAAAAAAATCAGTGACTTCATTCAGGAAAATCCACTGGTATCCAGGCTGGTAGATTCAGGCTCAGCAGCAAGGTCTTGCCTTTTGTCTTCTTTGCTTTTTTCTCTAATTTTTTCAAATTGAGAAATTTTAAAAACCATATCTATTTATGGTGCACAATATGATGTTTTGAAATATGTGTACATCGTGGAATGGCTACATCAAGCTAATTAACATATATATTACCTCAAATGGTTTTCATTTGTTTGTAGTGAGAATATTTAAAATCTCTAAGCAATTTTCAAGTATACAACACATTGTTGTTAACTAGAATCACCATGTTGTAGAATGGATATATTGAACTTGTTCCTCCTGTCGAACTGAAATTTTGTATGCTTTAACAATTCCCTATTTCCCCCCCGCCACCTCCAGTCCTTGGTAACCACCATTCTACTCTCTGCATCTATGAGTTTGACGTCTTTATGTTCCACATCACGAGATGGTTTGAGATAATGTGGTATTGCTCTTCCTCTGCCGGTCTCATTTCACTCAGCGTAATGTCCTCCAGGTTTATTCATGTTGTCAAGAATGATAGATTTTTCTTTTCTTTAAGGCTTTACTTATACCACATTTTCTTTACCATTTATCCCTTGATGGACACAGGTTATTCCATATCTTGGCTATTGTGAATATTTTTACAGTGAACATGGGAGTGCATAGAGCTCTCTGACATCCCAATTTTTATTTTATTTCCTCTTCTTTTAAGCATTACTTAAAGTTCTCACCTTCACCTTTTATTATTCAAAAGAATTGTGAGTAGCAGTTGTGTGGTTCAAGAGCACACTGCAGTCTTCCTTGTGTTCATCTATATTATCTGAGATATTTTATTAGTTCTGGTCTGCAAGCTTCAAGGATTATTGATAGTTTGAGTCACCAAATAGCCAATAAGACCTTATGGCTTATAGAATAAACATTCAGACTCCTTATTCTGGTCTTCATCATCCTTCGTAGTATAGTCCCAGTCTATTTCTTTCAATTTATCTCCCTCTATTTCCATAAATATTCTCTATCCTAAACTTGTTGCCTAATTAATTCTTGAACATGCCACGTGCAGTCCCATGCTGCACTTTTGCTAAAATCAGTCCTCAGCCTGGAATTCCCTTTCTACTCCTCTGCCAATCCAATCCTTTTTTTGCACATCCAATTCAAGTTCCACCTCTTCCTTAAAGATAGTATTTTTTTCTTGGTGCCATTTATTTAGTTTTCAGAATATGCAATTTATATTATTTTTATAGCTTTTGCTCTCGGATCTTTTTTTGCTATAAAAATATTTATTTATTTTTATTGATACGCCATAGGTGTACATATTTTTAGGGTACATGTGATAATTTGATACATTCATATAATCAAATCAGGGTAATTGGGATATCCAACATCTTAAATATTTACCTTTATGCTAGGAATGTTCAAATTATTATCTTCTAGCTATTTTGAAATATGCAATCACTTCATGTTAATTATAGTTAACCTACTGATGTATCAAACACCAGGTCTTATTTCTTCTAAGTGTATATTTGTACCTGATCAGGTTTGGCTCTGTGTCTCTAGCCAAATCTCGTGTAAAACTGCAATCCCCACATGAAGGGCCTGATGAGAGGCAATTGAGTCATGGGGGCAGACTTCTCCCTTGCTGTTCTCATGAGATCTGGTTGTTTAAAGTTGCTCTCTTGCTTTTCTGCCACCATACGAAGACGTGCCTGTTTCCTCTTCACCTTTCTGTCATGATTATAAGTTTCCTGAGGCCTCCCAGCCATGCCTCCTGTACAGCCTGTAGAACTGTGAGTCAATTAAACCTCCTTCCTTTATAAATTACCCAGTCTCAGGTAGTTCTTTACAGCAGTGTGAGAACAAACTAGTATAGTACCCATTAATCAACCCCTCTTCATTCCCTCAGCTCCTTACCCTCTTTTATAAATTTTTTTTTTTTTTTTTTTGAGACAGAGTCTCACTCTGTCACCCAGGCTGGAGTGCAGTGGCGCAGTCTCGGCTCACTGCAAGCTCCACCTCCTGGGTTCACGCCATTCTCCTGCCTCAGCCTCTCAGAGTAGCTGGGACTACAGGCGCCCGCCACCACGCCCGGCTAATTTTTTGTATTTTTAGTAGAGACGGGGTTTCACCGTGGTCTCGATCTCCTGACCTCGTGATCCGCCCGCCTCGGCCTCCCAAAGTGCTGGGATTACAAGCGTGAGCCACCGCGCCCGGCCTTTGTCTTAATTTTTAAAGATGATGAACGAAAGATTGAACTTGGAGTTAAAACAAACACATTGTTTATTCTAAACTATACATAATGATAACAACTGTGAGCTAACTGAACTGCCTCCTCAGTGATATTGTATCAGTTGCTCCATTGCTGGTTGGAGCTGAAATCCTTCTAACACCAGGAGTGGCAGCTCTGTGGCTTAAGAGGTAGAACTCTCCATGAAACCTTCACTCATGGCTAACCGCAATAATTTAGCAGGGCCTTTTCTTAGCTTGGATTTCCCCCCAAGAAAGCAGAACTTAAGAACTCTCACAGAAATAATTTACTTTGAGAGGTGATCTCAGGGAACAGGAATGGGGAACTGAGGAGAGTGAGGAGGGAAAGTGGGAATTCCAGCCGGTTTATAGATGCATTGTTAGCTGGTTATGGCTGTGGGATCAACCCCAGGGAGGACTGTATTAGTCTGTTTTCACACTGCTGATAAAGATATACCTGAGACTGGGTAATTTATAAAGAAAAAGAGGTTTAATGGGCTCACAGTTCCACGTGGCTGGGAAGGCCTCACAATCATGGTGGAGGGCAAAAGGCATGTCTTACATGGTGGCAGACAAGAGAGAATGAGAGCCAAACAAAAAGGGAAACCCCTTATAAAACCATCAGATCCTATGAGACTTATTCACTACCACGATTCAGTTATCTCCCACTGGGTCCCTCCCACAACACATGGGAATTATGGGAGCTACAGTTCAAGATGAGATTTGCGTGGGGACACAGAGCCAAACCATATCAAGGGCCATCTGAGGAATGGTGTAGCATGTTCCTCAGCGCTGAACACCCACGACACAGAAATGGAGCATTTCCCCATTGGCTCTCAGCCCACTGGTCAAGGGCTGCCCCAGCAATCAGCCCACTGGCAGCATGGCTGGGCTGGTTCCTACAGAGATTCCTCACCACAGGGGCAGGACTGCCCCCAGATAGAAGGCAAAAGAGACACCAGGAAGCTGAAGTGAGGTGTTGTGAGGTTCACTTGTGCACAGGTGGTTCCTGCAGCAGTGGCTGGAGCAAGACTGATGGGGCGTAAATGCTGCCTGACACAATGTGCTTTCCCATTTAGCTCATATAGGATCTCAGAATCCTTCTCAATGCAGTGCTCCTCAGAGCTATTATGAGTTCGTTGCAGTTGGCATATGCAAAATCAAGCGAACAATTCGCCAGCTCCAGAAGAGATGATTAAAAACAGTACTGGAGCAAGTTCTTGCATAAGCCTATGTGAAAGTTACCAAGCATGGTTGGTTGAACGGGTACTTTAAAACCTGTGGATTTCCTGTTTGGGTTCTCAAGGGAGTCAGCACTAATTCTGGGAAGGTAGTGAAACATGGCTGTCTTTATAGGACCAGGTAATGAAGCCAGGCCAGGGAGGTGGTCTTGCTAGGGGGACAGGTGCCATGCACAAGGAGGCTGCTGGTGCCTCAAGAGTCTCCTGCTGGATTTTCAGGCTCTGCATGGCAGCCACCTGAGAACACAGAGCATCTCAAGGGGTTTGAAGAGTTTGTGAGAATTGATTAAACATTTAAATTGGTGGTACATCCATTGATTAGATCAATTTACTCTCTTTATCCTTGGGAATCTTTATTTCCCCAGTTAACACATACTACAAACACAGGCCACTAATTTCTTGGTTACTCAGAGAAATTATCCAGTTGATAAATCATATCTGTGAGAAATATAAAAGAGAAACAGATGAATAACAAAATTGATTATTCAGGATAACTAATATCTGTCCTCAAAAATAGTAGTTAAGATGCATGATGGCGTGTCGCTTAAATCAGTAGTCCCCAACCGTTTTGGCACCAGGGACTGGTTTCATGGAAGATAATTTTTCCGTGGATGGGGTGGAGAGAGGGGATGGTTTCAGGATGATCCAAGTGCATTACATTTATTATGCACTTTATTTCTATTGTTATTACATTGTAATATATAATAAAATAATTATACAACTCACCATAAAGTAGAATCAGTGGGAGCCCTGAGCTTGTTTTCCTGCAACTAGACAGCCCCATCTGGGGGTGATGGGAGACAGTGACAGATCATCAGGCATTAGATTCTCATAAGAAGCTTGCAGCCCAGATCCTTTGCACGTGCAGTTCACAATAGGGTTCATGCTCCTGTGAGAATCTAATGCCGTCGCTGATCTGATAGGAGGTGAAGCTCAGCTGGTAATGTGAGCCACGGAGAGCAGCTGTGAATACAGATGAAGTCTGGCTTGCTGGCCCGCCACTCACCTTCTGCTGTGAGGCAACCAGGCCATGGATGCTACATGTCCATAGGCCAGAGGTTAGGGATCCCTGCTTTAAATAATCATCGGTGAGGTGTTTCAAAGAGAATTCATCTCTGGAACTGTGTATTTGGTAACTAGCATAAGAAGACCTGCCAGTAGATTACAAATTAATCAATAGCCCAGCACAGAAGGAAGCCTTTCATTAGGGACGGAGATATATTCAGCCACCTGTGTTGATCTTATCGTTCTAGGGAAAGCTTGTGGCAGTCACAAAATGTTGAAGACCCTGAGGCTGATGTGACGTGTGGCCAGATCTGCAAGATTGAGAGAAAACTTGAATATTTATTTATTTATTTTTTCTGAATTATCCTCATTGGTTTTTAAAAATGCCCAGTTTTACTTTGAAAGCATTATTTGGCTTCCAGGTCAAATAATTAGGAAAAAGGGGGTGTTTTTTAACCTTGGTTTGGGTTTGGGGGCTTAGAGACGGTTTCTCTTTTAAGATATGCAAACCTCCAATATACCTCCAAATAAGTGAGACCAAAACAGTGTTTCTTCCTGTGAGTTGAAAAAAAATCTGGTGGGTTTACGGAGGGAGGAAATGATTTCTGGCTGCTTGGGGTGTAGGAAATGTGAAGACCGCTTCTGCACCCCGTAACTGCTATGATTAAACAATGGCCTTTCTCTGCTTGGTTTTAAGATTTGGAGGTGACTTGATGATTTCAGTGTAGAAAAACAGTACATAGTTTAAAAATGCTTATGGGAAAGTGGAAAAAGGCATAGAGAAAATAAGAACAGTCTTAGTCACTAGAGAATCTGTGCAAACACGGGCTGCTTCAGGCTTCTCAGAGATGGCTACTTTTGTATCAATCACAAGGCTCCATATGCTCAATTTGTCAGAAACTCATGGATTCCCTGACTCATTCACATATGCGCATCCCAGTTTCAATGTTTTATTACTTTATTTCATGTTAAGTGATTATTCTGCACAAGTTTTCTCAGGATGTAATTGTATACAATTCTAGGAGTTAAAGGTAGACATAAATAAGAGTAAAATCCCTTGATCTACAAGTATTAATTAATTGTGCATAACTAAGCATTATCATGTGAAGATGGATGGAAGTTTCATAGACCAGACATTTTTCATGCAGCTGTGATCAGTGAGTTTCTCGAGTAGCAAAGACAAACAATTTGCGTATGCAAACCCGTACAGCTAACAATGTCTTAATTGTTCTTATTTAAATGAGGAGCAATTAATTAGCATTCATATAGCATACTAGCTTTCACTTAGTTAATTGTATAGATCCAAATTCCAAAATAGAAACAATGCGTATACGGCTCTCATTTGCCAAATTCAACATAAGCCGAGATTCTGTAAATTGAGAAGCTAGTCAGAGGGACTTGCCCTCTGGTGGGAATAATTCCTCTG